>NC_064618.1:2936388-3561388 GCF_023898315.1 Schistocerca nitens | reverse complement strand
CTACTGTCTATGATTTGAGCGTTTCCTGTGTCACCACTTTTACATTCCGATGCACCTCTGCAGGTTTACTGTATCCGTTGGACCTTCCCATTGACGATGAAACACAGAAATTGCATTGGAATTAAATATAAGAGACACAACGCCGACTTAAGTACAAGAAAACTGAGTCTTTTTACGGTCTATGTTTTGAGCGTTTCCTGTGTCACCAGTTTTACATTCCGATGCACCTCTGCAGGTTTACTGAATCCATTGGACCTTCCCATTGACGATGAAACACAGAAATCGCATCGGAATTAAATATAAGAGACACAATGCCGACTGAAGTACAGGAAGACTGAGGCTTCCTACTGTCTATGTTTGAGCGTTTCCTGTCTCACTAGTTTTACATTCCGATCCACCTCTTTAGGTTTACTGTATCCCTTGGACCTTCCCATTGACGATGAAGCAGAGAAATTGCATCGGAATTAAATATAAGAGACACAATGCCGACTTAAGTACAGGAAGACTGAGTCTTCCCACTGTCTATAATTTGAGCGTTTCCTGTGTCACCAGTTTTACATTCTGATGCACCTCTGCAGGTTTACTGTATCCCTTGGACCTTCCCATTGACGATGAAACACAGAAATTGAATCGGAATGAAATATAAGAGACACAATGCCGACTTAAGTACAAGAAAAGAGTCTTCTTACAGTCTGTGTTTTGAGCGTTTCCTGTGTCACCCGTTTTACATTCCGATGCACATCTGCAGGTTTACTGTATCCCCTGGACCATCCCATTGGCGATGAAATACACAAATTGTATCGAAATTACATATAAGAGACACAATGCCGATTTAAGTACAGGAAGACTGAGTCTTCCTACTGTCTATGTTTTGAGCGTTTCCTGTGTCATCAGTTTTACATTCCGAGGGACCTCTAAAGGTTTTCTGTATCCATTGGACCTTCCCATTGACGATGAAACACAGAAATTGCATCGGAATTAAATATAAGAGACACAACGCCGACTTAAGTACAAGAAAACTGAGTCTTTTTACGGTCTATGTTTTGAGCGTTTCCTGTGTCACCAGTTTTACATTCCGATGCACCTCTGCCGGTTTACAGTATCCCTTGCACCTTCCCATTGTCGATGAAACACAGAAATCGCATCGGAATTAAATATAAGAGACACAATGCCGACTTATGTACAGGAAGACTGAGACTTCCTACTGTTTATGTTTTGAGCGTTTCCTGTGTCACCAGTTTTACATTCGGATGCACCTCTGCAGGTTTACTGTATCCCTTGGACCTTCCCATTGACGATGAAACACAGAAATTGCATCGGAATTAAATATAAGAGACACAATGCCGACTTAAGTACAGGAAGACTAAGTCTCCCTACTGTCTATATTTGAGCGTTTCCTGTGTCATCAGTTTTACAATCCGATGCACCTCTGCAGGTTTACTGTATCCCTTGGACCTTCCCATTGACGATGGAAAACAGAAATTGCATCGGAATTAAATATAAGAGACACAATGCCGACTTAAGTACAGGAAGACTAAGTCTTCCTACTGTCTATGCTTTGAGCGTTTCCTGTGTCATCAGTTTTACTTTCCGATGCACCTCTGCTTGTTTACTATATCCCTTGGATCTTCCCATTCACGATGAAACACAGAAATTTCATCGGAAATAAATATAAGAGACACAATGCCGACTTATGTACAGGAAGTCTGAGTCTTCCTACTAACTATGATTTGAGCGTTTCCTGTGACACCAGTTTTACATTCCGATGCACCTCTGAAGGTTTACTGTATCCGTTGGACCTTCCCATTGACGATGAAACACAGAAATTGCATTGGAATTAAATATAAGAGACACAACGCCGACTTAAGTACAAGAAAACTGAGTCTTGTTACGGTCTATGTTTTGAGCGTTTCCTGTGTCACCAGTTTTACATTCCGATGCACCTCTGCCGGTTTACTGTATCCCTTGCCCTTCCCATTGTCGATGAAACACAGAAATCGCATCGGAATGAAATATAAGAGACACAATGCCGACTTATGTGCAGGAAGACTGAGACTTCCTACTATCTATGTTTTGAGCGTTTCCTGTGTCACCAGTTTTACATTCGGATGCACCTCTGCAGGTTTACTGTATCCCTTGGACCTTCCCATTGACGATGAAACACTGAAATTGCATCGGAATTAAATATAAGAGGCACAATGCCGACTTAAGTACACGAAGACTAAGTCTCCCTACTGTCTATGTTTTGAGCGTTTCCTGTGTCATCAGTTTTACATTCCGATGCACCTGTGCAGGTTTACTGAATCCATTGGACCTTCCCTTGTCGATGAAACACAGAAATCGCATCGGAATTAAATATAAGAGACACAATGCCGACTTAAGTACAGGAAGACTGAGGCTTCCTACTGTCTATGTTTGAGCGTTTCCTGTCTCACTAGTTTTACATTCCGATGCACCTCTTCAGGTTTACTGTATACCTTGGACCTTCCCATTGACGATGAAGCAGAGAAATTGCATCTGAATTAAATATAAGAGACACAATGCCGACTTAAGTACAGGAAGACTGAGTCTTCCTACTGTCTATAATTTGAGCGTTTCCTGTGTCACCAGTTGTACATTCTGATGCACCTCTGCAGGTTTACTGTATCCCTTGGACCTTCCCATTGACGATGAAACACAGAAATTGAATCGGAATGAAATATAAGAGACACAATGCCGACTTAAGTACAAGAAAAGAGTCTTCTTACAGTCTGTGTTTTGAGCGTTTCCTGTGTCACCCGTTTTACATTCCGATGCACATCTGCAGGCTTACTGTATCCCCTGGACCATCCCATTGGCGATGAAACACACAAATTGTATCGAAATTAAATATAAGAGACACAATGCCGATTTAAGTACAGGAAGACTGAGTCTTCCTACTGTCTATGTTTTGAGCGTTTCCTGTGTCATCAGTTTTACATTCCGAGGGACCTCTAAAGGTTTTCTGTATCCATTGGATCTTCCCATTGACGATGAAACACAGAAATTGCATCGGAATTAAATATAAGAGACACAACGCCGACTTAAGTACAAGAAAACTGAGTCTTTTTACGGTCTATGTTTTGAGCGTTTCCTGTGTCACCAGTTTTACATTCCGATGCACCTCTGCCGGTTTACTGTATCCCTTGCACCTTCCCATTGTCGATGAAACACAGAAATCGCATCGGAATTAAATATAAGAGACACAATGCCGACTTATGTACAGGAAGACTGAGACTTCCTACTGTCTATGTTTTGAGCGTTTCCTGTGTCACCAGTTTTACATTCGGATGCACCTCTGCAGGTTTACTGTATCCCTTCGACCTTCCCATTGACGATGAAACACAGAAATTGCATCGGAATTAAATATAAGAGACACAATGCCGACTTAAGTACAGGAAGACTAAGTCTCCCTACTGTCTATGTTTTGAGCGTTTCCTGTGTCATCAGTTTTACATTCCGATGCACCTCTGCAGGTTTACTGTATCCCTTGGACCTTCGCATTGACGATGGAAAACAGAAATTGCATCGGAATTAAATATAAGAGACACAATGCCGACTTAAGTACAGGAAGACTAAGTCTTCCTACTGTCTATGCTTTGAGCGTTTCCTGTGTCATCAGTTTAACTTTCCGATGCACCTCTGCTTGTTTACTATATCCCTTGGATCTTCCCATTCACGATGAAACACAGAAATTTCATCGGAAATAAATATAAGAGACACAATGCCGACTTATGTACAGGAAGTCTGAGTCTTCCTACTGTCTATGATTTGAGCGTTTCCTGTGTCACCAGTTTTACATTCCGATGCACCTCTGCAGGTTTACTGTATCCGTTGGACCTTTCAATTGACGATGAAACACAGAAATTGCATTGGAATTAAATATAAGAGACACAACGCCGACTTAAGTACAAGAAAACTGAGTCTTTTTACGGTCTATGTTTTGAGCGTTTCCTGTGTCACCAGTTTTACATTCCGATGCACCTCTGCAGGTTCACTGAATCCATTGGACCTTCCCTTGTCGATGAAACACAGAAATCGCATCGGAATTAAATATAAGAGACACAATGCCGACTAAAGTACAGGAAGACTGAGGCTTCCTACTGTCTATGTTTTGAGCGTTTCCTGTGTCATCAGTTTTACATTCCGAGGGACCTCTAAAGGTTTTCTGTATCCATTGGATCTTCCCATTGACGATGAAACACAGAAATTGCATCGGAATTAAATATAAGAGACACAACGCCGACTTAAGTACAAGAAAACTGAGTCGTTTTACGGTCTATGTTTTGAGCGTTTCCTGTGTCACCAGTTTTACATTCCGATGCACCTCTGCCGGTTTACTGTATCCCTTGCACCTTCCCATTGTCGATGAAACACAGAAATCGCATCGGAATTAAATATAAGAGACACAATGCCGACTTATGTACAGGAAGACTGAGACTTCCTACTGTTTATGTTTTGAGCGTTTCCTGTGTCACCAGTTTTACATTCGGATGCACCTCTGCAGGTTTACTGTATCCCTTGGACCTTCCCATTGACGATGAAACACAGAAATTGCATCGGAATTAAATATAAGAGACACAATGCCGACTTAAGTACAGGAAGACTAAGTCTCCCTACTGTCTATATTTGAGCGTTTCCTGTGTCATCAGTTTTACAATCCGATGCACCTCTGCAGGTTTACTGTATCCCTTGGACCTTCCCATTGACGATAAAAAACAGAAATTGCATCGGAATTAAATATAAGAGACACAATACCGACTTAAGTACAGGAAGACTAAGTCTTCCTACTGTCTATGCTTTGAGCGTTTCCTGTGTCATCAGTTTTACTTTCCGATGCACCTCTGCTTGTTTACTATATCCCTTGGATCTTCCCATTCACGATGAAACACAGAAATTTCATCGGAAATAAATATAAGAGACACAATGCCGACTTATGTACAGGAAGTCTGAGTCTTCCTACTAACTATGATTTGAGCGTTTCCTGTGACACCAGTTTTACATTCCGATGCACCTCTGAAGGTTTACTGTATCCGTTGGACCTTCCCATTGACGATGAAACACAGAAATTGCATTGGAATTAAATATAAGAGACACAACGCCGACTTAAGTACAAGAAAACTGAGTCTTGTTACGGTCTATGTTTTGAGCGTTTCCTGTGTCACCAGTTTTACATTCCGATGCACCTCTGCCGGTTTACTGTATCCCTTGCCCTTCCCATTGTCGATGAAACACAGAAATCGCATCGGAATTAAATATAAGAGACACAATGCCGACTTATGTGCAGGAAGACTGAGACTTCCTACTATCTATGTTTTGAGCGTTTCCTGTGTCACCAGTTTTACATTCGGATGCACCTCTGCAGGTTTACTGTATCCCTTGGACCTTCCCATTGACGATGAAACACTGAAATTGCATCGGAATTAAATATAAGAGGCACAATGCCGACTTAAGTACACGAAGACTAAGTCTCCCTACTGTCTATGTTTTGAGCGTTTCCTGTGTCATCAGTTTTACATTCCGATGCACCTGTGCAGGTTTACTGAATCCATTGGACCTTCCCTTGTCGATGAAACACAGAAATCGCATCGGAATTAAATATAAGAGACACAATGCCGACTTAAGTACAGGAAGACTGAGGCTTCCTACTGTCTATGTTTGAGCGTTTCCTGTCTCACTAGTTTTACATTCCGATGCACCTCTTCAGGTTTACTGTATCCCTTGGACCTTCCCATTGACGATGAAGCAGAGAAATTGCATCTGAATTAAATATAAGAGACACAATGCCGACTTAAGTACAGGAAGACTGAGTCTTCCTACTGTCTATAATTTGAGCGTTTCCTGTGTCACCAGTTGTACATTCTGATGCACCTCTGCAGGTTTACTGTATCCCTTGGACCTTCCCATTGACGATGAAACACAGAAATTGAATCGGAATGAAATATAAGAGACACAATGCCGACTTAAGTACAAGAAAAGAGTCTTCCTACAGTCTGTGTTTTGAGCGTTTCCTGTGTCACCCGTTTTACATTCCGATGCACATCTGCAGGCTTACTGTATCCCCTGGACCATCCCATTGGCGATGAAACACACAAATTGTATCGAAATTAAATATAAGAGACACAATGCCGATTTAAGTACAGGAAGACTGAGTCTTCCTACTGTCTATGTTTTGAGCGTTTCCTGTGTCATCAGTTTTACATTCCGAGGGACCTCTAAAGGTTTTCTGTATCCATTGGATCTTCCCATTGACGATGAAACACAGAAATTGCATCGGAATTAAATATAAGAGACACAACGCCGACTTAAGTACAAGAAAACTGAGTCTTTTTACGGTCTATGTTTTGAGCGTTTCCTGTGTCACCAGTTTTACATTCCGATGCACCTCTGCCGGTTTACTGTATCCCTTGCACCTTCCCATTGTCGATGAAACACAGAAATCGCATCGGAATTAAATATAAGAGACACAATGCCGACTTATGTACAGGAAGACTGAGACTTCCTACTGTCTATGTTTTGAGCGTTTCCTGTGTCACCAGTTTTACATTCGGATGCACCTCTGCAGGTTTACTGTATCCCTTGGACCTTCCCATTGGCGATGAAACACAGAAATTGCATCGTAATTAAATATAAGAGACACAATGCCGACTTAAGTACAGGAAGACTAAGTCTCCCTACTGTCTATGTTTTGAGCGTTTCCTGTGTCATCAGTTTTACATTCCGATGCACCTCTGCAGGTTTACTGTATCCCTTGGACCTTCGCATTGACGATGGAAAACAGAAATTGCATCGGAATTAAATATAAGAGACACAATGCCGACTTAAGTACAGGAAGACTAAGTCTTCCTACTGTCTATGCTTTGAGCGTTTCCTGTGTCATCAGTTTAACTTTCCGATGCACCTCTGCTTGTTTACTATATCCCTTGGATCTTCCCATTCACGATGAAACACAGAAATTTCATCGGAAATAAATATAAGAGACACAATGCCGACTTATGTACAGGAAGTCTGAGTCTTCCTACTGTCTATGATTTGAGCGTTTCCTGTGTCACCAGTTTTACATTCCGATGCACCTCTGCAGGTTTACTGAATCCATTGGACCTTCCCTTGTCGATGAAACACAGAAATCGCATCGGAATTAAATATAAGAGACACAATGCCGACTAAAGTACAGGAAGACTGAGGCTTCCTACTGTCTATGTTTTGAGCGTTTCCTGTGTCATCAGTTTTACATTCCGAGGGACCTCTAAAGGTTTTCTGTATCCATTGGATCTCCCCATTGACGATGAAACACAGAAATTGCATCGGAATTAAATATAAGAGACACAACGCCGACTTAAGTACAAGAAAACTGAGTCTTTTTACGGTCTATGTTATGAGCGTTTCCTGTGTCACCAGTTTTACATTCCGATGCACCTCTGCCGGTTTACTGTATCCCTTGCACCTTCCCATTGTCGATGAAACACAGAAATCGCATCGGAATTAAATATAAGAGACACAATGCCGACTTATGTACAGGAAGACTGAGACTTCCTACTGTCTATGTTTTGAGCGTTTCCTGTGTCACCAGTTTTACATTCTGATGCACCTCTGCAGGTTTACTGTATCACTTGGACCTTCCCATTGACGATGAAACACAGAAATTGAATCGGAATTAAATATAAGAGGCACAATGCCGACTTAAGTACAAGAAAAGAGTCTTCTTACAGTCTGTGTTTTGAGCGTTTCCTGTGTCACCCGTTTTACATTCCGATGCACATCTGCAGGTTTACTGTATCCCCTGGACCATCCCATTGGCGATGAAACACACAAATTGTATCGAAATTAAATATAAGAGACACAATGCCGATTTAAGTACAGGAAGACTGAGTCTTCCTACTGTCTATGTTTTGAGCGTTTCCTGTGTCATCAGTTTTACATTCCGAGGGACCTCTAAAGGTTTACTGTATCCATTGGACCTTCCAATTGTCGATGAAACACAGAAATTGCATCGGAATTAAATATAAGAGACACAACGCCGACTTAAGCACAAGAAGTCTGAGTCTTCTTACGGTCTATGTTTTGAGCGTTTCCTGTGTCACCAGTTTTACATTCCGATGCACCTCTGCCCGTTTACTGTATCCCTTGGACCTTCCCACTGTCGATGAAAAACAGAAATCGCACCGGAATTAAATATAGGAGACACAATGCCTACTTAAGTACAGGAAGACTGAGTCTTCCTGCTGTCTATGTTTTGAGCGTTTCCTGTGTCACCAGTTTTACATTCTGCTGCACCTCTGCAGGTTTACTGTATCCCTTGGACCTTCCCATTGACGATGAAACACAGAAATTGCATCGGAATTAAATATAAGAGACACAATGCCGAATTAAGTACAGGAAGACTGATTCTTCCTACTGTCTATGTTTTGAGCGTTTCCTGTGTCGCCAGTTTTACATTCCGATGCACCTCTGCAGGTTTATGTATCCCTTGGAGCTTCCCATTGACGATAAAACACAGAAATTGCATCGGAATTAAATATAAGAGACACAACGCCGACTTAAGTACAAGAAAACTGAGTCTTCTTACGGTCGATGTTTTGAGCGTTTCCTGTGTCACCAGTTTTACATTCCGAGGCACCCCTGCCGATTAACTGTATCCCTTGGACCTTCCCATTGTCGATGAAACACAGAAATCGCATCGAATTAAATATAAGAGACACAATGCCGACATAAGTACAGGAAGACTGAGTCTTCCTACTGTCTATGTTTTGAGCGTACCTGTGTCACCAGTTTTACATTCCGATGCACCTCTGCAGGTTTACTGAATCCATTGGACCTTCCCTTGTCGATGAAACACAGAAATTGCATCGGATTTAAATATAAGATACACAATGCCGACTTAAGTACAGGAAGACTAAGCCTCCCTACTGTCTATGTTTTGAGCGTTTCCTGTGTCATCAGTTTTACTTTCCGATGCACCTCTGCATGTTTACTATATCCCTTGGACCTTCCCATTAACGATGAAACACAGAAATTTAATCGGAAATAAATATAAGAGACACAATGCCGACTTAAGTACAGGAAGTCTGAGTCTTCCTATTGTCTATGTTTTGAGCGTTTCCTGTGTCACCAGTTTTACATTCCGATGCACCTCTGCAGGTTTTCTGTATCCCTTTGACCTTCCCATTGACGATGAAACACAGAAATTGCATTGGAATTAAATATAAGAGACACAATGCCGACATAAGAACAGGAAGACTGAGTCTTCCTACTGTCTATGTTTTGAGCGCTTCCTGTGTCACTAGTTTTACATTCCGATGCACCTCTGCAGGTTTACTGTATCCCTTGGACCTTCCCATTGACGATGAAACACAGAAATTGCATCGGAATTAAATATAAGAGACACAACGCCGACTTAAGTACAAGAAAACTGAGTCTTTTTACGGTCTATGTTTTGAGCGATTCCTGTGTCACCAGTTTTACATTCCGATGCACCTCTGCCGGTTTACTGTATCCCTTGCACCTTACCATTGTCGATGAAACACAGAAATCACATCGGAATTAAATATAAGAGACACAATGCCGACTTAAGTACAGGAAGACTGAGTCTTCCTACTGTCTATGTTTTGAGCGATTCCTGTGTCACCAGTTTTACATTCTGATGCACCTCTGCAGGTTTACTGTATCCCTTGGACCTTCCCATTGACGATGAAACACAGAAATTGCATCGGAATTATACATAAGAGACACAATGTCGTCTTAAGTACAAGAAAAGATTCTTCATACAGTCAATGCTTTGAGCGTTTCCTGTGTCACCAGTTTTACATTCCGATGCACATCTGCAGGTTTACTGTATCCCCTGGACCATCCCATTGGCGATGAAACACACAAATTGCATCGAAATTAAATATAAGAGACACAATGCCCAGTTAAGTACAGGAAGACTGAGACTTCCTACTGTCTATGTTTTGAGCGATCCCTGTGTCACCAGTTTTACGTTCGGATGCACCTCTGCAGGTTTACTGTATCCCTTGGACCTTCCCATTGACGATGAAATACAGAAATTGCATCGGAATTAAATATAAGAGACACAATACCGACTTAAGTACAGGAAGACTGAGTCTTCCTACTGTCTATGATTTGAGCGTATCCTGTGTCATCAGTTTTACATTCCGATGCACCTCTGCAGGTTTACTGTATCCCTTGGACCTTCCCATTGACGATGAAAATCAGAAATTGCATCGGAATTATATATAAGAGACACAACGCCGACTTATGTACATGAAAACTGGGTCTTCTTACGGTCTATGTTTTGTGCGTTTCCTGTGTCACCAGGTTTCAATTCCATTGCGCCTTTGCAGGTTTACTGTATCACTTGGACCTTCCCATTGACGGTGAAACACAGAAATTGCATCGGAGTTAAAAATAAGAGACACAATGCTGACTTAAGTACAGGAAGACTAAGTCTCCCTACTGTCTATGTTTTGAGCGTTTCCTGTGTCATCAGTTTTACATTCCGATGCACCTGTGCAGGTTTACTGTATCCCTTAGAACTTCCCATTGACGATGAAACACAGAAATTCCATCGGAATTAAATATAAGAGACACAATGCAGACTTAAGTACAGGAAGACTGAGTCTTCCTACTGTCTATGATTTGAGCGTTTCCTGTGTCACCAGTTTTACATTCCGATGCACCTCTGCAGGTTTACTGTATCCGTTGGACCTTCCCATTGACGATGAAACACAGAAATTGCATCGGAATTAAATATAAGAGACACAACGCCGACTTAAGTACAGGAAGACTGAGTCTTCCTACTGTCTATGATTTGAGCGTTTCCTGAGTCACCAGTTTTACATTCCGATGCACCTCTGCAGGTTTACTGTATCCGTTGGACCTTCCCATTGACGATGAAACACAGAAATTGCATCGGAATTAAATATAAGAGACACAATGCCGACTTAAGTACAGGAAGACTGAGTCTTCCTACTGTCTATGTTTTGAGCGTTTCCTGTCTCACTAGTTTTACATTCCGATGCACCTCTTCAGGCTTACTGTATCCCTTGGACCTTCCCATTGACGATGAAGCAGAGAAATTGCATCGGAATTAAATATAAGAGACACAATGCCGACTTAAGTACAGGAAGACTGAGTCTTCCTACTGTCTATGATTTGAGCGTTTCCTGAGTCACCAGTTTTACATTCCGATGCACCTCTGCAGGTTTACTGTATCCCTTGGACCTTCCCATTGACGATGAAAAACAGAAATTGCATCGGATTTAAATATAAGATACACAATGCCGACTTAAGTACAGGAAGACTAAGTCTCCCTGCTGTCTATGTTTTGAGCGTTTCCTGTGTCATCAGTTTTACTTTCCGATGCACCTCTGCATGTTTACTATATCCCTTGGACCTTCCCATTCACGATGAAACACAGAAATTTAATCGGAAATAAATATAAGAGACTCAACGCCGACTTAAGTACATGAAAACTGAGTCTTTTTACGGTCTATGATTTGAGCGTTTCCTGTGTCATCATTTTTACATTCCGATGCACCTCTGATGGTTTACTGTATCCCTTGGACCTTCCCATTGACGATGAAAATCAGAAATTGCATCGAAATTATATATAAGAGACACAACGCCGACTTAAGTACATGAAAACTGAGTCTTCTTACGGTCTATGTTATGTGCGTTTCCTGTGTCACCAACTTTAAATTCCATTGCGCCTTTGCAGGTTTACTGTATCCCTTGGACCTTCCCATTGACGGTGAAACACAGAAATTGCATCGGAGTTAAAAATAAGAGACACAATGCTGACTTAAGTACAGGAAGACTAAGTCTCCCTACTGTCTATGTTTTGAGCGTTTCCTGTGTCATCAGTTTTACATTCCGATGCACCTGTGCAGGTTTACTGTATCCCTTAGAACTTCCCATTGACGATGAAACACAGAAATTCCATCGGGATTAAATATAAGAGACACAATGCAGACTTAAGTACAGGAAGACTGAGTCTTCCTACTGTCTATGTTTTGAGCGTTTCCTGTGTCATCAGTTTTACATTCCGATGCACCTCTGCAGGTTTACTGTATCCCTTGGACCTTCCCATTGACGATGGAAAACAGAAATTGCATCGGAATTAAATATAAGAGACACAATGCCGACTTAAGTACAGGAAGACTAAGTCTTCCTACTGTCTATGCTTTGAGCGTTTCCTGTGTCATCAGTTTTACTTTCCGATGCACCTCTGCTTGTTTACTATATCCCTTGGATCTTCCCATTCACGATGAAACACAGAAATTTCATCGGAAATAAATATAAGAGACACAATGCAGACTTAAGTACAGGAAGACTGAGTCTTCCTACTGTCTATGTTTTGAGCGTTTCCTGTGTCATCAGTTTTACATTCCGATGCACCTCTGCAGGTTTACTGTATCCCTTGGACCTTCCCATTGACGATGAAACACAGAAATTGCATCGGAATTAAATATAAGAGACTCAATGCCGACTTAAGTACAGGAAGACTGAGTCTTCCTACTGTCTATGTTTGAGCGTTTCCTGTGTCACTAGTTTTAGATTCCGCTGCAGCTCTGCAGGTTTATTGTATCCCTTGGACCTTCCCATTGACGATGAAACACAGAAATTGCATCGGAATTAAATATAAGAGACACAATGCCGACTTAAGTACAGGAAGACTGAGTCTTCCTACTGTCTATTTTTTGAGCGTTTCCTGTGTCACCAGTTTTACATTCTGATGCACCTCTGCAGGTTTACTGTATCCCTTGGACTTTCCCATTGACGCAGAAACACAGAAATTGCATCGGAATTAAATATAAGAGACACAATGCAGACTTAAGTACATGAAGAGTGAGTCTTCCTACTGTTTATGCTTTGAGCGTTGCCTGTGTCACCAGTTTTACATTCCGATGTGCCTCTGCAGTTTTACTGTATCCATTGGACCTTCCCATTGACGATGAAACACAGAAATTGCATCGGAATTAAATATAAGAGACACAACGCCGACTTAAGCACAAGAAAACTGAGCCTTCTTACGGTCTATGTTTTGAGCGTTTCCTGTGTCACCAGTTTTACATTCCGATGCACCTCTGCTGGTTTACTGTATCCATTGGACCTTCCCAATGTCGATGAAACACAGAAATCGCACCGGAATTAAATATGGGAGACACCATGCCGATTAAGTACAGTAAGACTGAGTCTTCCTACTGTCTATGTTTTGAGCGTTTCCTGTGTCACCAGTTTTACATTCTGATGCACCTCTGCAGGTTTACTGTATCCCTTGGACCTTCCCATTGACGATGAAACACAGAAACTGCATCGAAATTAAATATAAGAGACACAATGCCGACCTAAGTACAGGAAGACAGAGGCTTCCTACTGTCTATGTTTTGAGCGTTTCCTGTGTCACCAGTTTTACATTCCGATGCACCTCTTCAGGTTTACCGTATCACTTGGACCTTCCCATTGACGTTGAAACACAGAAATTGCATCGGAATTAAATATAAGAGACTCAATGCCGACTTAAGTACAGGAAGACTGAGTCTTCCTACAGTCTATGTTTTGAGCGTTTCCTGTGTCACCAGTTTTACATTCTGATGCACCTCTGCAGGTTTACTGTATCCCTGGGACCTTCCCATTACGATGAAACACAGAAATTGCATCGGAATTAAATATAAGAGACACAATGCGCCGTCTTAAGTACAGGAAGACTGAGTCTTCCTACTGTCTATAATTTGAGCGTTTCCTATGGCACCAGTTTTACATTCTGACGCACCTCTAGAGGTTTACTGTATCACTTGGACCTTCACAGTGACGATGAAACACAGAAATTGCATCGGAATTAAATATAAGAGACACAATGCCGACTTAAGTACTGTAAGACTGAGTCTTCCTACTGTCTATGTTTTGAGCGTTTCCTGTGTCACCAGTTTTACATTCTGATGCACCTCTGCAGGTTTACTGTATCCCTTGGACCTTCCCATTGACGATCAAACACAGAAATTGCATCGGAATTAAATATAAGAGACACAATGCAGTCATAAGACCAGGAAGACTGAGTCTTCCTACTGTCTATGCTTTGAGCGTATCCTGTGTCACCAGTTTTACATACCGATGCACCTCTGCAGGTTTGCTGTATCCCTTGGGCCATCACAGTGACGATGAAACACAGAAATAGCATCGGAATTAAATATAAGAGACACAATGCCGACTTAAGTACAGGAAGACTGAATCTTCCTACTGTCTATAATTTGAGCGTTTCCTGTGTCACCAGTTTGACATTACGATGCACCTCTGCAGGTTTACTGTATCCCTTGGAACTTTCCCATTGACGATGAACACAGATATTGCTTGGGAATTAAATATAAGAGACACAATGCCGACTTAAGTACAGGAAGACTGAGTCTTCCTACTGTCTATGTTTTGAGCGTCTCCTGTGTCACCAGTTTGACATTCCGATGCACCTCTACAGGTTTACTGTATCCCTTAGACCTTCCCATTGACGGTGAAACACAGAAATTGCATCGGAATTAAATATAAGAGATACAATGCCGACTTAAGTACAGGAAGACTGAGTCTTCCTACTGTCTATAATTTGAGCGTTTCCTGTGTCACCAGTTTTACATTCTGACGCACCTCTACAGGTTTACTGTATCACTTGGACCTTCACAGTGACGATGAAACACAGAAATTGCATCGGAATTAAATATAAGAGACACAACGCCGACTTAAGTACAAGAAAACTGAGTCTTTTTACGGTCTATGTTTTGAGCTTTTCCTGTGTCACCAATTTTACATTCCGATGCACCTCTGCCGGTTTACTGTATCCCTTGCACCTTCCCATTGTCGATGAAACACAGAAATCGCATCGGAATTAAATATAAGAGACACAATGCCGACTTAAGTACAGGAAGACTGAGACTTCCTACTGTCTATGTTTTGAGCGTTCCCTGTGTCACCAGTTTTACATTCGGATGCACCTCTGCAGGTTTACTGTACACCTTGGACCTTCCCATTTACGATGAAACACAGAAATTGCATCGGAATAAAAATATAAGAGACACAATACCGAGTTAAGTACAGGAAGACTGAGTCTTCCTACTGTCTATGATTTGAGCGTTTCCTGTGTCTTGAGTTTTACATTCCGATGCACCTCTGAAAGTTTACTGTATCCCTTGGACCTTCCCATTGACGATGAAAATCAGAAATTGCATCGGAATTAAATATAAGTGACACAACGCCGACTGAAGCACAAGAAAAGTGAGTCCTCTTACGGTCTATGTTTTGAGCGTTTCCTGTGTCACCAGTTTTACATTCCGATGCACCTCTGCCGGTTTACTGTATCCATTGGACCTTCCCATTGTCGATGAAACACAGAAATCGCACCGGAGTTAAATATGGGAGACTCAATGCCGAATTAAGTACAGTAAGCCAGAATGAGATTTTCACTCTGCAGCGGAGTGTGCGCTGATATGAAACTTCCTGGCAGATTAAAACTGTGTGCCCGACCGAGACTCGAACTCGGGACCTTTGCCTTTCGCGGGCAAGTGCTCTACCAACTGAGCTACCGAAGCACGACTCACGCCCGGAACTCACAGCTTTACTTCTGCCAGTACCTCGTCTCCTACCTTCCAAACTTTACAGAAGCTCTCCTGCGAACCTTGCAGAACTAGCACTCCTGAAAGAAAGGATATTGCGGAGACATGGCTTAGCCACAGCCTGGGGGATGTTTCCAGAATGAGATTTTCACTCTGCAGCGGAGTGTGCGCTGATATGAAACTTCCTGGCAGATTAAAACTGTGTGCCCGACCGAGACTCGAACTCGGG
This sequence comes from Schistocerca nitens, assembly GCF_023898315.1. Classification (NCBI taxonomy): domain Eukaryota; kingdom Metazoa; phylum Arthropoda; class Insecta; order Orthoptera; family Acrididae; genus Schistocerca; species Schistocerca nitens. The sequence goes on along the minus strand of NC_064618.1, from coordinate 3,545,548 downwards.
ACCTTTGCCTTTCGCGGGCAAGTGCTCTACCAACTGAGCTACCGAAGCACGACTCACGCCCGGAACTCACAGCTTTACTTCTGCCAGTACCTCGTCTCCTACCTTCCAAACTTTACAGAAGCTCTCCTGCGAACCTTGCAGAACTAGCACTCCTGAAAGAAAGGATATTGCGGAGACATGGCTTAGCCACAGCCTGGGGGATGTTTCCAGAATGAGATTTTCACTCTGCAGCGGAGTGTGCGCTGATATGAAACTTCCTGGCAGATTAAAACTGTGTGCCCGACCGAGACTCGAACTCGGGACCTTTGCCTTTCGCGGGCAAGTGCTCTACCAACTGAGCTACAGAAGCACGACTCACGCCCGGAACTCACAGCTTTACTTCTGCCAGTACCTCGTCTCCTACCTTCCAAACTTTACAGAAGCTCTCCTGCGAACCTTGCAGAACTAGCACTCCTGAAAGAAAGGATATTGCGGAGACATGGCTTAGCCACAGCCTGGGGGATGTTTCCAGAATGAGATTTTCACTCTGCAGCGGAGTGTGCGCTGATATGAAACTTCCTGGCAGATTAAAACTGTGTGCCCGACTGAGACTCGAACTCGGGACCTTTGCCTTTCGCGGGCAAGTGCTCTACCAACTGAGCTACCGAAGCACGACTCACACCCGGAACTCACAGCTTTACTTCTGCCAGTACCTCGTCTCCTACCTTCCAAACTTTACAGAAGCTCTCCTGCGAACCTTGCAGAACTAGCACTCCTGAAAGAAAGTACAGTAAGACTGAGTCTTCCTACTGTCTATGTTTTGAGCGTTTCCTGTGTCACCAGTTTTACATTCTGATGCACCTCTGCAGGTTTACTGTATCCCTTGGACCTTCCCATTGACGATGAAACACAGAAATTGCATCGGAATTAAATATAAGAGACACAATGCAGTCATAAGACCAGGAAGACTGAGTCTTCCTACTGTCTATGCTTTGAGCGCATCCTGTGTCACCAGTTTTACATACCGATGCACCTCTGCAGGTTTACGGTATCCCTTGGACCATCACAGTGACGATGAAACACAGAAATAGCATCGGAATTAAATATAAGAGACACAATGCCGACTTAAGTACAGGAAGACTGAGTCTTCCTACTGTCTATAATTTGAGCGTTTCCTGGGTCACCAGTTTTACATTACGATGCACCTCTGCAGGTTTACTGTATCCCTTGGACCTTCCCATTGACGATGAACGCAGAAATTGCATCGGAATTAAATATAAGAGACACAATGCCGACTTAAGTACAGGAAGACTGAGTCTTCCTACAGTCTATGTTTTGTGCGTTTCCTGTGTCACCAGTTTTACATTCTGATTCACCTCTGCAGGTTTACTGTATCCCTTGGACCTTCCCATTAACGATGAAACACAGATATTGCATCGGAATTAAATATAAGAGACACAATGCCGACTTAAGTACAGGAAGACTGAGTCTTCCTACTGTCTATGTTTTGAGCGTCTCCTGTGTCACCAGGTTTAAATTCTATTGCGCCTTTGCAGGTCTACTGTATCCCTTGGACCTTCCCATTGACGGTGAAACACAGAAATTGCATCGGAGTTAAAAATATGAGATACAATGCTGACTTAAGTACAGGAAGACTAAGTCTCCCTAATGTCTATGTTTTGAGCGTTTCCTGTGTCATCAGTTTTACATTCCGATGCACCTGTGCAGGTTTACTGTATCCCTTAGAACTTCCCATTGACGATGAAACACAGAAATTCCATCGGAATTTAATATAAGAGACACAATGCAGACTTAAGTACAGGAAGACTGAGTCTTCCTACTGTCTATGTTTTGAGCGTTTCCTGTGTCATCAGTTTTACATTCCGATGCACCTCTGCAGGTTTACTGTATCCCTTGGACCTTCCCATTGACGATGGAAAACAGAAATTGCATCGGAATTAAATATAAGAGACACAATGCCGACTTAAGTACAGGAAGACTAAGTCTTCCTACTGTCTATGCTTTGAGCGTTTCCTGTGTCATCAGTTTTACTTTCCGATGCACATCTGCTTGTTTACTATATCCCTTGGATCTTCCCATTCACGATGAAACACAGAAATTTCATCGGAAATAAATATAAGAGACACAATGCAGACTTAAGTACAGGAAGACTAAGTCTCCCTACTGTCTATGATTTGAGCGTTTCCTGTGTCATCAGTTTTACATTCCGATGCACCTCTGCAGGTTTACTGTATCCGTTGGACTTTACCATTGACGATGAAACACAGAAATTGCATCGGAATTAAATATAAGAGACACAATGCCCTCTTAAGTACAGGAAGACTAAGTCTTCCTACTGTCTATGCTTTGAGCGTTTCCTGTGTCAACAGTTTTACTTACCGATGCACATCTGCTTGTTTACTATATCCCTTGGATCTTCCCATTCACCATGAAACACAGAAATTTCATCGGAAATAAATATAAGAGACACAATGCAGACTTAAGTACAGGAAGACTAAGTCTCCCTACTGTCTATGATTTGAGCGTTTCCTGTGTCATCAGTTTTACATTCCGATGCTCCTGTGCAGGTTTACTGTATCCCTTAGAACTTCCCATTGACGATGAAACACAGAAATTCCATCGGAATTAAATATAAGAGACACAATGCAGACTTAAGTACAGGAAGACTGAGTCTTCCTACTGTCTATGTTTGAGCGTTTCCTATGTCACTAGTTTTAGATTCCGCTGCAGCTCTGCAGGTTTATTGTATCCCTTGGACCTTCCCATTGACGATGAAACACCGAAATTGCATCGGAATTAAATATAAGAGACACAATGCCGACTTAAGTACAGGAAGACTGAGTCTTCCTACTGTCTATTTCTTGAGCGTTTCCGGTGTCACCAGTTTTACATTCTGATGCACCTCTGCAGGATTACTGTATCCCTTGGACCTTCCCATTGACGATGAAACACAGAAATTGCATCGGAATTAAATATAAGAGACACAATGCCGACTTAAGTACATGAAGACTGAGTCTTCCTACTGTCTATGTTTTGAGCGTTGCCTGTGTCACCAGTTTTACATTCCGATGTGCCTCTGCAGGTTTACTGTATCCATTGGACCTTCCCATTGACGATGAAACACAGAAATTGCATCGGAATTAAATATAAGAGACACAACGCCGACTGAAGCACAAGAAAAGTGAGTCCTCTTACGGTCTATGTTTTGAGCGTTTCCTGTGTCACCAGTTTTACATTCCGATGCACCTCTGCCGGTTTACTGTATCCATTGGACCTTCCCATTGTCGATGAAACACAGAAATCGCACCGGAGTTAAATATGGGAGACTCAATGCCGAATTAAGTACAGTAAGACTGAGTCTTCCTACTGTCTATGTTTTGAGCGTTTCCTGTGTCACCAGTTTTACATTCTGATGCACCTCTGCAGGTTTACTGTATCCCTTGGACCTTCCCATTGACGATGAAACACAGAAATTGCATCGGAATTAAATATAAGAGGCACAATGCAGTCATAAGACCAGGAAGACTGAGTCTTCCTACTGTCTATGCTTTGAGCGCATCCTGTGTCACCAGTTTTACATACCGATGCACCTCTGCAGGTTTACGGTATCCCTTGGACCATCACAGTGACGATGAAACACAGAAATAGCATCGGAATTAAATATAAGAGACACAATGCTGACTTAAGTACAGGAAGACTGAGTCTTCCTACTGTCTATAATTTGAGCGTTTCCTGTGTCACCAGTTTTACATTACGATGCACCTCTGCAGGTTTACTGTATCCCTTGGACCGTCCTATTGACGATGAACACAGAAATTGCATCGGAATTAAATATAAGAGACACAATGCCGACTTAAGTACAGGAAGACTGAGTCTTCCTACTGTCTATGTTTTGTGCGTTTCCCTTTGTCACCAGTTTTACATTCTGATTCACCTCTGCAGGTTTACTGTATCCCTTGGACCTTCCCATTAACGATGAAACACAGAAATTGCATCGGAATTAAATATAAGAGACACAATGCCGACTTAAGTACAGGAAGACTGAGTCTTCCTACTGTCTATGTTTTGAGCGTCTCCTGTGTCACCAGTTTTACATTCCGATGCACCTCTACAGGTTTACTGTATCCCTTGGACCTTCACAGTGACGATGAAACACAGAAATTGCATCGGAATTAAATATAAGAGACACAATGCCGACTTAAGTACAGGAAGACTAAGTATTCCTGCTTTCTATGATTTTAGCGTTTCCTGTGTCATCAGTTTTACTTTCCGATGCACCTCTGCAGGTTTACTATATCCCTTGGACCTTCCCATTCACGATGAAACACAGATATTTCATCGGAAATAAATATAAGAGACACAATGCCGACTTAAGTACCAGAAAACAGTCTTCTTACGGTCAATGCTTTGAGCGTATCCTGTGTCACCAGTTTTACATTCCGATGCGTCTCTGCATGTTTACTGTATCCCTTGGATTTTCCCATTGACGATGAAACACAGAAATTGCATCGGAATTAAATATAAGAGACACAATGCCGACTTAAGTACCGGAAGATTGAGTCTTCCTACTGTCTATGTTTCAGCGTTTCCTGTGTCACCAGTTTTACATTTCGATTCACCTCTGCAGGTTTACTGTATCTTTTGGACGTTCCCATTGACGATGAAACACAGAAATTGCATCGGAATCAAATATAAGAGACACAACGCCGACTTAAGTACAAGAAAACTGAGTCTTCTTACGGTCTATGTTTGAGCGTTTCCTGTGTCACCAGTTTTACATTCTGATGCACCTCTTCAGGTTTACTGTATCCCTTGGACCTTCCCATTGACGATGAAACACAGAAATTGCATCGAAATTAAATATAAGAGACACAATGCCGACATAAGAACAGGAAGACTGAGTCTTCCTACTGTCTATGTTTTGAGAGTATCCTGTGTCACCAGTTTTACATTCCGATGCACCACTGCAGGTTTACTGTATCCCTTGGATTTTCCCATTGACGATGAAACACAGAAATTGCATCGGAATTAAATATAAGAGACACAATGCCGACTTCAGTACAGGAAGACTGAGCCTTCCTACTGTCTATGTTTTGAGCGTTTCCTGTGTCGCCAGTTTTACATTCCGATTCACCTCTGCAGGTTTACTGTATCCCTTGGTGCTTCCCATTGACGATGAAACACAGAAATTGCATCGGAATTAAATATAAGAGACACAACGCCGACTTAAGTACAAGAAAACTGAGTCTTCTTACGGTCGATGTTTTGAGCGTTTCCTGTGTCACCAGTTTTACATTCCGATGCAGCCCTGCCGATTTACTGTATCCCTTGGACCTTCCCATTGTCGATGAAACACAGAAATCGCATCGAATTAAATATAAGAGACACAATGCCGACATAAGTACAGGAAGACTGAGTCTTCCTACTGTCTATGTTTTGAGAGTTTCCTGTGTCACCAGTTTTACATTCTGATGCACCTCTGCAGGTTTACTGTATCCCTTGGACCTTCCCATTAAGATGAAACACAGAAATTGCATCGGAATTAAATATAAGAGACACAATGCCGACTTAAGTACAGGAAGACTGAGTCTTCCTACTGTCTATAATTTGAGCGTTTCCTGTGTCACCAGTTTTACATTCTGACGCACCTCTACAGGTTTACTATATCACTTGGACCTTCACAGTGACGATGAAACACAGAAATTGCATCGGAATTAAATATAAGAGACACAATGCCGACTTAAGTACCAGAAAACAGTCTTCTTACGGTCAATGTTTTGAGCGTATCCTGTGTCACCAGTTTTACATTCCGATGCGTCTCTGCATGTTTGCTGTATCCCTTGGACCTTCCCATTGGTGATGAAACACACAAATTGCATCGATATTAAATATAAGAGACACAATGCCGACTTAAGTACCGGAAGATTGAGTCTTCCTGCTGTCTATGTTTTCAGCGTTTCCTGTGTCACCAGTTTTACATTTCGATTCATCTCTGCAGGTTTACTGTATCTTTTGGACGTTCCCATTGACGATGAAACACAGAAATTGCATAGGAATTAAATATAAGAGATACAACGCCGACTTAAGTACAAGAAAACTGAGTCTTCTTACGGTCTATGTTTGAGCGTTTCCTGTGTCACCAGTTTTACATTCTGATGCACCTCTGCAGGTTTACTGTATCCCTTGGACCTTCCCTTTGACGATGAAACACAGAAATTGCATCGGAATTAAATATAAGAGACACAATGCCGACATAAGAACAGGACGACTGAGTCTTCCTACTGTCTATGTTTTGAGCGTATCCTGTGTCACCAATTTTACATTCTGATGCACCTCTGCAGGTTTACTGTATCCCTTGGATTTTCCCATTGACGATGAAACACAGAAATTGCATCGGAATTAAATATAAGAGACACAATGCCGACTTAAGTACAGGAAGACTGAGTCTTCCTACTGTCTATGTTTTCGCGTTTCCTGTGTCGCCAGTTTTACATTCCGATGCACCTCTGCAGGTTTACTGTATCCCTTGGAGCTTCCCATTGACGATGAAACACAGAAATTGCATCGGAATTAAATATAAGAGACACAACGCCGACTTAAGTAAAAGAAAACTGAGTCTTCTTACGGTCGATGTTTTGAGCGTTTCCTGTGTCACCAGTTTTACATTCCGATGCACCCCTGGCGATTTACTGTATCCCTTGGACCTTCCCATTGTAGATGAAACACAGAAATCGCATCGAATTAAATATAAGAGACACAATGCAGACATAAGTATAGGAAGACTGAGTCTTCCTACTGTCTATGTTTTGAGCGTTTCCTGTGTCACCAGTTTTACATTCCGATGCACCTCTGCAGGTTTACTGAATCCACTGGACCTTCCCATTGTCGATGAAACACAGAAATCGCGTCGGAATTAAATATAAGAGACACAATGCCGACTTAAGTACAGGAAGACTGAGTCTTCCTACTGTCTATAATTTGAGCGTTTCCTGTGTCACCAGTTTTACATTCCGATGAACCTCTACAGGTTTACTGTATCCCTTGGACCTTCACAGTGACGATGAAACACAGAAATTGCATCGGAATTAAATATAAGAGACACAATGCCGACTTAAGTACCAGAAAACAGTCTTCATACGGTCAATGTTTATAGCGTATTCTGTGTCACCAGTTTTACATTCCGATGCGTCTCTGCATGTTTACTGTATCCCTTGGACCTTCCCATTGGCGATGAAACACACAAATTGCATCGATATTAAATATAAGAGACACAATGCCGACTTAAGCTTCGGAAGATTGAGTCTTCCTACTGTCTATGTTTTCAGCGTTTCCTGTGTCACCAGTTTTACATTTCGAATCACCTCTGCAGGTTTACTGTATCTTGTGGACGTTCCCATTGACGATGAAACACAGAAATTGCATCGGAATCAAATATAAGAGACACAACGCCGACTTAAGTACATGAAAAATGAGTCTTCTTACGATCTATGTTTGAGCGTTTCCTGTGTCACCAGTTTTACATTCTGATGCACCTCTGCAGGTTTACTGTATCCCTTGGACCTTCCCATTGACGATGAAACACAGAAATTGCATCGGAATTAAGTATAAGAGACACAATGCCGACATAAGAACAGGAAGACTGAGTCTTCCTACTGTCTATGTTTTGAGCGTATCCTGTGTCAACAGTTCTACATTCCGATGCACCTCTGCAGGTTTACTGTATCCCTTGGATTTTCCCATTGACGATGAAACACAGAAATTGCATCGGAATTAAATATAAGAGACACAATGCCGACTTAAGTACAGGAAGACTGAGTCTTCCTACTGTCTATGTTTTGAGCGTTTCCTGTGTCGCCAGTTTTACATTCCGATGCACCTCTGCAGGTTTACTGTATCCCTTGGAGCTTCCCATTCACGATGAAACACAGAAATTGCATCGGAATTAAATATAAGAGACACAACGCCGACTTAAGTACAAGAAAACTGAGTCTTCTTACGGTCGATGTTTTGAGCGTTTCCTGTGTCACCAGTTTTACATTCCGATGCACCCCTGCCGATTTACTGTATCCCTTGGACCTTCCCATTCTCGATGAAACACTGAAATTGCATCGAATTAAATATAGGAGACACCATGCCGACATAAGTACAGGAAGACTGATTCTTCCTACTGTCTATGTTTTGAGCGTTTCCTGTGTCACCAGTTTTACATTCCGATGCACCCCTGCCGATTTACTGTATCCCTTGGACCTTCCCATTGTCGATGAAACACAGAAATCGCATCAGAATTAAATATAAGAGGCACTATGCCGACTTAAGTACAGGAAGACTGAGGCTTCCTACTGTCTATGTTTTGAGCGTTTCCTGTCTCACTAGTTTTTCATTCCGATGCACCACTTCAGGTTTACTGTATCCCTTGGACCTTCCCATTGACGATGAAGCAGAGAAATTGCATCGGAATTAAGTATAAGAGACACAATGCCGACTTAAGTACAGGAAGACTGAGTCTTCCTACTGTCTATAATTTGAGCGTTTCCTATGTCACCAGTTTTACATTCCGAGGCACCTCTACAGGTTTACTGTATCCCTTGGTCCTTCACAGTGACGATGAAACACAGAAATTGCATCGGAATTAAATATAAGAGACACAATGCCGACTTAAGTACCAGAACACAGTCTTCTTCGGTCAATGTGTTGAGCGTTTCCTGTGTCACCAGTTTTACATTCCGATGCACGTCTGCAGGTTTACTGTATCCCTTGGACCTTCCCATTGGCGATGGAAAACAGAAATTGCATCGGAATTATATATATGAGACACAATGACGACTTAAGTACAGGAAGACTGAGTCTTCCTACTGTCTATGTTTTGAGCGTTTCCTGTGTCACCAGTTTTACATTCCGATTCACCTCTGCAGGTTTACTATATCCCTTGGACCTTCCCATTGTCGATGAAACACAGAAATTTAATCGGAAATAAATATAAGAGACACAATGCCGTCTTAAGTACAGGAAGACTGAGTCTTCCTATTGTCTATGTTTTGAGCGTTTCCTGTGTCACCAGTTTTACATTGCGATGCACCTCTGCAGGTTTACTGTATCCCTTTGACCTTCCCATTGACGATGAAACACAGAAATTGCATTGGAATTCAATATAAGAGACACAATGCCGACATAAGAACAGGAAGACTGAGTCTTCCTACTGTCTATGTTTTGAGCGTTTCCTGTGTCACTAGTTTTACATTCCGATGCACCTCTGCAGGTTTACTGTATCCCTTGGACCTTCCCATTGACGATGAAACACAGAAATTGCATCGGAATTAAATATAAGAGACACAATGCCGACTTAAGTACAGGAAGACTGAGTCTTCCTACTGTCTATGTTTTGAGCATTTCACGTGTCACCAGTTTTACATTCCGATGGACCTCTGCAGGTTTACTGTATCCATTGGACCTTCCCATTGACGATGAAACACAGAAATTGCATCGGAATTAAATATAAGAGACACAACGCCGACTTAAGTACAAGAAAACTGAGTCTTTTTACGGTCTATGTTTTGAGCGTTTAGTGTGTCACCAGTTTTACATTCCGATGCACCTCTGCCGGTTTACTGTATCCCTTGCACCTTCCCAATGTCGATGAAACACAGAAATCGCATCGGAATTAAATATAAGAGACACAATGCCGACTTAAGTACAGGAAGACTGAGTCTTCCTACTGTCTATGTTTTGAGCGTTTTCTGTGTCACCAGTTTTACATTCTGATGCACCTCTGCAGATTTACTGTATCCCTTGGACCTTCCCATTGACGATGAAACACAGAAATTGCATCGGAATTATATATAAGAGACACAATGCCGACTTAAGTGCAAGAAAAGAGTCTTCTTACAGTCAATGTTTTGAGCGTTTCCTGTGTCACCAGTTTTACATTCCGATGCACATCTGCAGGTGTACTGTATCCCCTGGACCATCCCATTGGCGATTAAACACACAAATTGCATCGAAATTAAATATAAGAGACACAATGGCGACTTAAGTACAGGAGGACTGAGTCTTCCTACTGTCTATGTTTTGAGCGTTTCCTGTGTCACCAGTTTTACATTCCCATGGACATCTGCAGGTTTACTGTATCCATTGGACCTTCCCATTGACGATGAAACACAGAAATAGCATCGGAATTAAATATAAGAGACACAACGCCGACTTAAATACAAGAAAACTTAGTCTTTTTACGGTCTATGTTTTTAGCGTTTCCTGTGTCACCAGTTTTACATTCCGATGCACCTCTGCCGGTTTACTGTATCCCTTGCACCTTCCCATTGTCGATAAAGCACAGAAATCGCATCGGAGTTAAATATAAGAGACACAATGCCGACTTAAGTACAGGAAGACTGAGACTTCCTACTGTCTATGTTTTGAGCGTTCCCTGTGTCACCAGTTTTACATTCGGATGCACCTCTGCAGGTTTACTGTATCCCTTGGACCTTCCCATTGACGATGAAAATCAGAAATTGCATCGGAATTATATATAAGAGACACAACGCCGACTTAAGTACATGATAACTGAGTCTTCTTCCAGTCTACGTTTTGAGCGTTTCTTGTGTCACCAGATTTTAATTCCATTGCGCCTCTGCAGGTTTACTGTATCCCTTGGACCTTCCCATTGACGGTGAAACACAGAAATTTCATCGGAATTAAATATAAGAGACACAATACCGACTTAAGTACAGGAAGACTAAGTCTTCCTACTGTCTATGCTTTGAGCGTTTCCTGTGTCATCAGTTTTACTTTCCGATGCACCTCTGCTTGTTTACTATATCCCTTGGACCTACCCAATCACGATGAAACACAGAAATTGCATCGGAATTAAATATAAGAGACACAATGCCGACTTAAGTACAGGAAGACTGTGTCTTCCTACTGTCTATGTTTTGAGTGTTTCCTGTGTCACCAGTTTTTCATTCCGATGCACCTTTGCATGTTTACTGTATCCCTTGGACCTTCCCATTGGCGATGAATCCCACAAATTGCATCGATATTAAATATAAGAGACACAATGCCGACTTAAGAACTGGAAGATTGAGTCTTCCTACTGTCTATGATTTCAGCGTCTCCTGTGTCACCAGTTTTACATTTCGATTCACCTCTGCAGGTTTACTGTATCTTTTGGACGTTCCCATTGACGATGAAACACAGAAATTGCATCGGAATTAAATATAAGAGACACAACGCCGACTTAAGTACAGGAAGACTAAGTCTCCCTACTATCTATGTTTTGAGCGTTTCCTGTGTCATCAGTTTTACTTTCCGATGCACCTCTGCATGTTTACTATATCCCTTGGATTTTCCCATTGACGATGAAACACAGAAATTGCATCGGAATTAAATATAAGAGACACAATGCCGACTTATGTACAGGAAGACTGAGTCTTCCTACTGTCTATGTTTTGAGCGTTTCCTGTGTCGCCAGTTTTACATTCCGATGCACCTCCGCAGGTTTACTGTATCCCTTGGAGCTTCCCATTGACGATGAAACACAGAAATTGCATCGCAATTAAATATAAGAGACAAAACGCCGACTTAAGTACAAGAAAACTGAGTCTTCTTACGGTCGATGTTTTGAGCGTTTCCTGTGTCACCAGTTTTACATTCCGATGCACCCCTGCCGATTTACTGTATCCCTTGGACCTTCCCATTGTCGATGAAACACAGAAATCGCATCGAATTAAATATAAGAGACACGATGCCGAGACACGATGCCGAAGACTGAGTCTTCCTACTGTCTATGATTTGAGCGTTTCCTGTGTCACCAGTTTTACATTACGATGCACCTCTGCAGGTTTACTGAATCCACTGGACCTTCCCATTGTCGATGAAACACAGAAATCGCATCGGAATTAAATATAATAGACACAATGCCGACTTAAGTACAGGAAGACTGAGTCTTCCTACTGTCTATGTTTTGAGCGTTTCACGTGTCACCAGTTTTACATTCCGATGCACATCTGCAGGTTTACTGTATCCCCTGGAACATCCCATTGGCGATGAAACACACAAATTGCATCGAAATTAAATATAAGAGACACAATGCCGACTTAAGTACAAGAAAAGAGTCTTCTTACAGTCAATGCTTTGAGCGTTTCCTGTGTCACCAGTTTTACATTCCGATGCACCTCAGCAGATTTACTGTATCCCCTGGAACATTCCATTGGCGATGAAACACACAAATTGCATCGAAATTAAATATAAGAGACACAATGCCGACTTAAGTACAGGAAGACTGAGTCTTCCTACTGTCTATGTTATGAGCGTTTCCTATGTCACCAGTTTTACATTCCGATGGACTTCTGCAGGTATACTGTATCCATTGGACCTTCCCATTGACGATGAAACACAGAAATTGCATCGGAATTAAATATAAGAGACACAACGCCGACTTAAGTACATGAAAACTGAGTATTCTTACGGTCTACGTTTTGATCGTTTCTTGTGTCACCAGGTTTAAATTCAATTGCGCCTCTGCAGGTTTACTGTATCCCTTGGACCTTCCCATTGACGGTGAAACACAAAATTGCATCGGAATTAAATATAAGAGACACAATGCCGACTTAAGTACAGGAAGACTGAGGCTTACTACTGTCTATGTTTTGAGCGTTTCCTGTCTCACTAGTTTTACATTCCGATGCACCTCTTCAGGTTTACTGTATCAGTTAGACCTTCACAGTGACGATGGAACACAGAAATTGCATCGGAATTAAATATAAGAGACACACTGCCGACTTAAGTACCAGAAAACAGTCTTCTTACGGTCAATGTGTTGAACGTTTCCTGTGTCACCAGTTTTACGTTCCGATGCACCTCTGCAGGTTTACTGTATCCCTTGGACCTACACATTGGCGATGAAACACACAAATAGCATCAAAATTAAATATAAGAGACACAATGCCGACTTAAGTACAGGAAGACTAAGTCTCCCTACTGTCTATGTTTTGAGCGTTTCCTGTGTCATCAGTTTTACTTTCCGATGCACCTCGGCATGTTTACCATATCCCTTGGACCTTCCCATTCACAATGAAACACAGAAATTTAATCGGAAATAAATATAAGAGACACAATGCCGACTTAAGTACGGGAAGACTGAGTCTTCCTACTGTCTATGTTTTTAGCGTTTCCTGTGTCACCAGTTTTACATTCTGATGCACCTCTGCAGGTTTACTGTGTCCCTTGGACCTTCCCATTGACGATGAAACACAGAAATTGCATCGGAATTAAATATAAGACACACACCGCCGACTTAAGTACAAGAAAACTGAGTCTTCTTACGGTCTATGTTTTGAGCGATTCCTGTGTCACCAGTTTTACATTCTGATGCACCTCTGCAGGTTTACTGTATCCCTTGCACCTTCCCATTGACGATGAAAAACAGAAATTGCATTGGAATTAAATATGAGAGACACAATGCCGACTTAAGTACAGGAAGACTAAGTCTTCCTACTGTCTATGTTTTGAGCGTTTCCAGTGTCATCAGTTTTACTTTCCGATGCACCTCTGCATGTTTACTATATCCCTCGGACCTTCCCATTCACGATGAAACACAGAAATTTAATCGGAAACAAATTTAACAGACACAATGCCGACTTAAGTACAGGAAGACTGAGTCTCCTACTGTCTATGTTTTGAGCGTTTCTTGTGTCACCAGTTTTACATTTCGATGCACCTCTGCAGGTTTACTGTATCCCTTGGACCTTCCCATTGACGATGAAACACAGAAACTGCATCGGAATTAAATATAAGAGACACAACGCCGACTTAAGTACAAGAAAACTGAGTCTTCTTACGGTCGATGTTTTGAGCGTTTCCTGCGTCACCAGTTTTACATTCCGATGCACCCCTGTCGATTTACTGTATTCCTTGGATCTTCCCATTGTCGATGAAACACAGAAATCGCATCGAATTAAATATAAGAGAGACAATACCGACTTAAGTACTGGAAGACTGAGTCTTCCTACTGTCTATAATTTGAGCGTTTCCTGTGTTACCAATTTTACATTCCGATGCACCTCTACAGGTTTACTGTATCCCTTGGACCTTCACAGTGACGATGAAACACAGAAATTGCATCGGAATTAAATATAAGAGACACAATGCCGACTTAAGTACAGGAAGACCTAGTCTCCCTACTGTCTATGTTTTGAGCGTTTCCTGTGTCTTCAGTTTTACTTTCCGATGCACCTCTGCATGTTTACTATATCCCTTCGACCTTCCCATTCACGATGAAACACAGAAATTTAATCGGAAATAAATATAAGAGACACAATGCCGACTTAAGTACAGGAAGACTGAGTCTTCCTACTGTCTATGTTTTGAGCGTTTCCTGTGTCACCAGTTTTACATTCCGATGCACCTCTGCAGGTTTACTGTATCCCTTCGACCTTCCCATTGACGATGAAACACAGAAATTGCATCGGTATTAAATATAAGAGACACAATGCCGACTTAAGTACAGGACGACTGAGTCTTCCTACTGTCTATGTTTTGAGCGTTTCCTGTGTCACTAGTTTTACATTCCGATGCACCTCTGCAGGTTTACTGTATCCCTTGGACCTTCCCATTGACGATGAAACACAGAAATTGCATCGGAATCAAATGTAAGAGACACAATGCCGACATAAGTATAGGAAGACTGAGTCTTCCTACTGTCTATGTTTTTAGCGTTTCCTGTGTCACCAGTTCTACATTCTGATGCACCTCTGCAGGTTTACTGTATCCCTTGGACCTTCCCATTGACGATGAAACACAGAAATTGCATCGTAATTAAATATAAGAGACACAATGCCGACTTAAGTACAGGAAGACTGTGTCTTCCTACTGTCTATGTTTTGAGCGTTTCCTGTGTCATCAGTTTTACTTTCCGATGCACCTCTGCAGGTTTACTATATCCCTTGGACTTTCCCATTCACGATGAAACACAGATATTTCATCGGAAATAAATATTAGAGACACAATGGCGACTTAAGGACAGGAAGACTGAGTCTTCCTACTGTCTATGTTTTGAGCGTTTCCTGTGTCACCAGTTTTACATTCTGATACACCTCTGCAGGTTTACTGTATCCCTTGGACCTTCACAGTGACGATGAAACACAGAAATAGCATCGGAATTAAATATAAGAGACACAATGCCGACTTAAGTACAGGAAGACTGAGTCTTCCTACTGTCTATGTTTTGAGCGTTTCCTGTGTCACTAGTTTTACATTCCGATGCACTTTTGCAGGTATACTGTATCCCTTGGACCTTCCCATTGACGATGAAACACAGAAATGGCATCGGAATTAAATATAAGAGACACAATGCCGACTTAAGTACAGGAAGACTGAGTCTTCCTACTGTCTATGTTTTGAGCGTTTCCTGTGTCACCAGTTTTACATTCTGATGCACCTCTGCAGGTTTACTGTATCCCTTGGACCTTCCCATTGACGAAGAAACACAGAAATTGCATCGGAATTAAATATAAGACACACAATGCCGACTTAAGTACAAGAAAACAGTCTTCTTACAGTCAATGTTTTGAGCGTTTCCTGTGTCACCAGTTTTACATTCCGATGCACGTCTGCAGGTTTACTGTATCGCCTGGACCATCCCATTGGCGATGAAACACACAAATTGCATCGAAATTAAATATAAGAGACACAATGCCGACTTAAGTACAGGAAGACTGAGTCTTCCTACTGTCTATGTTTTGAGCGTTTCCTGCGTCACCAGTTTTACATTCCGATGCCCCTCTGCCGGTTTACTGTATCCCTTGCACCTTCCCATTGTCGATGAAACACAGAAATCGCATCGGAATTAAATATAAGAGACACAATGTCGACTTAAGTACAGGAAGACTGGTACTTCCTACTGTGTATGTTTTGAGCGTTTCTTGTGTCACCAGTTTTACATTCGGATGCACCTCTGCAGGTTTACTGTATCCCTTGGACCTTCCCATTGACGATGAAACACAGAAATTGCATCGGAATTAAATTTAAGAGACACAATGCCGACTTAAGTACCAGAAAACAGTCTTCTTACGGTCAATGCTTTGAGCGTATCCTGTGTCACCAGTTTTACATTCCGATGCGTCTCTGCACGTTTACTGTATCCCTTGGACCTTCCCATTGTCGATGAAACACACAAATTGCATCGAAATTAAATATAAGAGACACAATGCCAACTTAAGTACCGGAAGATTGAGTCTTCCTACTGTCTATGTTTTCAGCGTTTCCTGTGTCACCAGTTTTACATTTCGATTCACCTCTGCAGGTTTACTGTATCTTTTGGACGTTTCCATTGACGATGAAACACAGAAATTGCATCGGAATTAAATATAAGAGACACAATGCCGACTTAAGTACAGGAAGACTAAGTCTTCCTACTGTCTATGTTTTGAGCGTTTCCAGTGTCATCAGTTTTACTTTCCGATGCACCTCTGCATGTTTACTATATCCCTTAGACCTTCCCATTCACGATGAGACACAGAAATTTAATCGGAAATAAATATAAGAGACACAATGCCGACTTAAGTACAGGAAGACTGAGTCTTCCTACTGTCTATGTTTTGAGCGTTTCTTGTGTCACCAGTTTTACATTCCGATGCACCTCTGCAGGTTTACTGTATCCCTTGGACCTTCCCATTGACGATGAAACACAGAAATTGCATCGGAATTAAATATAAGAGACACAACGCCGACTCAAGTACATGAAAACTGAGCCTTCTTACGGTCGATGTTTTGAGCGTTTCCTGTGTCACCAGTTTTACATTCCGATGCACCCCTGCCGATATACTGTATTCCTTGGATCTTCCCATTGTCGATGAAACACAGATAACGCATCGAATTAAATATAAGAGACACAATGCCGACTTAAGTACAGGAAGACTGAGTCTTCCTACTGTCTATGTTTTGAGCGTTTCCTGTGTCACCAGTTTTACATTCAGATGCACCTCTGCAGGTTTACTGTATCCATTGGGCCTTCCCATTGTCGATGAAACACAGAAATCGCATCGGAATTAAATATAAGAGACACAATGCCGACTTCAGTACACGAAGACTGAGTCTTTCTACTGTCTATGTTTTGAGCGTTTCCTGTGTCACCAGTTTTACATTCCGATGCACCTCTGCAGGTTTACTGTATCCCTTCGACCTTCCCATTGACGATGAAACACAGAAATTGCATCGGAATTAAATATAAAAGACACAATGCCGACTTAAGTACCAGAAAACAGTCTTCTTACGGTCAATGTTTTGAGCGTATCCTGTGTCACCAGTTTTACATTTCGATTCACCTCTGCAGGTTTACTGTATCTTTTGGACGTTTCCATTGACGATGAAACACAGAAATTGCATCGGAATTAAATATAAGAGACACAATGCCGACTTAAGTACAGGAAGACTAAGTCTTCCTACTGTCTATGTTTTGAGCGTTTCCAGTGTCATCAGTTTTACTTTCCGATGCACCTCTGCATGTTTACTATATCCCTTAGACCTTCCCATTCACGATGAGACACAGAAATTTAATCGGAAATAAATATAAGAGATACAATGCCGACTTAAGTACAGGAAGACTGAGTCTTCCTACTGTCTATGTTTTCAGCGTTTCTTGTGTCACCAGTTTTACATTCCGATGCACCTCTACAGGTTTACTCTATCCCTTGGACCTTCACAGTGACGATGAAACACAGAAATTGCATCGGAATTAAATATAAGAGACACAATGCCGACTTAAGTACCAGAAAACAGTCTTCTTACGGTCAATGTGTTGAGCGTTTCCTGTGTCACCAGTTTTACATTCCGATGCACCTCTGCAGGTTTACTGTATCCCTTGGACCTTTCCATTGGCGATGAAACACACAAATTGCATCGATATTAAATATAAGAGACACAATGCCGACTTAAGTACAGGAAGACCTAGTCTCCCTACTGTCTATGTTTTGAGCGTTTCCTGTGTCTTCAGTTTTACTTTCCGATGCACCTCTGCATGTTTACTATATCCCTTCGACCTTCCCATTGACGATGAAACACAGAAATTTAATCGGAAATAAATATAAGAGACACAATGCCGACTTAAGTACAGGAAGACTGAGTCTTCCTACTGTCTATGCTTTTAGCGTTTCCTGTGTCACCAGTTCTACATTCTGATGCACCTCTGCAGGTTTACTGTATCCCTTGAACCTTCCCATTGACGATGAAACACAGAAATTGCATCGGAATTAAATATAAGAGACACAATGCCGACTTAAGTACAGGAAGAGTGTGTCTTCCTACTGTCTATAATTTGAGCGTTTCCTGTGTCACCAGTTTTAGATTCCGATGCACCTCTACAGGTGTACTGTATCCCTTGGACCCTCACAGTGACGATGAAACACAGATATTGCATCGAAATTAAATATAAGAGACACAATGCCGACTTAAGTACAGGAAGACTAAGTCTTCCTACTGTCTATGTTTTGAGCGTTTCCTGTGTCATCAGTTTTACTTTCCGATGCACCTCTGCAGGTTTACTATATCCCTTGGACCTTCCCATTCACGATGAAACACAGATATTTCATCGGAAATAAATATAACAGACACAATGCCGACTTAAGTACAGGAAGACTGAGTCTTCCTACTGTCTATGATTTGAGCGTTCCCTGTGTCACCAGTTTTACATTCCGATGCACCTCTGCAGGTTTACTGTATACCTTGGACCTTCACAGTGACGATGAATCACAGAAATCGCATCGGAATTAAATATAAGAGACACAATGCCGATTTAAGTACAGGAAGACTGAGTCTTCCTACTGTCTATGTTTAGAGCGTTTCCTGTGTCACCAGTTTTACATTCCGATGAACCTATGAAGGTTTACTGTATCCCTTGCACCTTCCCATTGTCGATCAAACACAGAAATCGCATCGGAATTAAATATAAGAGACACAATGCCGACTTAAGTACAGGAAGACTAGGTTTCCCTACTGTCTATGTTTTGAGCGTTTCCTGTGTCATCAGTTTTACATTCCGATCCACCTGTGCAGGTTTACTGTATCCCTTAGACCTTCCCATTGACGATGAAACACAGAAATTCCATCGGAATTAAATATAAGAGACACAATGCCGACTTAAGTACAGGAAGACTGAGTCTTCCTACTGTCAATGTTTTGAGCGTTTCCTGTGTCACCAGTTTTACCTTCCGATGCACCTCTGCCGGTTTACTGTATCCCTTGGACCTTCCCATTGTCGATGAAACACAGAAATCGCACCGGAATCAATATAGGAGACACAATGCCGACTTAAGTACAGGAAGACTGAGTCTTCCTACTGTCTACGTTTTGAGCGTTTCCTGTGTCACCAGTTCTACATTCTGATGCACCTCTGCAGGTTTACTGTATCCCTTGGACCTTCCCATTGACGATGAAACACAGAAATTGCATCGGAATTAAATATAAGAGACACAATGCCGACTTAAGTACAGGAAGACTGAGTCTTCCTACTGTCTATGCTTTGAGCGTTCCCTGTGTCACCAGTTTTACACTCTGATGCACCTCTGCAGGTTTACTGTATCCCTTGGACCTTCACAGTGACGATGAAACACAGAAATAGCTTCGGAATTAAATATATGAGAGACACAATGCCGACTTAAGTACAGGAAGACAGAGTCTTCCTACTGTCTATGTTTTGAGCGTTTCCTGTGTCACCAGTTTTACATTCCGATGCACCTCTGCCGGTTTACTGTATCCCTTGCACCTTCCCATTGTCGATGAAACACAGTAATCGCATCGGAATTAAATATAAGAGACACAATGCCGACTTAAGTACAGGAAGACTGAGACTTCCTACTGTCTATGTTTTGAGCGTTTCCTGTTTCACTAGTTTTACATTCGGATGCACCTCTGCAGGTTTACTGTATCCCTTGGACCTTCCCATTCCTGATGAAACACAGAAATTTAATCGGAAATAAATATAAGAGACACAATGCCGACTTAAGTACAGGAAGACTGAGTCTTCCTACTGTCTATGTTTTGAGCGTTTCCTGTGTCACCAGTTTTACATTCCGATGCACCTCTGCAGGTTTACTGTATCCCTTCGACCTTCCCATTGACGATGAAACACAGAAATTGCATCGGAATTAAATATAAGAGACACAATGCCGACTTAAGTACAGGAAGACTGAGACATCCTACTGTGTATGTTTTGAGCGTTTCCTGTGTCACCTGTTTTGTTTTCGGATGCACCTCTGCAGGTTTATTGTATCCCTTGGACCTTCCCATTGACGATGAAACACAGAAATTGCATCGGAATTAAATATAAGAGACACAATGCCGACTTAAGTACAGGAAGACTAAGTCTTCCTACTGTCAATTATTTGAGCGTTTCCTGTGTCATCAGTTTTACATTCCGATGCACCTCAGCAGGTTTACTGTATCCCTTGGACCTTCCCATTAACGATGAAAATATGAAATTGCATCGGAATTATATAGAAGAGACACAACGCCGACTTAAGTACATGAAAATTGAGTCTTCTTACGGCATGTTATGAGCGTTTCCTGTGTCACCAGGTTTAAATTCCGAAGCGCCTCTGCAGGTTTACTGTATCCCTTGGACCTTCCCATTGACGATGAAACACAGAAATTGCATCGGAATTAAAAATAAGAGACACAATGCTGACTTAAGTACAGGAAGACTAGGTTTCCCTACTGTCTATGTTTTGAGCGTTTCCTGTGTCATCAGTTTTACATTCCGATCCACCTGTGCAGGTTTACTGTATCCCTTAGACCTTCCCATTGACGATGAAACACAGAAATTCCATCGGAATTAAATATAAGAGACACAATGCCGACTTAAGTACAGGAAGACTGAGTCTTCCTACTGTCAATGTTTTGAGCGTTTCCTGCGTCACCAGTTTTACCTTCCGATGCACCTCTGCCGGTTTACTGTATCCCTTGGACCTTCCCATTGTCGATGAAACACAGAAATCGCACCGGAATCAATATAGGAGACACAATGCCGACTTAAGTACAGGAAGACTGAGTCTTCCTACTGTCTACGTTTTGAGCGTTTCCTGTGTCACCAGTTCTACATTCTGATGCACCTCTGCAGGTTTACTGTATCCCTTGGACATTCCCATTGACGATGAAACACAGAAATTGCATCGGAATTAAATATAAGAGACACAATGCCGACTTAAGTACAGGAAGACTGAGTCTTCCTACTGTCTATGTTTTGAGCGTTCCCTGTGTCACCAGTTTTACACTCTGATGCACTTCTGCAGGTTTACTGTATCCCTTGGACCTTCACAGTGACGATGAAACACAGAAATAGCTTCGGAATTAAATATATGAGAGACACAATGCCGACTTAAGTACAGGAAGACTGAGTCTTCCTACTGTCTATGTTTTGAGCGTTTCCTGTGTCACCAGTTTTACATTCCGATGCACCTCTGCCGGTTTACTGTATCCCTTGCACCTTCCCATTGTCGATGAAACACAGTAATCGCATCGGAATTAAATATAAGAGACACAATGCCGACTTAAGTACAGGAAGACTGAGACTTCCTACTGTCTATGTTTTGAGCGTTTCCTGTTTCACTAGTTTTACATTCGGATGCACCTCTGCAGGATTACTGTATCCCTTGGACCTTCCCATTCCTGATGAAACACAGAAATTTAATCGGAAATAAATATAAGAGACACAATGCCGACTTAAGTACAGGAAGACTGAGTCTTCCTACTGTCTATGTTTTGAGCGTTTCCTGTGTCACCAGTTTTACATTCCGATGCACCTCTTCAGGTTTACTGTATCCCTTCGACCTTCCCATTGACGATGAAACACAGAAATTGAATCGGAATTAAATATAAGAGACACAATGCCGACTTAAGTACAGGAAGACTGAGACTTCCTAATGTGTATGTTTTGAGCGATTCCTGTGTCACCAGTTTTACATTCGGATGCACCTCTGCAGGTTTACTGTATCCCTTGGACCTACCCATTGACGATGAAACACAGAAATTGCATCGGAATTAAATATAAGAGACACAATGCCGACTGAAGTACAGGAAGACTAAGTCTTCCTACTTTCAATTATTTGAGCGTTTCCTGTGTCATCAGTTTTACATTCCGATGCACCTCTGCAGGTTTACTGTATCCCTTGGACCTTCCCATTGACGATGAAAATATGAAATTGCATCGGAATTATATATAAGAGACACAACGCCGACTTAAGTACATGAAAATTGAGTCTTCTTACGGTATGTTATGAGCGTTTCCTATGTCACCAGGTTTAAATTCCGAAGCGCCTCTGCAGGTTTACTGTATCCCTTGGACCTTCCCATTGACGATGAAACACAGAAATTGCATCGGAATTAAAAATAAGAGACACAATGCTGACTTAATTACAGGATGACTAGGTTTCCCTACTGTCTATGTTTTGAGCGTTAACTGTGTCATCAGTTTTACATTCCGATGCACCTGTGCAGGTTTACTGTATCCCTTAGACCTTCCCATTGACGATGAAACACAGAAATTCCATCGTAATTAAATATAAGAGACACAATGCCGACTTAAGTACAGGAAGACTGAGTCTTCCTACTGTCAATGTTTTGAGCGTTTCCTGTGTCACCAGTTTTACCTTCCGATGCACCTCTGCCGGTTTACTGTATCCCTTGGACCTTCCCATTGTCGATGAAACACAGAAATCGCACCGGAATCAATATATGAGACACAATGCCGACTTAAGTACTGGAAGACTGAGTCTTCCTACTGTCTACGTTTTGAGCGTTTCCTGTGTCACCAGTTCTACATTCTGATGCACCTCTGCAGGTTTACTGTATCCCTTGGACCTTCCCATTGACGATGAAACACAGAAATTGCATCGGAATTAAATTTAAGAGACACAATGCCGACTTAAGTACAGGAAGACTGAGTCTTCCTACTGTCTATGTTTTGAGCGTTCCCTGTGTCACCAGTTTTACATTCCGATGCACCTCTGCCTGTTTACTGTATCCCTTGGACCTTCACAGTGACGATGAAACACAGAAATAGCTTCGGAATTAAATATAAGAGACACAATGCCGACTTAAGTACAGAAAGACTAAGTCTTCCTACTGTCTATGTTTTGAGCGTTTCCTGTGTCATCAGTTTTACTTTACGATGCACCACTGCAGGTTTACTATATCCCTTGGACCTTCCCATTCACTATGAAACACAGATATTTCGTCGGAAATAAATATAAGAGACACAATGCCGACTTAAGTACAGGAAGACTGAGTCTTCCTACTGCCTATGTTTTGAGTATTCAGTGTGTCACCAGTTTTACACTCTGATGCACCTCCGCAGGTTTACTGTATCCCTTGGACCTTCACAGTGACGATGAAACACAGAAATAGCTTCGGAATTAAATATATGAGAGACACAATGCCGACTTAAGCACAGGAAGACTGAGTCTTCCTACTGTCTATGTTTTGAGCGTTTCCTGTGTCACCAGTTTTACATTCCGATGCACCTCTGCCGGTTTACTGTATCTCTTGCACCTTCCCATTGTCGATGAAACACAGTAATCGCATCGGAATCAAATATAAGAGACACAATGCCGACTTAAGTACAGGAAGACTGAGACTTCCTACTGTCTATGTTTGAGCGTTTCCTGTGTCACCAGTTTTACATTCGGATGCACCTCTGCAGGTTTACTGTATCCCTTGGACCTTCCCATTGACGATGAAACACAGAAACTTAATCGGAAATAAATATAAGAGACACAATGCCGACTTAAGTACAGGAAGACTGAGTCTTCCTACTGTCAATGATTTGATCGTTTCCTGTGTCATCAGTTTTACATTCCGATGCACCTCTGCAGGTTTACTGTATCCCTTGGACCTTCCCATTGACGATGAAAATGAGAAATTGCATCGGAATTATATATAAGAGACACAACGCCGACTTAAGTACATGAAAACTGAGTCTTCTTACGTTCTATGTTATGAGCGTTTCCTGTGTCACCAGGTTTAAATTCCGAAGCGCCTCTGCAGGTTTACTGTATCCCTTGGACCTTCCCATTCACGATGAAACACAGAAATTGCATCGGAATTAAAAATAAGAGACACAATGCCGACTTAAGTACAGGAAGACTGAGTCTTCCTACTGTCAATGTTTTGAGCGTTTCCTGTGTCACCAGTTTTAACTTCCGATGCACCTCTGCAGGTTTACTGTATCCCTTGGACCTTCCCATTGACGATGAAACACAGAAATTGCATCGGAATTAAATATAAGAGACACAATGCCGACTTAAGTACAGGAAGACTGTGTCTTCCTACTGTCTATAATTTGAGCGTTTCCTGTGTCACCAGTTTTACATTCCGATGCACCTCTACAGGTTTACTGTATCCCTTGGACCTTCACAGTGACGATGAAACACAGAAATTGCATCGAAATTAAATATAAGAGACACAATGCCGACTTAAGTACAGGAAGACTAAGTCTTCCTACTGTCTATGTTTTGAGCGTTTCCTGTGTCATCAGTTTTACTTTCCGATGCACCTCTGCAGGTTTACTATATCCCTTGCACCTTCCCATTGTCGATGAAACACAGTAATCGCATCGGAATTAAATATAAGAGACATAATGCCGACTTAAGTACAGGAAGACTGAGACTTCCTACTGTCTATGTTTTGAGCGTTTCCTGTGTCACCAGTTTTACATTCGGATGCACCTCTGCAGGTTTACTGTATCCCCTGGACCTTCCCATTCACGATGAAACACAGAAATTTAATCGGAAATAAATATAAGAGACACAATGCCGACTTAAGTACAGGAAGACTGAGTCTTCCTACTGTCTATGTTTTGAGCGTTTCCTGTGTCACCAGTTTTACATTCTGATGCACCTCTGCAGGTTTACTGTATCCCTTGGACCTTCCCATTGACGATGAAACACAGAAATTGCATCGGAATTAAATATAAGAGACACAATGGCGACTTAAGTACAAGAAAACAGTCTTCTTACAGTCAATGTTTTGAGCGTTTCCTATGTCACCAGTTTTGCATTCCGATGAACCTCTGAAGGTTTACTGTATCCCTTGCACCTTCCCATTGTCGATCAAACACAGAAATCGCATCGGAATTAAATATAAGAGACACAATGCCGACTTAAGTACAGGAAGACTGAGACTTCCTACTGTGTATGTTTTGAGCGTTTCCTGTGTCACCAGTTTTACATTCGGATGCACCTCTGCAGGTTTACTGTATCCCTTGGACCTTCCCATTGACGATGAAACACAGAAATTGCATCGGAATTAAATATAAGAGACACAATGCCGACTTAAGTACAGGAAGACTGAGTCTTCCTACTGTCAATGATTTGATCGTTTCCTGTGTCATCAGTTTTACATTCCGATGCACCTCTGCAGGTTTACTGTATCCCTTGGACCTTCCCATTGACGATGAAAATGAGAAATTGCATCGGAATTATATATAAGAGACACAACGCCGACTTAAGTACATGAAAACTGAGTCTTCTTACGGTCTATGTTATGAGCGTTTCCTGTGTCACCAGGCTTAAATTCCGAAGCGCCTCTGCAGGTTTACTGTATCCCTTGGACCTTCCCATTCACGATGAAACACAGAAATTGCATCGGAATTAAAAATAAGAGACACAATGCTGACTTAAGTACAGGAAGACTAGGTTTCCCTAATGTCTATGTTTTGAGCGTTTCCTGTGTCATCAGTTTTACATTCCGATGCACCTGTGCAGGTTTACTGTATCAATTAGACCTTCCCATTGACGATGAAACACAGAAATTCCATCGGAATTAAACATAAGAGACACAATGCCGACTTAAGTACAGGAAGACTGAGTCTTCCTACTGTCAATGTTTTGAGCGTTTCCTGTGTCACCAGTTTTAACTTCCGATGCACCTCTGCCGGTTTACTGTATCCCTTGGACCTTCCCATTGTCGATGAAACACAGAAATCGCACCGGAATCAATATAGGAGACACAATGTCGACTTAAGTACAGGAAGACTGAGTCTTCCTACTGTCTATGTTTTGAGCGTTTCCTGTGTCACCAGTTCTACATTCTGATGCACCTCTGCAGGTTTACTGTATCCCTTGGACCTTCCCATTGACGATGAAACACAGAAATTGCATCGGAATTAAATATAAGAGACACATTGCCGACTTAAGTACAGGAAGACTGTGTCTTCCTACTGTCTATAATTTGAGCGTTTCCTGTGTCACCAGTTTTACATTCCGATGCACCTCTACAGGTTTACTGTATCCCTTGGACCTTCACAGTGACGATGAAACACAGAAATTGCATCGAAATTAAATATAAGAGACACAATGCCGACTTAAGTACAGGAAGACTAAGTCTTCCTACTGTCTATGTTTTGAGCGTTTCCTGTGTCATCAGTTTTACTTTCCGATGCACCTCTGCAGGTTTACTATATCCCTTGCACCTTCCCATTGTCGATGAAACACAGTAATCGCATCGGAATTAAATATAAGAAACACAATGCCGACTTAAGTACAGGAAGACTGAGACTTCCTACTGTCTATGTTTTGAGCGTTTCCTGTGTCACCAGTTTTACATTCGGATGCACCTCTGCAGGTTTACTGTATCCCCTGGACCTTCCCATTCACGATGAAACACAGAAATTTAATCGGAAATAAATATAAGAGACACAATGCCGACTTAAGTACAGGAAGACTGAGTCTTCCTACTGTCTATGTTTTGAGCGTTTCCTGTGTCACCAGTTTTACATTCCGATGCACCTCTGCAGGTTTACTGTATCCCTTCGACCTTCCCATTGACGATGAAACACAGAAATTGCATCGGAATTAAATATAAGAGACACAATGCCGACTTAAGTACAGGAAGACTGAGTCTTCCTACTGTCTATGTTTTGAGCGTTTCCTGTGTCACCAGTTTTACATTCTGATGCACCTCTGCAGGTTTACTGTATCCCTTGGACCTTCCCATTGACGATGAAACACTTGAAATTGCATAGGAATTAAATATAAGGGACACAATGCCGACTTAAGTACAAGAAAACAGTCTTCTTACAGTCAATGTTTTGAGCGTTTCCTGTGTCACCAGTTTTACATTCCGATGAACCTCTGAAGGTTTACTGTATCCCTTGCACCTTCCCATTGTCGATGAAACACAGTAATCGCATCGGAATTAAATATAAGAGACGCAATGTCGACTTAAGTACAGGAAGACTGAGACTTCCTACTGTCTATGTTTTGAGCGTTTTCTGTGTCACCAGTTTTACATTCGGATGCACCTCTGCAGGTTTACTGTATCCCTTGGACCTTCCCATTGACGATGAAACACTGAAATTCCATCGGAATTAAATATAAGAGACACAATGCCGACTTAAGTACAGGAAGACTGAGTCTTCCTACTGTCAATGCTTTGAGCGTTTCCTGTGTCACCAGTTTTACCTTTCGATGCACCTCTGCCGGTTTACTGTATCCCTTGGACCTTCCCATTGTCGATGAAACACAGAAATCGCACCGGAATCAATATAGGAGACACAATGCCGACTTAAGTACAGGAAGACTGAGTCTTCCTACTGTCAATGTTTTGAGTGTTTCCTGTGTCACCAGTTTTACATTCCGATGCACCTCTGCAGGTATACTGTTTCCCTTCGACTTTCCCATTGACGGTGAAACACAGAAATTGCATCGGAATTAAATAGAAGAGTCACAATGTCGACTTAAGTACAGGAAGAGTTTGTCTTTCTATTGTCTATGTTTTTAGCGTTTCCTGTGTCACCAGTTTTACATTCCGATTCACCTCTGCTGGTTTACTGTATCCATTGACCTTCCATTGACGATGAAACTCAGAAATTGCATCGGAATTAAATATACGAGACACCATGCCGACTTAAGTAAAGGAAGACTGAGTCTTCCTACTGTCTATGTTTTGAGCCTTTCCTGTGTCTCCAGTATTATATTCCGATGCACCTCTGCAGGTTTACTGTATCCATTGGACCTTCCCATTGACGATGAAACACAGAAATTGAATCGGAATTAAATATAAGAGACACAACGCCGACTTAAGTACAAGAAAACTGAGTCTTCTTACGGTCTATGTTTCAAGCGTTTTCTGTGTCACCAGATTTACATTCCGATGCACCTCTGCAGGTTTACTGTATCCATTGGACCTTCCCATTGACGATGAAACACAGAAATTGCATCGGAATTAAATATAAGAGACACCATGCCGACTTAAGTGAAGGTAGACTGAGTCTTCCTACTGTCTATGATTTGAGCGTGTCCTGTATCACCAGTTTTACATTCCGATGCACCTCTGCAGGTTTACTGTATCCCTTGGACCTTCACAGTGACGATGAAACACAGAAATTGCATCGGAATTAAATATAAGAGACACAATGATGACTTAAGTACAGGAGGACTGAGTCTTCCTACTCTCTACGTTTTGAGCGGTTCCTGTGTCACCAGGTTTACATTCGGATGCACCTCTGCAGGTTTACTGTATCCCTTGGACCTTCCCATTCACGATGAAACACCGAAATTTAATCGTAAATAAATATAAGAGACACAATGCCGACTTAAGTACAGGAAGACTGAGTCTTCCTACTGTCTATGTTTTGAGCGTTTCCTGTGTCACCAGTTTTACATTCCGATGAACCTCTGCAGGTTTACTGTATCCCTTCGACCTTCCCATTGACGATGAAACACAGAAATTGCATCGGAATTAAATATAAGAGACACAATGCCGACTTAAGTACAAGAAAACAGTCTTCTTACAGTCAATGTTTTGAGCGTTTCCTGTGTCACCAGTTTTTCATTCCGATGAACCTCTGAAGGTTTACTGTATCCCTTGCACCTTCCCATTGTCGATCAAACCAAGAAATCGCATCGGAATTAAATATAAGAGACAAAATGCCGACTTAAGTACAGGAAGACTGAGACTTCCTACTGTGTATGTTTTGAGCGTTTCCTGTGTCACCAGTTTTACATTCGGATGCACCTCTGCAGGTTTACTGTATCCCTTCGACCTTCCCATTGACGATGAAACACAGAAATTGCATCGGAATTAAATATAAGAGACACAATGCCGACTTAAGTACAGGAAGACTGAGTCTTCCTACTGTCTATGTTTTGAGCGTTTCCTGTGTCACCAGTTTTACATTCCGATGCACCTCTGCCGGTTTACTGTATCCCTTGGACCTTCCCATTGTCGATGAGACACAGAAATCGCACCGGAATCAATATAGGAGACACAATGCCGACTTAAGTACAGGAAGACTGAGTCTTCCTACTGTCTATGTTTTGAGCGTTTCCTGTGTCACCAGTTCTACATTCTGATGCACCTCTGCAGGTTTACTGTATCCCTTGGACCTTCCCATTGACGATGAAACACAGAAATTGCATCGGAATTAAATATAAGAGACACAATGCCGACTTAAGTACAGGAAGACTGTGTCTTCCTACTGTCTATAATTTGAGCGTTTCCTGTGTCACCAGTTTTACATTCCGATGCACCTCTACAGGTTTACTGTATCCCTTGGACCTTCACAGTGACGATGAAACACAGAAATTGCATCGAAATTAAATATAAGAGACACAATGCCGACTTAAGTACAGGAAGACTAAGTCATCCTACTGTCTATGTTTTGAGCGTTTCCTGTGTCATCAGTTTTACTTTCCGATGCACCTCTGCAGGTTTACTATATCCCTTGCACCTTCCCATTGTCGATGAAACACAGTAATCGCATCGGAATTAAATATAAGAGACACAATGCCGACTTAAGTACAGGAAGACTGAGACTTCCTACTGTCTATGTTTTGAGCGTTTCCTGTGTCACCAGTTTTACATTCGGATGCACCTCTGCAGGTTTACTGTATCCCCTGGACCTTCCCATTCACGATGAAACACAGAAATGTAATCGGAAATAAATATAAGAGACACAATGCCGACTTAAGTACAGGAAGACTGAGTCTTCCTACTGTCTATGTTTTGAGCGTTTCCTGTGTCACCAGTTTTACATTCCGATGCACCTCTGCAGGTTTACTGTATCCCTTCGACCTTCCCATTGACGATGAAACACAGAAATTGCATCGGAATTAAATATAAGAGACACAATGCCGACTTAAGTACAGGAAGACTGAGTCTTCCTACTGTCTATGTTTTGAGCGTTTCCTGTGTCACCAGTTTTACATTCTGATGCACCTCTGCAGGTTTACTGTATCCCTTGGACCTTCCCATTGACGATGAAACACAGAAATTGCATCGGAATTAAATATAAGAGACACAATGGCGACTTAAGTACAAGAAAACAGTCTTCTTACAGTCAATGTTTTGAGCGTTTCCTATGTCACCAGTTTTGCATTCCGATGAACCTCTGAAGGTTTACTGTATCCCTTGCACCTTCCCATTGTCGATCAAACACAGAAATCGCATCGGAATTAAATATAAGAGACACAATGCCGACTTAAGTACAGGAAGACTGAGACTTCCTACTGTGTATGTTTTGAGCGTTTCCTGTGTCACCAGTTTTACATTCGGATGCACCTCTGCAGGTTTACTGTATCCCTTGGACCTTCCCATTGACGATGAAAATGAGAAATTGCATCGGAATTAAATATAAGAGACACAATGCCGACTTAAGTACAGGAAGACTGAGTCTTCCTACTGTCAGTGATTTGATCGTTTCCTGTGTCATCAGTTTTACATTCCGATGCACCTCTGCAGGTTTACTGTATCCCTTGGCCCTTCCCATTGACGATGAAAATGAGAAATTGCATCGGAATTATATATAAGAGACACAACGCCGACTTAAGTACATGAAAACTGAGTCTTCTTACGGTCTATGTTATGAGCGTTTCCTGTGTCACCAGGCTTAAATTCCGAAGCGCCTCTGCAGGTTTACTGTATCCCTTGGACCTTCCCATTCACGATGAAACACAGAAATTGCATCGGAATTAAAAATAAGAGACACAATGCTGACTTAAGTACAGGAAGACTAGGTTTCCCTACTGTCTATGTTTTGAGCGTTTCCTGTGTCATCAGTTTTACATTCCGATGCACCTGTGCAGGTTTACTGTATCAATTAGACCTTCCCATTGACGATGAAACACAGAAATTCCATCGGAATTAAATATAAGAGACACAATGCCGACTTAAGTACAGGAAGACTGAGTCTTCCTACTGTCAATGTTTTGAGCGTTTCCTGTGTCACCAGTTTTAACTTCCGATGCACCTCTGCCGGTTTACTGTATCCCTTGGACCTTCCCATTGTCGATGAAACACAGAAATCGCACCGGAATCAATATAGGAGACACAACGCCGACTTAAGTACAGGAAGACTGAGTCTTCCTACTGTCTATGTTTTGAGCGTTTCCTGTGTCACCAGTTCTACATTCTGATGCACCTCTGCAGGTTTACTGTATCCCTTGGACCTTCCCATTGACGATGAAACACAGAAATTGCATCGGAATTAAATATAAGAGACACATTGCCGACTTAAGTACAGGAAGACTGTGTCTTCCTACTGTCTATAATTTGAGCGTTTCCTGTGTCACCAGTTTTACATTCCGATGCACCTCTACAGGTTTACTGTATCCCTTGGACCTTCACAGTGACGATGAAACACAGAAATTGCATCGAAATTAAATATAAGAGACACAATGCCGACTTAAGTACAGGAAGACTAAGTCTTCCTACTGTCTATGTTTTGAGCGTTTCCTGTGTCATCAGTTTTACTTTCCGATGCACCTCTGCAGGTTTACTATATCCCTTGCACCTTCCCATTGTCGATGAAACACAGTAATCGCATCGGAATTAAATATAAGAGACACAATGCCGACTTAAGTACAGGAAGACTGAGACTTCCTACTGTCTATGTTTTGAGCGTTTCCTGTGTCACCAGTTTTACATTCGGATGCACCTCTGCAGGTTTACTGTATCCCCTGGACCTTCCCATTCACGATGAAACACAGAAATTTAATCGGAAATAAATATAAGAGACACAATGCCGACTTAAGTACAGGAAGACTGAGTCTTCCTACTGTCTATGATTTGAGCGTTTCCTGTGTCACCAGTTTTACATTCCGATGCACCTCTGCAGGTTTACTGTATCCCTTCGACCTTCCCATTGACGATGAAACACAGAAATTGCATCGGAATTAAATATAAGAGACACAATGCCGACTTAAGTACAGGAAGACTGAGTCTTCCTACTGTCTATGTTTTGAGCGTTTCCTGTGTCACCAGTTTTACATTCTGATGCACCTCTGCAGGTTTACTGTATCCCTTAGACCTTCCCATTGACGATGAAACACTTGAAATTGCATCGGAATTAAATATAAGAGACACAATGCCGACTTAAGTACAAGAAAACAGTCTTCTTACAGTCAATGTTTTGAGCGTTTCCTGTGTCACCAGTTTTACATTCCGATGAACCTCTGAAGGTTTACTGTATCCCTTGCACCTTCCCAATGTCGATGAAACACAGTAATCGCATCGGAATTAAATATAAGAGACGCAATGTCGACTTAAGTACAGGAAGACTGAGACTTCCTACTGTCTATGTTTTGAGCGTTTTCTGTGTCACCAGTTTTACATTCGGATGCACCTCTGCAGGTTTACTGTATCCCTTGGACCTTCCCATTGACGATGAAACACTGAAATTCCATCGGAATTAAATATAAGAGACACAATGCCGACTTAAGTACAGGAAGACTGAGTCTTCCTACTGTCAATGCTTTGAGCGTTTCCTGTGTCACCAGTTTTACCTTTCGATGCACCTCTGCCGGTTTACTGTATCCCTTGGACCTTCCCATTGTCGAAGAAACACAGAAATCGCACCGGAATCAATATAGGAGACACAATGCCGACTTAAGTACAGGAAGACTGAGTCTTCCTACTGTCAATGTTTTGAGTGTTTCCTGTGTCACCAGTTTTACATTCCGATGCACCTCTGCAGGTATACTGTTTCCCTTCGACTTTCCCATTGACGGTGAAACACAGAAATTGCATCGGAATTAAATAGAAGAGTCACAATGTCGACTTAAGTACAGGAAGAGTTTGTCTTTCTATTGTCTATGTTTTTAGCGTTTCCTGTGTCACCAGTTTTACATTCCGATTCACCTCTGCTGGTTTACTGTATCCATTGACCTTCCATTGACGATGAAACTCAGAAATTGCATCGGAATTAAATATAAGAGACACCATGCCGACTTAAGTAAAGGAAGACTGAGTCTTCCTACTGTCTATGTTTTGAGCCTTTCCTGTGTCTCCAGTATTATATTCCGATGCACCTCTGCAGGTTTACTGTATCCATTGGACCTTCCCATTGACGATGAAACACAGAAATTGAATCGGAATTAAATATAAGAGACACAACGCCGACTTAAGTACAAGAAAATTGAGTCTTCTTACGGTCTATGTTTTGAGCGTGTCCTGTATCACCAGTTTTACATTCCGATGCACCTCTGCAGGTTTACTGTATCCCTTGGACCTTCACAGTGACGATGAAACACAGAAATTGCATCGGAATTAAATATAAGAGACACAATGATGACTTAAGTACAGGAGGACTGAGTCTTCCTACTCTCTACGTTTTGAGCGGTTCCTGTGTCACCAGGTTTACATTCGGATGCACCTCTGCAGGTTTACTGTATCCCTTGGACCTTCCCATTCACGATGAAACACCGAAATTTAATCGTAAATAAATATAAGAGACACAATGCCGACTTAAGTACAGGAAGACTGAGTCTTCCTACTGTCTATGTTTTGAGCGTTTCCTGTGTCACCAGTTTTACATTCCGATGAACCTCTGCAGGTTTACTGTATCCCTTCGACCTTCCCATTGACGATGAAACACAGAAATTGCATCGGAATTAAATATAAGAGACACAATGCCGACTTAAGTACAGGAAGACTGAGTCTTCCTACTGTCTATGTTTTGAGCGTTTCCTGTGTCACCAGTTTTACATTCTGATGCACCTCTGCAGGTTTACTGTATCCCTTGGACCTTCCCATTGACGATGAAACACAGAAATTGCATCGGAATTAAATATAAGAGACACAATGCCGACTTAAGTACAAGAAAACAGTCTTCTTACAGTCAATGTTTTGAGCGTTTCCTGTGTCACCAGTTTTACATTCCGATGAACCTCTGAAGGTTTACTGTATCCCTTGCACCTTCCCATTGTCGATCAAACCAAGAAATCGCATCGGAATTAAATATAAGAGACAAAATGCCGACTTTAGTACAGGAAGACTGAGACTTCCTACTGTGTATGTTTTGAGCGTTTCCTGTGTCACCAGTTTTACATTCGGATGCACCTCTGCAGGTTTACTGTATCCCTTCGACCTTCCCATTGACGATGAAACACAGAAATTGCATCGGAATTAAATATAAGAGACACAATGCCGGCTTAAGTACAGGAAGACTGAGTCTTCCTACTGTCATAGATTTGATCGTTTCCTGTGTCATCAGTTTTACATTCCGATGCACCTCTGCAGGTTTACTGTATCCCTTGGACCTTCCCATTGACGATGAAAATCAGAAATTGCATCGGAATTATATATAAGAGACACAACGCCGACTTAAGTACATTAAAACTGAGTCTTCTTACGGTCTATGCTATTAGCGTTTCCTGTGTCACCAGGTTTAAATTCCGATGCGCCTCTGCAGGTTTACTGTATCCCTTAGACCTTCCCATTGACGATGAAGCACAGAAATCGCACCGGAATCAATATAGGAGACACAATGCCGACTTAAGTACAGGAAAACTGAGTCTTCCTACTGTCTATGTTTTGAGCGTTTCCTGTGTCACCAGTTTTACATTCCGATGCACCTCTGCAGGTATACTGTTTCCCTTCGACTTTCCCATTGACGATGAAACATAGAAATTGCATCGGAATTAATTAGAAGAGTCACAATGTCGACTTAAGTACAGGAAGAGTTTGTCTTTCTATTGTCTATGCTTTGAGCGTTTCCTGTGCCACCAGTTTTACATTCCGATGCACCTCTGCTGGTTTACTGTATCCATTGGACCTTCCATTGACGATGAAACACAGAAATTGCATCCGAATTAAATATCAGAGACACCATGCCGACTTAAGTAAAGGAAGACTGAGTCTTCCTACTGTCTATGTTTTGAGCCTTCCTGTGTCACCAGTATTACATTCCGATGCACCTCTGCAGGTTTACTGTATCCATTGGACCTTCCCATTGACGATGAAACACAGAAATTGAATCGGAATTAAATGTAAGAGACACAACGCCGACTTAAGTACAAGAAGACTGAGTCTTCCTACTGTCTATGTTATTAACGTTTCCTGTGTCACTAGTTTTATATTCCGATGCACCTCTGCAGGTTTACTGTATCCCGTGGACATTCCCATTGACGATGAAACACAGAAATTGCATCGGAATTAAATATAAGCGACACAATGCCGACTTAAGTACAGGAAGGCTGAGTCTTCCTACTGTCTATAATTTGAGCGTTTCCTGTATAACCAGTTTTACATTCCGATGCTCCTCTACAGGTTTTCTGTATCCCTTGGACCTTCACAGTGACGATGAAACACAGAAATTTAATCGGAAATAAATATAAGAGAGACAATGCCGACTTAAGCACAGGAAGACTGAGTCTTCCTACTGTCTATGTTTTGACCGTTTCCTGTGTCACCAGTTTTACATTCCGATGAACCTCTGCAGGTTTACTGTATCCCTTCGACCTTCCCATTGACGATGAAACACAGAAATTGCATCGGAATTAAATATAAGAGACACAATGCCGACTTAAGTACAGGAAGACTGAGTCTTCTCACTGTCTATGTTTTGAGCGTTTCCTGTGTCACCAGTTTTACATTCGGATGCACCTCTGCAGGTTTACTGTATCCCTTGGACCTTCCCATTGACGATGAAACATAGAAATTGCATCGGAATTAAATATAAGAGACACAATGCCGACTTAAGTACAGGAAGACTGAGTCTTCCTACTGTCATAGATTTGATCGTTTCCTGTGTCATCAGTTTTACATTCCGATGCACCTCTGCAGGTTTACTGTATCCCTTGGACCTTCCCATTGACGATGAAACACAGAAATTGCATCGGAATTAAATATAAGAGACACAATGCCGGCTTAAGTACAGGAAGACTGAGTCTTCCTACTGTCATAGATTTGATCGTTTCCTGTGTCATCAGTTTTACATTCCGATGCACCTCTGCAGGTTTACTGTATCCCTTGGACCTTCCCATTGACGATGAAAATCAGAAATTGCATCGGAATTATATATAAGAGACACAACGCCGACTTAAGTACATTAAAACTGAGTCTTCTTACGGTCTATGCTATTAGCGTTTCCTGTGTCACCAGGTTTAAATTCCGATGCGCCTCTGCAGGTTTACTGTATCCCTTAGACCTTCCCATTGACGATGAAGCACAGAAATTCCATCGGAATTAAATATAAGAGACACAATGCCGACTTAAGTACAGGAAGACTGAGTCTTCCTACTGTCAATGTTTTGAGCGTTTCCTGTGTCACCAGTTTTACTTTCCGATGCACCTCTGCCGGTTTACTGTATCCCTTGGACCTTCCCATTGTCGATGAAACACAGAAATCGCACCGGAATCAATATAGGAGACACAATGCCGACTTAAGTACAGGAAAACTGAGTCTTCCTACTGTCTATGTTTTGAGCGTTTCCTGTGTCACCAGTTTTACATTCCGATGCACCTCTGCAGGTATACTGTTTCCCTTCGACTTTCCCATTGACGATGAAACATAGAAATTGCATCGGAATTAAATAGAAGAGTCACAATGTCGACTTAAGTA
Organism: Schistocerca nitens; assembly: GCF_023898315.1. Taxonomy (NCBI): domain Eukaryota; kingdom Metazoa; phylum Arthropoda; class Insecta; order Orthoptera; family Acrididae; genus Schistocerca; species Schistocerca nitens. The sequence continues at coordinate 3,508,725 of NC_064618.1, read as the reverse complement.
CAGGAAGAGTTTGTCTTTCTATTGTGTATGTTTTGAGCGTTTCCTGTGTCACCAGTTTTACATTCCGATGCACCTCTGCTGGTTTACTGTATCCATTGGACCTTCCATTGACGATGAAACACAGAAATTGCATCCGAATTAAATATAAGAGACACCATGCCGACTTAAGTAAAGGAAGACTGAGTCTTCCTACTGTCTATGTTTTGAGACTTCCTGTGTCACCAGTATTACATTCCGATGCACCTCTGCAGGTTTACTGTATCCATTGGACCTTCCCATTGACGATGAAACACAGAAATTGAATCGGAATTAAATGTAAGAGACACAACGCCGACTTAAGTACAAGAAAACTGAGTCTTCTTACGGTCTATGTTTTGAGCGTTTTCTGTGTCACCAGATATACATTCCGATGCACCTCTGCAGGTGTACTGTATCCATTGGACCTTCCCATTGACGATGAAACACAGAAATTGCATCGGAATTAAATATAAGAGACACAATGCCGACTTATGTACAAGAAAACAGTCTTCTTACAGTCAATGTTTTGAGCGTTTCCTGTGTCACCAGTTTTACATTCCGATGAACCTCTGAAGGTTTACTGTATCCCTTGCACCTTCCCATTGTCGATCAAACACAGAAATCGCATCGGAATTAAATATAAGAGACACAATGCCGACTTAAGTACAGGAAGACTGAGACTTCCTACTGTGTATGTTTTGAGCGTTTCCTGTGTCATCAGTTTTACATTCGGATGCACCTCTGCAGGTTTACTGTATCCCTTGGACCTTCCCATTGACGATGAAACATAGAAATTGCATCGGAATTAAATATAAGAGACACAATGCCGACTTAAGTACAGGAAGACTGAGTCTTCCTACTGTCATAGATTTGATCGTTTCCTGTGTCATCAGTTTTACATTCCGATGCACCTCTGCAGGTTTACTGTATCCCTTGGACCTTCCCATTCACGATGAAACACAGAAATTTAATCGGAAATAAATATAAGAGACACAATGCCGACTTAAGTACAGGAAGACTGAGTCTTCCTACTGTCTATGTTTTGACCGTTTCCTGTGTCACCAGTTTTACATTCCGATGAACCTCTGCAGGTTTACTGTATCCCTTCGACCTTCCCATTGACGATGAAACACAGAAATTGCATCGGAATGAAATATAAGAGACACAATGCCGACTTAAGTACAGGAAGACTGAGTCTTCTCACTGTCTATGTTTTGAGCGTTTCCTGTGTCACCAGTTTTACATTCCGATGAACCTCTGAAGGTTTACTGTATCCCTTGCACCTTCCCATTGTCGATCAAACACAGAAATCGCATCGGAATTAAATATAAGAGACACAATGCCGACTTAAGTACAGGAAGACTGAGACTTCCTACTGTGTATGTTTTGAGCGTTTCCTGTGTCACCAGTTTTACATTCGGATGCACCTCTGCAGGTTTACTGTATCCCTTGGACCTTCCCATTGACGATGAAACACAGAAATTGCATCGGAATTAAATATAAGAGACACAATGCCGGCTTAAGTACAGGAAGAATGAGTCTTCCTACTGTCATAGATTTGATCGTTTCCTGTGTCATCAGTTTTACATTCCGATGCACCTCTGCAGGTTTACTGTATCCCTTGGACCTTCCCATTGACGATGAAAATCAGAAATTGCATCGGAATTATATATAAGAGACACAACGCCGACTTAAGTACATTAAAACTGAGTCTTCTTACGGTCTATGCTATTAGCGTTTCCTGTGTCACCAGGTTTAAATTCCGATGCGCCTCTGCAGGTTTACTGTATCCCTTGGACCTTCCGATTGACGATGAAACACAGAAATTGCATCGGAATTAAAAATAAGTGACCCAAAGATGACTTAAGTACAGGAAGACTAGGATTCCCTACTGTCTATGTTTTGAGTGTTTCCTGTGTCATCAGTTTTACATTCCGATGCACCTGTGCAGGTTTACTGTATCCCTTAGACCTTCCCATTGACGATGAAACACAGAAATTCCATCGGAATCAAATATAAGAGACACAATGCCGACTTAAGTACAGGAAGACTGAGTCTTCCTACTGTCAATGTTTTGAGCGTTTCCTGTGTCACCAGTTTTACCTTCCGATGCACCTCTGCCAGTTTACTGTATCCCTTGGACCTTCCCATTGTCGATGAAACACAGAAATCGCAACGGAATCAATATAGGAGACACAATGCCGACTTAAGTACAGGAAAACTGAGTCTTCCTACTGTCTATGTTTTGTGCGTTTCCTGTGTCACCAGTTTTACATTCCGATGCACCTCTGCAGGTATACTGTTTCCCTTCGACTTTCCCATTGACGATGAAACACAGAAATTGCATCGGAATTAAATAGAAGAGTCACAATGTCGACTTAAGTACAGGAAGAGTTTGTCTTTCTATTGTCTATGTTTTGAGCGTTTCCTGTGTCACCAGTATTACATTCCGATGCACCTCTGCAGGTTTACTGTATCCATTGGACCTTCCCATTGACGATGAAACACAGAAATTGAATCGGAATTAAATGTAAGAGACACAACGCCGACATAAGTACAAGAAAACTGAGTCTTCTTACGGTCTATGTTTTGAGCGTTTTCTGTGTCACCAGATATACATTCCGATGCACCTCTGCAGGTTTACTGTATCCATTGGACCTTCCCTTTGACGATGAAACACAGAAATTGCATCGGAATTAAATATAAGAGACACCATGCCGACTTAAGTGAAGGTAGACTGAGTCTTCCTACTGTCTATGAATTGAGCGTGTCCTGTATCACCAGTTTTACATTCCGATGCACCTCTGCAGGTTTACTGTATCCCTTGGACCTTCACAGTGACGATGAAACACAGAAATTGCATCGGAATGAAATATAAGAGACACAATGATGACTTAAGTACAGGAGGACTGAGTCTTCCTACTCTCTATGTTTTGAGCGTTTCCTGTGTCACCAGTTTTACATTCCGATGCACCTCTGCAGGTTTACTGTATCCATGGACCTTCACAGTGACGATGAAACACTGAAATTGCATCGGAATTAAATATAAGAGTCACAATGTCGACTTAAGTACAGGAAGAGTTTGTCTTTCTATTGTCTATGTTTTGAGCGTTTCGTGTGTCACCAGTTTTACATTCCGATGCACCTCTGCTGGTTTACTGTATCCATTGGACCTTCCATTGACGATGAAACACAGAAATTTCATCGTAATTAAATATAAGAGACACCATGCCGACTTAAGTAAAGGAAGACTGAGTCTTCCTACTGTCTATGTTTTGAGCCTTTCCTGTGTCACCAGTATTACATTCCGATGCACCTCTGCAGGTTTACTGTATCCCTTGGACCTTCCCATTGACGATGAAACACAGAAATTGAATCGGAATTAAATGTAAGAGACACAACGCCGACTTAAGTACAAGAAAACTGAGTCCTCTTACGGTCTATGTTTTGAGCGTTTTCTGTGTCACCAGATATACATTCCGATGCACCTCTGCAGGTGTACTGTATCCATTGGACCTTCCCACTGACGATGAAACACAGAAATTGCATCGGAATTAAATATAAGAGACACCATGCCAACTTAAGTACAGGAAGAATGAGTCTTCTTACGGTCTATGTTTTGAGCGTTTTCTGTGTTACCAGTTTTACATTCGGATGCACCTCTGCAGGTTTACTGTATCCCTTGGACCTTCCCATTCACGATGAAACACGGAAATTTAATAGGAAATAAATATAAGAGACACAATGCCGACTTAAGTACAGGAAGACTGAGTCTTCCTACTGTCTATGTTTTGACCGTTTCCTGTGTCACCAGTTTTACATTCCGATGAACCTCTGCAGGTTTACTGTATCCCTTCGACCTTCCCATTGACGATGAAACACAGAAATTGCATCGGAATTAAATATAAGAGACACAATGCCGACTTAAGTACAGGAAGACTGAGTCTTCTCACTGTCTATGTTTTGAGCGTTTCCTGTGTCACCAGTTTTACATTCTGATGCAGCTCTGCAGGTTTACTGTATCCCTTGGACCTTCCCATTGACGATGAAACACAGAAATTGCATCGGAATTTAATATAAGAGACACAATGCCGACTTAAGTACAGGAAGACTGAGTCTTCCTACTGTCATAGATTTGATCGTTTCCTGTGTCATCAGTTTTACATTCCAATGCACCTCTGCAGGTTTACTGTATCCCTTGGACCTTCCCATTGACGATGAAAATCAGAAATTGCATCGGAATTATATATAAGAGACACAACGCCGACTTAAGTACATTAAAACTGAGTCTTCTTACGGTCTATGCTATTAGCGTTTCCTGTGTCACCAGGTTTAAATTCCGATGCGCCTCAGCAGGTTTACTGTATCCCTTGGACCTTCCCATTGACGATGAAACACAGAAATTGCATCGGAATTAAAAATAAGTGACCCAAAGCTGACTTAAGTACAGGAAGACTAGGTTTCCCTACTGTCTATGTTTTGAGCGTTTCCTGTGTCATCAGTTTTACATTCCGATGCACCTGTGCAGGTTTACTGTATCCCTTAGACCTTCCCATTGACGATGAAACACAGAAATTCCATCGGAATTAAATATAAGAGACACAATGCCGATTTAAGTACAGGAAGACTGAGTCTTCCTACTGTCAATGTTTTGAGCGTTTCCTGTGTCACCAGTTTTACCTTCCGATGCACCTCTGCCGGTTTACTGTATCCCTTGGACCTTCCCATTGTCGATGAAACACAGAAATCGCACCGGAATCAATATAGGAGACACAATGCCGACTTAAGTACAGGAAAACTGAGTCTTCCTACTGTCTATGTTTTGAGCGTTTCCTGTGTCACCAGTTTTACATTCCGATGCACCTCTGCAGGTATACTGTTTCCCTTCGACTTTCCCATTGACGATGAAACACAGAAATTGCATCGGAATTAAATAGAAGAGTCACAATGTCGACTTAAGTACAGGAAGAGTTTGTCTTTCTATTGTCTATGTTTTGAGCGTTTCCTGTGTCACCAGTATTACATTCCGATGCACCTCTGCAGGTTTACTGTATCCATTGGACCTTCCCATTGACGATGAAACACAGATATTGAATCGGAATTAAATGTAAGAGACACAACGCCGACTTAAGTACAAGAAAACTGAGTCTTCTTACGGTCTATGTTTTGAGCGTTTTCTGTGTCTCCAGATATACATTCCGATGCACCTCTGCAGGTTTACTGTATCCATTGGACCTTCCCTTTGACGATGAAACACAGAAATTGCATCGGAATTAAATATAAGAGACACCATGCCGACTTAAGTGAAGGTAGACTGAGTCTTCCTACTGTCTATGAATTGAGCGTGTCCTGTATCACCAGTTTTACATTCCGATGCACCTCTGCAGGTTTACTGTATCCCTTGGACCTTCACAGTGACGATGAAACACAGAAATTGCATCGGAATGAAATATAAGAGACACAATGATGACTTAAGTACAGGAGGACTGAGTCTTCCTACTCTCTATGTTTTGAGCGTTTCCTGTGTCACCAGTTTTACATTCCGATGCACCTCTGCAGGTTTACTGTATCCATGGACCTTCACAGAGACGATGAAACACTGAAATTGCATCGGAATTAAATATAAGAGTCACAATGTCGACTTAAGTACAGGAAGAGTTTGTCTATCTATTGTCTATGTTTTGAGCGTTTCCTGTGTCACCAGTTTTACATTCCGATGCACCTCTGCTGGTTTACTGTATCCATTGGACCTTCCATTGACGATGAAACACAGAAATTGCATCGGAATTAAATATAAGAGACACCATGCCGACTTAAGTAAAGGAAGACTGAGTCTTCCTACTGTCTATGTTTTGAGCCTTTCCTGTGTCACCAGTATTACATTCCGATGCACCTCTGCAGGTTTACTGTATCCATTGGACCTTCCCATTGACGATGAAACACAGAAATTGAATCGGAATTAAATGTAAGAGACACAACGCCGACTTAAGTACAAGAAAACTGAGTCTTCTTACGGTCTATGTTTTGAGCGTTTTCTGTGTCACCAGATATCCATTCCGATGCACCTCTGCAGGTTTACTGTATCCATTGGACCTTCCCTTTGACGATGAAACACAGAAATTGCATCGGAATTAAATATAAGAGACACCATGCCGACTTAAGTGAAGGTAGACTGAGTCTTCCTACTGTCTATGAATTGAGCGTGTCCTGTATCACCAGTTTTACATTCCGATGCACCTCTGCAGGTTTACTGTATCCCTTGGACCTTCACAGTGACGATGAAACACAGAAATTGCATCGGAATGAAATATAAGAGACACAATGATGACTTAAGTACAGGAGGACTGAGTCTTCCTACTCTCTATGTTTTGAGCGTTTCCTGTGTCACCAGTCTTACATTCCGATGCACCTCTGCAGGTTTACTGTATCCATGGACCTTCACAGTGACGATGAAACACTGAAATTGCATCGGAATTAAATATAAGAGTCACAATGTCGACTTAAGTACAGGAAGAGTTTGTCTTTCTATTGTCTATGTTTTGAGCGTTTCCTGTGTCACCAGTTTTAGATTCCGATGCACCTCTGCTGGTTTACTGTATCCATTGGACCTTCCATTGACGATGAAACACAGAAATTGCATCGGAATTAAATATAAGAGACACCATGCCGACTTAAGTAAAGGAAGACTGAGTCTTCCTACTGTCTATGTTTTGAGCCTTTCCTGTGTCACCAGTATTACATTCCGATGCACCTCTGCAGGTTTACTGTATCCATTGGACCTTCCCATAGACGATGAAACACAGAAATTGAATCGGAATTAAATGTAAGAGACACAACGCCGACTTAAGTACAAGAAAACTGAGTCTTCTTACGGTCTATGTTTTGAGCGTTTTCTGTGTCACCAGATATACATTCCGATGCACCTCTGCAGGTGTACTGTATCCATTGGACCTTCCCACTGACGATGAAACACAGAAATTGCATCGGAATTAAATATAAGAGACACCATGCCGACTTAAGTACAGGAAGAATGAGTCTTCTTACAATCTATGTTTTGAGCGTTTTCTGTGTCACCAGTTTTACATTCGGATGCACCTCTGCAGGTTTACTGTATCCCTTGCACCTTCCCATTCACGATGAAACACAGAAATTCAATCGGAAATAAATATAAGAGACACAATGCCGACTTAAGTACAGGAAGACTGAGTCTTCCTACTGTCTATGTTTTGACCGTTTCCTGTGTCACCAGTTTTACATTCCGATGAACCTCTGCAGGTTTACTGTATCCCTTCGACCTTCCCATTGACGATGAAACACAGAAATTGCATCGGAATTAAATATAAGAGACACAATGCCGACTTAAGTACAGGAAGACTGAGTCTTCTCACTGTCTATGTTTTGAGCGTTTCCTGCTTCACCAGTTTAACATTCTGATGCAGCTCTGCAGGTTTACTGTATCCCTTGGACCTTCCCATTGACGATGAAACACAGAAATTGCATCGGAATTAAATATAAGAGACACATGCCGACTTATGTACAAGAAAACAGTCTTCTTACAGTCAATGTTTTGAGCGTTTCCTGTATCACCAGTTTTACATTCCGATGAACCTCTGAAGGTTTACTGTATCCCTTGCACCTTCCCATTGTCGATCAAACACAGAAATCGCATCGGAATTAAATATAAGAGACACAATGCCGACTTAAGTACAGGAAGACTGAGACTCAACCTACTGTGTATGTTTTGAGCGTTTCCTGTGTCACCAGTTTTACATTCGGATGCACCTTTGCAGGTTTACTGTATCCCTGGGACCTTCACATTGACGATGAAACACAGAAATTGCATCGGAATTAAATATAAGAGACACAATGCCGACTTAAGTACAGGAAGACTGAGTCTTCCTACTGTCATAGATTTGATCGTTTCCTGTGTCATCAGTTTTACATTCCGATGCACCTCTGCAGGTTTACTGTATCCCTTGGACCTTCCCATTGACGATGAAAATCAGAAATTGCATCGGAATTATATATAAGAGACACAACGCCGACTTAAGTACATTAAAACTGAGTCTTCTTACGGTCTATGCTATTAGCGTTTCCTGTGTCACCAGGTTTAAATTCCGATGCGCCTCTGCAGGTTTACTGTATCCCTTGGAACTTCCCATTGACGATGAAACACAGAAATTGCATCGGAATTAAAAATAAGTGACCCAAAGCTGACTTAAGTACAGGAAGACTAGGTTTCCCTACTGTCTATGTTTTGAGCGTTTCCTGTGTCATCAGTTTTACATTCCGATGCACCTGTGCAGGTTTACTGTATCCCTTAGACCTTCCCATTGACGATGAAACACAGAAATTCCATCGGAATTAAATATAGGAGACACAATGCCGACTTAAGTACAGGAAGACTGAGTCTTCCTACTGTCAATGCTTTGAGCGTTTCCTGTGTCACCAGTTTTACCTTCCGATGCACCTCTGCCGGTCTACTGTATCCCTTGGACCTTCCCATTGTCGATTAAACACAGAAATCGCACCGGAATCAATATAGGAGACACAATGCCGACCTAAGTACAGGAAAACTGAGTCTTCCTACTGTCTATGTTTTGAGCGTTTCCTGTGTCACCAGTTTTACATTCCGATGCACCTCTGCAGGTATACTGTTTCCCTTCGACTTTCCCATTGACGATGAAACACAGAAATTGCATCGGAATTAAATAGAAGAGTCACAATGTCGACTTAAGTACAGGAAGAGTTTGTCTTTCTATTGTCCATGTTTTGAGCGTTTCCTGTGTCACCAGTATTACATTCCGATGCACCTCTGCAGGTTTACTGTATCCATTGGACCTTCACATTGACGATGAAACACAGAAATTGAATCGGAATTAAATGTAAGAGACACAACGCCGACTTAAGTACAAGAAAACTGAGTCTTCTTACGGTCTATGTTTTGAGCGTTTTCTGTGTCTCCAGATATACATTCCGATGCACCTCTGCAGGTTTACTGTATCCATTGGACCTTCCCTTTGACGATGAAACACAGAAATTGCATCGGAATTAAATATAAGAGACACCATGCCGACTTAAGTGAAGGTAGACTGAGTCTTCCTACTGTCTATGAATTGAGCGTGTCCTGTATCACCAGTTTTACATTCCGATGCACCTCTGCAGGTTTACTGTATCCCTTGGACCTTCACAGTGACGATGAAACACAGAAATTGCATCGGAATGAAATATAAGAGACACAATGATGACTTAAGTACAGGAGGACTGAGTCTTCCTACTCTCTATGTTTTGAGCGTTTCCTGTGTCACCAGTTTTACATTCCGATGCACCTCTGCAGGTTTACTGTACCCATGGACCTTCACAGTGACGATGAAACACTGAAATTGCATCGGAATTAAATATAAGAGTCACAATGTCGACTTAAGTACAGGAAGAGTTTGTCTTTCTATTGTCTATGTTTTGAGCGTTTCCTGTGTCACCAGTTTTACATTCCGATGCACCTCTGCTGGTTTACTGTATCCATTGGACCTTCCATTGACGATGAAACACAGAAATTGCATCGGAATTAAATATAAGGGACACAATGCCGACTTAAGTACAGGAAGACTGAGTCTTCTCACTGTCTATGTTTTGAGCGTTTCCTGTGTCACCAGTTTTACATTCTGATGCAACTCTGCAGGTTTACTGTATCCCTTGGACCTTCCCATTGACGATGAAACACAGAAATTGCATCGGAATTAAATATAAGAGACACAATGCCGACTTATGTACAAGAAAACAGTCTTCTTACAGTCAATGTTTTGAGCGTTTCCTGTGTCACCAGTTTTACATTCCGATGAACCTCTGAAGGTTTACTGTATCCCTTGCACCTTCCCATTGTCGATCAAACACAGAAATCGCATCGGAATTAAATATAAGAGACACAATGCCGACTTAAGTACAGGAAGACTGAGACTTCCTACTGTGTATGTTTTGAGCGTTTCCTGTGTCACCAGTTTTACATTCGGATGCACCTCTGCAGGTTTACTGTATCCCTTGGACCTTCCCATTGACGATGAAACACAGAAATTGCATCGGAATTAAATATAAGAGACACAATGCCGACTTAAGTACAGGAAGACTGTGTCTTCCTACTGTCATAGATTTGATCGTTTCCTGTGTCATCAGTTTTACATTCCGATGCACCTCTGCAGGTTTACTGTATCCCTTGGACCTTCCCATTGACGATGAAAATCAGAAATTGCATCGGAATTATATATAAGAGACACAACGCCGACTTAAGTACATTAAAACTGAGTCTTCTTACGGTCTATGCTATTAGCGTTTCCTGTGTCACCAGGTTTAAATTCCGATGCGCCTCTGCAGGTTTACTGTATCCCTTGGAACTTCCCATTGACGATGAAACACAGAAATTGCATCGGAATTAAAAATAAGTGACCCAAAGCTGACTTAAGTACAGGAAGACTAGGTTTCCCTACTGTCTATGTTTTGAGCGTTTCCTGTGTCATCAGTTTTACATTCCGATGCACCTGTGCAGGTTTACTGTATCCCTTAGACCTTCCCATTGACGATGAAACACAGAAATTCCATCGGAATTAAATATAGGAGACACAATGCCGACTTAAGTACAGGAAGACTGAGTCTTTCTACTGTCAATGTTTTGAGCGTTTCCTGTGTCACCAGTTTTACCTTCCGATGCACCTCTGCCGGTCTACTGTATCCCTTGGACCTTCCCATTGTCGATGAAACACAGAAATCGCACCGGAATCAATATAGGAGACACAATGCCGACCTAATTACAGGAAAACTGAGTCTTCCTACTGTCTATGTTTTGAGCGTTTCCTGTGTCACCAGTTTTACATTCCGATGCACCTCTGCAGGTATACTGTTTCCCTTCGACTTTCCCATTGACGATGAAACACAGAAATTGCATCGGAATTAAATAGAAGAGTCACAATGTCGACTTAAGTACAGGAAGAGTTTGTCTTTCTATTGTCTATGCTTTGAGCGTTTCCTGTGTCACCAGTATTACATTCCGATGCACCTCTGCAGGTTTACTGTATCCATTGGACCTTCACATTGACGATGAAACACAGAAATTGAATCGGAATTAAATGTAAGAGACACAACGCCGACTTAAGTACAAGAAAACTGAGTCTTCTTACGGTCTATGTTTTGAGCGTTTTCTGTGTCTCCAGATATACATTCCGATGCACCTCTGCAGGTTTACTGTATCCATTGGACCTTCCCTTTGACGATGAAACACAGAAATTGCATCGGAATTAAATATAAGAGACACCATGCCGACTTAAGTGAAGGTAGACTGAGTCTTCCTACTGTCTATGAATTGAGCGTGTCCTGTATCACCAGTTTTACATTCCGATGCAACTCTGCAGGTTTACTGTATCCCTTGGACCTTCACAGTGACGATGAAACACAGAAATTGCATCGGAATGAAATATAAGAGACACAATGATGACTTAAGTACAGGAGGACTGAGTCTTCCTACTCTCTATGTTTTGAGCGTTTCCTGTGTCACCAGTTTTACATTCCGATGCACCTCTGCAGGTTTACTGTATCCATGGACCTTCACAGTGACGATGAAACACTGAAATTGCATCGGAATTAAATATAAGAGTCACAATGTCGACTTAAGTACAGGAAGAGTTTGTCTTTCTATTGTCTATGTTTTGAGCGTTTCCTGTGTCACCAGTTTTACATTCCGATGAACCTCTGAAGGTTTACTGTATCCCTTGCACCTTCCCATTGTCGATCAAACACAGAAATCGCATCGGAATTAAATATAAGAGACACAATGCCGACTTAAGTACAGGAAGACTGAGACTTCCTACTGTGTATGTTTTGAGCGTTTCCTGTGTCACCAGTTTTACATTCGGATGCACCTCTGCAGGTTTACTGTATCCCTTGGACCTTCCCATTGACGATGAAACACAGAAATTGCATCGGAATTAAATATAAGAGACACAATGCCGACTTAAGTACAGGAAGACTGTGTCTTCCTACTGTCATAGATTTGATCGTTTCCTGTGTCATCAGTTTTACATTCCGATGCACCTCTGCAGGTTTACTGTATCCCTTGGACCTTCCCATTGACGATGAAAATCAGAAATTGCATCGGAATTATATATAAGAGACACAACGCCGACTTAAGTACATTAAAACTGAGTCTTCTTACGGTCTATGCTATTAGCGTTTCCTGTGTCACCAGGTTTAAATTCCGATGCGCCTCTGCAGGTTTACTGTATCCCTTGGAACTTCCCATTGACGATGAAACACAGAAATTGCATCGGAATTAAAAATAAGTGACCCAAAGCTGACTTAAGTACAGGAAGACTAGGTTTCCCTACTGTCTATGTTTTGAGCGTTTCCTGTGTCATCAGTTTTACATTCCGATGCACCTGTGCAGGTTTACTGTATCCCTTAGACCTTCCCATTGACGATGAAACACAGAAATTCCATCGGAATTAAATATAGGAGACACAATGCCGACTTAAGTACAGGAAGACTGAGTCTTCCTACTGTCAATGTTTTGAGCGTTTCCTGTGTCACCAGTTTTACCTTCCGATGCACCTCTGCCGGTCTACTGTATCCCTTGGACCTTCCCATTGTCGATGAAACACAGAAATCGCACCGGAATCAATATAGGAGACACAATGCCGACCTAAGTACAGGAAAACTGAGTCTTCCTACTGTCTATGTTTTGAGCGTTTCCTGTGTCACCAGTTTTACATTCCGATGCACCTCTGCAGGTATACTGTTTCCCTTCGACTTTCCCATTGACGATGAAACACAGAAATTGCATCGGAATTAAATAGAAGAGTCACAATGTCGACTTAAGTACAGGAAGAGTTTGTCTTTCTATTGTCTATGCTTTGAGCGTTTCCTGTGTCACCAGTATTACATTCCGATGCACCTCTGCAGGTTTACTGTATCCATTGGACCTTCACATTGACGATGAAACACAGAAATTGAATCGGAATTAAATGTAAGAGACACAACGCCGACTTAAGTACAAGAAAACTGAGTCTTCTTACGGTCTATGTTTTGAGCGTTTTCTGTGTCTCCAGATATACATTCCGATGCACCTCTGCAGGTTTACTGTATCCATTGGACCTTCCCTTTGACGATGAAACACAGAAATTGCATCGGAATTAAATATAAGAGACACCATGCCGACTTAAGTGAAGGTAGACTGAGTCTTCCTACTGTCTATGAATTGAGCGTGTCCTGTATCACCAGTTTTACATTCCGATGCAACTCTGCAGGTTTACTGTATCCCTTGGACCTTCACAGTGACGATGAAACACAGAAATTGCATCGGAATGAAATATAAGAGACACAATGATGACTTAAGTACAGGAGGACTGAGTCTTCCTACTCTCTATGTTTTGAGCGTTTCCTGTGTCACCAGTTTTACATTCCGATGCACCTCTGCAGGTTTACTGTATCCATGGACCTTCACAGTGACGATGAAACACTGAAATTGCATCGGAATTAAATATAAGAGTCACAATGTCGACTTAAGTACAGGAAGAGTTTGTCTTTCTATTGTCTATGTTGTGAGCGTTTCCTGTGTCACCAGTTTTACATTCCGATGCACCTCTGCTGGTTTACTGTATCCATTGGACCTTCCATTGACGATGAAACACAGAAATTGCATCGGAATTAAATATAAGAGACACAATGCCGACTTAAGTACAGGAAGACTGAGTCTTCTCACTGTCTATGTTTGGAGCGTTTCCTGTGTCAACAGTTTTACATTCTGATGCAGCTCTGCAGGTTTACTGCATCCCTTGGACCTTCCCATTGACGATGAAACACAGAAATTGCATCGGAATTAAATATAAGAGACACAATGCCGACTTATGTACAAGAAAACAGTCTTCTTATAGTCAATGTTTTGAGCGTTTCCTGTGTCACCAGTTTTACATTCCGATGAACCTCTGAAGGTTTACTGTATCCCTTGCACCTTCCCATTCTCGATCAAACACAGAAATCGCATCGGAATTAAATATAAGAGACACAATGCCGACTTAAGTACAGGAAGACTGAGACTTCCTACTGTGTATGTTTTGAGCGTTTCCTGTGTCACCAGTTTTACATTCGGATGCACCTCTGCAGGTTTACTGTATCCCTTGGACCGTCCCATTGACGATGAAACACAGAAATTGCATCGGAATTTAATATAAGAGACATAATGCCGACTTAAGTACAGGAAGACTGAGTCTTCCTACTGTCATAGATTTGATCGTTTCCTGTGTCATGAGTTTTACATTCCGATGCACCTCTGCAGGTTTACTGTATCCCTTGGACCTTCCCATTGACGATGAAAATCAGAAATTGCATCGGAATTATATATAAGAGACACAACGCCGACTTAAGTACATTAAAACTGAGTCTTCTTACGGTCTATGCTATTAGCGTTTCCTGTGTCACCAGGTTTAAATTCCGATGCGCCTCTGCAGGTTTACTGTATCCCTTGGAACTTCCCATTGACGATGAAACACAGAAATTGCATCGGAATTAAAAATAAGTGACCCAAAGCTGACTTAAGTACAGGAAGACTAGGTTTTCCTACTGTCTATGTTTTGAGCGTTTCCTGTGTCATCAGTTTTACATTCCGATGCACCTGTGCAGGTTTACTGTATCCCTTAGACCTTCCCATTGACGATGAAACACAGAAATTCCATCGGAATTAAATATAGGAGACACAATGCCGACTTAAGTACAGGAAGACTGAGTCTTCCTACTGTCAATGTTTTGAGCGTTTCCTGTGTCACCAGTTTTACCTTCCGATGCACCTCTGCCGGTCTACTGTATCCCTTGGACCTTCCCATTGTCGATGAAACACAGAAATCGCACCGGAATCAATATAGGAGACACAATGCCGACCTAAGTACAGGAAAACTGAGTCTTCCTACTGTCTATGTTTTGAGCGTTTCCTGTGTCACCAGTTTTACATTCCGATGCACCTCTGCAGGTATACTGTTTCCCTTCGACTTTCCCATTGACGATGAAACACAGAAATTGCATCGGAATTAAATAGAAGAGTCACAATGTCGACTTAAGTACAGGAAGAGTTTGTCTTTCTATTGTCTATGTTTTGAGCGTTTCCTGTGTCACCAGTATTACATTCCGATGCACCTCTGCAGGTTTACTGTATCCATTGGACCTTCACATTGACGATGAAACACAGAAATTGAATCGGAATTAAATGTAAGAGACACAACGCCGACTTAAGTACAAGAAAACTGAGTCTCCTTACGGTCTATGTTTTGAGCGTTTTCTGTGTCTCCAGATATACATTCCGATGCACCTCTGCAGGTTTACTGTATCCATTGGACCTTCCCTTTGACGATGAAACACAGAAATTGCATCGGAATTAAATATAAGAGACACCATGCCGACTTAAGTGAAGGTAGACTGAGTCTTCCTACTGTCTATGAATTGAGCGTGTCCTGTATCACCAGTTTTACATTCCGATGCACCTCTGCAGGTTTACTGTATCCCTTGGACCTTCACAGTGACGATGAAACACAGAAATTGCATCGGAATGAAATATAAGAGTCACAATGATGACTTAAGTACAGGAGGACTGAGTCTTCCTACTGTCTATGATTTGAGCGTTTCCTGTGTCACCAGTTTTACATTCCGATGCACCTCTGCAGGTTTACTGTATCCATGGACCTTCACAGTGACGATGTAACACTGAAATTGCATCGGAATTAAATATAAGAGTCACAATGTCGACTTAAGTACAGGAAGAGTTTGTCTTTCTATTGTCTATGTTTTGAGCGTTTCCTGTGTCACCAGTTTTACATTCCGATGCACCTCTGCTGGTTTACTGTATCCATTGGACCATCCATTGACGATGAAACACAGAAATTGCATCGGAATTAAATATAAGAGACACCATGCCGACTTAAGTAAAGGAAGACTGAGTCTTCCTACTGTCTATGTTTTGAGCCTTTCCTGTGTCACCAGTATTACATTCCGATGCACCTCTGCAGGTTTACTGTATCCATTGGACCTTCCCATTGACGATGAAACACAGAAATTGAATCGGAATTAAATGTAAGAGACACAACGCCGACTTAAGTACAAGAAAACTGAGTCTTCTTACGGTCTATGTTTTGAGCGTTTTCTGTGCCACCAGATATACATTCCGATGCACCTCTGCAGGTGTACTGTATCCATTGGACCTTCCCACTGACGATGAAACACAGAAATTGCATCGGAATTAAATATAAGAGACACCATGCCGACTTAAGTAGAGGAAGACTGAGTCTTCTTACGGTCTATGTTTTGAGCGTTTTCTGTGTTACCAGTTTTACATTCGGATGCACCTCTGCAGGTTTACTGTATCCCTTGGACCTTCCCATTCACGATGAAACACAGAAATTTAATCGGAAATAAATATAAGAGACACAATGCCGACTTAAGTACAGGAAGACTGAGTCTTCCTACTGTCTATGTTTTGACCGTTTCCTGTGTCACCAGTTTTACATTCCGATGAACCTCTGAAGGTTAACTGTATCCCTTGGACCTTCACAGTGACGATGAAACACAGAAATTGCATCGGAATGAAATATAAGAGACACAATGCCGACTTAAGTACAGGAAGACTGAGACTTCCTACTGTGTATGTTTTGAGCGTTTCCTGTGTCACCAGTTTTACATTCGGATGCACCTCTGCAGGTTTACTGTATCCCTTGAACCTTCCCATTGACGATGAAACACAGAAATTGCATCGGAATTAAATATAAGAGACACAATGCCGACTTAAGTACAGGAAGACTGAGTCTTCCTACTGTCATAGATTTGATCGTTTCCTGTGTCATCAGTTTTACATTCCGATGCACCTCTGCAGGTTTGCTGTATCCCTTGGACCTTCCCATTGACGATGAAAATCAGAAATTGCATCGGAATTATATATAAGAGACACAACGCCGACTTAAGTACATTAAAACTGAGTCTTCTTACGGTCTATGCTATGAGCGTTTCCTGTGTCACCAGGTTTAAATTCCGATGCGCCTCTGCAGGTTTACTGTATCCCTTGGACCTTCCCATTGACGATGAAACACAGAAATTGCATCGGAATTAAAAATAAGTGACCCAAAGATGACTTAAGTACAGGAAGACTAGGTTTCCCTACTGTCTATGTTTTGAGCGTTTCCTGTGTCATCAGTTTTACATTCCGATGCACCTCTGCCGGTTTACTGTATCCCTAGGACCTTCCCATTGTCGATGAAACACAGAAATCGCACCGGAATCAATATAGGAGACACAAAGCCGACTTAAGTACAGGAAAACTGAGTCTTCCTACTGTCTATGTTTTGAGCGTTTCCTGTGTCACCAGTTTTACATTCCGATGCACCTCTGCAGGTATACTGTTTCCCTTCGACTTTCCCATTGACGATGAAACACAGAAATTGCATCGGAATTAAATGGAAGAGTCACAATGTCGACTTAAGTACAGGAAGAGTTTGTCTTTCTATTGTCTATGTTTTGAGCGTTTCCTGTGTAACCAGTTTTACATTCCGATGCACCTCTGCTGGTTTACTGTATCCATTGGACCTGCCATTGACGATGAAACACAGAAATTGCATCGGAATTAAATATAAGAGACACCATGCCGACTTAAGTAAAGGAAGACTGAGTCTTCCTACTGTCTATGTTTTGAGCCTTTCCTGTGTCACCAGTATTACATTCCGATGCACCTCTGCAGGTTTACTGTATCCATTGGACCTTCCCATTGACGATGAAACACAGAAATTGAATCGGAATTAAATGTAAGAGACACAACGCCGACTTAATAACAAGAAAACTGAGTCTTCTTACGGTCTATGTTTTGAGCGTTTTCTGTGTCACCAGATATACATTCCGATGCACCTCTGCAGGTTTACTGTATCCATTGGACCTTCCCTTTGACGATGAAACACAGAAATTGCATCGGAATTAAATATAAGAGACACCATGCCGACTTAAGTGAAGGTAGACTGAGTCTTCCTACTGTCTATGAATTGAGCGTGTCCTGTATCACCAGTTTTACATTCCGATGCACCTCTGCAGGTTTACTGTATCCCTTGGACCTTCACAGTGACGATGAAACACAGACATTGCATCGGAATGAAATATAAGAGACACAATGATGACTTAAGTACAGGAGGACTGAGTCTTCCTACTCTCTATGTTTTGAGCGTTTCCTGTGTCACTAGTTTTACATTCCGATGCACCTCTGCAGGTTTACTGTATCCATGGACCTTCACAGTGACGATGAAACACTGAAATTGCATCGGAATTAAATATAAGAGACACAATGTCGACTTAAGTACAGGAAGAGTGTGTATTTCTATTGTCTATGTTTTGTGCGTTGCCTGTGTCACCAGTTTTAAATTCCGATGCAACTCTGCACGCCTACTGTATCCATTGGACCTTCCCATTGACGATGAAACACAGAGATTTGCTTCGGAATTAAATATAAGAGATATAACGCCGACTTAAGTACAAGAAAACTGAGTCATCTTACGGTGTATGATCTGAGCGTTTCATTTGTCACCAGTTTTACATTCCCATGCACCTCTGCAGGTTTACTGAATCCCTTCGACCTTCCCATTGACGACTAAACACAGAAATTGCATCGGATTTAAATATAAGAGACACAATGCCCACTTAAGTACAGGAAGACTGAGTATTCCTACTGTCTGTGTTTTGATCGTTTCGTGTGTCACCAGTTTTATATTCCGATGCACCTCTGCAGTTTTACTGTATCCATTCGACCTTCACAGTGACGATGAAACACAGACATAGCATCGGAATTAAATATAAGAGACACAATGCCGACTTAAGAACAGGAAGGCTGAGTTTTCCTACTCTCTATGATTTGAGCGTTTCCTGTGTCACCAGTTTTACATTCCGATGGACCTCTGCAGGTTAACTGTATCCATTTGACCTTCAGAATGGCGATGAAACACAGAAATTGCATCGGAATTAAATATAAGAGACACAATGCCGACTTAAGTACAAGAAAACTGAGTCTCCTTACTGTCTATGTTTTGAGCGTTTACAGTGTCACCAGTTTTACATTCCGATGCACTTCTGCAGGTTTACTGTATTCCTTAGACCTTCCCATTGACAATGAAACACAGAAATTGAATCGGAATTAAATATAAGAGACACAATGCCGACTTAAGCACAGGAAGACTGAGTCTTCCTACTGTCTATGTTTTGAGCGTTTCCTGTGTCACCAGTTTTACATTCCGATGCACCTCTGCATGTTTACTGTATCCCTTGGTCCTTCACAGTGACGATGAAACACAGAAATTGCATCGGAATTCAATATAAGAGACACAATGCAGACTTAAGTACAGGAAGACTAAGTCTTCATACTGTCTATACTTTGTGCGTGTCCCATGTCACCAGTTTTACGTTCCGATGCACCTCTGCAGGTATACTGTTTCCCTTCGACTTTCCCATCGACGATGAAACACAGAAATTGCATCGGAATTAAATAGAAGAGACACAATGTAGACTTAAGTACAGGAAGAGTGTGTCTTCCTATGGTCTGTGTATTGAGCGTTTCCTGTGTCACCAGTTTTACATTCCGATGCACCTCTGCTGGTTTACTGTATCCATTGGACCTTACATTGACGATGAAACACAGAAATTGCATCGGAATTAAATATAAGAGACACAATACCGACTTAAGTACAGGAACATTGAGTCTTCCTACTGTCTATGATTTGAGCGATTCCTGCGTCACCAGTTTTACATTCCGATGCACCTCTGCAGGTTTACTGTATCCATTGGACCTTCCCATTGACGATGAAACACAGAAATTACATCATAATTAAATATAAGAGACACAACGTTGACTTAAGTACAAGAAAACTGATTCTTCTTACGGTCTATGTTTTGAGCGTTTCCAGTGTCACTAGATTTAAATTCCGATGCACCTCTGCAGGTTTACTGTGTCCCTTGGACCTTCCCAATGGCGATCAAACACAGAAATTGCATCGGAATTAAATAAAAGAGACACAATGGCGTCTTAAGTACAGAAAGACTGAGTCTTCCTACTGTATATGTTTTGAGCGTTTCCTGTGTCACCAGTTTTACATATCGATGCACCTCTGCATGTTTACTGTATCCCTTGGACCTTCACACTGACGATGATGCACAGAAATTGCATCGGAATTAAATATAAGAGACACAATGCCGACTTAAGTACAGGAAGACTAAGTCTTTCTACTGACTATACTTTGAGCGTCTCCCATGTCACCAGTTTTACATTCCGATGCACCTCTGCAGGTATACTGTTTCCTTTCGACTTTCCCATTGACGATGAAACACAGAAATTGCATCGGAATTAAATAGAAGAGACACAATGTCGACTTAAGTACAGGAAGAGTGTGTATTTCTATTGTCTGTGTATTGAGCGTTTCCTGTGTCACCAGTTTTACATTCCGATGCACCTCTGCTGGTTTACTGTATCCATTGGAGCTTACATTGACGATGAAACACAGAAATTGCATCGGAATTAAATATAAGAGACATCATGCCGACTTAAGTAAAGGAAGACTGAGTCTCCCTACTGTCTATTTTTTGAGCCTTTCCTGTGTCACCAGTATTACATTCCGATGCACCTCTGCAGGTTTACTGTATCCCTTGGATCTTCACAGTGACGATGAAACACAGAAATCGCATCGGAATTAAAGGTAAAAGACACAATGCCGACTTAAGTACAAGAAAATTGAGTCTTATTAGGGTCTATGTTTTGAGCGTTTCCCTTGTCACCAGTTTTACATTCCGATGCACCTCTGCAGGTATACTGTTTCCCTTCTACCTTCCCATTGACGATGAAACACAGAAATTGCATCGGAATTAAATATATGAGTCAGAATGCTGCCGACATAAGTAAAGGAAGACTGAGTCTTCCTACTATCTATGTTTTGAGCGTTTCCTGTGTCATCAGTTTTACATTCCGATGCACCTTTGCAGGTTTACTGTATCCATGCGACCTTCCCATTGACGATGAAACACAGAAATTCCATCGGAATGAAATATATGAGTCACAATGCTGCCGACATAAGTACAGGAAGACTGAGTCTTCCTACTGTCTATGATTTGAGCGTTTCCTGTGTCATCATTTTTACATTCCGATGCACCTTTGGAGGTTTACTGTACCCATGCGACCTTCCCATTGACGTGAAACACAGAAATTGCATCGATGTTAATATAAAAAACACAATGCCGACTTAAGTTCAGGAAGACTGAGTATTCCTACTGTCTATGTTTTGAGCGTTTTCTGTGTCACCAGTTTTACATTCCGATGCACCTCTGCAAGTTTACTGTATCCCTTGGACCTTCACAGTTACGATGAAACACAGAAATTGCATCGGAATTAAATATAAGAGACACAATGATGACTTAAGTACAGGAAGACTGAGTCTTCCTACTGTCTATGTTTTGAGCGTTTCCTGTGTCACCAGTTTTACATTCCGATGCACCTCTGCAGGTATACTGTTTTCCTTCGACCTTCCCACTGACGATGAAAAACAGAAATTGCATCGGAATTATATATAATAGACACAATGCTGCCATAAGTACAAGAAAACTGAGTCTTCTTACGGTCTATGGTTTGAGCGTTTCCTGTGTCACCAGTATTACATTCCGACGCACCTCTGCAGGTTTACTGTATCCCTTGGACCTTCCCATTGACGATGAAAAACAGAAATTGCATCGGATTTAAATATAAGATACACAATGCCGACTTAAGTACAGGAAGACTAAGTCTCCCTACTGTCTATGTTTTGAGCGTTTCCTGTGTCATCAGTTTTACTTTCCGATGCACCTCTGCATGTTTACTATATCCCTTGGACCTTCAGATTGACGAAGAAACACAGAAATTTAATCGGAAATAAATATAAGAGACACAATGCCGACATAAGTACAGGAAGACTGAGTCTTCCTACTATCTATGTTTTGAGCGTTTCCTGTGTCACCAGTTTTACATTCCGATGCACCTCTGCAGGTATACTGTATCCATGCGACCTTCCCACTGACGATGAAAAACAGAAATTGCATCGGAATTAAATATAAGAGACACAATGCCGCCATAAGTACAAGAAAACTGAGTCTTCCTACCCGTCTATATTTTGAGCCTTTCCTGTGTCACCAGTATTACATTCCGATGCACCACTGCAGGTTTACTGTATCCATTGGACCTTCCCATTGACGATCAAACACAGAAATTGCATCGGAATTAAATATAAGAGACACAACGACGACTTAAGTACAAGAAAACTGAGTCTTCTTACGGTCTATGTTTTGAGCTTTTCCTGTGTCATCAGTTTTACATTCCGATGCACTTTTGCAGGTTTACTGTATCCCCTGGACCATCCCATTGGCGATGAAACACACAAATTGCATCGATTTAAATATAAGAGACACAATGCCGTCTTATGTTCAGGAAGACTGAGTATTCCTAGTGTCTATGTTTTGAGCGTTTCCTTTGTCATCAGTTTTACATTCCGATGCACCTCTGCCGGTTTACTGTATCCCTTGCACCTTCCCATTGTCGATGAAACACAGAAATCGCATCGGAATTAAACATAAGAGACACAATGCCGACTTAAGTACAGGAAGACAGAGACTTCCTACTGTCTATGGTTTGAGCGTTTCCTGTGTCACCAGTATTACATTCCGATGCACCTCTGCAGGTTTACTGTATCCATTGGACCTTCCCATTGACGATGAAACACAGAAATTGCATGGGAATTAAATATAAGAGACACAACGACGACTTAAGTACAAGAAAACTGAGTCTTCTTACGGTCTATGTTTTGAGCGTTTTCTGTGTCACCAGATTTACATTCCGATGCACCTCTGCAGGTTTACTGTATCCCTTGGACCTTCCCATTGACGAAGAAAAACAGAAATTGCATCGGATTTAAATATAAGATACACAATGCCGACTTAAGTACAGGAAGACTAAGTCTCCCTAGTGTCTATGTTTTGAGCGTTTCCTGTGTCATCAGTTTTACTTTCCGATGCACCTCTGCATGTTTACTATATCCCTTGGACCTTCCCATTCACGATGAAACACAGATATTGCATCGGAATTAAATATAAGAGTCACAATGCTGCCGACATAAGTACTGGAAGACATAGTCTTCCTACTGTCTATGATTTGAGCGTTTCCTGTGTCATCAGTTTTACATTCCGATGCACCTTTGGAGGTTTACTGTATTCCTTGGACCTTCCCATTGACGATGAAACACAGAAATTGCATCGATTTAAATATAAGAGACACAATGCCGACTTATGTTCAGGAAGACTGAGTATTCCTAGTGTCTATGTTTTGAGCGTTTCCTGTGTCATCAGTTTTACATTCCGATGCACCTCTGCCGGTTTCCTGTATCCCTTGCACCTTCCCATTGTCGATGAAACACAGAAATCGCATCGGAAATAAATATAAGAGACACAATGCCGACTTAAGTACAGGAAGACAGAGACTTCCTACTGTCTATGGTTTGAGCGTTTCCTGTGTCACCAGTATTACATTCCGATGCACCTCTGCAGGTTTACTGTATCCATTGGACCTTCCCATTGACGATGAAACACAGAAATTGCATGGGAATTAAATATAAGAGACACAACGACGACTTAAGTACAAGAAAACTGAGTCTTCTTACGGTCTATGTTTTGAGCGTTTTCTGTGTCACCAGATTTACATTCCGATGCACCTCTGCAGGTTTACTGTATCCCTTGGACCTTCCCATTGACGAAGAAAAACAGAAATTGCATCGGATTTAAATATAAGAAACACAATGCCGACTTAAGTACAGGAAGACTAAGTCTCCCTAGTGTCTATGTTTTGAGCGTTTCCTGTGTCATCAGTTTTACTTTCCGATGCACCTCTGCATGTTTACTATATCCCTTGGACCTTCCCATTCACGATGAAACACAGATATAGCATCGGAATTAAATATAAGTGACACAATGCCGACTTAAGTACAAGAAAACAGTCTTCTTACAGTCAATGTTTTGAATGTTTCCTGTGTCACCAGTTTTACATTCCGATGCACATCTGCAGGTTTACTGTATCCCCTGGACCATCCCATTGGCGATGAAACACACAAACTGCATCGAAATTAAATATAAGAGACACAATGCCGACTTAACTACAGCAAGACTGAGTCTTCCTACTGTCTATGTTTTGAGCGTTTCCTGTGTCATCAGTTTTACATTCCGATGCACTTTTGCAGGTTTACTGTATCCATGCGACCTTCCCATTGACGATGAAACACAGAAATTGCATCGGAATTAAATATAAGAGTCACAATGCTGCCGACATAAGTACAGGAAGACTGAGTCTTCCTACTGTCTATGATTTGAGCGTTTCCTGTGTCATCAGTTTTACATTCCGATGCACCTTTGGAGGTTTTCTGTATTCCTTGGACCTTCCCATTGACGATGAAACACAGAAATTGCATCGATTTAAATATAAGAGACACAATGCCGACTTATGTTCAGGAAGACTGAGTATTCCTAGTGTCTATGTTTTGAGCGTTTCCTGTGTCATCAGTTTTACATTCCGATGCACCTCTGCCGGTTTACTGTATCCCTTGCACCTTCCCATTGTCGATGAAACACAGAAATTGCATCGGAATTAAATATAAGAGACACAATGCCGACTTAAGTACAGGAAGACAGAGACTTCCTACTGTCTATGGTTTGAGCGTTTCCTGTGTCACCAGTATTACATTCCGATGCACCTCTGCAGGTTTACTGTATCCATTGGACCTTCCCATTGACGATGAAACACAGAAATTGCATGGGAATTAAATATAAGAGACACAACGACGACTTAAGTACAAGAAAACTGAGTCTTCTTACGGTCTATGTTTTGAGCGTTTTCTGTGTCACCAGATTTACATTCCGATGCACCTCTGCAGGTTTACTGTATCCCTTGGACCTTCCCATTGACGAAGAAAAACAGAAATTGCATCGAAATTAAATATAAGATACACAATGCCGACTTAAGTACAGGAAGACTAAGTCACCCTAGTTATGTTTTGAGCGTTTCCTGTGTCATCAGTTTTACTTTCCGATGCACCTCTGCATGTTTACTATATCCCTTGGACCTTCCCATTCACGATGAAACACAGATATTGCATCGGAATTAAATATAAGAGACACAATGCCGACTTAAGTACAAGAAAACAGTCTTCTTACAGTCAATGTTTTGAATGTTTCCTGTGTCACCATTTTTACATTCCGATGCACATCTGCAGGTTTACTGTATCCCCTGGACCATCCCATTGGCGATGAAACACACAAATTGCATCGAAATTAAATATAAGAGACACAATGCCGACTTAACTAAATCAAGACTGAGTCTTCCTACTGTCTATGCTTTGAGCGTTTCCTGTGTCACCAGTTTTACATTCCGATGCACCTCTGCCGGTTTACTGTATCCCTTGCAGCTTCCCATTGTCGATGAAACACAGAAATCGCATCGGAATTAAATATAAGAGACACAATGCCGACTTAAGTACAGGAAGACTGAGACTTCCTACTGTCTATGTTTTGAGCGTTTCCTGTGTCACCAGTTTTACATTCGGATGCACCTCTGCAAGGTTTACTGTATCCCTTGGACCTTCCCATTGACGATGAAACACAGAAATTGCATCGGAATTAAATATAAGAGACACAATGAAGACTTAAGTACAGGAAGACTGAGTCTTCCTACTGTCAATGATTTGAGCGTTTCCTGTGTCATCAGTGTTACATTCCGATGCAACTCTGCAGGTTTACTGTATCCCTTGGACCTTCCCATTAACGATGAAAATCAGAAATTGCTTCGGAATTATATATAAGAGACACAACGCCGACTTAAGTACATGAAAACTGAGTCTTCTTACGGTCTATGTTATGAGCGTTTCCTGTGTCACCAGGTTTAAATTCCGATGCGCCTCTGCAGGTTTACTGTATCCCTTGGACCTTCCCATTGACGATGAAACACAGAAATTGCATCGGAATTAAAAATAAGAGACACAATGCTGACTTAAGTACAGGAAGACTAGGTTTACCTACTGTCTATGTTTTGAGCGTTTCCTGTGTCATCAGTTTTACATTCCGATGCACCTGTGCAGGTTTACTGTATTCCTTAGACCTTCCCATTGACGACGAAACACAGAAATCGCACCGGAATTAAATATAGGAGACACAATGCCGACTTAAGTACAGGAAGACTGAGTCCTCCTACTGTCTATGTTTTGAGCGTTTCCTGCGTCACCAGTTTTACATTCTGATGCACCTTTGCAGGTTTACTGTATCCCTTGGACCTTACCATTGACGATGAAACACAGAAATTGAATCGGAATTAAATATAAGAGACACAATGCCGACATAAGAACAGGAAGACTGAGTCTTCCTACTGTCTATGTTTTGAGCGTATCCTGTGTCACCAGTTTTACATACCGATGCACCTCTGCAGGTTTACTGTATCCCTTGGACCATCACAGTGACGATGAAACACAGAAATAGCATCGGATTTAAATATAAGATACACAATGCCGACTTAAGTACAGGAAGACTATGTCTCCCTACTGTCTATGTTTTGAGCGTTTCCTGTGTCATCAGTTTTACTTTCCGAT
Source organism: Schistocerca nitens (assembly GCF_023898315.1). Lineage (NCBI taxonomy): Eukaryota > Metazoa > Arthropoda > Insecta > Orthoptera > Acrididae > Schistocerca > Schistocerca nitens. Next base: position 3,482,026 of record NC_064618.1, on the reverse strand, counting down.
GCACCTCTGCATGTTTACTATAACCCTTGGACCTTCCCATTGACGATGAAATACAGAAATTGCATCGGATTTAAATATAAGAGACACAATGCCGGCTTATGTACAGGAAGACTGAGCCCTCCTACTGTCTATGCTTTGAGCATTTCCTGTGTCACCAGTTTTACATTACAATGCACCTCTGCAGGTTTACTGTATCCCTTGCACCTTCCCATTGACGATGAAACACAGAAATTGCATCGGAATTAAGTGTATCAGACACAATGCCGACTGAAGTACAGGAAGACTGAGTATTCCTACTGTCTATACTTTGAGCGTTTCCTGTGTCACTAGTTTTACATTCCGATGCACCTCTGCAGGATTACTGTATCCCTTGGACCTTCACAGTGACGATGAGACACAGAAATCACATCGGAATTAAAGGTAAAAGACACAATGCCGACATAAGTACAAGAAAACTGAGTCTTCTTAGGGTCTATGTGTTGAGCGTTTCCCTTGTCACCAGTTTTACATTCCGATGCACCTCTGCAGGTATACTGTTTCCCTTCGTCCTTCCCATTGACGATGAAAACAGAAATTGCATCGGAATTAAATATAAGAGTCACAATGCTGCCGACATAAGTACAGGAAGACTGAGTCTTCCTACTGTCTATGTTTTGAGCGTTTCCTGTGTCATCAGTTTTACATTCCGATGCACTTTTGCAGGTTTACTGTATCCATGCGACCTTCCCATTGACGATGAAACACAGAAATTGCATCGGAATTAAATATAAGAGTCACAATGCTGCCGACATAAGTACAGGAAGACTGAGTCTTCCTACTGTCTATGATTTGAGCGTTTCCTGTGTCATCAGTTTTACATTCCGATGCACCTTTGGAGGTTTACTGTATCCATGCGACCTTCCCATTGACGATGAAACACAGAAATTGCATCGATTTAAATATAAGAGACACAATGCCGACTTATGTTCAGGAAGACTGAGTATTCCTACTGTCTATGTTTTGAGCGTTTCCTGTGTCATCAGTTTTACATTCCGATGCACCTCTGCCGGTTTACTGTATCCCTTGCACCTTCCCATTGTCGATGAAACACAGAAATCGCATCGGAATTAAATATAAGAGACACAATGCCGACTTAAGTACAGGAAGACAGAGACTTCCTACTGTCTATGGTTTGAGCGTTTCCTGTGTCACCAGTATTACATTCCGATGCACCTCTGCAGGTTTACTGTATCCATTGGACCTTCCCATGGACGATGAAACACAGAAATTGCATGGGAATTAAATATAAGAGACACAACGACGACGTAAGTACAAGAAAACTGAGTCTTCTTACGGTCTATGTTTTGAGCGTTTTCTGTGTCACCAGATTTACATTCCGATGCACCTCTGCAGGTTTACTGTATCCCTTGGACCTTCCCATTGACGAAGAAAAACAGAAATTGCATCGGATTTAAATATAAGATACACAATGCCGACTTAAGTACAGGAAGACTAAGTCTCCCTACTGTCTATGTTTTGAGCGTTTCCTGTGTCATCAGTTTTACTTTCCGATGCACCTCTGCATGTTTACTATATCCCTTGGACCTTCCCATTGACGATGAAACACAGATATTGCATCGGAATTAAATATAAGAGACACAATGCCGACTTAAGTACAAGAAAACAGTCTTCTTACAGTCAATGTTTTGAGCGTTTCCTGTGTCACCAGTTTTACATTCCGATGCACATCTGCAGGTTTACTGTATCCCCTGGACCATCCCATTGGCGATGAAACACACAAATTGCATCGAAATTATATATAAGAGACACAATGCCGACTTAACTACAGGAAGACTGAGTCTTCCTACTGTCTATGTTTTGAGCGTTTCCTGTGTCACCAGTTTTACATTCCGATGCACCTCTGCCGGTTTACTGTATCCCTTGCACCTTCCCATTGTCGATGAAACACAGAAATCGCATCGGAATGAAATATAAGAGACACAATGCCGACTTAAGTACAGGAAGACTGAGACTTCCTACTGTCTATGTTTTGAGCGTTTCCTGTGTCACCAGTTTTACATTCGGATGCACCTCTGCAGGTTTACTGTATCCCTTGGACCTTCCCATTGACGATGAAACACACAAATTGCATCGGAATTAAATATAAGAGACACAATGAAGACTTTACAGGAAGACTGAGTCTTCCTACTGTCAATGATTTGAGCGTTTCCTGTGTCATCAGTGTTACATTCCGATGCACCTCTGCAGGTTTACTGTATCCCATGGACCTTCCCATTAACGATGAAAATCAGAAATTGCGTCGGAATTATATATAAGAGACACAACGCCGACTTAAGTACATGAAAACTTAGTCTTCTTACGGTCTATGTTATGAGCGTTTCCTGTGTCACCAGGTTTAAATTCCGATGCGCCTCTGCAGGTTTACTGTATCCCTTGGACCTTCCCATTGACGATGAAACACAGAAATTGCATCGGAATTAAAAATAAGAGACACAATGCTGACATAAGTACAGGAAGACTAGGTTTCCCTACTGTCTATGTTTTGAGCGTTTCCTGTGTCATCAGTTTTACATTCCGATGCACCTGTGCAGGTTTACTGTATCCCTTAGACCTTCCCATTGACGATGAAACAAGAAATTCCATTGGAATTAAATATAAGAGACACAATGCCGACTTAAGTACAGGAAGACTGAGTCTTCCTACTGTCTATGTTTTGAGCGTTTCCTGTGTCACCAGTTTTACCTTCCGATGCACCTCTGCCGGTTTACTGTATCCCTTGGACCTTCCCATTGTCGATGAAACACAGGAATCGCACCGTAATTAAATATAGGAGACACAATGCCGACTTAAGTACAGGAAGACTGAGTCTTCCTACTGCCTATGTTTTGAGCGTTTCCTGTGTCACCAGTTTTACATTCTGATGCACCTCTGCAGGTTTACTGTATCCCTTGGACCTTACCATTGACGATGAAACACAGAAATTGCATCGGAATTAAATATAAGAGACACAATGCCGACATACGAACAGGAAGACTGAGTCTTCCTACTGTCTATGTTTTGAGCGTATCCTGTGTCACCAGTTTTACATACCGATGCACCTCTGCAGGTTTACTGTATCCCTTGGACCATCACAGTGACGATGAAACACAGAAATTACATCGGAATTAAATATAAGAGACATAATGCCGACTTAAGTACAGGAAGACTGAGTCTTCCTACTGTCTATGTTTTGAGCGTTTCCTGTGTCACCAGTATTACATTCCGACGCAGCTCTGCAGGTTTACTGTATCCATTGGACCTTCCCATTCACGATGAAACACAGAAATTTAATCGGAAATAAATATAAGAGACACAATGCCGACATAAGTACAGGAAGACTGAGTCTTCCTACTATCTATGTTTTGGCGTTTCCTGTGTCACCAGTTTTACGTTCCGATGCACCTCTGCTGGTATACTGTTTCCCTTCGTCCTTCCCATTGACGATGAAACACAGAAATTGCATCGGAATTAAATATAAGAGTCACAATGCTGCCGACATAAGTACCCGAAGACTGAGTCTTCCTACTGTCTATGTTTTGAGCGTTTCCTGTGTAATCAGTTTTACATTCCGATGCACCTTTGCAGGTTTACTGTATCCATGCGACCATCCCATTGACGATGAAACACATGAAATTGCATCGGAATAAAATATAAGAGTCACAATGCTGCCGACATGAGTACAGGAAGACTGAGTCTTCCTACTGTCTATGATTTGAGCGTTTCCTGTGTCATCATTTTTACATTTCGATGCACCTTTAGAGGTTTACTGTATCCATGCGACCTTCCCATTGACGTGAAACACAGAAATTGCATCGATTGAAATATAAAAGACACAATGCCGTCTAAAGTTCAGGAAGACAGAGTATTCCTACTGTCTATGTTTGACCGTTTCCTGTGTCATCAGTTTTACATTGCGATGCACCTCTGCAGGTTTACTGTATCCATGCGACCTTCCCACTGACGATGAAAAACAGAAATTGCATCGGAATTAAATATAAGAGACACAATGCCGCCATAAGTACAAGAAAACTGAGTCTTCCTACTGTCTATATTTTGAGCCTTTCCTGTGTTACCAGTATTACATTCCGATGCACCACTGCAGGTTTACTGTATCCATTGGACCTTCCCATTGACGATCAAACACAGAAATTGCAAAGGGAATTAAATATAAGAGACACAACGACGACTTAAGTACAAGAAAACTGAGCCTTCTTACGGTCTATGTTTTGAGCGTTTTCTGTGTCACCAGATTTACATTCCGATGCACCTCTGCAGGTTTACTGTATCCATTGGACCTTCCCATTGACGATGAAACACAGAGATTGCATCGGAATAAAATATAAGAGACACCATGCCGAACTAAGTAAAGGTAGACTGAGTCTTCCCACTGTCTATGATTTGACCGTGTCCTGTATCACCAGGTTTACATTCCGATGCACCTCTGTAGGTTTACTGTGTCCCTTCGACTTTCCCATTGGCAATGAAACACAGAAATTGCATCGGAATTAAATATAAGAGACGTAATGCCGACTGAAGTACAGGAAGACTGAGTCTTCCTACTGTCTATGTTTTGAGCGTTTCCTGTGTCACCAGTATTACATTCCGATGCACCTCTGCAGGTTTACTGTATCCCTTGGACCTTCCCATTGACGATGAAACACAGAAATTGCATCGGATTTAAAAATAAGAGACACAATGCCGACTTAAGTTCAGGAAGACTGAGACTTCCTATTGTCTATGTTTTGAGCGTTTCCTGTGTCACCAGTTTTACATTCGGATGCACCTCTGCAGGTCTACTGTATCCCTTGGACCTTCCCATTGACGATGAAACACAGAAATTGCATCGGTATTAAATATAAGAGACACAATGCTGACTTAAGTACAGGAAGACTGAGTCTTCCTACTGTCAATGATTTGAGCGTTTCCTGTGTCATCAGTTTTACATTCCGATGCACCTCTGCAGGTTTACTGTATCCCTTGGACATTACCATTGACGATGAAAATCAGAAATTGCATCGGAATTATATATAAGAGACACAACGCCGACTTAAGTACATGAAAACTGAGTCTTCTTACGGTCTATGTTATGAGCGTTTCCTGTGTCACCAGGTTTAAATTCCGATGCGCCTCTGCAGGTTTACTGTATCCCTTGGACCTTCCCATTGACGATGAAACACAGAAATTGCATCGGAATTAAAAATAAGAGACACAATGCTGACTTAAGTACAGGAAGACTAGGTTTCCCTACTGTCTATGTTTTGAGCGTTTCCTGTGTCATCAGTTTTACATTCCGATGCACCTGTGCAGGTTTACTGTATCACTTAGACCTTCCCATTGACGATGAAACAAGAAATTCCATTGGAATTAAATATAAGAGACACAATGCCGACTTAAGTACAGGAAGACTGAGTCTTCCTACTGTCTATGTTTTGAGCGTTTCCTGTGTCACCAGTTTTACCTTCCGATGCACCTCTGCCGGTTTACTGTATCCCTTGGACCTTCCCATTGTCGATGAAACACAGAAATCGCACCGTAATTAAATATAGGAGACACAATGCCGACTTAAGTACAGGAAGACTGAGTCTTCCTACTGCCTATGTTTGAGCGTTTCCTGTGTCACCAGTTTTACATTCTGATGCACCTCTGCAGGTTTACTGTATCCCTTGGACCTTACCATTGACGATGAAACACAGAAATTGCATCGGAATTAAATATAAGAGACACAATGCCGACATAAGGACAGGAAGACTGAGTCTTCCTACTGTCTATGTTTTGAGCGTATCCTGTGTCACCAGTTTTACATACCGATGCACCTCTGCAGGTTTACTGTATCCCTTGGACCATCACAGTGACGATGAAACACAGAAATTACATCGGAATTAAATATAAGAGACATAATGCCGACTTAAGTACAGGAAGACTGAGTCTTCCTACTGTCTATGTTTTGAGCGTTTCCTGTGTCACCAGTATTACATTCCGACGCACCTCTACAGGTTTACTGTATCCATTGGACCTTCCCATTCACGATGAAACACAGAAATTTAATCGGAAATAAATATAAGAGACACAATGCCGACATAAGTACAGGAAGACTGAGTCTTCCTACTATCTATGTTTTGAGCGTTTCCTGTGTCACCAGTTTTACGTTCCGATGCTCCTCTGCATGAATACTGTTTCCCTTCGTCCTTCCCATTGACGATGAAACACAGAAATTGCATCGGAATTAAATATAAGAGTCACAATGCTGCCGACATAAGTACCCGAAGACTGAGTCTTCCTACTGTCTATGTTTTGAGCGTTTCCTGTGTAATCAGTTTTACATTCCGATGCACCTTTGCAGGTTTACTGTATCCATGCGACCATCCCATTGACGATGAAACACATGAAATTGCATCGGAATTAAATATAAGAGTCACAATGCTGCCGACATAAGTACCCGAAGACAGAGTCTTCCTACTGTCTATGATTTGAGCGTTTCCTGTGTCATCATTTTTACATTTCGATGCACCTTTAGAGGTTTACTGTATCCATGCGACCTTCCCATTGACGTGAAACACAGAAATTGCATCGATTGAAATATAAAAGACACAATGCCGTCTAAAGTTCAGGAAGACTGAGTATTCCTACTGTCTATGTTTGACCGTTTCCTGTGTCATCAGTTTTACATTGCGATGCACCTCTGCAGGTTTACTGTATCCATGCGACCTTCCCGCTGACGATGAAAAACAGAAATTGCATCGGAATTAAATATAAGAGACACAATGCCGCCATAAGTACAAGAAAACTGAGTCTTCCTACTGTCTATATTTTGAGCCTTTCCTGTGTTACCAGTATTACATTCCGATGCACCACTGCAGGTTTACTGTATCCATTGGACCTTCCCATTGACGATCAAACACAGAAATTGCAAAGGGAATTAAATATAAGAGACACAACGACGACTTAAGTACAAGAAAACTGAGTGTTCTTACGGTCTATGTTTTGAGCGTTTTCTGTGTCACCAGATTTACATTCCGATGCACCTCTGCAGGTTTACTGTATCCATTGGACCTTCCCATTGACGATGAAACACAGAGATTGCATCGGAATTAAATATAAGAGACACCATGCCGAACTAAGTAAAGGTAGACTGAGTCTTCCCACTGTCTATGATTTGACCGTGTCCTGTATCACCAGGTTTACATTCCGATGCACCTCTGTAGGTTTACTGTGTCCCTTCGACTTTCCCATTGGCAATGAAACACAGAAATTGCATCGGAATTAAATATAAGAGACATAATGCCGACTGAAGTACAGGAAGACTGAGTCTTCCTACTGTCTATGTTTTGAGCGTTTCCTGTGTCACCAGTATTACATTCCGATGCACCTCTGCAGGTTTACTGTATCCCTTGGACCTTCCCATTGACGATGAAACACAGAAATTGCATCGGATTTAAAAATAAGATACACAATGCCGACTTAAGTACAGGAAGACTAAGTCTCCCTACTGTCTATGTTTTGAGCGTTTCCTGTGTCATCAGTTTTACATTCCGATGCACCTCTGCAGGTTTACTGTATCCCTTGGACCTTCCCATTCACGATGAAACACAGAAATTTAATCGGAAATAAATATAAGAGACACAATGCCGACATAAGTACAGGAAGACTGAGTCTTCCTACTGTCTATGTTTTGAGCGTTTCCTGTGCCATCAGTTTTACATTCCGATGCACCTTTGGAGGTTTACTGTATCCATGCGACCTTCCCATTGACGATGAAACACAGAAATTGCATCGATTTAAATATAAGAGACACAATGCCGACTTAAGTTGAGGAAGACTGAGTATTCCTACTGTCTATGTTTTGAGCGTTTCCCTTGTCACCAGTTTTACTTTCCGATGCACCTCTGCAGGTATACTGTTTCCCTTCGACCTTCCCACTGACGATGAAAAACAGAAATTGCATCGGAATTAAATATGATAGACACAATGCTGCCATAAGTACAAGGAAACTGAGTCTTCTTACGGTCTATGTTTGAGCGTTTCCTGTGTCACCAGTTTTACATTCCGATGCACCTCTGCAGGTTTACTGTATCCCTTGGACCTTCCCATTGACGATGAAAAACAGAAATTGCATCGGATTTAAATATAAGATACACAATGCCGACTTAAGTACAGGAAGACTATGTCTCCCTACTGTCTATGTTTTGAGCGTTTCCTGTGTCATCAGTTTTACATTCCGATGCACCTCTGCCGGTTTACTGTATCCCTTGGACCTTCCCATTGACGATGAAAAACAGAAATTGCATCGGATTTAAATATAAGAGACACAATGCCGGCTTATGTACAGGAAGACTGAGCCCTCCTACTGTCTATGCTTTGAGCATTTCCTGTGTCACCAGTTTTACATTACAATGCACCTCTGCAGGTTTACTGTATCCCTTGCACCTTCCCATTGACGATGAAACACAGAAATTGCATCGGAATTAAGTGTATCAGACACAATGCCGACTGAAGTACAGGAAGATTGAGTCATCCTATTGTCTATGATTTGAGCGTTTCCTGTGTCACCAGTTTTACATTCCGATGCGCCTCTGCAGGTTTACTGTATTCATTGGACCTTCCCATTGACGATGAAACACAGAAATTGCATCGGAATGAAATATAAGAGGCACAATGCCGACTTAAGTACAGGAAGACTGAGTCCTCCTACTGTCTGTGTTTTGAGCGTTTCCTGTGTCACCAGTTTTACATTCCGATGCACCTCTGCAGGTTTACTGTATCCCTTCGACCCTCCCATTGACGATGAAACACAGAAATTGCATCGGAATTAAATATAAGAGACACAATGCCGACTTAAGTACAGGAAGACTGAGTCTTCCTACTGTCTATATTTTGAGCGTTTCCTGTGTCACTAGTTTTACATTCCGATGCACCTCTGCAGGATTACTATATCCCTTGGACCTTCACAGTGACGATGAGACACAGAAATTGCATCGGAATTAAATATAAGAGACACAATGAAGACTTAAGTACAGGAAGACTGAGTCTTCCTACTGTCAATGGTTTGAGCGTTTCCTGTGTCATCAGTGTTACATTCCGATGCACCTCTGCAGGTTTACTGTATCCCTTGGACCTTCCCATTAACGATGAAAATCAGAAATTGCATCGGAATTATATATAAAAGACACAACGCCGACTTAAGTACATGAAAACTGAGTCTTCTTACGGTCAATGTTATGAGCGTTTCCTGTATCACCAGGTTTAAATTCCGATGCGCCTCTGCAGGTTTACTGTATCCCTTGGACCTTCCCATTGACTATGAAACACAGAAATTGCATCGGAATTAAAAATAAGAGACACAATGCTGACTTAAGTACAGGAAGACTAGGTTTCCATACTGTCTATGTTTTGAGCGTTTCCTGTGTCATCAGTTTTACATTCCGATGCACCTGTGCAGGTTTACTGTATCCCTTAGACCTTCCCATTGACGATGAAACACAGAAATCGCACCGGAATTAAATATAGGAGACACAATGCCGACTTAAGTACAGGAAGACTGAGTCTTCCTACTGTCTATGTTTTGAGCGTTTCCTGTGTCACCAGTTTTACATTCTGATGCACCTCTGCAGGTTTACTGTATCCCTTGGACCTTACCATTGACGATGAAACACAGAAATTGCATCGGAATTAAATATAAGAGACACAATGCCGACATAAGAACAGGAAGACTGAGTCTTCCTACTGTCTATGTTTTGAGCGTTTCCTGTGTCACTAGTTTTACATTCCGTTGCACCTTTGCAGGTTTACTGTATCCCTTGGACCTTCCCATTGACGATGAAACACAGAAATTGCATCGGGATTAAATATAAGAGACACAATGCCGACTTAAGTACAGGAAGACTGAGTCTTCCTACTGTCTATGTTTTGAGCGTTTCCTGTGTCACCAGTTTTACATTCTGATGCACCTCTGAAGGTTTACTGTATCCCTTGGACCTTCCCATTGACGATGAAACACAGAAATTGCATCGGAATTAAATATAAGAGACACAATGCCGACTTAAGTACAGGAAGACTGAGTCTTCCTACTGTCTATAATTTCAGCGTTTCCTGTGTCACCAGTTTTACATTCCGATGCGCCTCTGCAGGTTTACTTTATTCATTGGACCTTCCCATTGACGATGAAACACAGAAATTGCATCGGAATTAAGGGGATACGGAATCGGATTTTGGGTTAAAAAATCGAATTTTTTTTATTGGCGTATTATATTCTGCCATGTTTCCTCTTTAAAATGACGTATCATACATAGCTCTACTACAATTATAACTATTTTATTTTTATATATTTGTGAGATCGGGTATTGCGCTTTAGTTATACACGTCTCTCGTGGCTGACCATGAACTTTTTGGCAGTACCTTTAAAGTGACATGAATTCAAATATCCCGGTTTCCAGCGACTACTTATACACTAGTTGCCCGAAAATGTTTCTCTCTGGTTTCCTCAAGTTACTCTTTGACTTTGTGGCGGGACTGTTTTGTAAACAGTGTGATATAAGAAAGTAGTTGTTGTTGAGTTATTTCGTATTTAGTGCTTCATTTTTCGCAGTGAAAATGCCTAGAGCTAAAGCAAAAGTATTTAAAAAGCGTGTGAACTGGCAAAAGAAAAGAAATAATGATTCATTAGCAAAGCAAAGCAGTTCATCATCATCACTGTTGGAAAATGTGAATCCACTTAATACTGATTTGCCGAACGAACTTACACCAAATGAAAACAGTGCTTCTCATAAAAAACTAAGAGATTTGGAAGAGAAATATAATTTACTTGATAGAGGGAATGAAGTTTTTGAACTCATTGATACGAATATATTGTGTGAAGCTCTTGAAAACAGTTTGTGCTGCAAAAAATGTCATGGAAACGTTTCTCTGAAAGTAGAATCCCATGTTGGCCTGGCTGCCCAGTTTAATTTAATATGCAGTGTTTGTAAATACAGCTGTAAGTTTCCAAGTTCAGTTTCAGTAACTGTAAATAATGGATACAAGAAAACTGAACTTTATAGTGTAAATATTAGGTTAGTTTATGGATTGCGAGCAATTGGTAAGGGCAAAGCAGCTGGTGATATGCTATGTGGTGTTCTAAATCTTCCAAGTGCACCTTCAAAGTTTGAAGCTTACAATTATGTACTAGGATCTGCAGTTGAAGATGTAGCACAGAAGTCAATGCAGGTTGCTGTGGAAGAAGCAGTGGAAGAAAATGACGGCAGTCGTGACCTCACAGTGGCGTTTGATGGCACGTGGCAGAAAAGGGGCCACACCTCCAACAATGGTGTTGTAACAGCAACTAGTGTTGATACAGGCAAGGTTATTGATGTTGCAATAATGTCTAAATACTGTAGGTGCACAGGCAGGCTGAAAAATGAACACAGTGATGACTGTATTGCTAATTATTATGGTAGTAGTGGTGGCATGGAGGTTGCTGGGGTGAAGAAAATTTTTCATCGCTCTTCACAGTGGTATAATGTTCGCTATGTCAAATATCTGGGAGATGGTGACTCTAAAGCATTCAAAGAAGTTTTGGAAAGCAAACCATATGGGAACAGTGTAAATATAAGCAAACTTGAATGTATAGGACATGTGCAGAAGAGAATGGGTGCCAGGCTGAGAAGGTTAAAATCAGTTATGAAAGGGAAAAAACTAGATGATGGGAAAACCTTGGATGGCAGAGGAAGATTGACTGATTCCATAATAGACCACATTCAGAACTGCTATGGCCTTGCAATCAGGCAAAATACAGGCAATCTTGAAGAAATGAGGAGAGCTATATGGGCTTTATATTTCCACACCGCATCCACGGATGAGCATCCACAACATGGTTTGTGCCCCAAAGGTGAAAACAGCTGGTGTAAATACAATAGGGGACTAACAACAGGAGAGAAATACATTCACCACCACAGTCTACCATCAGCCATCATGGCAGAAATAAAGCCCATTTTCAGAGATCTGGCTGACAGAAGTCTTCTGATGAAATGTCTTCACGGGAAAACGCAGAACCCCAACGAGTGCTTGAATAGTGTGATATGGCATCGTCTCCCAAAAACAGTGTTTGTCGGAATTAATACACTACATTTTGGTGTGTATGATGCTGTGGCAACCTTCAATCTAGGAAATATAACTAAATGCCAGGTCCTTCAAAAGTTGGGTATGTGTGTTGGTTCCCGTACGGTACGTGCTATGTTCTTTTTAGATCAGCACAGACTAAGGCATGCTGATAATATAATCAAGACATTAGTGAAAAAAGCAAGACAGGTGCAGAGGGGTGCCAAAAGAAGACTTGAAGATGATTATGAAGACTGTGAAGGGGGTATTAGCTACGGATCAGGAATGTTTTAATCTTCTTTCTCCGTTTCCCGTAAGTTTACTTTTTACTTCATCTAGGAACATTATCTCAGGTACTGGTCAACCTAGAAGTCTGAAATTTTTATGACGTAGTGACATAGGTCCCTATTACATACTGAAACAACGATTTTTTAATTACTTGATTTACAAAAGACTTAGGGGTGATAGTCTAGTAAAAAGCGATGGAAAAAATTTACTTAAAAATAAATGTACAATATCTCTGTAAGAAAATACTTTGACAATAAACTGTTGTTTCAGTATTGTTGTAACATATGAATGCACATACAGTAAAATTTTTACCTCTCTGTCTCCAGTAGTTTGTGAGAAAATGTTCCCTATAGTAGGCATATATTAACATTGCGGGGATAGGTGATTCCGTATCCCCCAATGCCGACATAAGAACAGGAAGACTGAGTCTTCCTACTGTCTATGTTTTGAGCGTTTCCTGTGTCACTAGTTTTACATTCCGTTGCACCTTTGCAGGTTTACTGTATCCCTTGGACCTTCCCATTGACGATGAAACACAGAAATTGCATCGGGATTAAATATAAGAGACACAATGCCGACTTAAGTACAGGAAGACTGAGTCTTCCTACTGTCTATGTTTTGAGCGTTTCCTGTGTCACCAGTTTTACATTCTGATGCACCTCTGAAGGTTTACTGAATCCGTTGGACCTTCCCATTGACGATGAAACACAGGAATTGCATCGGAATTAAATATAAGAGACACAATGCCGACTTAAGTACAGGAAGACTGAGTCTTCCTACTGTCTATAATTTGAGCGTTTCCTGTGTCACCAGTTTTACATTCCGATGCGCCTCTGCAGGTTTACTTTATTCATTGGACCTTCCCATTGACGATGAAACACAGAAATTGCATCGGAATTAAATATAAGAGGCACAATGCCGACTTAAGTACAGGAAGACTGAGTCTTCCTACTGTCTATGTTTTGAGCGTTTCCTGTGTCACCAGTTTTACATTCCGATGCACCTCTGCAGGTTTACTGTATCCCTTCGACCTTCCCATTGACGATGAAACACGGAAATTGCATCGGAATTAAATATAAGAGACACAATGCCGACTTAAGTACAGGAAGACTGAGTCTTCCTACTGTCTACATTTTGAGCGTTTCCTGTGTCACTAGTTTTACATTCTGATGCACCTCTGCAGGATTACTATATCCCTTGGACCTTCACAGTGACGATGAGACACAGAAATCGCATCGGAATTAAAGGTAAAAGACACAATGCCGACTTAAGTACAAGAAAACTGAGTCTTCTTAGGGTCTATGTTTTGAGCGTTTCCCTCGTCACCAGTTTTACATTCCGATGCACCTCTGCAGGTTTACTGTATCCCTTGGACCTTCCCATTGACGAAGAAAAACAGAAATTGCATCGGATTTAAATATAAGATACACAATGCCGACTTAAGTACAGGAAGACTAAGTCTCCCTACTGTCTATGTTTTGAGCGTTTCCTGTGTCATCAGTTTTACTTTCCGATGCACCTCTGCATGTTTACTATATCCCTTGGACCGTCCCATTCACGATGAAACACAGATATTGCATCGGAATTAAATATAAGAGACACAATGCCGACTTAAGTACAAGAAAACAGTCTTCTTACAGTCAATGTTTTGAGCGTTTCCTGTGTCACCAGTTTTACATTCCGATGCACATCTGCAGGTTTACTGAATCCCCTGGACCATCCCATTGGTGATGAAACACACAAATTGCATCGAAATTAAATATAAGAGACACAATGCCGACTTAACTACAGGAAGACTGAGTCTTCCTACTGTCTATGTTTTGAGCGTTTCCTGTGTCACCAGTTTTACATTCCGATGCACCTCTGCCGGTTTACTGTATCCCTTGCACCTTCCCATTGTCGATGAAACACAGAAATCGCATCGGAATTAAATATAAGAGACACAATGCCGACTTAAGTACAGGAAGAATGAGACTTCCTACTGTCTATGTTTTGAGCGTTTCCTGTGTCGCCAGTTTTACATTCGGATGCACCTCTTCAGGTTTACTGTATCCCTTGGACCTTCCCATTGACGATGAAACACAGAAATTGCATCGGAATTAAATATAAGAGACACAATGAAGACTTAAGTACAGGAAGACTGAGTCTTCCTACTGTCAATGATTTGAGCGTTTCCTGTGTCATCAGTGTTACATTCCGATGCACCTCTGCAGGTTTACTGTATCCCTTGGACCTTCCCATTAACGATGAAAATCAGAAATTGCATCGGAATTATATATAAGAGACACAACGCCGACTTAAGTACATGAAAACTGAGTCTTCTTACGGTCTATGTTATGAGCGTTTCCTGTGTCACCAGGTTTAAATTCCGATGCGCCTATGCAGGTTTACTGTATCCCTTGGACCTTCCCATTGACGATGAAACACAGAAATTGCATCGGAATTAAAAATAAGAGACACAATGCTGACTTAAGTATAGGAAGACTAGGTTTCCCTACTGTCTATGTTTTGAGCGTTTCCTGTGTCATCAGTTTTACATTCCGATGCACCTGTGCAGGTTTACTGTATCCCTTAGACCTTCCCATTGAGGATGAAACACAGAAATTCCATCGGAATTAAATATAAGAGACACAATGCCGACTTAAGTACAGGAAGACTGAGTCTTCCTACTGTCTATGTTTTGAGCGTTTCCTGTGTCACCAGTTTTACATTCTGATGCACCTCTGCAGGTTTACTGTATCCCTTGGACCTTACCATTGACGATGAAACACAGAAATTGCATCGGAATTAAATATAAGAGACACAATGCCGACATAAGAACAGGAAGACTGAGTCTTCCTACTGTCTATGTTTTGAGCGTATCCTGTGTCACCAGTTTTACATACCGATGCACCTCTGTAGGTTTACTGTATCCCTTGGACCTTCCCATTGACGATGAAACACAGAAATTGCATCGGAATTAAATATAAGAGACACAATGACGACTTAAGTACAGGAAGACTGAGTCTTCCTACTGTCTATAATTTGAGCGTTTCCTGTGTCACCAGTTTTACATTCCGATGCACCTCTACAGGTTTACTGTATCCCTTGGACCTTCCCATTGACGATGAAACACAGAAATTGCATCGGAATTAAATATAAGAGACACAATGCCGACTTAAGTACAGGAAGACTGAGTCTTCCTACTGTCTATGTTTTGAGCATTTCCTGTGTCACCAGTTTTACGTTCTGATGCACCTCTGCAGGCTTACTGTATCCCTTGGACCTTCCCATTGACGATGAAACACAGAAATTGCATCGGAATTATATATAAGAGACACAATGCCGACTTAAGTACAAGAAAACAGTCTTCTTACAGTCAATGTTTTGAGCGTTTCCTGTGTCACCAGTTTTACATTCCGATGCACATCTGCAGGTTTACTGTATCCCTTGGACCTTCCCATTGACGATGAAACACAGAAATTGCATCGGAACTAAATATAAGAGACACAATGCCGACTTAAGTACAAGAAAACAGTCTTCTTACAGTCAATGTTTTGAGCGTTTCCTGTGTCACCAGTTTTACATTCCGATGCACATCTGCAGGTTTACTGTATCCCTTCGTCCTTCCCATTGACGATGAAACACAGAAATTGCATCGGAATTAAATATAAGAGTCACAATGCTGCCGACATAAGTACAGGAAGACTGAGTCTTCCTACTGTCTATGTTTTGAGCGTTTCCTGTGTCATCAGTTTTACATTCCGATGCACTTTTGCAGGTTTACTGTATCCATGCGACCTTCCAATTGACGATGAAACACAGAAATTGCATCGCAATTAAATATAAGAGTCACAATGCTGCCGACATAAGTACAGGAAGACTGAGTCTTCCTACTGTTTATGATTTGAGCGTTTCCTGTGTCATCAGTTTTACATTCCGATGCACCTTTGGAGGTTTACTGTATCCATGCGACCTTCCCATTGACGATGAAACACAGAAACTGCATCGATTTAAATATAAGAGACACAATGCCGACTTAAGTTCAGGAAGACTGAGTATTCCTACTGTCTATGTTTTGAGCGTTTCCTGTGTCATCAGTTTTACATTCCGATGCACCTCTGCCGGTTTACTGTATCCCTTGCACCTTCCCATTGTCGATGAAACACAGAAATCGCATCGGAATTAAATATAAGGGACACAATGCCGACTTAAGTACAGGAAGACAGAGACTTCCTACTGTCTATGTTTTGAGCGTTTCCAGTGTCACCAGTATTACATTCCGATGCACCTCTGCAGGTTTACTGTATCCATTGGTCCTTCCCATTGACGATGAAACACAGAAATTGCATGGGAATTAAATATAAGAGACACAACGACGACTTAAGTACAAGAAAACTGAGTCTTCTTACGGTCTATGTTTGAGCGTTTTCTGTGTCACCAGATTTACATTCCGATGCACCTCTTCAGGTTTACTGTATCCCTTGGACCTTCCCATTGACGATGAAACACAGGAAATGCATCGGATTTAAATATAAGATACACAATGCCGACTTAAGTACAGGAAGACAAAGTCTCCCTACTGTCTATGTTTTGAGCGTTTCCTGTGTCTTCAGTTTTACTTTCCGATGCACCTCTGCATGTTTACTATGTCCCTTGGACCTTCCCATTCACGATGAAACACAGAAATTTAATCGGAATTAAATATAAGAGACACAATGCCGACTTAAGTACAGGAAGACTGAGTCTTCCTGCTGACTATGTTTTGAGCGTTTCCTATGTCACTAGTTTTACATTCCGATGCACCTCTGCAGGTTTACTGTATCCCTTGGACCTTCCCATTGACGATGAAACACAGAAATTGCATCGGAATTGAATGTAAGAGACACAATGCCGACTTAAGTACAGGAAGACTGAGTCTTCCTACTGTCAATGTTTAAGCGTTTCCTGTGTCACCAGTTTTACATTCTGATGCACCTCTGCAGGTTTACTGTATCCCTTGGACCTTCCCATTGACGATGAAACACAGAATTTGCATCGGAATGAAATATAAGAGACTCAATGCCGACTTAAGTACAGGCAGACTGAGTCTTCCTACGGTCTATAATTTGAGCGTTTCCTGTGTCACCACTTTTACATTCCGATGCACCTCTACAGGTTTACTGTATACCTTGGACCTTCACAGTGACGATGAAACACAGAAATTGCATCGGAATTAAATATAAGAGGCACAATGCCGACTTAAGTACAGGAAGACTAAGTCTTCCTACTGTCTATGTTTTGAGCGTTTCCTGTGTCATCAGTTTTACTTTCCGATGCACCTCTGCAGGTTTACTATATCCCTTGGACCTTCCCATTCACGATGAAACACAGATATTTCATCGGAAATAAATATAAGAGACACAATGCCGACTTAAGTACAGGAAGACTGAGTCTTCCTACTGTCTATGTTTTGAGCGTTTCCTGTGTCACCAGTTTTACATTCTGATGCACCTCTGCAGGTTTACTGTATCCCTTGGACCTTCCCATTGACGATCAAACACAGATATTGCATCGGAATTAAATATAAGAGACACAACGACGACTTAAGTACAAGAAAACTGAGTCTTCTTACGGTCTTTGTTTTGAGCGTTTTCTGTGTCACCAGATTTACATTCTGATGCACCTCTGCAGCTTTACTGTATCCATTGGACATTCCCATTGACGATGAAACACAGAGATTGCATCGGAATTAAATATAAGAGACACCATGCCGACTTAAGTAAAGGTAGACTGAGTCTTCCCACTGTCTATGATTTGACCGTGTCCTGTATCACCAGGTTTACATTCCGATGCACCTCTGTAGGTTTACTGTGTCCCTTCGACTTTCCCATTGGCAATGAAACACAGAAATTGCATCGGAATTAAATATAAGAGACATAATGCCGACTTAAGTACAGGAAGACTGAGTCTTCCTACTGTCTATATTTTGAGCGTTTCCTGTGTCACCAGTATTACATTCCGATGCACCTCTGCAGGTTTACTGTATCCATTGGACCTTCCCATTGACGATGAAACACAGAAATTGAATGGGAATTAAATATAAGAGACACAACGAAGACTTAAGTACAAGAAAACTGAGTCTTCTTACGGTCTATGTTTTGAGCGTTTTCTGTGCCACCAGATTTACATTCCGATGCACCTCTGCAGGTTTACTGTATCCCTTGGACCTTCCCATTGACGATGAAAAACAGAAATTGCATCGGATTTAAATATAAGATACACAATGCCGACTTAAGTACAGGAAGACTAAGTCTCCCTACTGTCTATGTTTTAAGCGTTTCCTGTGTCATCAGTTTTACTTTCCGATGCAGCTCTGCATGTTTACTATATCCCTTGGACCTTCCCATTGACGATGAAACACAGAAATTTAATCGGAAATAAATATAAGGGACACAATGCCGACATAAGTACAGGAAGACTGAGTCTTCCTACTATCTATGTTTTGAGCGTTTCCTCTGTCACCAGTTTTACATTCCGATGCACCTCTGCATGTTTACTGTATCACTTCGACCTTCCCATTGACGATGAAACACAGAAATTGCATCGGAATTAAATATAAGAGACATAATGCCGACTTAAGTACAGGAAGACTGAGTCTTCCTACTGTCTATGATTTGAGCGTTTCCTGTGTCACTAGTTTTACATTCCGATGCACATCTCCAGGTTTACTGTATCCCTTGGACCTTCACAGTGGCGATGAAACACAGAAATCGCATCGGAATTAAAGGTAAAAGACACAATGCCGACTTAAGTACAAGAAAACTGAGTCTTCTTAGGGTCTATGTTTTGAGCTTTTCCCTTGTCACCAGTTTTACCTTCCGATGCACCTCTCCAGGTATACTGTTTCCCTTCGTCCTTCCCATTGACGATGAAACACAGAAATTGCATCGGAATTAAATATAAGAGTCACAATGCTGCCGACATAAGTACAGGAAGACTGAGTCTTCCTACTGTCTATGGCTCAAATGGCTCTGAGCACTATGGGACTCAACTGCTGAGGTCATTAGTCCCCTAGAACTTAGAACTAGTTAAACCTAACTAACCTAAGGACATCACAAACATCCATGCCCGAGGCAGGATTCGAACCTGCGACCGTAGCGGTCTTGCGGTTCCAGACTGCAGCGCCTTTAACCGCACGGCCACTTCGGCCGGCTACTGTCTATGCTTTGAGCGTTTCCTGTGTCATCAGTTTTACATTCCGATGCACCTTTGGAGGTTTAATGTATCCATGCGACCTTCCCATTGACGATGAAACACAGAAATTGCATCGATTTAAATATAAGAGACACAATGCCGACTTAAGTACAGGAAGACTGAGTCTTCCTACTGTCAATGATTTGAGCGTTTTCTGTGTCACCAGATTTACATTCCGATGCACCTCTGCAGGTTTGCTGTATCCATTGGACCTTCCCATTGACGATGAAACACAGAGATTGCATCGGAATTAAATATAAGAGACACCATGCCGAACTAAGTAAAGGTAGACTGAGTCTTCCCACTGTCTATGATTTGACCGTGTCCTGTATCACCAGGTATACATTCCGATGCACCTCTGTAGGTTTACTGTGTCCCTTCGACTTTCCCATTGGCAATGAAACACAGAAATTGCATCGGAATTAAATATAAGAGACATAATGCCGACTGAAGTACAGGAAGACTGAGTCTTCCTACTGTCTATGTTTTGAGCGTTTCCTGTGTCACCAGTATTACATTCCGATGCACCTCTGCAGGTTTACTGTATCCCTTGGACCTTCCCATTGACGATGAAACACAGAAATTGCATTGGATTTAAAAATAAGAGACACAATGCCGACTTAAGTACAGGAAGACTGAGACTTCCTATTGTCTATGTTTTGAGCGTTTCCTGTGTCACCAGTTTTACATTCGGATGCACCTCTGCAGGTCTACTGTATCCCTTGGACCTTCCCATTGACGATGAAACACAGAAATTGCATCGGAATTAAATATAAGAGACACAATGCTGACTTAAGTACAGGAAGACTGAGTCTTCCTACTGTCAATGATTTGAGCGTTTCCTGTGTCATCAGTTTTACATTCCGATGCACCTCTGCAGGTTTACTGTATCCCTTGGACCTTACCATTGACGATGAAAATCAGATATTGCATCGGAATTATATATAAGAGACACAACTTCGACTTAAGTACATGAAAACTGAGTCTTCTTACGGTCTATGCTATGAGCGTTTCCTGTGTCACCAGGTTTAAATTCCGATGCGCCTCTGCAGGTTTACTGTATCCCTTGGACCTTCCCATTGACGATGAAACACAGAAATTGCATCGGAATTAAATATAAGAGACACAATGCTGACTTAAGTACAGGAAGACTAGGTTTCCCTACTGTCTATGTTTTGAGCGTTTCCTGTGTCATCAGTTTTACATTCCGATGCACCTGTGCAGGTTTACTGTATCCCTTAGACCTTCCCATTGACGATGAAACAAGAAATTCCATTGGAATTAAATATAAGAGACACAATGCCGACTTAAGTACAGGAAGACTGAGTCTTCCTACTGTCTATGTTTTGAGCGTATCCTGTGTCACCAGTTTTACATACCGATGCACCTCTGCAGGTTTACTGTATCCCTTGGACCATCACAGTGACGATGAAACATAGAAATTACATCGGAATTAAATATAAGAGACATAATGCCGACTTAAGTACAGGAAGACTGAGTCTTCCTACTGTCTATGTTTTGAGCGTTTCCTGTGTCACCAGTATTACATTCCGACGCACCTCTGCAGGTTTACTGTATCCATTGGACCTTCCCATTCACGATGAAACACAGAAATTTAATCGGAAATAAATATAAGAGACACAATGCCGACATAAGTACAGGAAGACTGAGTCTTCCTACTATCTATGTTTTGAGCGTTTCCTGTGTCACCAGTTTTACGTTCCGATGCACCTCTGCAGGTATACTGTTTCCCTTCGTCCTTCCCATTGACGATGAAACACAGAAATTGCATCGGAATTAAATATAAGAGTCACAATGCTGCCGACATAAGTACCCGAAGACTGAGTCTTCCTACTGTCTATGTTTTGAGCGTTTCCTGTGTAATCAGTTTTACATGCCGATGCACCTTTGCAGGTTTACTGTATCCATGCGACCATCCCATTGACGATGAAACACATGAAATTGCATCGGAATAAAATATAAGAGTCACAATGCTGCCGACATAAGTACAGGAAGACTGAGTCTTCCTACTGTCTATGATTTGAGCGTTTCCTGTGTCATCATTTTTACATTTCGATGCACCTTTAGAGGTTTACTGTATCCATGCGACCTTCCCATTGACGTGAAACACAGAAATTGCATCGATTGAAATATAAAAGACACAAGGCCGTCTAAAGTTCAGGAGCACTGAGTATTCCTACTGTCTATGTTTTGAGCGTTTCCTGTGTCATCAGTTTTACATTCCGATGCACCTCTGCCGGTTTACTGTATCCCTTGCACCTTCCCATTGTCGATGAAACACAGAAATCGCATCGGAATTAAATATAAGGGACACAATGCCGACTTAAGTACAGGAAGACAGAGACTTCCTACTGTCTATGTTTTGAGCGTTTCCTGTGTCACTAGTATTACATTCCGATGCACCTCTGCAGGTTTACTGTATCCATTGGACCTTCCCATTGACGATGAAACACAGAAATTGCATGGGAATTAAATATAAGAGACACAACGACGACTTAAGTACAAGAAAACTGAGTCTTCTTACGGTCTATGTTTGAGCGTTTTCTGTGTCACCAGATTTACATTCCGATGCACCTCTGCAGGTTTACTGTATCCCTTGGACCTTCCCATTGACGATGAAACACAGGAAATGCATCGGATTTAAATATAAGATACACAATGCCGACTTAAGTACAGGAAGACAAAGTCTCCCTACTGTCTATGTTTTGAGCGTTTCCTGTGTCTTCAGTTTTACTTTCCGATGCACCTCTGCATGTTTACTATATCCCTTGGACCTTCCCATTCACGATGAAACACAGAAATTTAATCGGAATTAAATATAAGAGACACAATGCCGACTTAAATACAGGAAGACTGAGTCTTCCTGCTGACTATGTTTTGAGCGTTTCCTATGTCACTAGTTTTACATTCCGATGCACCTCTGCAGGTTTACTGTATCCCTTGGACCTTCCCATTGACGATGAAACACAGAAATTGCATCGGAATTGAATGTAAGAGACACAATGCCGACTTAAGTACAGGAAGACTGAGTCTTCCTACTGTCAATGTTTAAGCGTTTCCTGTGTCACCAGTTTTACATTCTGATGCACCTCTGCAGGTTTACTGTATCCCTTGGACCTTCCCATTGACGATGAAACACAGAAATTGCATCGGAATTAAATATAAGAGACTCAATGCCGACTTAAGTACAGGCAGACTGAGTCTTCCTACGGTCTATAATTTGAGCGTTTCCTGTGTCACCAGTTTTACATTCCGATGGACCTCTACAGGTTTACTGTATACCTTGGACCTTCACAGTGACGATGAAACACAGAAATTGCATCGGAATTAAATATAAGAGGCACAATGCCGACTTAAGTACAGGAAGACTAAGTCTTCCTACTGTCTATGTTTTGAGCGTTTCCTGTGTCATCAGTTTTACTTTCCGATGCACCTCTGCAGGTTTACTATATCCCTTGGACCTTCCCATTCACGATGAAACACAGATATTTCATCGGAAATAAATATAAGAGACACAATGCCGACTTAAGTACAGGAAGACTGAGTCTTCCTACTGTCTATGTTTTGAGCGTTTCCTGTGTCACCAGTTTTACATTCTGATGCACCTCTGCAGGTTTACTGTATCCCTTGGACCTTCCCATTGACGATCAAACACAGAAATTGCATCGGAATTAAATATAAGAGACACAACGACGACTTAAGTACAAGAAAACTGAGTCTTCTTACGGTCTTTGTTTTGAGCGTTTTCCGTGTCACCAGATTTACATTCTGATGCACCTCTGCAGCTTTACTGTATCCATTGGACATTCCCATTGACGATGAAACACAGAGATTGCATCGGAATTAAATATAAGAGACACCATGCCGACTTAAGTAAAGGTAGACTGAGCCTTCCCACTGTCTATGATTTGACCGTGTCCTGTATCACCAGGTTTACATTCCGATGCACCTCTGTAGGTTTACTGAGTCCCTTCGACTTTCCCATTGGCAATGAAACACAGAAATTGCATCGGAATTAAATATAAGAGACATAATGCCGACTTAAGTACAGGAAGACTGAGTCTTCCTACTGTCTATATTTTGAGCGTTTCCTGTGTCACCAGTATTACATTCCGATGCACCTCTGCAGGTTTACTGTATCCTTTGGACCTTCCCATTGACGATGAAACACAGAAATTGAATGGGAATTAAATATAAGAGATACAACGAAGACTTAAGTACAAGAAAACTGAGTCTTCTTACGGTCTATGTTTTGAGCGTTTTCTGTGCCACCAGATTTACATTCCGATGCACCTCTGCAGGTTTACTGTATCCCTTGGACCTTCCCATTGACGATGAAAAACAGAAATTGCATCGGATTTAAATATAAGATACACAATGCCGACTTAAGTACAGGAAGACTAAGTCTCCCTACTGTCTATGTTTTAAGCGTTTCCTGTGTCATCAGTTTTACTTTCCGATGCAGCTCTGCATGTTTACTATATCCCTTGGACCTTCCCATTAACGATGAAACACAGAAATTTAATCGGAAATAAATATAAGGGACACAATGCCGACATAAGTACAGGAAGACTGAGTCTTCCTACTATCTATGTTTTGAGCGTTTCCTCTGTCACCAGTTTTACATTCCGATGCACCTCTGCATGTTTACTGTATCACTTCGACCTTCCCATTGACGATGAAACACAGAAATTGCATCGGAATTAATTATAAGAGACATAATGCCGACTTAAGTACAGGAAGACTGAGTCTTCCTACTGTCTATGATTTGAGCGTTTCCTGTGTCACTAGTTTTACATTCCGATGCACATCTCCAGGTTTACTGTATCCCTTGGACCTTCACAGTGGCGATGAAACACAGAAATCGCATCGGAATTAAAGGTAAAAGACACAATGCCGACTTAAGTACAAGAAAACTGAGTCTTCTTAGGGTCTATGTTTTGAGCTTTTCCCTTGTCACCAGTTTTACCTTCCGATGCACCTCTCCAGGTGTACTGTTTCCCTTCGTCCTTCCTATTGACGATGAAACACAGAAATTGCATCGGAATTAAATATAAGAGTCACAATGCTGCCGACATAAGTACAGGAAGACTGAGTCTTCCTACTGTCTATGGCTCAAATGGCTCTGAGCACTATGGGACTCAACTGCTGAGGTCATTAGTCCCCTAGAACTTAGAACTAGTTAAACCTAACTAACCTAAGGACATCACAAACATCCATGCCCGAGGCAGGATTCGAACCTGCGACCGTAGCGGTCTTGCGGTTCCAGACTGCAGCGCCTTTAACCGCACGGCCACTTCGGCCGGCTACTGTCTATGCTTTGAGCGTTTCCTGTGTCATCAGTTTTACATTCCGATGCACCTTTGGAGGTTTAATGTATCCATGCGACCTTCCCATTGACGATGAAACACAGAAATTGCATCGGAATTAAATATAAGAGACATAATGCCGACTGAAGTACAGGAAGACTGAGTCTTCCTATTGTCTATGCTTTGAGCGTTTCCTGTGTCACCAGTATTACATTCCGATGCACCTCTACAAGTTTACTGTATCCCTTGGACCTTCCCATTGACGATGAAACACAGAAATTGCATCGGATTTAAAAATAAGAGACACAATGCCGACTTAAGTACAGGAAGACTGAGACTTCCTATTGTCTATGTTTTGAGCGTTTCCTGTGTCACCAGTTTTACATTCGGATGCACCTCTGCAGGTCTACTGTATCCCTTGGACCTTCCCATTGACGATGAAACACAGAAATTGCATCGGAATTAAATATAAGAGACACAATGCTGACTTAAGTACAGGAAGACTGAGTCTTCCTACTGTCAATGATTTGAGCGTTTCCTGTGTCATCAGTTTTACATTCCGATGCACCTCTGCAGGTTTACTGTATCCCTTGGACCTTACCATTGACGATGAAAATCAGAAATTGCATCGGAATTATATAAAAGAGACACAACGCCGACTTAAGTACATGAAAACTGAGTCTTCTTACGGTCTATGTTATGAGCGTTTCCTGTGTCACCAGGTTTAAATTCCGATGCGCCTCTGCAGGTTTACTGTATCCCTTGGACCTTCCCATTGACGATGAAACACAGAAATTGCATCGGAATTAAATATAAGAGACACAATGCTGACTTAAGTACAGGAAGACTAGGTTTCCCTACTGTCTATGTTTTGAGCGTTTCCTGTGTCATCAGTTTTACATTCCGATGCACCTGTGCAGGTTTACTGTATCCCTTAGACCTTCCCATTGAAGATGAAACAAGAAATTCCATTGGAAATAAATATAAGAGACACAATGCCGACTTAAGTAGAGGAAGACTGAGTCTTCCTACTGTCTATGTTTTGAGCGTTTCCTGTGTCACCAGTTTTACCTTCCGATGCACCTCTGCCGGTTTACTGTATCCCTTCGACCTTCCCATTGTCGATGAAACACAGAAATCGCACCGTAATTAAATATAGGAGACACAATGCCGACTTAAGTACAGGAAGACTGAGTCTTCCTACTGCCTATGTTTTGAGCGTTTCCTGTGTCACCAGTTTTACATTCTGATGCACCTCTGCAGGTTTACTGTATCCCTTGGACCTTACCATTGACGATGAAACACAGAAATTGCATCGGAATTAAATATAAGAGACACAATGCCGACATAAGAACAGGAAGACTGAGTCTTCCTACTGTCTATGTTTTGAGCGTATCCTGTGTCACCAGTTTTACATACCGATGCACCTCTGCAGGTTTACTGTATCCCTTGGACCATCACAGTGACGATGAAACACAGAAATTACATCGTAATTAAATATAAGAGACATAATGCCGACTTAAGTACAGGAAGACTGAGTCTTCCTACTGTCTATGTTTTGAGCGTTTCCTGTGTCACCAGTATTACATTCCGACGCAGCTCTGCAGGTTTACTGTATCCATTGGACCTTCCCATTCACGATGAAACACAGAAATTTAATCGGAAATAAATATAAGAGACACAATGCCGACATAAGTACAGGAAGACTGAGTCTTCCTACTATCTATGTTTTGAGCGTTTCCTGTGTCACCAGTTTTACGTTCCGATGCACCTCTGCAGGTATACTGTTTCCCTTCGTCCTTCCCATTGACGATGAAACACAGAAATTGCATCGGAATGAAATATAAGAGTCACAATGCTGCCGACATAAGTACCCGAAGACTGAGTCTTCCTACTGTCTATGTTTTGAGCGTTTCCTGTGTAATCAGTTTTACATTCCGATGCACCTTTGCAGGTTTACTGTATCAATGCGACCATCCCATTGACGATGAAACACATGAAATTGCATCGGAATAAAATATAAGAGTCACAATGCTGCCGACATAATTACAGGAAGACTGAGTCTTCCTACTGTCTATGATTTGAGCGTTTCCTGTGTCATCATTTTTACATTTCGATGCACCTTTAGAGGTTTACTGTATCCATGCGACCTTCCCATTGACGTGAAACACAGAAATTGCATCGATTGAAATATAAAAGACACAATGCCGTCTAAAGTTCAGGAAGACTGAGTATTCCTACTGTCTATGTTTGACCGTTTCCTGTGTCATCAGTTTTACATTGCGATGCACCTCTGCAGGTTTACTGTATCCATTGGACCTTCCCATTGACGATGAAACACAGAAATTGAATGGGAATTAAATATAAGAGACACAACGAAGACTTAAGTACAAGAAAACTGAGTCTTCTTACGGTCTATGTTTTGAGCGTTTTCTGTGCCACCAAATTTACATTCCGATGCACCTCTGCAGGTTTACTGTATCCCTTGGACCTTCCCATTGACGATGAAAAACAGAAACTGCATCGGATTTAAATATAAGATACACAATGCCGACTTAAGTACAGGAAGACTAAGTCTCCCTACTGTCTATGTTTTAAGCGTTTCCTGTGTCATCAGTTTTACTTTCCGATGCAGCTCTGCATGTTTACTATATCCCTTGGACCTTCCCATTAACGATGAAACACAGAAATTTAATCGGAAATAAATATAAGGGACACAATGCCGACATAAGTACAGGAAGACTGAGTCTTCCTACTATCTATGTTTTGAGCGTTTCCTGTGTCACCAGTTTTACATTCCGATGCACCTCTGCATGTTTACTGTATCACTTCGACCTTCCCATTGACGATGAAACACAGAAATTGCATCGCAATTAAATATAAGAGACATAATGCCGACTTAAGTACAGGAAGACTGAGTCTTCCTACTGTCTATGATTTGAGCGTTTCCTGTGTCACTAGTTTTACATTCCGATGTACATCTCCAGGTTTACTGTATCCCTTGGACCTTCACAGTGGCGATGAAACACAGAAATCGCATCGGAATTAAAGGTAAAAGACACAATGCCGACTTAAGTACAAGAAAACTGAGTCTTCTTAGGGTCTATGTTTTGAGCGTTTCCCTTGTCACCAGTTTTACCTTCCGATGCACCTCTCCAGGTATACTGTTTCCCTTCGTCCTTCCCATTGACGATGAAACACAGAAATTGCATCGGAATTAAATATAAGAGACACAATGCTGCCGACATAAGTACAGGAAGACTGAGTCTTCCTACTGTCTATGGCTCAAATGGCTCTGAGCACTATGGGACTCAACTGCTGAGGTCATTAGTCCCCTAGAACTTAGAACTAGTTAAACCTAACTAACCTAAGGACATCACAAACATCCATGCCCGAGGCAGGATTCGAACCTGCGACCGTAGCGGTCTTGCGGTTCCAGACTGCAGCGCCTTTAACCGCACGGCCACTTCGGCCGGCTACTGTCTATGCTTTGAGCGTTTCCTGTGTCATCAGTTTTACATTCCGATGCACCTTTGGAGGTTTAATGTATCCATGCGACCTTCCCATTGACGATGAAACACAGAAATTGCATCGATTTAAATATAAGAGACACAATGCCGACTTAAGTACAGGAAGACTGAGTCTTCCTACTGTCAATGATTTGAGCGTTTTCTATGTCACCAGATTTACATTCCGATGCACCTCTGCAGGTTTACTGTATCCATTGGACCTTCCCATTGACGATGAAACACAGAGATTGCATCGGAATTAAATATAAGAGACACCATGCCGAACTAAGTAAAGGTAGACTGAGTCTTCCCACTGTCTATGATTTGACCGTGTCCTGTATCACCAGGTTTACATTCCGATGCACCTCTGTAGGTTTACTGTGTCCCTTCGACTTTCCCATTGGCAATGAAACACAGAAATTGCATCGGAATTAAATATAAGAGACATAATGCCGACTGAAGTACAGGAAGACTGAGTCTTCCTACTGTCTATGTTTTGAGCGTTTCCTGTGTCACCAGTATTACATTCCGATGCACCTCTGCAGGTTTACTGTATCCCTTGGACCTTCCCATTGACGATGAAACACAGAAATTGCATCGGATTTAAAAATAAGAGACACAATGCCGACTTAAGTACAGGAAGACTGAGACTTCCTATTGTCTATGTTTTGAGCGTTTCCTGTGTCACCAGTTTTACATTCGGATGCACCTCTGCAGGTCTACTCTATCCCTTGGACCTTCCCATTGTCGATGAAACACAGAAATTGCATCGGAATTAAATATAAGAGACACAATGCTGACTTAAGTACAGGAAGACTGAGTCTTCCTACTGTCAATGATTTGAGCGTTTCCTGTGTCATCAGTTTTACATTCTGATGCACCTCTGCAGGTTTACTGTATCCCTTGGACCTTACCATTGACGATGAAACACAGAAATTGCATCGGAATTAAATATAAGAGACACAATGCCGACATAAGAACAGGAAGACTGAGTCTTCCTACTGTCTATGTTTTGAGCGTATCCTGTGTCACCAGTTTTACATACCGATGCACCTCTGCAGGTTTACTGTATCCCTTGGACCATCACAGTGACGATGAAACACAGAAATTACATCGGAATTAAATATAAGAGACATAATGCCGACTTAAGTACAGGAAGACTGAGTCTTCCTACTGTCTATGTTTTGAGCGTTTCCTGTGTCACCAGTATTACATTCCGACGCACCTCTGCAGGTTTACTGTATCCATTGGACCTTCCCATTCACGACGAAACACAGAAATTTAATCGGAAATAAATATAAGAGACACAATGCCGACATAAGTACAGGAAGACTGAGTCTTCCTACTATCTATGTTTTGAGCGTTTCCTGTGTCACCAGTTTTACGTTCCGATGCACCTCTGCAGGTATACTGTTTCCCTTCGTCCTTCCCATTGACGATGAAACACAGAAATTGCATCGGAATTAAATATAAGAGTCACAATGCTGCCGACATAAGTACCCGAAGACTGAGTCTTCCTACTGTCTATGTTTTGAGCGTTTCCTGTGTAATCAGTTTTACATTCCGATGCACCTTTGCAGGTTTACTGTATCCATGCGACCATCCCATTGACGATGAAACACATGAAATTGCATCGGAATAAAATATAAGAGTCACAATGCTGCCGACATAAGTACAGGAAGACTGAGTCTTCCTACTGTCTATGATTTGAGCGTTTCCTGTGTCATCATTTTTACATTTCGATGCACCTTTAGAGGTTTACTGTATCCATGCGACCTTCCCATTGACGTGAAACACAGAAATTGCATCGATTGAAATATAAAAGACACAATGCCGTCTAAAGTTCAGGAAGACTGAGTATTCCTACTGTCTATGTTTTGAGCGTTTCCTGTGTCATCAGTTTTACATTCCGATGCACCTCTGCCGGTTTACTGTATCCCTTGCACCTTCCCATTGTCGATGAAACACAGAAATCGCGTCGGAATTAAATATAAGGGACACAATGCCGACTTAAGTACAGGAAGACAGAGACTTCCTACTGTCTATGTTTTGAGCGTTTCCTGTGTCACTAGTATTACATTCCGATGCACCTCTGCAGGTTTACTGTATCCATTGGACCTTCCCATTGACGATGAAACACAGAAATTGCATGGGAATTAAATATAAGAGACACAACGACGACTTAAGTACAAGAAAACTGAGTCTTCTTACGGTCTATGTTTGAGCGTTTTCTGTGTCACCAGATTTACATTCCGATGCACCTCTGCAGGTTTACTGTATCCCTTGGACCTTCCCATTGACGATGAAACACAGGAAATGCATCGGATTTAAATATAAGATACACAATGCCGACTTAAGTACAGGAAGACAAAGTCTCCCTACTGTCTATGTTTTGAGCGTTTCCTGTGTCTTCAGTTTTACTTTCCGATGCACCTCTGCATGTTTACTATATCCCTTGGACCTTCCCATTCACGATGAAACACAGAAATTTAATCGGAATTAAATATAAGAGACACAATGCCGACTTAAATACAGGAAGACTGAGTCTTCCTGCTGACTATGTTTTGAGCGTTTCCTATGTCACTAGTTTTACATTCCGATGCACCTCTGCAGGTTTACTGTATCCCTTGGACCTTCCCATTGACGATGAAACACAGAAATTGCATCGGAATTGAATGTAAGAGACACAATGCCGACTTAAGTACAGGAAGACTGAGTCTTCCTACTGTCAATGTTTAAGCGTTTCCTGTGTCACCAGTTTTACATTCTGATGCACCTCTGCAGGTTTACTGTATCCCTTGGACCTTCCCATTGACGATGAAACACAGAAATTGCATCGGAATTAAATATAAGAGACTCAATGCCGACTTAAGTACAGGCAGACTGAGTCTTCCTACGGTCTATAATTTGAGCGTTTCCTGTGTCACCAGTTTTACATTCCGATGCACCTCTACAGGTTTACTGTATACCTTGGTCCTTCACAGTGACGATGAAAGACAGAAATTGCATCGGAATTAAATATAAGAGGCACAATGCCGACTTAAGTACAGGAAGACTAAGTCTTCCTACTGTCTATGTTTTGAGCGTTTCCTGTGTCATCAGTTTTACTTTCCGATGCACCTCTGCAGTTTTACTATATCCCTTGGACCTTCCCATTCACGATGAAACACAGATATTTCATCGGAAATAAATATAAGAGACACAATGCCGACTTAAGTACAGGAAGACTGAGTCTTCCTACTGTCTATGTTTTGAGCGTTTCCTGTGTCACCAGTTTTACATTCTGATGCACCTCTGCAGGTTTACTGTATCCCTTGGACCTTCCCATTGACGATCAAACACAGAAATTGCATCGGAATTAAATATAAGAGACACAACGACGACTTAAGTACAAGAAAACTGAGTCTTCTTACGGTCTTTGTTTTGAGCGTTTTCTGTGTCACCAGATTTACATTCTGATGCACCTCTGCAGCTTTACTGTATCCATTGGACATTCCCATTGACGATGAAACACAGAGATTGCATCGGAATTAAATATAAGAGACACCATGCCGACTTAAGTAAAGGTAGACTGAGTCTTCCCACTGTCTATGATTTGACCGTGTCCTGTATCACCAGGTTTACATTCCGATGCACCTCTGTAGGTTTACTGTGTCCCTTCGACTTTCCCATTGGCAATGAAACACAGAAATTGCATCGGAATTAAATATAAGAGACATAATGCCGACTTAAGTACAGGAAGACTGAGTCTTCCTACTGTCTATATTTTGAGCGTTTCCTGTGTCACCAGTATTACATTCCGATGCACCTCTGCAGGTTTACTGTATCCTTTGGACCTTCCCATTGACGATGAAACACAGAAATTGAATGGGAATTAAATATAAGAGACACAACGAAGACTTAAGTACAAGAAAACTGAGTCTTCTTACGGTCTATGTTTTGAGCGTTTTCTGTGCCACCAGATTTACATTCCGATGCACCTCTGCAGGTTTTACTGTATCCCTTGGACCTTCCCATTGACGATGAAAAACAGAAATTGCATCGGATTTAAATATAAGATACACAATGCCGACTTAAGTACAGGAAGACTAAGTCTCCCTACTGTCTATGTTTTAAGCGTTTCCTGTGTCATCAGTTTTACTTTCCGATGCAGCTCTGCATGTTTACTATATCCCTTGGACCTTCCCATTAACGATGAAACACAGAAATTTAATCGGAAATAAATATAAGGGACACAATGCCGACATAAGTACAGGAAGACTGAGTCTTCCTACTATCTATGTTTTGAGCGTTTCCTCTGTCACCAGTTTTACATTCCGATGCACCTCTGCATGTTTACTGTATCACTTCGACCTTCCCATTGACGATGAAACACAGAAATTGCATCGGAATTAATTATAAGAGACATAATGCCGACTTAAGTACAGGAAGACTGAGTCTTCCTACTGTCTATGATTTGAGCGTTTCCTGTGTCACTAGTTTTACATTCCGATGCACATCTCCAGGTTTACTGTATCCCTTGGACCTTCACAGTGGCGATGAAACACAGAAATCGCATCGGAATTAAAGGTAAAAGACACAATGCCGACTTAAGTACAAGAAAACTGAGTCTTCTTAGGGTCTATGTTTTGAGCTTTTCCCTTGTCACCAGTTTTACCTTCCGATGCACCTCTCCAGGTGTACTGTTTCCCTTCGTCCTTCCCATTGACGATGAAACACAGAAATTGCATCGGAATTAAATATAAGAGTCACAATGCTGCCGACATAAGTACAGGAAGACTGAGTCTTCCTACTGTCTATGGCTCAAATGGCTCTGAGCACTATGGGACTCAACTTCTGAGGTCATTAGTCCCCTAGAACTTAGAACTAGTTAAACCTAACTAACCTCAGGACATCACAAACATCCATGCCCGACGCAGGATTCGAACCTGCGACCGTAGCGGTCTTGCGGTTCCAGACTGCAGCGCCTTTAACCGCACGGCCACTTCGGCCGGCTACTGTCTATGCTTTGAGCGTTTCCTGTGTCATCAGTTTTACATTCCGATGCACCTTTGGAGGTTTAATGTATCCATGCGACCTTCCCATTGACGATGAAACACAGAAATTGCATCGGAATTAAATATAAGAGACACAATGCTGACTTAAGTACAGGAAGACTGAGTCTTCCTACTGTCAATGATTTGAGCGTTTCCTGTGTCATCAGTTTTACATTCCGATGCACCTCTGCAGGTTTACTGTATCCCTTGGACCTTACCATTGACGATGAAAATCAGAAATTGCATCGGAATTATATATAAGAGACACAACGCCGACTTAAGTACATGAAAACTGAGTCTTCTTACGGTCTATGTTATGAGCGTTTCCTGTGTCACCAGGTTTAAATTCCGATGCGCCTCTGCAGGTTTACTGTATCCCTTGGACCTTCCCATTGACGATGAAACACAGAAATTGCATCGGAATTAAATATAAGAGACACAATGCTGACTTAAGTACAGGAAGACTAGGTTTCCCTACTGTCTATGTTTTGAGCGTTTCCTGTGTCATCAGTTTTACATTCCGATGCACCTGTGCAGGTTTACTGTATCCCTTAGACCTTCCCATTGAAGATGAAACAAGAAATTCCATTGGAAATAAATATAAGAGATACAATGCCGACTTAAGTACAGGAAGACTGAGTCTTCCTACTGTCTATGTTTTGAGCGTTTCCTGTGTCACCAGTTTTACCTTCCGATGCACCTCTGCCGGTTTACTGTATCCCTTGGACCTTCCCATTGTCGATGAAACACAGAAATCGCACCGTAATTAAATATAGGAGACACAATGCCGACTTAAGTACAGGAAGACTGAGTCTTCCTACTGCCTATGTTTTGAGCGTTTCCTGTGTCACCAGTTTTTCATTCTGATGCACCTCTGCAGGTTTACTGTATCCCTTGGACCTTACCATTGACGATGAAACACAGAAATTGCATCGGAATTAAATATAAGAGACACAATGCCGACATAAGAACAGGAAGACTGAGTCTTCCTACTGTCTATGTTTTGAGCGTATCCTGTGTCACCAGTTTTACATACCGATGCACCTCTGCAGGTTTACTGTATCCCTTGGACCATCACAGTGACGATGAAACACAGAAATTACATCGGAATTAAATATAAGAGACATAATGCCGACTTAAGTACAGGAAGACTGAGTCTTCCTACTGTCTATGTTTTGAGCGTTTCCTGTGTCACCAGTATTACATTCAGACGCACCTCTGCAGGTTTACTGTATCCATTGGACCTTCCCATTCACGATGAAACACAGAAATTTAATCGGAAATAAATATAAGAGACACAATGCCGACATAAGTACAGGAAGACTGAGTCTTCCTACTATCTATGTTTTGAGCGTTTCCTGTGTCACCAGTTTTACGTTCCGATGCACCTCTGCAGGTATACTGTTTCCCTTCGTCCTTCCCATTGACGATGAAACACAGAAATTGCATCGGAATGAAATATAAGAGTCACAATGCTGCCGACATAAGTACCCGAAGACTGAGTCTTCCTACTGTCTATGTTTTGAGCGTTTCCTGTGTCATCATTTTTACATTTCGATGCACCTTTAGAGGTTTACTGTATCCATGCGACCTTCCCATTGACGTGAAACACAGAAATTGCATCGATTGAAATATAAAAGACACAATGCCGTCTAAAGTTCAGGAAGACTGAGTATTCCTACTGTCTATGTTTGACCGTTTCCTGTGTCATCAGTTTTACATTGCGATGCACCTCTGCAGGTTTACTGTATCCATTGGACCTTCCCATTGACGATGAAACACAGAAATTGAATGGGAATTAAATATAAGAGACACAACGAAGACTTAAGTACAAGAAAACTGAGTCTTCTTACGGTCTATGTTTTGAGCGTTTTCTGTGCCACCAGATTTACATTCCGATGCACCTCTGCAGGTTTACTGTATCCCTTGGACCTTCCCATTGACGATGAAAAACAGAAATTGCATCGGATTTAAATATAAGATACACATTGCCGACTTAAGTACAGGAAGACTAAGTCTCCCTACTGTCTATGTTTTAAGCGTTTCCTGTGTCATCAGTTTTACTTTCCGATGCAGCTCTGCATGTTTACTATATCCCTTGGACCTTCCCATTAACGATGAAACACAGAAATTTAATCGGAAATAAATATAAGGGACACAATGCCGACATAAGTACAGGAAGACTGAGTCTTCCTACTATCTATGTTTTGAGCGTTTCCTGTGTCACCAGTTTTACATTCCGATGCACCTCTGCATGTTTACTGTATCACTTCGACCTTCCCATTGACGATGAAACACAGAAATTGCATCGCAATTAAATATAAGAGACATAATGCCGACTTAAGTACAGGAAGACTGAGTCTTCCTACTGTCTATGATTTGAGCGTTTCCTGTGTCACTAGTTTTACATTCCGATGTACATCTCCAGGTTTACTGTATCCCTTGGACCTTCACAGTGGCGATGAAACACAGAAATCGCATCGGAATTAAAGGTAAAAGACACATTGCCGACTTAAGTACAAGAAAACTGAGTCTTCTTAGGGTCTATGTTTTGAGCGTTTCCCTTGTCACCAGTTTTACCTTCCGATGCACCTCTCCAGGTATACTGTTTCCCTTCGTCCTTCCCATTGACGATGAAACACAGAAATTGCATCGGAATTAAATATAAGAGTCACAATGCTGCCGACATAAGCACAGGAAGACTGAGTCTTCCTACTGTCTATGGCTCAAATGGCTCTGAGCACTATGGGACTCAACTGCTGAGGTCATTAGTCCCCTAGAACTTAGAACTAGTTAAACCTAACTAACCTAAGGACATCACAAACATCCATGCCCGAGGCAGGATTCGAACCTGCGACCGTAGCGGTCTTGCGGTTCCAGACTGCAGCGCCTTTAACCGCACGGCCACTTCGGCCGGCTACTGTCTATGCTTTGAGCGTTTCCTGTGTCATCAGTTTTACATTCCGATGCACCTTTGGAGGTTTAATGTATCCATGCGACCTTCCCATTGACGATGAAACACAGAAATTGCATCGATTTAAATATAAGAGACACAATGCCGACTTAAGTACAGGAAGACTGAGTCTTCCTACTGTCAATGATTTGAGCGTTTTCTATGTCACCAGATTTACATTCCGATGCACCTCTGCAGGTTTACTGTGTCCCTTCGACTTTCCCATTGGCAATGAAACACAGAAATTGCATCGGAATTAAATATAAGAGACATAATGCCGACTGAAGTACAGGAAGAGTGAGTCTTCCTACTGTCTATGTTATGAGCGTTTCCTGTGTCACCAGGTTTAAATTCCGATGCGCCTCTGCAGGTTTACTGTATCCCTTGGACCTTCCCATTGACGACGAAACACAGAAATTGCATCGGAATTAAAAATAAGAGACACAATGCTGACTTAAGTACAGGAAGACTAGGTTTCCCTACTGTCTATGTTTTGAGCGTTCCCTGTGTCATCAGTTTTACATTCCGATGCACCTGTGCAGGTTTACTGTATCCCTTAGACCTTCCCATTGACGATGAAACAAGAAATTCCATTGGAATTAAATATAAGAGACACAATGCCGACTTAAGTACAGGAAGACTGAGTCTTCCTACTGTCTATGTTTTGAGCGTTTCCTGTGTCACCAGTTTTACCTTCCGATGCACCTCTGCCTCTTTACTGTATCCCTTGGACCTTCCCATTGTCGATGAAACACAGAAATCGCACCGTAATTAAATATAGGAGACACAATGCCGACTTAAGTACAGGAAGACTGAGTCTTCCTACTGCCTATGTTTTGAGCGTTTCCTGTGTCACCAGTTTTACATTCTGATGCACCTCTGCAGGTTTACTGTTTCCCTTGGACCTTACCATTGACGATGAAACACAGAAATTGCATCGGAATTAAATATAAGAGACACAATGCCGACATAAGAACAGGAAGACAGAGTCTTCCTACTGTCTATGTTTTGAGCGTTTCCTGTGTCACCAGTATTACATTCCGACGCACCTCTGCAGGTTTACTGTATCCATTGGACCTTCCCATTCACGATGAAACACAGAAATTTAATCGGAAATAAATATAAGAGACACAATGCCGACATAAGTACAGGAAGACTGAGTCTTCCTACTATCTATGTTTTGAGCGTTTCCTGTGTCACCAGTTTTACGTTCCGATGCACCTCTGCAGGTATACTGTTTCCCTTCGTCCTTCCCATTGACGATGAAACACAGAAATTGCAAAGGGAATTAAATATAAGAGACACAACGACGACTTAAGTACAAGAAAACTGAGTCTTCATACGGTCCAAGATTTGAGCGTTTTCTGTGTCACCAGATTTACATTCCGATGCACCTCTGCAGGTTTACTGTATCCATTGGACCTTCCCATTGACGATGAAACACAGAGATTGCATCGGAATTAAATATAAGAGACACCATGCCGAACTAAGTAAAGGTAGACTGAGTCTTCCCACTGTCTATGATTTGACCGTGTCCTGTATCACCAGGTTTACATTCCGATGCACCTCTGTAGGTTTACTGTGTCCCTTCGACTTTCCCATTGGCAATGAAACACAGAAATTGCATCGGAATTAAATATAAGAGACATAATGCCGACTGAAGTACAGGAAGACTGAGTCTTCCTACTGTCTATGTTTTGAGCGTTTCCTGTGTCACCAGTATTACATTCCGATGCACCTCTGCAGGTTTACTGTATCCCTTGGACCTTCCCATAGACGATGAAACACAGAAATTGCATCGGATTTTAAAATAAGATACACAATGCCGACTTAAGTACAGGAAGACTAAGTCTCCCTACTGT
This sequence comes from Schistocerca nitens, assembly GCF_023898315.1. Taxonomy (NCBI): domain Eukaryota; kingdom Metazoa; phylum Arthropoda; class Insecta; order Orthoptera; family Acrididae; genus Schistocerca; species Schistocerca nitens. The sequence goes on along the minus strand of NC_064618.1, from coordinate 3,443,725 downwards.
CTATGTTTTGAGCGTTTCCTGTGTCATCAGTTTTACATTCCGATGCACCTCTGCAGGTTTACTGTATCCCTTGGACCTTCCCATTCACGATGAAACACAGAAATTTAATCGGAAATAAATATAAGAGACACAATGCCGACATAAGTACAGGAAGACTGAGTCTTCCTACTGTCTATAATTTGAGCGTTTCCTGTGTCATCAGTTTTACATTCCGATGCACCTTTGGAGGTTTACTGTATCCATGCGACCTTCCCATTGACGATGAAACACAGAAATTGCATCGATTTAAATATAAGAGACACAATGCCGACTTAAGTTGAGGAAGACTGAGTATTCCTACTGTCTATGTTTTGAGCGTTTCCCTTGTCACCAGTTTTACATTCCGATGCACCTCTGCAGGTATACTGTTTCCCTTCGACCTTCCCACTGACGATGGAAAACAGAAATTGCATCGGAATTAAATATGATAGACACAATGCTCCCATAAGTACAAGGAAACTGAGTCTTCTTACGGTCTATGTTTGAGCGTTTACTGTGTCACCAGTTTTACATTCCGATGCACCTCTGTAGGTTTACTGTGTCCCTTCGACTTTCCCATTGGCAATGAAACACAGAAATTGCATCGGAATTAAATATAAGAGACACAATGCCGACTTAAGTACAGGAAGACTGAGTCTTCCTACTGTCTATGTTTTGAGCGATTCTTGTGTCACCAGTATTACATTCCGATGCACCTTTGCAGGTTTACTGTATCCATTGGACCTTCCCATTGACGATGAAACATAGAAATTGCATCGGAATTAAATGTAAGAGACACAATGCGGACTTAAGTACAGGAAGATTGAGTCTTCCTACCGTCTATGTTTTTAGCGTTTCCTGTGTCACCAATTTTACATTCTGATGCACCTCTGCAGGTTTACTGTATCCCTTGGACCTTCCCATTGACGATGAAACACAGAAATTGCATCGGAATTAAATATAAGAGACACAGTGCCGACTTAAGTACAGGAAGACTGAGTCTTCCTACTGTCTATAATTTGAGCGTTTCCTGTGTCACCAGTTTTACATTCCGATGCACCTCTGCAGGTTTACTGTATCCCTTGGACCTTCCCATTGACGATGAAAAACAGGGATTGCATCGGATTTAAATATAAGATACACAATGCCGACTTAAGTACAGGAAGACTATGTCTCCCTACTGTCTATGTTTTGAGCGTTTCCTGTGTCATCAGTTTTACTTTCCGATGCACCTCTGCATGTTTACTATATCCCTTGGACCTTCCCATTGACGATGAAAAACAGAAATTGCATCGGATTTAAATATAAGAGACACAATGCCGGCTTATGACAGGAAGACTGAGCCCTCCTACTGTCTATGCTTTGAGCATTTCCTGTGTCACCAGTTTTACATTACAATGCACCTCTGCAGGTTTACTGTATCCCTTGCACCTTCCCATTGACGATGAAACACAGAAATTGCATCGGAATTAAGTGTATCAGACACAATGCCGACTGAAGTACAGGAAGATTGAGTCATCCTATTGTCTATGATTTGAGCGTTTCCTGTAACACCAGTTTTACATTCCGATGCGCCTCTGCAGGTTTACTGTATTCATTGGACCTTCCCATTGACGATGAAACACAGAAATTGCATCGGAATGAAATATAAGAGGCACAATGCCGACTTAAGTACAGGAAGACTGAGTCTTCCTACTGTCTGTGTTTTGAGCGTTTCCTGTGTCACCAGTTTTACATTCCGATGCACCTCTGCAGGTTTACTGTATCCCTTCGACCTTCCCATTGACGATGAAACACAGAAATTGCATCGGAATTAAATATAAGAGACACAATGCCGACTTAAGTACAGGAAGACTGAGTTTTCCTACTGTCTATATTTTGAGCGTTTCCTGTGTCACTAGTTTTACATTCCGATGCACCTCTGCAGGATTGCTATATCCCTTGGACCTTCACAGTGACGATGAGACACAGAAATTGCATCGGAATTAAATATAAGAGACACAATGAAGACTTAAGTACAGGAAGACTGAGTCTTCCCACTGTCAATGATTTGAGCGATTCCTGTGTCATCAGTGATACATTCCGATGCACCTCTGCAGGTTTACTGTATCCCTTGGACCTTCCCATTAACGATGAAAATCAGAAATTGCATCGGAATTATATATAAGAGACACAACGCCGACTTAAGTACATGAAAACTGAGTCTTCTTACGGTCTATGTTATGAGCGTTTCCTGTATCACCAGGTTTAAATTCCGATGCGCCTCTGCAGGTTTACTGTATCCCTTGGACCTTCCCATTGACTATGAATCACAGAAATTGCATCGGAATTAAAAATAAGAGACACAATGCTGACTTAAGTACAGGAAGACTAGGTTTCCCCACTGTCTATGTTTTGAGCGTTTCCTGTGTCATCAGTTTTACATTCCGATGCACCTGTTCAGGTTTACTGTATCCCTTGGACCTTCCCATTGACGATGAAACACAGAAATTGCATCGGAATTAAATATAAGAGACACAATGCCGACATAAGAACAGGAAGACTGAGTCTTCCTACTGTCTATGTTTTGAGCGTTTCCTGTGTCACTAGTTTTACATTCCGTTGCACCTTTGCAGGTTTACTGTATCCCTTGGACAGTCCCATTGCCGATGAAACACAGAAATTGCATCGGGATTAAATATAAGAGACACAATGCCGACTTAAGTACAGGAAGGCAGAGTCTTCCTACTGTCTATGTTTTGAGCGTTTCCTGTGTCACCAGTTTTACATTCTGATGCACCTCTGAAGGTTTACTGTATCCCTTGGACCTTCCCATTGACGATGAAACACAGAAATTGCATCGGAATTAAATATAAGAGACACAATGCCGACTTAAGTACAGGAAGACTGAGTCTTCCTACTGTCTATAATTTGAGCGTTTCCTGTGTCACCAGTTTTACATTCCGATGCGCCTCTGCAGGTTTACTTTATTCATTGGACCTTCCCATTGACGATGAAACACAGAAATTGCATTGGAATTAAATATAAGAGACACAATGCCGACTTAAGTACAGGAAGACTGAGTCTTCCTACTGTCTATAATTTGAGCGTTTCCTGTGTCACCAGTTTTACATTCCGATGCGCCTCTGCAGGTTTACTTTATTCATTGGACCTTCCCATTGACGATGAAACACAGAAATTGCATAGGAATTAAATATAAGAGGCACAATGCCGACTTAAGTACAGGAAGAATGAGTCTTCCTACTGTCTATGTTTTGAGCGTTTCCTGTGTCACCAGTTTTACATTCCGATGCACCTCTGCAGGTTTACTGTATCCCTTCGACCTTCCCATTGACGATGAAACACAGAAATTGCATCGGAATTAAATATAAGAGACACATAGCCGACTTAAGTACAGGAAGACTGAGTCTTCCTACTGTCTACATTTTGAGCGTTTCCTGTGTCACTAGTTTTACATTCCGATGCACCTCTGCAGGATTACTATATCCCTTGGACCTTCACAGTGACGATGAGACACAGAAATCGCATCGGAATTAAAGGTAAAAGACACAATGCCGACTTAAGTACAAGAAAACTGAGTCTTCTTAGGGTCTATGTTTTGAGCGTTTCCCTCGTCACCAGTTTTACATTCCGATGCACCTCTGCAGGTTTACTGTATCCCTTGGACCTTCCCATTGACGAAGAAACACAGAAATTGCATCGGAATTAAATATAAGAGACACAATGAAGACTTAAGTACAGGAAGACTGAGTCTTCCTACTGTCAATGATTTGAGCGTTTCCTGTGTCATCAGTGTTACATTCCGATGCACCTCTGCAGGTTTACTGTATCCCTTGGACCTTCCCATTAACGATGAAAATCAGAAATTGCATCGGAATTATATATAAGAGACACAACGCCGACTTAAGTACATAAAACTGAGACTTCTTACGGTCTATGTTATGAGCGTTTCCTGTGTCACCAGGTTTAAATTCCGATGCGCCTCTGCAGGTTTACTGTATCCCTTGGACCTTCCCATTGACGATGAAACACAGAAATTGCATCGGAATTAAAAATAAGAGACACAATGCTGACTTAAGTACAGGAAGACTAGGTTTCCCTACTGTCTATGTTTTGAGCGTTTCCTGTGTCATCAGTTTTACATTCCGATGCACCTGTGCAGGTTTACTGTATCCCTTAGACCTTCCCATTGAGGATGAAACACAGAAATTCCATCGGAATTAAATATAAGAGACACAATGCCGACTTAAGTACAGGAAGACTGAGTCTTCCTACTGTCTATGTTTTGAGCGTTTCCTGTGTCACCAGTTTTACCTTCCGATGCACCTCTGCCGGTTTACTGTATCCCGTGGACCTTCCCATTGTCGATGAAACACAGAAATCGCTCCGTAATTAAATATAGGAGACACAATGCCGACTTAAGTACAGGAAGACTGAGTCTTCCTACTGCCTATGTTTTGAGCGTTTCCTGTGTCACCAGTTTTACATTCGGATGCACCTCTGCAGGTCTACTGTATCCCTTGGACCTTCCCATTGACGATGAAACACAGAAATTGCATCGGAATTAAATATAAGAGACACAATGCTGACTTAAGTACAGGGAGACTGAGTCTTCCTACTGTCAATGATTTGAGCGTTTCCTGTGTCATCAGTTTTACATTCCGATGCACCTCTGCAGGTTTACTGTATCCCTTGGACCTTACCATTGACGATGAAAATCAGAAATTGCATCAGAATTATATATAAGAGACACAACGCCGACTTAAGTACATGAAAACTGAGTCTTCTTACGGTCTATGTTATGAGCGTTTCCTGTGTCACCAGGTTTAAATTCCGATGCGCCTCTGCAGGTTTACTGTATCCCTTGGACCTTCCCATTGACGACGAAACACAGAAATTGCATCGGAATTAAAAATAAGAGACACAATGCTGACTTAAGTACAGGAAGACTAGGTTTCCCTACTGTCTATGTTTTGAGCGTTCCCTGTGTCATCAGTTTTACATTCCGATGCACCTGTGCAGGTTTACTGTATCCCTTAGACCTTCCCATTGACGATGAAACAAGAAATTCCATTGGAATTAAATATAGGAGACACAATGCCGACTTAAGTACAGGAAGACTGAGTCTTCCTACTGCCTATGTTTTGAGCGTTTCCTGTGTCACCAGTTTTACATTCTGATGCACCTCTGCAGGTTTACTGTATCCCTTGGACCTTCCCATTGACGATGAAACACAGAGATTGCATCGGAATTAAATATAAGAGACACCATGCCGAACTAAGTAAAGGTAGACTGAGTCTTCCCACTGTCTATGATTTGACCGTGTCCTGTATCACCAGGTTTACATTCCGATGCACCTCTGTAGGTTTACTGTGTCCCTTCGACTTTCCCATTGGCAATGAAACACAGAAATTGCATCGGAATTAAATATAAGAGACATAATGCCGACTGAAGTACAGGAAGACTGAGTCTTCCTACTGTCTATGTTTTGAGCGTTTCCTGTGTCACCAGTATTACATTCCGATGCACCTCTGCAGGTTTACTGTATCCCTTGGACCTTCCCATTGACGATGAAACACAGAAATTGCATCGGATTTTAAAATAAGATACACAATGCCGACTTAAGTACAGGAAGACTAAGTCTCCCTACTGTCTATGTTTTGAGCGTTTCCTGTGTCATCAGTTTTACATTCCGATGCACCTCTGCAGGTTTACTGTATCCCTTGGACCTTCCCATTCACGATGAAACACAGAAATTTAATCGGAAATAAATATAAGAGACACAATGCCGACATAAGTACAGGAAGACTGAGTCTTCCTACTGTCAATAATTTGAGCGTTTCCTGTGTCATCAGTTTTACATTCCGATGCACCTTTGGAGGTTTACTGTATCCATGCGACCTTCCCATTGACGATGAAACACAGAAATTGCATCGATTTAAATATAAGAGACACAATGCCGACTTAAGTTGAGGAAGACTGAGTATTCCTACTGTCTATGTTTTGAGCGTTTCCCTTGTCACCAGTTTTACATTCCGATGCACCTCTGCAGGTATACTGTTTCCCTTCGACCTTCCCACTGACGATGGAAAACAGAAATTGCATCGGAATTAAATATGATAGACACAATGCTCCCATAAGTACAAGGAAACTGAGTCTTCTTACGGTCTATGTTTGAGCGTTTCCTGTGTCACCAGTTTTACATTCCGATGCACCTCTGTAGGTTTACTGTGTCCCTTCGACTTTCCCATTGGCAATGAAACACAGAAATTGCATCGGAATTAAATATAAGAGACACAATGCCGACTTAAGTACAGGAAGACTGAGTCTTCCTACTGTCTATGTTTTGAGCGATTCTTGTGTCACCAGTATTACATTCCGATGCACCTCTGCAGGTTTACTGTATCCATTGGACCTTCCCATTGACGATGAAACATAGAAATTGCATCGGAATTAAATGTAAGAGACACAATGCGGACTTAAGTACAGGAAGATTGAGTCTTCCTACCGTCTATGTTTTTAGCGTTTCCTGTGTCACCAATTTTACATTCTGATGCACCTCTGCAGGTTTACTGTATCCCTTGGACCTTCCCATTGACGATGAAACACAGAAATTGCATCGGAATTAAATATAAGAGACACAATGCCGACTTAAGTACAGGAAGACTGAGTCTTCCTACTCTCTATAATTTGAGCGTTTCCTGTGTCACCAGTTTTACATTCCGATGCACCTCTGCAGGTTTACTGTATCCCTTGGACCTTCCCATTGACGATGAAAAACAGGGATTGCATCGGATTTAAATATAAGATACACAATGCCGACTTAAGTACAGGAAGACTATGTCTCCCTACTGTCTATGTTTTGAGCGTTTCCTGTGTCATCAGTTTTACTTTCCGATGCACCTCTGCATGTTTACTATATCCCTTGGACCTTCCCATTGACGATGAAAAACAGAAATTGCATCGGATTTAAATATAAGAGACACAATGCCGGCTTATGACAGGAAGACTGAGCCCTCCTACTGTCTATGCTTTGAGCATTTCCTGTGTCACCAGTTTTACATTACAATGCACCTCTGCTGGTTTACTGTATCCCTTGCACCTTCCCATTGACGATGAAACACAGAAATTGCATCGGAATTAAGTGTATCAGACACAATGCCGACTTAAGTACAGGAAGACTGAGTCTTCCTACTGTCTGTGTTTTGAGCGTTTCCTGTGTCACCAGTTTTACATTCCGATGCACCTCTGCAGGTTTACTGTATCCCTTCGACCTTCCCATTGACGATGAAACACAGAAATTGCATCGGAATTCAATATAAGAGACACAATGCCGACTTAAGTACAGGAAGACTGAGTCTTCCTACTGTCTATATTTTGAGCGTTTCCTGTGTCACTAGTTTTACATTCCGATGCACCTCTGCAGGATTGCTATATCCCTTGGACCTTCACAGTGACGATGAGACACAGAAATTGCATCGGAATTAAATATAAGAGACACAATGAAGACTTAAGTACAGGAAGACTGAGTCTTCCCACTGTCAATGATTTGAGCGATTCCTGTGTCATCAGTGATACATTCCGATGCACCTCTGCAGGTTTACTGTATCCCTTGGACCTTCCCATTAACGATGAAAATCAGAAATTGCATCGGAATTATATATAAGAGACACAACGCCGACTTAAGTACATGAAAACTGAGTCTTCTTACGGTCTATGTTATGAGCGTTTCCTGTATCACCAGGTTTAAATTCCGATGCGCCTCTGCAGGTTTACTGTATCCCTTGGACCTTCCCATTGACTATGAATCACAGAAATTGCATCGGAATTAAAAATAAGAGACACAATGCTGACTTAAGTACAGGAAGACTAGGTTTCCCCACTGTCTATGTTTTGAGCGTTTCCTGTGTCATCAGTTTTACATTCCGATGCACCTGTTCAGGTTTACTGTATCCCTTGGACCTTCCCATTGACGATGAAACACAGAAATTGCATCGGAATTAAATATAAGAGACACAATGCCGACATAAGAACAGGAAGACTGAGTCTTCCTACTGTCTATGTTTTGAGCGTTTCCTGTGTCACTAGTTTTACATTCCGTTGCACCTTTGCAGGTTTACTGTATCCCTTGGACCTTCCCATTGCCGATGAAACACAGAAATTGCATCGGGATTAAATATAAGAGACACAATGCCGACTTAAGTACAGGAAGACTGAGTCTTCCTACTGTCTATGCTTTGAGCGTTTCCTGTGTCACCAGTTTTACATTCTGATGCACCTCTGAAGGTTTACTGTATCCCTTGGACCTTCCCATTGACGATGAAACACAGAAATTGCATCGGAATTAAATATAAGAGACACAATGCCGACTTAAGTACAGGAAGACTGAGTCTTCCTACTGTCTATAATTTGAGCGTTTCCTGTGTCACCAGTTTTACATTCCGATGCGCCTCTGCAGGTTTACTTTATTCATTGGACCTTCCCATTGACGATGAAACACAGAAATTGCATAGGAATTAAATATAAGAGACACAATGCCGACTTAAGTACAGGAAGACTGAGTCTTCCTACTGTCTATAATTTGAGCGTTTCCTGTGTCACCAGTTTTACATTCCGATGCGCCTCTGCAGGTTTACTTTATTCATTGGACCTTCCCATTGACGATGAAACACAGAAATTGCATAGGAATTAAATATAAGAGGCACAATGCCGACTTAAGTACAGGAAGAATGAGTCTTCCTACTGTCTATGTTTTGAGCGTTTCCTGTGTCACCAGTTTTACATTCCGATGCACCTCTGCAGGTTTACTGTATCCCTTCGACCTTCCCATTGACGATGAAACACAGAAATTGCATCGGAATTAAATATAAGAGACACATAGCCGACTTAAGTACAGGAAGACTGAGTCTTCCTACTGTCTACATTTTGAGCGTTTCCTGTGTCACTAGTTTTACATTCCGATGCACCTCTGCAGGATTACTATATCCCTTGGACCTTCACAGTGACGATGAGACACAGAAATCGCATCGGAATTAAAGGTAAAAGACACAATGCCGACTTAAGTACAAGAAAACTGAGTCTTCTTAGGGTCTATGTTTTGAGCGTTTCCCTCGTCACCAGTTTTACATTCCGATGCACCTCTGCAGGTTTACTGTATCCCTTGGACCTTCCCATTGACGAAGAAACACAGAAATTGCATCGGAATTAAATATAAGAGACACAATGAAGACTTAAGTACAGGAAGACTGAGTCTTCCTACTGTCAATGATTTGAGCGTTTCCTGTGTCATCAGTGTTACATTCCGATGCACCTCTGCAGGTTTACTGTATCCCTTGGACCTTCCCATTAACGATGAAAATCAGAAATTGCATCGGAATTATATATAAGAGACACAACGCCGACTTAAGTACATAAAACTGAGACTTCTTACGGTCTATGTTATGAGCGTTTCCTGTGTCACCAGGTTTAAATTCCGATGCGCCTCTGCAGGTTTACTGTATCCCTTGGACCTTCCCATTGACGATGAAACACAGAAATTGCATCGGAATTAAAAATAAGAGACACAATGCTGACTTAAGTACAGGAAGACTAGGTTTCCCTACTGTCTATGTTTTGAGCGTTTCCTGTGTCATCAGTTTTACATTCCGATGCACCTGTGCAGGTTTACTGTATCCCTTAGACCTTCCCATTGAGGATGAAACACAGAAATTCCATCGGAATTAAATATAAGAGACACAATGCCGACTTAAGTACAGGAAGACTGAGTCTTCCTACTGTCTATGTTTTGAGCGTTTCCTGTGTCACCAGTTTTACCTTCCGATGCACCTCTGCCGGTTTACTGTATCCCGTGGAACTTCCCATTGTCGATGAAACACAGAAATCGCTCCGTAATTAAATATAGGAGACACAATGCCGACTTAAGTACAGGAAGACTGAGTCTTCCTACTGCCTATGTTTTGAGCGTTTCCTGTGTCACCAGTTTTACATTCTGATGCACCTCTGCAGGTTTACTGTATCCCTTGGACCTTACCATTGACGATGAAACACAGAAATTGCATCGGAATTAAATATAAGAGACACAATGCCGACATAAGAACAGGAAGACTGAGTCTTCCTACTGTCTATGTTATGAGCGTATCCTGTGTCACCAGTTTTACATACCGATGCACCTTTGCAGGTTTACTGTATTCATTGGACCTTCCCATTGACGATGAAACACAGAAATTGCATCGGAATGAAATATAAGAGGCACAATGCCGACTTAAGTACTGGAAGACTGAGTCTTCCTACTGTCTGTGTTTTGAGCGTTTCCTGTGTCACCAGTTTTACATTCCGATGCACCTCTGCAGGTTTACTGTATCCCTTCGACCTTCCCATTGACGATGAAACACAGAAATTGCATCGGAATTAAATATAAGAGACACAATGCCGACTTAGGTACAGGAAGACTGAGTCTTCCTACTGTCTATATTTTGAGCGTTTCCTGTATCACTAGTTTTACATTCCGATGCACCTCTGCAGGATTACTATATCCCTTGGACCTTCACAGTGACGATGAGACACAGAAATTGCATCGGAATTAAATATAAGAGACACAATGAAGACTTAAGTACAGGAAGACTGAGTCTTCCTACTGTCAATGATTTGAGCGTTTCCTGTGTCATCAGTGTTACATTCCGATGCACCTCTGCAGGTTTACTGTATCCCTTGGACCTTCCCATTAACGATGAAAATCAGAAATTGCATCGGAATTATATATAAGAGACACAACGCCGACTTAAGTACATGAAAACTGAGTCTTCTTACGGTCTATGTTATGAGCGTTTCCTGTATCACCAGGTTTAAATTCCGATGCGCCTCTGCAGGTTTACTGTATCCCTTGGACCTTCCCATTGACTATGAAACACAGAAATTGCATCGGAATTAAAAATAAGAGACACAATGCTGACTTAAGTACAGGAAGACTAGGTTTCCCTACTGTCTATGTTTTGAGCGTTTCCTGTGTCATCAGTTTTACATTCCGATGCACCTGTGCAGGTTTACTGTATCCCTTAGACCTTCCCATTGACGATGAAACACAGAAATCGTACCGGAATTAAATATAGGAGACACAATGCCGACTTAAGTACAGGAAGACTGAGTCTTCCTACTGTCTATGTTTTGAGCGTTTCCTGTGTCACCAGTTTTACATTATGATGCCCCTCTGCAGGTTTACTGTATCCCTTGGACCTTACCATTGACGATGAAACACAGAAATTGCATCGGAATTAAATATAAGAGACACAATGCCGACATAACAACAGGAAGACTGAGTCTTCCTACTGTCTATGTTTTGAGCGTTTCCTGTGTCACTAGTTTTACATTCCGTTGCACCTTTGCAGGTTTACTGTATCCCTTGGACCTTCCCATTGACGATGAAACACAGAAATTGCATCGGAATTAAATATAAGAGACACAATGCCGACTTAAGTACAGGAAGACTGAGTCTTCCTACTGTCTATGTTTTGAGCGTTTCCTGTGTCACCAGTTTTACATTCTGATGCACCTCTGAAGGTTTACTGTATCCCTTGGACCTTCCCATTGACGATGAAACACAGAAATTGCATCGGAATTAAATATAAGAGACACAATGCCGACTTAAGTACAGGAAGACTGAGTCTTCCTACTGTCTATAATTTGAGCGTTTCCTGTGTCACCAGTTTTACATTCCGATGCGCCTCTGCAGGTTTACTTTATTCATTGGACCTTCCCATTGACGATGAAACACTGAAACTGCATCGGAATTAAATATAAGAGGCACAATGCCGACTTAAGTACAGGAAGACTGAGTCTTCCTACTGTCTATGATTTGAGCGTTTCCTGTGTCATCATTTTTACATTTCGATGCACCTTTAGAGGTTTACTGTATCCATGCGACCTTCCCATTGACGTGAAACACAGAAATTGCATCGATTGAAATATAAAAGACACAATGCCGTCTAAAGTTCAGGAAGACTGAGTATTCCTACTGTCTATGTTTGACCGTTTCCTGTGTCATCAGTTTTACATTGCGATGCACCTCTGCAGGTTTACTGTATCCATGCGACCTTCCCACTGACGATGAAAAACAGAAATTGCATCGGAATTAATTATAAGAGACACAATGCCGCCATAAGTACAAGAAAACTGAGTCTTCCTACTGTCTATATTTTGAGCCTTTCCTGTGTTACCAGTATTACATTCCGATGCACCACTGCAGGTTTACTGTATCCATTGGACCTTCCCATTGACGATCAAACACAGAAATTGCAAAGGGAATTAAATATAAGAGACACAACGACGACTTAAGTACAAGAAAACTGAGTCTTCTTACGGTCTATGTTTTGAGCGTTTTCTGTGTCACCAGATTTACATTCCGATGCACCTCTGCAGGTTTACTGTATCCATTGGACCTTCCCATTGACGATGAAACACAGAGATTGCATCGGAATTAAATATAAGAGACACCATGCTGAACTAAGTAAAGGTAGACTGAGTCTTCCCACTGTCTATGATTTGACCGTGTCCTGTATCACCAGGTTTACATTCCGATGCACCTCTGTAGGTTTACTGTGTCCCTTCGACTTTCCCATTGGCAATGAAACACAGAAATTGCATCGGAATTAAATATAAGAGACATAATGCCGACTGAAGTACAGGAAGACTGAGTCTTCCTACTGTCTATGTTTTGAGCGTTTCCTGTGTCACCAGTATTACATTCCGATGCACCTCTGCAGGTTTACTGTATCCCTTGGACCTTCCCATTGACGATGAAACACAGAAATTGCATCGGATTTTAAAATAAGATACACAATGCCGACGTAAGTACAGGAAGACTAAGTCTCCCTACTGTCTATGTTTTGAGCGTTTCCTGTGTCATCAGTTTTACATTCCGATGCACCTCTGCAGGTTTACTGTATCCCTTGGACCTTCCCATTCACGATGAAACACAGAAATTTAATCGGAAATAAATATAAGAGACACAATGCCGACATAAGTACAGGAAGACTGAGTCTTCCTACTGTCTATAATTTGAGCGTATCCTGTGTCATCAGTTTTACATTCCGATGCACCTTTGGAGGTTTACTGTATCCATGCGACCTTCCCATTGACGATGAAACACAGAAATTGCATCGATTTAAATATAAGAGACACAATGCCGACTTAAGTTGAGGAAGACTGAGTATTCCTACTGTCTATGTTTTGAGCGTTTCCCTTGTCACCAGTTTTACATTCCGATGCACCTCTGCAGGTATACTGTTTCCCTTCGACCTTCCCACTGACGATGGAAAACAGAAATTGCATCGGAATTAAATATGATAGACACAATGCTCCCATAAGTACAAGGAAACTGAGTCTTCTTACGGTCTATGTTTGAGCGTTTCCTGTGTCACCAGTTTTACATTCCGATGCACCTCTGTAGGTTTACTGTGTCCCTTCGACTTTCCCATTGGCAATGAAACACAGAAATTGCACCGGAATTAAATATAAGAGACACAATGCCGACTTAAGTACAGGAAGACTGAGTCTTCCTACTGTCTATGTTTTGAGCGATTCTTGTGTCACCAGTATTACATTCCGATGCACCTCTGCAGGTTTATTGTATCCATTGGACCTTCCCATTGACGATGAAACATAGAAATTGCATCGGAATTAAATGTAAGAGACACAATGCGGACTTAAGTACAGGAAGATTGAGTCTTCCTACCGTCTATGTTTTTAGTGTTTCCTGTGTCACCAATTTTACATTCTGATGCACCTCTGCAGGTTTACTGTATCCCTTGGACCTTCCCATTGACGATGAAACACAGAAATTGCATCGGAATTAAATATAAGAGACACAATGCCGACTTAAGTACAGGAAGACTGAGTCTTCCTACTGTCTATAATTTGAGCGTTTCCTGTGTCACCAGTTTTACATTCCGATGCACCTCTGCAGGTTTACTGTATCCCTTGGACCTTCCCATTGACGATGAAAAACAGGGATTGCATCGGATTTAAATATAAGATACACAATGCCGACTTAAGTACAGGAAGACTATGTCTCCCTACTGTCTATGTTTTGAGCGTTTCCTGTGTCATCAGTTTTACTTTCCGATGCACCTCTGCATGTTTACTATATCCCTTGGACCTTCCCATTGACGATGAAAAACAGAAATTGCATCGGATTTAAATGTAAGAGACACAATGCCGGCTTATGACAGGAAGACTGAGCCCTCCTACTGTCTATGCTTTGAGCATTTCCTGTGTCACCAGTTTTACATTACAATGCACCTCTGCTGGTTTACTGTATCCCTTGCACCTTCCCATTGACGATGAAACACAGAAATTGCATCGGAATTAAGTGTATCAGACACAATGCCGACTGAAGTACAGGAAGATTGAGTCATCCTATTGTCTATGATTTGAGCGTTTCCTGTAACACCAGTTTTACATTCCGATGCGCCTCTGCAGGTTTACTGTATTCATTGGACCTTCCCATTGACGATGAAACACAGAAATTGCATCGGAATGAAATATAAGAGGCACAATGCCGACTTAAGTACAGGAAGACTGAGTCTTCCTACTGTCTGTGTTTTGAGCGTTTCCTGTGTCACCAGTTTTACATTCCGATGCACCTCTGCAGGTTTACTGTATCCCTTCGACCTTCCCATTGACGATGAAACACAGAAATTGCATCGGAATTAAATATAAGAGACACAATGCCGACTTAAGTACAGGAAGACTGAGTCTTCCTACTGTCTATATTTTGAGCGTTTCCTGTGTCACTAGTTTTACATTCCGATGCACCTCTGCAGGATTGCTATATCCCTTGGACCTTCACAGTGACGATGAGACACAGAAATTGCATCGGAATTAAATATAAGAGACACAATGAAGACTTAAGTACAGGAAGACTGAGTCTTCCCACTGTCAATGATTTGAGCGATTCCTGTGTCATCAGTGATACATTCCGATGCACCTCTGCAGGTTTACTGTATCCCTTGGACCTTCCCATTAACGATGAAAATCAGAAATTGCATCGGAATTATATATAAGAGACACAACGCCGACTTAAGTACATGAAAACTGAGTCTTCTTACGGTCTATGTTATGAGCGTTTCCTGTATCACCAGGTTTAAATTCCGATGCGCCTCTGCAGGTTTACTGTATCCCTTGGACCTTCCCATTGACTATGAATCACAGAAATTGCATCGGAATTAAAAATAAGAGACACAATGCTGACTTAAGTACAGGAAGACTAGGTTTCCCCACTGTCTATGTTTTGAGCGTTTCCTGTGTCATCAGTTTTACATTCCGATGCACCTGTTCAGGTTTACTGTATCCCTTGGACCTTCCCATTGACGATGAAACACAGAAATTGCATCGGAATTAAATATAAGAGACACAATGCCGACATAAGAACAGGAAGACTGAGTCTTCCTACTGTCTATGTTTTGAGCGTTTCCTGTGTCACTAGTTTTACATTCCGTTGCACCTTTGCAGGTTTACTGTATCCCTTGGACCTTCCCATTGCCGATGAAACACAGAAATTGCATCGGGATTAAATATAAGAGACACAATGCCGACTTAAGTACAGGAAGACTGAGTCTTCCTACTGTCTATGTTTTGAGCGTTTCCTGTGTCACCAGTTTTACATTCTGATGCACCTCTGAAGGTTTACTGTATCCCTTGGACCTTCCCATTGACGATGAAACACAGAAATTGCATCGGAATTAAATATAAGAGACGCAATGCCGACTTAAGTACAGGAAGACTGAGTCTTCCTACTGTCTATAATTTGAGCGTTTCCTGTGTCACCAGTTTTACATTCCGATGCCCCTCTGCAGGTTTACTTTATTCATTGGACCTTCCCATTGACGATGAAACACAGAAATTGCATCGGAATTAAATATAAGAGACACAATGCCGACTTAAGTACAGGAAGACTGAGTCTTCCTACTGTCTATAATTTGAGCGTTTCCTGTGTCACCAGTTTTACATTCCGATGCGCCTCTGCAGGTTTACTTTATTCATTGGACCTTCCCATTGACGATGAAACACAGAAATTGCATAGGAATTAAATATAAGAGGCACAATGCCGACTTAAGTACAGGAAGAATGAGTCTTCCTACTGTCTATGTTTTGAGCGTTTCCTGTGTCACCAGTTTTACATTCCGATGCACCTCTGCAGGTTTACTGTATCCCTTCGTCCTTCCCATTGACGATGAAACACAGAAATTGCATCGGAATTAAATATAAGAGACACATAGCCGACTTAAGTACAGGAAGACTGAGTCTTCCTACTGTCTACATTTTGAGCGTTTCCTGTGTCACTAGTTTTACATTCCGATGCACCTCTGCAGGATTACTATATCCCTTGGACCTTCACAGTGACGATGAGACACAGAAATCGCATCGGAATTAAAGGTAAAAGACACAATGCCGACTTAAGTACAAGAAAACTGAGTCTTCTTAGGGTCTATGTTTTGAGCGTTTCCCTCGTCACCAGTTTTACATTCCGATGCACCTCTGCAGGTTTACTGTATCCCTTGGACCTTCCCATTGACGAAGAAACACAGAAATTGCATCGGAATTAAATATAAGAGACACAATGAAGACTTAAGTACAGGAAGACTGAGTCTTCCTACTGTCAATGATTTGAGCGTTTCCTGTGTCATCAGTGTTACATTCCGATGCACCTCTGCAGGTTTACTGTATCCCTTGGACCTTCCCATTAACGATGAAAATCAGAAATTGCATCGGAATTATATATAAGAGACACAACGCCGACTTAAGTACATAAAACTGAGACTTCTTACGGTCTATGTTATGAGCGTTTCCTGTGTCACCAGGTTTAAATTCCGATGCGCCTCTGCAGGTTTACTGTATCCCTTGGACCTTCCCATTGACGATGAAACACAGAAATTGCATCGGAATTAAAAATAAGAGACACAATGCTGACTTAAGTACAGGAAGACTAGGTTTCCCTACTGTCTATGTTTTGAGCGTTTCCTGTGTCATCAGTTTTACATTCCGATGCACCTGTGCAGGTTTACTGTATCCCTTAGACCTTCCCATTGAGGATGAAACACAGAAATTCCATCGGAATTAAATATAAGAGACACAATGCCGACTTAAGTACAGGAAGACTGAGTCTTCCTACTGTCTATGTTTTGAGCGTTTCCTGTGTCACCAGTTTTACCTTCCGATGCACCTCTGCCGGTTTACTGTATCCCGTGGAACTTCCCATTGTCGATGAAACACAGAAATCGCTCCGTAATTAAATATAGGAGACACAATGCCGACTTAAGTACAGGAAGACTGAGTCTTCCTACTGCCTATGTTTTGAGCGTTTCCTGTGTCACCAGTTTTACATTCTGATGCACCTCTGCAGGTTTACTGTATCCCTTGGACCTTACCATTGACGATGAAACACAGAAATTGCATCGGAATTAAATATAAGAGACACAATGCCGACATAAGAACAGGAAGACTGAGTCTTCCTACTGTCTATGTTATGAGCGTATCCTGTGTCACCAGTTTTACATACCGATGCACCTTTGCAGGTTTACTGTATTCATTGGACCTTCCCATTGACGATGAAACACAGAAATTGCATCGGAATGAAATATAAGAGGCACAATGCCGACTTAAGTACTGGAAGACTGAGTCTTCCTACTGTCTGTGTTTTGAGCGTTTCCTGTGTCACCAGTTTTACATTCCGATGCACCTCTGCAGGTTTACTGTATCCCTTCGACCTTCCCATTGACGATGAAACACAGAAATTGCATCGGAATTAAATATAAGAGACACAATGCCGACTTAGGTACAGGAAGACTGAGTCTTCCTACTGTCTATATTTTGAGCGTTTCCTGTATCACTAGTTTTACATTCCGATGCACCTCTGCAGGATTACTATATCCCTTGGACCTTCACAGTGACGATGAGACACAGAAATTGCATCGGAATTAAATATAAGAGACACAATGAAGACTTAAGTACAGGAAGACTGAGTCTACCTACTGTCAATGATTTGAGCGTTTCCTGTGTCATCAGTGTTACATTCCGATGCACCTCTGCAGGTTTACTGTATCCCTTGGACCTTCCCATTAACGATGAAAATCAGAAATTGCATCGGAATTATATATAAGAGACACAACGCCGACTTAAGTACATGAAAACTGAGTCTTCTTACGGTCTATGTTATGAGCGTTTCCTGTATCACCAGGTTTAAATTCCGATGCGCCTCTGCAGGTTTACTGTATCCCTTGGACCTTCCCATTGACTATGAAACACAGAAATTGCATCGGAATTAAAAATAAGAGACACAATGCTGACTTAAGTACAGGAAGACTAGGTTTCCCTACTGTCTATGTTTTGAGCGTTTCCTGTGTCATCAGTTTTACATTCCGATGCACCTGTGCAGGTTTACTGTATCCCTTAGACCTTCCCATTGACGATGAAACACAGAAATCGTACCGGAATTAAATATAGGAGACACAATGCCGACTTAAGTACAGGAAGACTGAGTCTTCCTACTGTCTATGTTTTGAGCGTTTCCTGTGTCACCAGTTTTACATTATGATGCCCCTCTGCAGGTTTACTGTATCCCTTGGACCTTACCATTGACGATGAAACACAGAAATTGCATCGGAATTAAATATAAGAGACACAATGCCGACATAACAACAGGAAGACTGAGTCTTCCTACTGTCTATGTTTTGAGCGTTTCCTGTGTCACTAGTTTTACATTCCGTTGCACCTTTGCAGGTTTACTGTATCCCTTGGACCTTCCCATTGACGATGAAACACAGAAATTGCATCGGAATTAAATATAAGAGACACAATGCCGACTTAAGTACAGGAAGACTGAGTCTTCCTACTGTCTATGTTTTGAGCGTTTCCTGTGTCACCAGTTTTACATTCTGATGCACCTCTGAAGGTTTACTGTATCCCTTGGACCTTCCCATTGACGATGAAACACAGAAATTGCATCGGAATTAAATATAAGAGACACAATGCCGACTTAAGTACAGGAAGACTGAGTCTTCCTACTGTCTATAATTTGAGCGTTTCCCGTGTCACCAGTTTTACATTCCGATGCGCCTCTGCAGGTTTACTTTATTCATTGGACCTTCCCATTGACGATGAAACACTGAAATTGCATCGGAATTAAATATAAGAGGCACAATGCCGACTTAAGTACAGGAAGACTGAGTCTTCCTACTGTCTATGATTTGAGCGTTTCCTGTGTCATCATTTTTACATTTCGATGCACCTTTAGAGGTTTACTGTATCCATGCGACCTTCCCATTGACGTGAAACACAGAAATTGCATCGATTGAAATATAAAAGACACAATGCCGTCTAAAGTTCAGGAAGACTGAGTATTCCTACTGTCTATGTTTGACCGTTTCCTGTGTCATCAGTTTTACATTGCGATGCACCTCTGCAGGTTTACTGTATCCATGCGACCTTCCCACTGACGATGAAAAACAGAAATTGCATCGGAATTAATTATAAGAGACACAATGCCGCCATAAGTACAAGAAAACTGAGTCTTCCTACTGTCTATATTTTGAGCCTTTCCTGTGTTACCAGTATTACATTCCGATGCACCACTGCAGGTTTACTGTATCCATTGGACCTTCCCATTGACGATCAAACACAGAAATTGCAAAGGGAATTAAATATAAGAGACACAACGACGACTTAAGTACAAGAAAACTGAGTCTTCTTACGGTCTATGTTTTGAGCGTTTTCTGTGTCACCAGATTTACATTCCGATGCACCTCTGCAGGTTTACTGTATCCATTGGACCTTCCCATTGACGATGAAACACAGAGATTGCATCGGAATTAAATATAAGAGACACCATGCTGAACTAAGTAAAGGTAGACTGAGTCTTCCCACTGTCTATGATTTGACCGTGTCCTGTATCACCAGGTTTACATTCCGATGCACCTCTGTAGGTTTACTGTGTCCC
This sequence comes from Schistocerca nitens, assembly GCF_023898315.1. Lineage (NCBI taxonomy): Eukaryota > Metazoa > Arthropoda > Insecta > Orthoptera > Acrididae > Schistocerca > Schistocerca nitens. The sequence goes on along the minus strand of NC_064618.1, from coordinate 3,423,720 downwards.
TTCGACTTTCCCATTGGCAATGAAACACAGAAATTGCATCGGAATTAAATATAAGAGACATAATGCCGACTGAAGTACAGGAAGACTGAGTCTTCCTACTGTCTATGTTTTGAGCGTTTCCTGTGTCACCAGTATTACATTCCGATGCACCTCTGCAGGTTTACTGTATCCCTTGGACCTTCCCATTGACGATGAAACACAGAAATTGCATCGGATTTTAAAATAAGATACACAATGCCGACTTAAGTACAGGAAGACTAAGTCTCCCTACTGTCTATGTTTTGAGCGTTTCCTGTGTCATCAGTTTTTCATTCCGATGCACCTCTGCAGGTTTACTGTATCCCTTGGACCTTCCCATTCACGATGAAACACAGAAATTTAATCGGAAATAAATATAAGAGGCACAATGCCGACATAAGTACAGGAAGACAGAGTCTTCCTACTGTCTATAATTTGAGCGTTTCCTGTGTCATCAGTTTTACATTCCGATGCACCTTTGGAGGTTTACTGTATCCATGCGACCTTCCCATTGACGATGAAACACAGAAATTGCATCGATTTAAATATAAGAGACACAATGCCGACTTAAGTTGAGGAAGACTGAGTATTCCTACTGTCTATGTTTTGAGCGTTTCCCTTGTCACCAGTTTTACTTTCCGATGCACCTCTGCAGGTATACTGTTTCCCTTCGACCTTCCCACTGACGATGAAAAACAGAAATTGCATTGGAATTAAATATGATAGACACAATGCTGCCATAAGTACAAGGAAACTGAGTCTTCTTACGGTCTATGTTTGAGCGTTTCCTGTGTCACCAGTTTTACATTCCGATGCACCTCTGTAGGTTTACTGTGTCCCTTCGACTTTCCCATTGGCAATGAAACACAGAAATTGCATCGGAATTAAATATAAGAGACACAATGCCGACTTAAGTACAGGAAGACTGAGTCTTCCTACTGTCTATGTTTTGAGCGATTCTTGTGTCACCAGTATTACATTCCGATGCACCTCTGCAGGTTTACTGTATCCATTGGACTTTCCCATTGACGATGAAACATAGGAATTGCATCGGAATTAAATGTAAGAGACACAATGCGGACTTAAGTACAGGAAGATTGAGTCTTCCTACCGTCTATGTTTTTAGCGTTTCCTGTGTCACCAATTTTACATTCTGATGCACCTCTGCAGGTTTACTGTATCCCTTGGACCTTCCCAATGACGATGAAACACAGAAATTGCATCGGAATTAAATATAAGAGACACAATGCCGACTTAAGTACAGGAAGACTGAGTCTTCCTACTGTCTATAATTTGAGCGTTTCCTGTGTCACCAGTTTTACATTCCGATGCACCTCTGCAGGTTTACTGTATCCCTTGGACCTTCCCATTGACGATGAAAAACAGGAATTGCATCGGATTTAAATATAAGATACACAATGCCGACTTAAGTACAGGAAGACTATGTCTCCCTACTGTCTATGTTTTGAGCGTTTCCTGTGTCATCAGTTTTACTTTCCGATGCACCTCTGCATGTTTACTATATCCCTTGGACCTTCCCATTGACGATGAAAAACAGAAATTGCATCGGATTTAAATATAAGAGACACAATGCCGGCTTATGACAGGAAGACTGAGCCCTCCTACTGTCTATGCTTTGAGCATTTCCTGTGTCACCAGTTTTACATTACAATGCACCTCTGCAGGTTTACTGTATCCCTTGCACCTTCCCAGTGACGATGAAACACAGAAATTGCATCGGAATTAAGTGTATCAGACACAATGCCGACTGAAGTACAGGAAGATTGAGTCATCCTATTGTCTATGATTTGAGCGTTTCCTGTAACACCAGTTTTACATTCCGATGCGCCTCTGCAGGTTTACTGTATTCATTGGACCTTCCCATTGACGATGAAACACAGAAATTGCATCGGAATGAAATATAAGATGCACAATGCCGACTTAAGTACAGGAAGACTGAGTCTTCCTACTGTCTGTGTTTTGAGCGTTTCCTGTGTCACCAGTTTTACATTCCGATGCACCTCTGCAGGTTTACTGTATCCCTTCGACCTTCCCATTGACGATGAAACACAGAAATTGCATCGGAATTAAATATAAGAGACACAATGCCGACTTAAGTACAGGAAGACTGAGTCTTCCTACTGTCTATATTTTGAGCGTTTCCTGTGTCACTAGTTTTACATTCCGATGCACCTCTGCAGGATTACTATATCCCTTGGACCTTCACAGTGACGATGAGACACAGAAATTGCATCGGAATTAAATATAAGAGACACAATGAAGACTTAAGTACAGGAAGACTGAGTCTTCCCACTGTCAATGATTTGAGCGAATCCTGTGTCATCAGTGATACATTCCGATGCACCTCTGCAGGTTTACTGTATCCCTTGGACCTTCCCATTAACGATGAAAATCAGAAATTGCATCGGAATTATATATAAGAGACACAACGCCAACTTAAGTACATGAAAACTGAGTCTTCTGACGGTCTATGTTATGAGCGTTTCCTGTATCACCAGGTTTAAATTCCGATGCGCCTCTGCAGGTTTACTGTATCCCTTGGACCTTCCCATTGACTATGAAACACAGAAATTGCATCGGAATTAAAAATAAGAGACACAATGCTGACTTAAGTACAGGAAGACTAGGTTTCCCTACTGTCTATGTTTTGAGCGTTTCCTGTGTCATCAGTTTTACATTCCGATGCACCTGTTCAGGTTTACTGTATCCCTTGGACCTTCCCATTGACGATGAAACACAGAAATTGCATCGGAATTAAATATAAGAGACACAATGCCGACATAAGAACAGGAAGACTGAGTCTTCCTACTGTCTATGTTTTGAGCGTTTCCTGTGTCACTAGTTTTACATTCCGTTGCACCTTTGCAGGTTTACTGTATCCCTTGGACCTTCCCATTGAATTTGAAACACAGAAATTGCATCGGGATTAAATATAAGAGACACAATGCCGACTTAAGTACAGGAAGACTGAGTCTTCCTACTGTCTATGCTTTGAGCGTTTCCTGTGTCACCAGTTTTACATTCTGATGCACCTCTGAAGGTTTACTGTATCCCTTGGACCTTCCCATTGACGATGAAACACAGAAATTGCATCGGAATTAAATATAAGAGACACAATGCCGACTTAAGTACAGGAAGACTGAGTCTTCCTACTGTCTATAATTTGAGCGTTTCCTGTGTCACCAGTTTTACATTCCGATGCGCCTCTGCAGGTTTACTTTATTCATTGGACCTTCCCATTGACGATGAAACACAGAAATTGCATAGGAATTAAATATAAGAGACACAATGCCGACTTAAGTACAGGAAGACTGAGTCTTCCTACTGTCTATAATTTGAGCGTTTCCTGTGTCACCAGTTTTACATTCCGATGCGCCTCTGCAGGTTTACTTTATTCATTGGACCTTCCCATTGACGATGAAACACAGAAAATGCATAGGAATTAAATATAAGAGGCACAATGCCGACTTAAGTACAGGAAGACTGAGTCTTCCTACTGTCTATGTTTTGAGCGTTTCCTGTGTCACCAGTTTTACATTCCGATGCACCTCTGCAGGTTTACTGTATCCCTTCGACCTTCCCATTGACGATGAAACACAGAAATTGCATCGGAATTAAATATAAGAGACACATAGCCGACTTAAGTACAGGAAGACTGAGTCTTCCTACTGTCTACATTTTGAGCGTTTCCTGTGTCACTAGTTTTACATTCCGATGCACCTCTGCAGGATTACTATATCCCTTGGACCTTCACAGTGACGATGAGACACAGAAATCGCATCGGAATTAAAGGTAAAAGACACAATGCCGACTTAAGTACAAGAAAACTGAGTCTTCTTAGGGTCTATGTTTTGAGCGTTTCCCTCGTCACCAGTTTTACATTCCGATGCACCTCTGCAGGTTTACTGTATCCCTTGGACCTTCCCATTGACGAAGAAACACAGAAATTGCATCGGAATTAAATATAAGAGACACAATGAAGACTTAAGTACAGGAAGACTGGGTCTTCCTAGTGTCAATGATTTGAGCGTTTCCTGTGTCATCAGTGTTACATTCCGATGCACCTCTGCAGGTTTACTGTATCCCTTGGACCCTCCCATTAACGATGAAAATCAGAAATTGCATCGGAATTATATATAAGAGACACAACGCCGACTTAAGTACATGAAAACTGAGACTTCTTACGGTCTATGTTATGAGCGTTTCCTGTGTCACCAGGTTTAAATTCCGATGCGCCTCTGCAGGTTTACTGTATCCCTTGGACCTTCCCATTGACGATGAAACACAGAAATTGCATCGGAATTAAAAATAAGAGACACAATGCTGACTTAAGTACAGGAAGACTAGGTTTCCCTACTGTCTATGTTTTGAGCGTTTCCTGTGTCATCTGTTTTACATTCCGATGCACCTGTGCAGGGTTACTGTATCCCTTAGACCTTCCCATTGAGGATGAAACACAGAAATTCCATCGGAATTAAATATAAGAGACACAATGCCGACTTAAGTACAGGAAGACTGAGTCTTCCTACTGTCTATGTTTTGAGCGTTTCCTGTGTCACCAGTTTTACATTCTGATGCACCTCTGAAGGTTTACTGTATCCCTTGGACCTTCCCATTGACGATGAAACACAGAAATTGCATCGGAATTAAATATAAGAGACACAATGCCGACTTAAGTACAGGAAGACTGAGTCTTCCTACTGTCTATAATTTGAGCGTTTCCTGTGTCACCAGTTTTACATTCCGATGCGCCTCTGCAGGTTTACTTTATTCATTGGACCTTCCCATTGACGATGAAACACTGAAATTGCATCGGAATTAAATATAAGAGGCACAATGCCGACTTAAGTACAGGAAGACTGAGTCTTCCTACTGTCTATGATTTGAGCGTTTCCTGTGTCATCATTTTTACATTTCGATGCACCTTTAGAGGTTTACTGTATCCATGCGACCTTCCCATTGACGTGAAACACAGAAATTGCATCGATTGAAATATAAAAGACACAATGCCGTCTTAGTTCAGGAAGACTGAGTATTCCTACTGTCTATGTTTGACCGTTTCCTGTGTCATCAGTTTTACATTGCGATGCACCTCTGCAGGTTTACTGTATCCATGCGACCTTCCCACTGACGATGAAAAACAGAAATTGCATCGGAATTAAATATAAGAGACACAATGCCGCCATAAGTACAAGAAAACTGAGTCTTCCTACTGTCTATATTTTGAGCCTTTCCTGTGTTACCAGTATTACATTCCGATGCACCACTGCAGGTTTACTGTATCCATTGGACCTTCCCATTGACGATCAAACACAGAAATTGCAAAGGGAATTAAATATAAGAGACACAACGACGACTTAAGTACAAGAAAATTGAGTCTTCTTACGGTCTATGTTTTGAGCGTTTTCTGTGTCACCAGATTTACATTCCGATGCACCTCTGCAGGTTTACTGTATCCATTGGACCTTCCCATTGACGATGAAACACAGAGATTGCATCGGAATTAAATATAAGAGACACCATGCCGAACTAAGTAAAGGTAGACTGAGTCTTCCCACTGTCTATGATTTGACCGTGTCCTGTATCACCAGGTTTACATTCCGATGCACCTCTGTAGGTTTACTGTGTCCCTTCGACTTTCCCATTGGCAATGAAACACAGAAATTGCATCGGAATTAAAAATAAGAGACATAATGCCGACTGAAGTACAGGAAGACTGAGTCTTCCTACTGTCTATGTTTTGAGCGTTTCCTGTGTCACCAGTATTACATTCCGATGCACCTCTGCAGGTTTACTGTATCCCTTGGACCTTCCCATTGACGATGAAACACAGAAATTGCATCGGATTTTAAAATAAGATACACAATGCCGACTTAAGTACAGGAAGACTAAGTCTCCCTACTGTCTATGTTTTGAGCGTTTCCTGTGTCATCAGTTTTACATTCCGATGCACCTCTGCAGGTTTACTGTATCCCTTGGACCTTCCCATTCACGATGAAACACAGAAATTTTATCGGAAATAAATATAAGAGACACAATGCCGACATAAGTACAGGAAGACTGAGTCTTCCTACTGTCTATAATTTGAGCGTTTCCTGTGTCATCAGTTTTACATTCCGATGCACCTTTGGAGGTTTACTGTATCCATGCGACCTTCCCATTGACGATGAAACACAGAAATTGCATCGATTTAAATATAAGAGACACAATGCCGACTTAAGTTGAGGAAGACTGAGTATTCCTACTGTCTATGTTTTGAGCGTTTCCCTTGTCACCAGTTTTACTTTCCGATGCACCTCTGCAGGTATACTGTTTCCCTTCGACCTTCCCACTGACGATGAAAAACAGAAATTGCATCGGAATTAAATATGATAGACACAATGCTGCCATAAGTACAAGGAAACTGAGTCTTCTTACGGTCTATGTTTGAGCGTTTCCTGTGTCACCAGTTTTACATTCCGATGCACCTCTGTAGGTTTACTGTGTCCCTTCGACTTTCCCATTGGCAATGAAACACAGAAATTGCATCGGAATTAAATATAAGAGACACAATGCCGACTTAAGTACAGGAAGACTGAGTCTTCCTACTGTCTATGTTTTGAGCGATTCTTGTGTCACCAGTATTACATTCCGATGCACCTCTGCATGTTTACTGTATCCATTGGACTTTCCCATTGACGATGAAACATAGGAATTGCATCGGAATTAAATGTAAGAGACACAATGCGGACTTAAGTACAGGAAGATTGAGTCTTCCTACCGTCTATGTTTTTAGCGTTTCCTGTGTCACCAATTTTACATTCTGATGCACCTCTGCAGGTTTACTGTATCCCTTGGACCTTCCCAATGACGATGAAACACAGAAATTGCATCGGAATTAAATATAAGAGACACAATGCCGACTTAAGTACAGGAAGACTGAGTCTTCCTAGTGTCTATAATTTGAGCGTTTCCTGTGTCATCAGTTTTACTTTCCGATGCACCTCTGCATGTTTACTATATCCCTTGGACCTTCCCATTGACGATGAAAAACAGAAATTGCATCGGATTTAAATATAAGAGACACAATGCCGGCTTATGACAGGAAGACTGAGCCCTCCTACTGTCTATGCTTTGAGCATTTCCTGTGTCACCAGTTTTACATTACAATGCACCTCTGCAGGTTTACTGTATCCCTTGCACCTTCCCAGTGACGATGAAACACAGAAATTGCATCGGAATTAAGTGTATCAGACACAATGCCGACTGAAGTACAGGAAGATTGAGTCATCCTATTGTCTATGATTTGAGCGTTTCCTGTAACACCAGTTTTACATTCCGATGCGCCTCTGCAGGTTTACTGTATTCATTGGACCTTCCCATTGACGATGAAACACAGAAATTGCATCGGAATGAAATATAAGATGCACAATGCCGACTTAAGTACAGGAAGACTGAGTCTTCCTACTGTCTGTGTTTTGAGCGTTTCCTGTGTCACCAGTTTTACATTCCGATGCACCTCTGCAGGTTTACTGTATCCCTTCGACCTTCCCATTGACGATGAAACACAGAAATTGCATCGGAATTAAATATAAGAGACACAATGCCGACTTAAGTACAGGAAGACTGAGTCTTCCTACTGTCTATATTTTGAGCGTTTCCTGTGTCACTAGTTTTACATTCCGATGCACCTCTGCAGGATAACTATATCCCTTGGACCTTCACAGTGACGATGAGACACAGAAATTGCATCGGAATTAAATATAAGAGACACAATGAAGACTTAAGTACAGGAAGACTGAGTCTTCCCACTGTCAATGATTTGAGCGAATCCTGTGTCATCAGTGATACATTCCGATGCACCTCTGCAGGTTTACTGTATCCCTTGGACCTTCCCATTAACGATGAAAATCAGAAATTGCATCGGAATTATATATAAGAGACACAACGCCGACTTAAGTACATGAAAACTGAGTCTTCTTACGGTCTATGTTATGAGCGTTTCCTGTATCACCAGGTTTAAATTCCGATGCGCCTCTGCAGGTTTACTGTATCCCTTGGACCTTCCCATTGACTATGAAACACAGAAATTGCATCGGAATTAAAAATAAGAGACACAATGCTGACTTAAGTACAGGAAGACTAGGTTTCCCTACTGTCTATGTTTTGAGCGTTTCCTGTGTCATCAGTTTTACATTCCGATGCACCTGTTCAGGTTTACTGTATCCCTTGGACCTTCCCATTGACGATGAAACACAGAAATTGCATCGGAATTAAATATAAGAGACACAATGCCGACATAAGAACAGGAAGACTGAGTCTTCCTACTGTCTATGTTTTGAGCGTTTCCTGTGTCACTAGTTTTACATTCCGTTGCACCTTTGCAGGTTTACTGTATCCCTTGGACCTTCCCATTGAATTTGAAACACAGAAATTGCATCGGGATTAAATATAAGAGACACAATGCCGACTTAAGTTCAGGAAGACTGAGTCTTCCTACTGTCTATGTTTTGAGCGTTTCCTGTGTCACCAGTTTTACATTCTGATGCACCTCTGAAGGTTTACTGTATCCCTTGGACCTTCCCATTGACGATGAAACACAGAAATTGCATCGGAATTAAATATAAGAGACACAATGCCGACTTAAGTACAGGAAGACTGAGTCTTCCTACTGTCTATAATTTGAGCGTTTCCTGTGTCACCAGTTTTACATTCCGATGCGCCTCTGCAGGTTTACTTTATTCATTGGACCTTCCCATTGACGATGAAACACAGAAATTGCATAGGAATTAAATATAAGAGACACAATGCCGATTTAAGTACAGGAAGACTGAGTCTTCCTACTGTCTATAATTTGAGCGTTTCCTGTGTCACCAGTTTTACATTCCGATGCGCCTCTGCAGGTTTACTTTATTCATTGGACCTTCCCATTGACGATGAAACACAGAAATTGCATAGGAATTAAATATAAGAGGCACAATGCCGACTTAAGTACAGGAAGACTGAGTCTTCCTACTGTCTATGTTTTGAGCGTTTCCTGTGTCACCAGTTTTACATTCCGATGCACCTCTGCAGGTTTACTGTATCCCTTCGACCTTCCCATTGACGATGAAACACAGAAATTGCATCGGAATTAAATATAAGAGACACATAGCCGACTTAAGTACAGGAAGACTGAGTCTTCCTACTGTCTACATTTTGAGCGTTTCCTGTGTCACTAGTTTTACATTCCGATGCACCTCTGCAGGATTACTATATCCCTTGGACCTTCACAGTGACGATGAGACACAGAAATCGCATCGGAATTAAAGGTAAAAGACACAATGCCGACTTAAGTACAAGAAAACTGAGTCTTCTTAGGGTCTATGTTTTGAGCGTTTCCCTCGTCACCAGTTTTACATTCCGACGCACCTCTGCAGGTTTACTGTATCCCTTGGACCTTCCCATTGACGATGAAAAACAGAAATTGCATCGGAATTAAATATAAGAGACACAATGAAGACTTAAGTACAGGAAGACTGAGTCTTCCTACTGTCAATGATTTGAGCGTTTCCTGTGTCATCAGTGTTACATTCCGATGCACCTCTGCAGGTTTACTGTATCCCTTGGACCTTCCCATTAACGATGAAAATCAGAAATTGCATCGGAATTATATATAAGAGACACAACGCCGACTTAAGTACATGAAAACTGAGACTTCTTACGGTCTATGTTATGAGCGTTTCCTGTGTCACCAGGTTTAAATTCCGATGCGCCTCTGCAGGTTTACTGTATCCCTTGGACCTTCCCATTGACGATGAAACACAGAAATTGCATCGGAATTAAAAATAAGAGACACAATGCTGACTTAAGTACAGGAAGACTAGGTTTCCCTACTGTCTATGTTTTGAGCGTTTCCTGTGTCATCAGTTTTACATTCCGATGCACCCGTGCAGGTTTACTGTATCCCTTAGACCTTCCCATTGAGGATGAAACACAGAAATTCCATCGGAATTAAATATAAGAGACACAATGCCGACTTAAGTACAGGAAGACTGAGTCTTCCTACTGTCTATGTTTTGAGCGTTTCCTGTGTCACCAGTTTTACCTTCCGATGCACCTCTGCCGGTTTACTGTATACCGTGGACCTTCCCATTGTCGATGAAACACAGAAATCGCACCGTAATTAAATATAGGAGACACAATGCCGACTTAAGTACAGGAAGACTGAGTCTTCCTACTGCCTATGTTTTGAGCGTTTCCTGTGTCACCAGTTTTACATTCTGATGCACCTCTGCAGGTTTACTGTATCCCTTGGACCTTACCATTGACGATGAAACATAGATATTGCATCGGAATTAAATATAAGAGACACAATGCCGACATAAGAACAGGAAGACTGAGTCTTCCTACTGTCTATGTTATGAGCGTATCCTGTGTCACCAGTTTTACATACCGATGCACCTCTGCAGGTTTACTGTATTCATTGGACCTTCCCATTGACGATGAAACACAGAAATTGCATCGGAATGAAATATAAGAGGCACAATGCCGACTTAAGTACTGGAAGACTGAGTCTTCCTACTGTCTGTGTTTTGAGCGTTTCCTGTGTCACCAGTTTTACATTCCGATGCACCTCTGCAGGTTTACTGTATCCCTTCGACCTTCCCATTGACGATGAAACACAGACATTGCATCGGAATTAAATATAAGAGACACAATGCCGACTTAAGTACAGGAAGACTGAGTCTTCCTACTGTCTATATTTTGAGCGTTTCCTGTATCACTAGTTTTACATTCCGATGCACCTCTGCAGGATTACTATATCCCTTGGACCTTCACAGTGACGATGAGACACAGAAATTGCATCGGAATTAAATATAAGAGACACAATGAAGACTTAAGTACAGGAAGACTGAGTCTTCCTACTGTCAATGATTTGAGCGTTTCCTGTGTCATCAGTGTTACATTCCGATGCACCTCTGCAGGTTTACTGTATCCCTTGGACCTTCCCATTAACGATGAAAATCAGAAATTGCATTGGAATTATATATAAGAGACACAACGCCGACTTAAGTACATGAAAACTGAGTCTTCTTACGGTCTATGTTATGAGCGCTTCCTGTATCACCAGGTTTAAATTCCGATGCGCCTCTGCAGGTTTACTGTATCCCTTGGACCTTCCCATTGACTATGAAACACAGAAATTGCATCGGAATTAAAAATAAGAGACACAATGCTGACTTAAGTACAGGAAGACTAGGTTTCCCTACTGTCTATGTTTTGAGCGTTTCCTGTGTCATCAGTTTTACATTCCGATGCACCTGTGCAGGTTTACTGTATCCCTTAGACCTTCCCATTGACGATGAAACACAGAAATCGCACCGGAATTAAATATAGGAGACACAATGCCGACTTAAGTACAGGAAGACTGAGTCTTCCTACTGTCTATGTTTTGAGCGTTTCCTGTGTCACCAGTTTTACATTATGATGCCCCTCTGCAGGTTTACTGTATCCCTTGGACCTTACCATTGACGATGAAACACAGAAATTGCATCGGAATTAAATATAAGAGACACAATGCCGACATAACAACAGGAAGACTGAGTCTTCCTACTGTCTATGTTTTGAGCGTTTCCTGTGTCACTAGTTTTACATTCCGTTGCACCTTTGCAGGTTTACTGTATCCCTTGGACCTTCCCATTGACGATGAAACACAGAAATTGCATCGGAATTAAATATAAGAGACACAATGCCGACTTAAGTACAGGAAGACTGAGTCTTCCTACTCTCTATGTTTTGAGCGTTTCCTGTGTCACCAGTTTTACATTCTGATGCACCTCTGAAGGTTTACTGTATCCCTTGGACCTTCCCATTGACGATGAAACACAGAAATTGCATCGGAATTAAATATAAGAGACACAATGCCGACTTAAGTACAGGAAGACTGAGTCTTCCTACTGTCTATAATTTGAGCGTTTCCTGTGTCACCAGTTTTACATTCCGATGCGCCTCTGCAGGTTTACTTTATTCATTGGACCTTCCCATTGACGATGAAACACTGAAATTGCATCGGAATTAAATATAAGAGGCACAATGCCGACTTAAGTACAGGAAGACTGAGTCTTCCTACTGTCTATGTTTTGAGCGTTTCCTGTGTCACCAGTTTTACATTCCGATGCACCTCTGCAGGTTTACTGTATCCCTTCGACCTTCCCATTGACGATGAAACACAGAAATTGCATCGGAATTAAATATAAGAGACACAATGCCGACTTAAGTACAGGAAGACTGAGTCTTCCTACTGTCTACATTTTGAGCGTTTCCTGTGTCACTAGTTTTACATTCCGATGCACCTCTGCAGGATTACTATATCCCTTGGACCTTCACAGTGACGATGAGACACAGAAATCGCATCGGAATAAAAGGTAAAAGACACAATGCCGACTTAAGTACAAGAAAACTGAGTCTTCTTTAAGTCTATGTTTTGAGCGTTTCCCTCGTCACCAGTTTTACATTCCGATGCACCTCTGCAGGTTCACTGTATTTCTTGGACCTTCCCATTGACGAAGAAAAACAGAAATTGCATCGGATTTAAATATAAGATACACAATGCCGACTTAAGTACAAGAAAACAGTCTTCTTACAGTCAATGTTTTGAGCGTTTCCTGTGTCACCAGTTTTACATTCCGATGCCCATCTGCAGGTTTACTGTATCCCCTGGACCATCCCATTGGTGATGAAACACACAAATTGCATCGAAATTAAATATAAGAGACACAATGCCGACATAACTACAGGAAGACTGAGTCTTCCTACTGTCTATGTTTTGAGCGTTTCCTGTGTCACCAGTTTTACATTCCGATGCACCTCTGCCGGTTTACTGTATCCCTTGCACCTTCCCATTGTCGATGAAACACAGAAATCGCATCGGAATTAAATATAAGAGACACAATGCCGACTTAAGTACAGGAAGACTGAGACTTCCTACTGTCTATGTTTTGAGCGTTTCCTGTGTCGCCAGTTTTACATTCGGATGCACCTCTTCGGGTTTACTGTATCCCTTGGACCTTCCCATTGACGATGAAACACAGAAATTGCATCGGAATTAAAAATAAGAGACACAATGCTGACTTAAGTACAGGAAGACTGAGTCTTCCTACTGTCTATGTTTTGAGCGTTTCCTGTGTCACCAGTTTTACCTTCCGATGCACCTCTGCCGGTTTACTGTATCCCGTGGACCTTCCCATTGTCGATGAAACACAGAAATCGCACCGTAATTAAATATAGGAGACACAATGCCGACTTAAGTACAGGAAGACTGAGTCTTCCTACTGCCTATGTTTTGAGCGTTTCCTGTGTCACCAGTTTTACATTCTGATGCACCTCTGCAGGTTAACTGTATCCCTTGGACCTTACCATTGACGATGAAACACAGAAATTGCATCGGAATTAAATATAAGAGACACAATGCCGACATAAGAACAGGAAGACTGAGTGTTCCTACTGTCTATGTTTTGAGCGTATCCTGTGTCACCAGTTTTACATACCGATGCACCTCTGCAGGTTTACTGTATCCCTTGGACCATCACAGTGACGATGAAACATAGAAATAGCATCGGAATTAAATATAAGAGACTCAATGCCAACTTAATTACAGGAAGACTGAGTCTTCTTACTGTCTATGTTTTGAGCGTTTCCTGTGTCACTAGTTTTACATTCCGTTGCACCTTTGCAGGTTTACTGTATCCCTTGGACCTTCCCATTGACGATGAAACACAGAAATTGCATCGGAATTAAATATAAGAGACACAATGCCAACTTAAGTACAGGAAGACTGAGTCTTCCTACTGTCTATGATTTGAGCGTTTCCTGTGTCACCAGTTTTGCATTCTGATGCACCTCTGAAGGTTTACTGTATCCCTTGGACCTTCCCATTGACGATGAAACACAGAAATTGCATCGGATTTAAATATAAGAGACACAATGACGACTTAAGTACAGGAAGACTGAGTCTTCCTACTGTCTATAATTTGAGCGTTTCCTGTGTCACCAGTTTTACATTCCGATGCACCTCTACAGGTTTACTGTATCCCTTGGACCTTCCCATTGACAATGAAACACAGAAATTGCATCGGAATTAAATATAAGAGACACAATGCCGAATTAAGTACAGGAAGACTGAGTCTTCCTACTGTCTATGTTTTGAGCGTTTCCTGTGTCACCAGTTTTACGTTCTGATGCACCTCTGCAGGTTTACTGTATCCCTTGGACCTTCCCATTGACGATGAAACACAGAAATTGCATCGGAATTATATATAAGAGACACAATGCCGACTTAAGTACAAGAAAACAGTCTTCTTACAGTCAATGTTTTGAGCGTTTCCTGTGTCACCAGTTTTACATTCCGATGCACATCTGCAGGTTTACTGTATCCCTTGGACCTTCCCATTGACGATGAAACACAGAAATTGCATCGGAACTAAATATAAGAGACACAATGCCGACTTAAGTACAAGAAAACCGTCTTCTTACAGTCAATGTTTTGAGCGTTTCGTGTGTCACCAGTTTTACATTCCGATGCACATCTGCAGGTTTACTGTATCCCTTCGTCCTTCCCATTGACGATGAAACACAGAAATTGCATCGGAATTAAATATAAGAGTCACAATGCTGCCGACATAAGTACAGGAAGACTGAGTCTTCCTACTGTCTATGTTTTGAGCGTTTCCTGTGTCATCAGTTTTACATTCCGATGCACTTTTGCAGGTTTACTGTATCCATGCGACCTTCCCATTGACGATGAAACACAGAAATTGCATCGCAATTAAATATAAGAGTCACAATGCTGCCGACATAAGTACAGGAAGACTGAGTCTTACTACTGTTTATGATTTGAGCGTTTCCTGTGTCATTAGTTTTACATTCCGATGCACCTTTGGAGGTTTACTGTATCCATGCGACCTTCCCATTGACGATGAATCACAGAAATTGCATCGATTTAAATATAAGAGACACAATGCCGACTTCAGTTCAGGAAGACGAGTATTCCTACTGTCTATGTTTTGAGCGTTTCCTGTGTCATCAGTTTTACATTCCGATGCACCTCTGCCGGTTTACTGTATCCCTTGCACCTTCCCATTGTCGATGAAACACAGAAATCGCATCGGAATTAAATATAAGAGACACAATGCCGACTTAAGTACAGGAAGACAGAGACTTCCTACTGTCTATGTTTTGAGCGTTTCCTGTGTCACCAGTATTACATTCCGATGCACCTCTGCAGGTATACTGTATCCATTGGACCTTCCCATTGACGATGAAACACAGAAATTGCATGGTAATTAAATATAAGAGACACAACGACGACTTAAGTACAAGAAAACTGAGTCTTCTTACGGTCTATGTTTGAGCGTTTTCTGTGTCACCAGATTTACATTCCGATGAACCTCTGCAGGTTTACTGTATCCCTTGGACCTTCCGATTGACGATGAAACACAGGAAATGCATCGGATTTAAATATAAGATACACAATGCCGACTTAAGTACAGGAAGACAAAGTCTCCCTACTGTCTATGTTTTGAGCGTTTCCTGTGTCGTCAGTTTTACTTTCCGATGCACCTCTGCATGTTTACTATATCCCTTGGACCTTCCCATTCACGATGAAACACAGAAATTTAATCGGAATTAAATATAAGAGACACAATGCCGACTTAAGTACAGGAAGACTGAGTCTTCCTGCTGACTATGTTTTGAGCGTTTCCTATGTCACTAGTTTTACATTCCGATGCACCTCTGCAGGTTTACTGTATCCCTTGGACCTTCCCATTAACGATGAAACACAGAAATTGCATCGGAATTGAATGTAAGAGACACAATGCCGACTTAAGTACAGGAAGACTGAGTCTTCCTACTGTCAATGTTTGAGCGTTTCCTGTGTCACCAGTTTTACATTCTGATGCACCTCTGCAGGTTTACTGTATCCCTTGGACCTTCCCATTGACGATGAAACACAGAAATTGCATCGGAATTAAATATAAGAGACTCAATGCCGACTTAAGTACAGGCAGACTGAGTCTTCCTACGGTCTATAATTTGAGCGTTTCCTGTGTCACCAGTTTTACATTCCGATGCACCTCTGCAGGTTTACTGTATACCTTGGACCTTCACAGTGACGATGAAACACAGAAATTGCATCGGAATTAAATATAAGAGACACAATGCCGACTTAAGTACAGGAAGACTGAGTCTTCCTACTGTCTATGTTTTGAGCGTTTCCTGTGTCACCAGTTTTACATTCTGATGCACCTCTGCAGGTTTACTGTATCCCTTGGACCTTCCCATTGACGATCAAACACAGAAATTGCATCGGAATTAAATATAAGAGACACAACGACGACTTAAGTACAAGAAAACTGAGTCTTCTTACGGTCTATGTTTTGAGCGTTTTCTGTGTCACCAGATTTACATTCTGATGCACCTCTGCAGCTTTACTGTATCCATTGGACATTCCCATTGACGATGAAACACAGAGATTGCATCGGAATTAAATATAAGAGACACCATGCCGACTTAAGTAAAGGTAGACTGAGTCTTCCCACTGTCTATGATTTGACCGGTTCCTGTATCACCAGGTTTACATTCCGATGCACCTCTGTAGGTTTACTGTGTCCCTTCGACTCTCCCATTGGCAATGAAACACAGAAATTGCATCGGAATTAAATATAAGAGACATAATGCCGACTTAAGTACAGGAAGACTGAGTCTTCCTACTGTCTATATTTTGAGCGTTTCCTGTGTCACCAGTATTACATTCCGATGCACCTCTGCAGGTTTACTGTATCCATTGGACCTTCCCATTGACGATAAAACACAGAAATTGAATGGGAATTAAATATAAGAGACACAACGAAGACTTAAGTACAAGAAAACTGAGTCTTCTTACGGTCTATGTTTTGAGCGTTTTCTGTGCCACCAGATTTACATTCCGATGCACCTCTCCAGGTTTACTGTATCCCTTGGACCTTCCCATTGACGATGAAAAACAGAAATTGCATCGGATTTAAATATAAGATACACAATGCCGACTTAAGTACAGGAAGACTAAGTCTCCCTACTGTCTCTGTTTTAAGCGTTACCTGTGTCATCAGTTTTACTTTCCGATGCACCTCTGCATGTTTACTATATCCCTTGGACCTTCCCATTAACGATGAAACACAGAAATTTAATCTGAAATAAATATAAGGGACACAATGCCGACATAAGTACAGGAAGACTGATTCTTCCTACTATCTATGTTTTGAGCGTTTCCTCTGTCACCAGTTTTACATTCCGATGCACCTCTGCATGTTTACTGTATCACTTCGACCTTCCCATTGACGATGAAACACAGAAATTGCATCGGAATTAAATATAAGAGACATAATGCCGACTTAAGTACAGGAAGACTGAGTCTTCCTACTGTCTATGATTTGAGCGTTTCCTGTGTCACTAGTTTTACATTCCGATGCACATCTCCAGGTCTACTGTATCCCTTGGACCTTCACAGTGGCGATGAAACACAGAAATCGCATCGGAATTAAAGGTAAAAAACACAATGCCGACTTAAGTACAAGAAAACTGAGTCTTCTTAGGGTCTATGTTTTGAGCGTTTCCCTTGTCACCAGTTTTACCTTCCGATGCACCTCTCCAGGTATACTGTTTCCCTTCGTCCTTCCCATTGACGATGAAACACAGAAATTGCATCGGAATTAAATATAAGAGTCACAATGCTGCCGACATAAGTACAGGAAGACTGAGTCTTCCTACTGTCTATGGCTCAAATGGCTCTGAGCACTATGGGACTCAACTGCTGAGGTCATTAGTCCCCTAGAACTTAGAACTAGTTAAACCTAACTAACCTAAGGACATCACAAACATCCATGCCCGAGGCAGGATTCGAACCTGCGACCGTAGCGGTCTTGCGGTTCCAGACTGCAGCGCCTTTAACCGCACGGCCACTTCGGCTGGCTACTGTCTATGCTTTGAGCGTTTCCTGTGTCATCAGTTTTACATTCCGATGCACCTTTGGAGGTTTAATGTATCCATGCGACCTTCCCATTGACGATGAAACACAGAAATTGCATCGATTTAAATATAAGAGACACAATGCCGACTTAAGTACAGGAAGACTGAGTCTTCCTACTGTCTATGTTTTGAGCGTTTCTTGTGTCACCAGTATTACATTCCGATACACCTCTGCAGGTTTACTGTATCCATTGGACGTTCCCATTGACGATGAAACACAGAAATTGCATCGGAATTAAATATAAGAGACACAATGCGGACTTAAGTACAGGAAGAATGAGTCTTCCTACTGTCTATGTTTTGAGCGTTTCCTGTGTCACCAATTTTACATTCTGATGCACCTCTGCAGGTTTACTGTATCCCTTGGACCTTCCCATTGACGATGAAACACAGAAATTGCATCGGAATTAAATATAAGAGACACAATGCCGACTTAAGTACAGGAAGACTGAATCTTCCTACTGTCTATAATTTGAGCGTTTCCTGTGTCACCAGTATTACATTCCGATGCACCTCTGCAGGTTTGCTGTATCCCTTGGACCTTCCCATTGACGATCAAACACAGAAATAGCATCGGAATTAAATATAAGAGACACAACGACGACTTAAGTACAAGAAAACTGAGTCTTCTTACGGTCTATGTTTTGAGCGTTTTCTGTGTCACCAGATTTACATTCCGATGCACCTCTGCAGGTTTACTGTATCCATTGGACCTTCCCATTGACGATGAAACACAGAGATTGCATCGGAATTAAATATAAGAGACACCATGCCGACTTAAGTAATGGTAGACTGAGTCTTCCCACTGTCTATGATTTGACCGTGTCCTGTATCACCAGGTTTACATTCCGATGCACCTGTGTAGGTTTACTGTGTCCCTTCGACTTTCCCATTGGCAATGAAACACAGAAATTGCATCGGAATTTAATATAAGAGACATAATGCCGACTTAAGTACAGGAAGACTGAGTCTTCCTACTGTCTATGCTTTGAGCGTTTCCTGTGTCACCAGTTTTACATTCCAATGCACCTCTGCAGGTTTACTGTATCCCTTGCACCTTCCCATTGACGATGAAGCACAGAAATTGAATCGGAATTAAGTATATCAGACACAATGCCGACTGAAGTACAGGAAGATTGAGTCTTCCTACTGTCTATGATTTGAGCGTTTCCTGTGTCACCAGTTTTACATTCCGATGCGCCTCTGCAGGTTTACTGTATTCATTGGACCTTCCCATTGACGATGAAACACAGAAATTGCATCGGAATTAAATATAAGAGACACAATGCCGACTTAAGTACAGGAAGACTGAGTCTTCCTACTGTCTATGTTTTGAGCGTTTCCTGTGTCACCAGTTTTACATTCCGATGCACCTCTGCAGGTTTACTGTATCCCTTCGACCTTCCCATTGACGATGAAAGACAGAAATTGCATCGGAATTAAATATAAGAGACACAATGCCGACTTAAGTACAGGAAGACTGAGTCTTCCTACTGTCTATATTTTGAGCGTTTCCTGTGTCACTAGTTTTACATTCCGATGCACCTCTGCAGGATTACTGTATCCCTTGGACCTTCACAGTGACGATGAGACACAGAAATCGCATCGGAATTAAAGGTAAAAGCCACAATGCCGACTTAAGTACAAGAAAACTGAGTCTTCTTCGGGTCTATGTTTTGAGCGTTTCCCTTGTCACCAGTTTTACATTCCGATGCACCTCTGCAGGTATACTGTTTCCCTTCGTCCTTCCCATTGACGATGAAACACAGAAATTGCATCGGAATTAAATATAAGAGTCACAATGCTGCCGACATAAGTACAGGAAGCCTGAGTCTTCCTACTGTCTATGTTTTGAGCGTTTCCTGTGTCATCAGTTTTACATTCCGATGCACATTTGCAGGTTTACTGTATCCATGCGACCTTCCCATTGACGATGAAACACAGAAATTGCATCGGAATTAAATATAAGAGTCACAATGCTGCCGACATAAGTACAGGAAGACTGAGTCTTCCTACTGTCTATGATTTGAGCGTTTCCTGTGTCATCAGTTTTACATTCCGATACACCTTTGGAGGTTTGCTGTATCCATGCGACCTTCCCATTGACGATGAAACACAGAAATTGCATCGATTTAAATATAAGAGACACAATGCCGACTTAAGTTCAGGAAGACTGAGTATTCCTACTGTCTATGTTTTGAGCGTTTCCTGTATCATCAGTTTTACATTCCGATGCACCTCTGCCGGTTTACTGTATCCCTTGCACCTTCCCATTGTCGATGAAACACAGAAATCGCATCGGAATTAAATATAAGAGACACAATGGCGACTTAAGTACAGGAAGACAGAGACTTCCTACTGTCTATGGTTTGAGCGTTTCCTGTGTCACGAGTATTACATTCCGATGCACCTCTGCAGGTTTACTGTATCCATTGGACCTTCCCATTGACGATGAAACACAGAAATTGCATGGGAATTAAATATAAGACACACAACGACGACTTAAGTACAAGAAAACTGAGTCTTCTAACGGTCTATGTTTTGAGCGTTTTCTGTGTCACCAGATTTACATTCCGATGCACCTCTGCAGGTATACTGTATCCCTTGGACCTTCCCATTGACGATGAAAAACTGAAATTGCATCGGATTTAAATATAAGATACACAATGCCGACTTAAGTACAGGAAGACTAAGTCTCCCTACCGTCTATGTTTTGAGCGTTTCCTGTGTCATCAGTTTTACTTGCCGATGCACCTCTGCATGTTTACTATATTCCTTGGACCTTCCCATTCACGATGAAACACAGAAATTCAATCGGAAATAAATATAAGAGACACAATGCCGACTTAAGTACAGGAAGACTGAGTCTTGCTACTGTCTATATTTTGAGCGTTTCCTGTGTCACCAGTTTTACATTCCGATGCACCTCTGCAGGTTTACTGTATCGCTTCGACCTTCCCATTGACGATGAAACACAGAAATTGCATCGGAAATAAATATAAGAGACACAATGCCGACTTAAGTACAGGAAGACTGAGTCTTCCTACTGTCTATGTTTTGAGCGTTTCCTGTGTCCTAGTTTTACATTCCGATGCACCTTTGCGGGTTTACTGTATCCCTTGGACCTTCCCATTGACGACGAAAAACAGAAATTGCATCGGATTTAAATATAAGATACACAATGCCGACTTAAGTACAGGAAGACTAAGTCTCCCTACCGTCTATGCTTTGAGCGTTTCCTGTGTCATCAGTTTTACTTTCCGATGCACCTCTGCATGTTTACTATATCCCTTGGACCTTCCCATTCACGATGAAACACAGAAATTTAATCGGAAATAAATATAAGAGACACAATGCCGACTTAAGTACAGGAAGACTGAGTCTACCTACTGTCTATGTTTTGAGCGTTTCCTGTGTCACCAGTTTTACATTCTGATGCACCTCTGCAGGTTAACTGTATCCCTTGGACCTTCCCATTGACGATGAAACACAGATATTGCATCGGAATTAAATATAAGAGACACAATGCCGAATTAAGTACAAGAATACAGTATTCTTACAGTCAATGTTTTGAGCGTTTCCTGTGTCACCAGTTTTACATTCAGATGCACATCTGCAGGTTTACTGTATCCCCTGGACCATCCCATTGGCGATGAAACACACAAATTGCATCGAAATTAAATATAAGAGACACAATGCCGACTTAAGTACAGGAAGACTGAGTCTTCCTACTGTCTATGTTTTGAGCGTTTCCTGTGTCACCAGTTTTACATTCCGATGCACCTCTGCCGGTTTACTGTATCCCTTGCACCTTCCCATTGACGGTGAAACACAGAAATTGCATCGGAATTAAATATAAGAGACACAATGAAGACTTAAGTACAGGAAGACTGAGTCTTCCTACTGTCAATGATTTGAGCGTTTCCTGTGTCATCAGTGTTACATTCCGATGCACCTCTGCAGGTTTACTGTATCCCTTGGTCCTTCCCATTGACGATGAAAATCAGAAATTGCATCGGAATTATATATAAGAGACACAACGCCGACTTAAGTACATGAAAACTGAGTCTTCTTACGGTCTATGTTATGAGCGTTTCCTGTGTCACCAGCTTTAAATTCCGATGCGCCTCTGCAGGTTTACTGTATCCCTTGGACCTTCCCATTGACGATGAAGCACAGAAATTGCATCGGAATTAAAAATAAGAGACACAATGTTGACATAAGTACAGGAAGACTAGGTTTCCCTACTGTCTATGATTTGAGCGTTTCCTGTGTCATCAGTTTTACATTCCGATGCACCTGTGCAGGTTTACTGTATCCCTTAGACCTTCCCATTGACGATGAAACACAGAAATTCCATCGGAATTAAATGTAAGAGACACAATGCCGACTTAAGTACAGGAAGACTGAGTCTTCCTACTGTCTATGTTTTGAGCGTTTCCTGTGTCACCAGTTTTACCTTCCGATGCACCTCTGCCGGTTTACTGTATCCCTTGGACCTTCCCATTGTCGATGAAACACAGAAATCGCACCGGAATTAAATATAGGAGACACAATGCCGACTTAAGTACAGGAAGACTGAGTCTTCATACTGTCTATGTTTTGAGCGTTTCCTGTGTCGCCAGTTTTACATTCAGATGCACCTCTGCAGGTTTACTGTGTATCCCTTGGACCTTACCATTGACGATGAAACACAGAAATTGCATTGGAATTAAATAGAAGAGACACAATGCCGACATAAGAACAGGAAGACTGAGTCTTCCTACTGTCTATGTTTTGAGCGCATCCTGTGTCACCAGTTTTACATACCGATGCACCTCTGCGGGTTTACTGTATCCCTTGGACCATCACAGTGACGATGAAACACAGAAATAGCATCGGAATTAAATATAAGAGACTCAATGCCGACTTAATTACAGGAAGACTGAGTCTTCCTACTGTCTATGTTTTGAGCGTTTCCTGTGTAACTAGTTTTACATTCCGTTGCACCTTTGCAGGATTACTGTATCCCTTGGACCTACCCATTGACGATGAAACACAGAAATTGCATCGGAATTAAATATAAGAGACACAATGACGACTTAAGTACAGGAAGACTGAGTCTTCCTACTGTCTATAATTTGAGCGTTTCCTGTGTCACCAGTTTTACATTCCGATGCACCTCTACAGGTTTACTGTATCCCTTGGACCTTCCCATTGACGATGAAACACAGAAATTGCACCGGAATTAAATATAAGAGACACAATGCCAACTTAAGTACAGGAAGACTGAGTCTTCCTACTGTCTATGTTTTGAGCGTTTCCTGTGTCACCAGTTTTACATTCTGATGCACCTCTGCAGGTTTACTGTATCCCTTGGACCTTCCCATTGACGATGAAACACAGAAATTGCATCGGAATTAAATATAAGAGACACAATGCCGACTTAAGTACAAGAAAACAGTCTTCTTACAGTCAATGTTTTGAGCGTTTCCTGTGTCACCAGTTTTACATTCCGATGCACCTCTGCCGGTTGACTGTATCCCTTGCACCTTCCCATTGTCGATCAAACACAGAAATCGCATCGGAATTAAATATAAGAGACACAATGCCTACTTAAGTACAGGAAGACTGAGACTTCCTACTGTCTATGTTTTGAGCGTTTCCTGTGTCACTAGTTTTACATTCCGATGCACCTCTGCAGGTTTATTGTATCCCTTGGACCTTCCCATTGACGATGAAACACAGAAATTGCATCGGAATTAAATATAAGAGACACAATGCCGACATAAGTACAAGGAAGACTGAGTCTTCCTACTGTCTATTTTTTGAGCGTTCCCTGTGTCACCAGTTTTACATTCTGATGCACCTCTGCAGGTTTACTGTATCCCTTGGACCTTCCCATTGACGATGAAACACAGATATTGCATCGGAATTAAATATAAGAGACACAATGCCGACTTAAGTACAGGAAGACTGAGTCTTCCTACTGTCTATGTTTTGAGCGTTGCCTGTGTCACCAGTTTTACATTCCGATGTGCCTCTGCAGGTTTACTGTATCCATTGGACTTTCCCATTCACGATGAAACACAGAAATTGCATCGGAGTTAAATATAAGAGACACAACGCCGACTTAAGCACAAGAAAACTGAGTCTTCTTACGGTCTATGATTTGAGCGTTTCCTGTGTCACCAGTTTTACTTTCCGATGCAGCTCTGCATGTTTACTATATCCCTTGGACCTTCCCATTGACGATGGAAAACAGAAATTGCATCGGAATTAAATATAAGAGTCACTATGCCGACTTAAGTACAGGAAGACTGAGTCTTCCTACTGTCTATGTTTTGAGCGTTTCCTGTGTCATCAGTTTTACATTCCGATGCACTTTTGCAGGTTTACTGTATCCATGCGACCTTCCCATTGACGATGAAACACAGAAATTGCATCGGAATTAAATATAAGAGTCACAATGCTGCCGACATAAGTACAGGAAGACTGAGTCTTCCTACTGTCTATGATTTGAGCGTTTCCTGTGTCATCAGTTTTACATTCCGATGCACCTTTGGAGGTTTACTGTATCCATGCGACCTTCCCATTGACGATGAAACACAGAAATTGCATCGATTTAAATATAAGAGACACAATGCCGACTTAAGTTCAGGAAGACTGAGTATTCCTACTGTCTATGTTTTGAGAGTTTCCTGTGTCATCAGTTTTATATTCCGATGCACCTCTGCCGGTTTACTGTATCCCTTGCACCTTCCCATTGTCGATGAAACACAGAAATCGCATCGGAATTAAATATAAGAGACACAATGCCGACTTAAGTACAGGAAGACAGAGACTTCCTACTGTCTATGTTTGAGCGTTTCCTGTGTCACCAGTATTACATTCCGATGCACCTCTGCAGGTTTACTGTATCCATTGGACCTTCCCATTGACGATGAAACAAAGAAATTACATGGGAATTAAATATAAGAGACACAACGACGACTTAAGTACAAGAAAACTGAGTCTTCTTACGGTCTATGTTTTGAGCGTTTTATGTGTCACCAGATTTACATTCCGATGCACCTCTGCAGGTTTACTGTATCCCTTGGACCTTCCCATTGACGATGAAACACAGAAATTGCATCGGAATTAAATATAAGAGACACAATGCCGACTTAAGTACAGGAAGACTGAGTCTTCCTACGGTCTATAATTTGAGCGTTTCCTGTGTCACCAGTTTTACATTCCGATGCACCTCTACAGGTTTACTGTATACCTTGGACCTTCACAGTGACGATGAAACACAGAAATTGCATCGGATTTAAATATAAGATACACAATGCCGACTTAAGTACAGGAAGACTAAGTCTCCCTACTGTCTATGTTTTGAGCGTTTCCTGTGTCATCAGTTTTACTTTCCGATGTACCTCTGCATGTTTACTATATCCCTTGGACCTTCCCATTCACGATGAAACACAGAAATTTAATCGGAAATAAATATAAGAGACACAATGCCGACTTAAGTACAGGAAGACTGAGTCTTCCCACTGTCTATGATTTGACCGTGTCCTGTATCACCAGGTTTACATTCCGATGCACCTCTGTAGGTTTACTGTGTCCCTTCGACTTTCCCATTGGCAATGAAACACAGAAATTGCATCGGAATTAAATATAAGAGACATAATGCCGACTTAAGTACAGGAAGACTGAGTCTTCCTACTGTCTATGATTTGAGCGTTTCCTGTGTCACCAGTATTACATTCAGATGCAACTCTCCAGGTTTACTGTATCCATTGGACCTTCCCATTGACGATGAAACACAGAAATTGCATGGGAATTAAATATAAGAGACACAACGAAGACTTAAGTACAAGAAAACGGAGTCTTCTTACGGTCTATGTTTTGAGCGTTTTCTGTGTCACCAGATTTACATTCCGATGCACATCTGCAGGTTTACTGTATCCCTTGGACCTTCCCATTGACGATGAAAAACAGAAATTGCATCGGATTTAAAAATAAGATACACAATGCCGACTTAAGTACAGGAGGACTAAGTCTCCCTACTGTCTATATTTTGAGCGTTTCCTGTGTCATCAGTTTTACTTTCCGATGCACCTCTGCATGTTTACTATATCCCTTGGACCTTCCCATTAACGAAGAAACACAGAAATTTAATCGGAAATAAATATAACAGACACAATGCCGACATAAGTACAGGAAGACTGAGTCTTCCTACTATCTATGTTTTGAGCGTTTCCTGTGTCACCAGTTTTACATTCCGATGCACCTCTGCCGGTTGACTGTATCCCTTGCACCTTCCCATTGTCGATCAAACACAGAAATCGCATCGGAATTAAATATAAGAGACACAATGCCTACTTAAGTACAGGAAGACTGAGACTTCCTACTGTCTATGTTTTGAGCGTTTCCTGTGTCGCTAGTTTTACATTCCGATGCACCTCTGCAGGTTTATTGTATCCCTTGCACCTTCCCATTGTCGATCAAACACAGAAATCGCATCGGAATTAAATATAAGAGACACAATGCCTACTTAAGTACAGGAAGACTGAGACTTCCTACTGTCTATGTTTTGAGCGTTTCCTGTGTCACTAGTTTTACATTCCGATGCACCTCTGCAGGTTTATTGTATCCCTTAGACCTTCCCATTGACGATGAAACACAGAAATTCCATCGGAATTAAATGTAAGAGACACAATGCCGACTTAAGTACAGGAAGACTGAGTCTTCCTACTGTCTATGTTTTGAGCGTTTCCTGTGTCACCAGTTTTACCTTCCGATGCACCTCTGCCGGTTTACTGTATCCCTTGGACCTTCCCATTGTCGATGAAACACAGAAATCGCACCGGAATTAAATATAGGAGACACAATGCCGACTTAAGTACAGGAAGACTGAGTCTTCATACTGTCTATGTTTTGAGCGTTTCCTGTGTCGCCAGTTTTACATTCAGATGCACCTCTGCAGGTTTACTGTGTATCCCTTGGACCTTACCATTGACGATGAAACACAGAAATTGCATTGGAATTAAATAGAAGAGACACAATGCCGACATAAGAACAGGAAGACTGAGTCTTCCTACTGTCTATGTTTTGAGCGCATCCTGTGTCACCAGTTTTACATACCGATGCACCTCTGCGGGTTTACTGTATCCCTTGGACCATCACAGTGACGATGAAACACAGAAATAGCATCGGAATTAAATATAAGAGACTCAATGCCGACTTAATTACAGGAAGACTGAGTCTTCCTACTGTCTATGTTTTGAGCGTTTCCTGTGTAACTAGTTTTACATTCCGTTGCACCTTTGCAGGATTACTGTATCCCTTGGACCTACCCATTGACGATGAAACACAGAAATTGCATCGGAATTAAATATAAGAGACCCAATGCCGACTTAAGTACAGGAAGACTGAGTCTTCCTACTGTCTATGTTTTGAGAGTTTCCTGTGTCACCAGTTTTACATTCTGATGCACCTCTGAAGGTTTACTGTATCCCTTGGACCTTCCCATTGACGATGAAACACAGAAATTGCATCGGAATTAAATATAAGAGACACAATGACGACTTAAGTACAGGAAGACTGAGTCTTCCTACTGTCTATAATTTGAGCGTTTCCTGTGTCACCAGTTTTACATTCCGATGCACCTCTACAGGTTTACTGTATCCCTTGGACCTTCCCATTGATGATGAAACACAGAAATTGCACCGGAATTAAATATAAGAGACACAATGCCAACTTAAGTACAGGAAGACTGAGTCTTCCTACTGTCTATGTTTTGAGCGTTTCCTGTGTCACCAGTTTTACATTCTGATGCACCTCTGCAGGTTTACTGTATCCCTTGGACCTTCCCATTGACGATGAAACACAGAAATTGCATCGGAATTAAATATAAGAGACACAATGCCGACTTAAGTACAAGAAAACAGTCTTCTTACAGTCAATGTTTTGAGCGTTTCCTGTGTCACCAGTTTTACATTCCGATGCACCTCTGCCGGTTGACTGTATCCCTTGCACCTTCCCATTGTCGATCAAACACAGAAATCGCATCGGAATTAAATATAAGAGACACAATGCCTACTTAAGTACAGGAAGACTGAGACTTCCTACTGTCTATGTTTTGAGCGTTTCCTGTGTCACTAGTTTTTCATTCCGATGCACCTCTGCAGGTTTATTGTATCCCTTGGACCTTCCCATTGACGATGAAACACAGAAATTGCATCGGAATTAAATATAAGAGACACAATGCCGACATAAGTACAAGGAAGACTGAATCTTCCTACTGTCTATTTTTTGAGCGTTCCCTGTGTCACCAGTTTTACATTCTGATGCACCTCTGCAGGTTTACTGTATCCCTTGGACCTTCCCATTGACGATGAAACACAGATATTGCATCGGAATTAAATATAAGAGACACAATGCCGACTTAAGTACAGGAAGACTGAGTCTTCCTACTGTCTATGTTTTGAGCGTTGCCTGTGTCACCAGTTTTACATTCCGATGTGTCTCTGCAGGTTTACTGTATCCATTGGACTTTCCCATTCACGATGAAACACAGAAATTGCATCGGAATTAAATATAAGAGACACAACGCCGACTTAAGCACAAGAAAACTGAGTCTTCTTACGGTCTATGATTTGAGCGTTTCCTGTGTCACCAGTTTTACTTTCCGATGCAGCTCTGCATGTTTACTATATCCCTTGGACCTTCCCATTGACGATGGAAAACAGAAATTGCATCGGAATTAAATATAAGAGTCACTATGCCGACTTAAGTACAGGAAGACTGAGTCTTCCTACTGTCTATGTTTTGAGCGTTTCCTGTGTCATCAGTTTTACATTCCGATGCACTTTTGCAGGTTTACTGTATCCATGCGACCTTCCCATTGACGATGAAACACAGAAATTGCATCGGAATTAAATATAAGAGTCACAATGCTGCCGACATAAGTACAGGAAGACTGAGTCTTCCTACTGTCTATGATTTGAGCGTTTCCTGTGTCATCAGTTTTACATTCCGATGCACCTTTGGAGGTTTACTGTATCCATGCGACCTTCCCATTGACGATGAAACACAGAAATTGCATCGATTTAAATATAAGAGACACAATGCCGACTTAAGTTCAGGAAGACTGAGTATTCCTACTGTCTATGTTTTGAGAGTTTCCTGTGTCATCAGTTTTATATTCCGATGCACCTCTGCCGGTTTACTGTATCCCTTGCACCTTCCCATTGTCGATGAAACACAGAAATCGCATCGGAATTAAATATAAGAGACACAATGCCGACTTAAGTACAGGAAGACAGAGACTTCCTACTGTCTATGTTTGAGCGTTTCCTGTGTCACCAGTATTACATTCCGATGCACCTCTGCAGGTTTACTGTATCCATTGGACCTTCCCATTGACGATGAAACAAAGAAATTACATGGGAATTAAATATAAGAGACACAACGACGACTTAAGTACAAGAAAACTGAGTCTTCTTACGGTCTATGTTTTGAGCGTTTTATGTGTCACCAGATTTACATTCCGATGCACCTCTGCAGGTTTACTGTATCCCTTGGACCTTCCCATTGACGATGAAACACAGAAATTGCATCGGAATTAAATATAAGAGACACAATGCCGACTTAAGTACAGGAAGACTGAGTCTTCCCACTGTCTATGATTTGACCGTGTCCTGTATCACCAGGTTTACATTCCGATGCACCTCTGTAGGTTTACTGTGTCCCTTCGACTTTCCCATTGGCAATGAAACACAGAAATTGCATCGGAATTAAATATAAGAGACATAATGCCGACTTAAGTACAGGAAGACTGAGTCTTCCTACTGTCTATGATTTGAGCGTTTCCTGTGTCACCAGTATTACATTCAGATGCAACTCTCCAGGTTTACTGTATCCATTGGACCTTCCCATTGACGATGAAACACAGAAATTGCATGGGAATTAAATATAAGAGACACAACGAAGACTTAAGTACAAGAAAACGGAGTCTTCTTACGGTCTATGTTTTGAGCGTTTTCTGTGTCACCAGATTTACATTCCGATGCACATCTGCAGGTTTACTGTATCCCTTGGACCTTCCCATTGACGATGAAAAACAGAAATTGCATCGGATTTAAATATAAGATACACAATGCCGACTTAAGTACAGGAAGACTAAGTCTCCCTACTGTCTATACTTTGAGCGTTTCCTGTGTCATCAGTTTTACTTTCCGATGCACCTCTGCATGTTTACTATATCCCTTGGACCTTCCCATTAACGAAGAAACACAGAAATTTAATCGGAAATAAATATAACAGACACAATGCCGACATAAGTACAGGAAGACTGAGTCTTCCTACTATCTATGTTTTGAGCGTTTCCTGTGTCACCAGTTTTACATTCCGATGCACCTCTGCCGGTTGACTGTATCCCTTGCACCTTCCCATTGTCGATCAAACACAGAAATCGCATCGGAATTAAATATAAGAGACACAATGCCTACTTAAGTACAGGAAGACTGAGACTTCCTACTGTCTATGTTTTGAGCGTTTCCTGTGTCACTAGTTTTACATTCCGATGCACCTCTGCAGGTTTATTGTATCCCTTGGACCTTCCCATTGACGATGAAACACAGAAATTGCATCGGAATTAAATATAAGAGACACAATGCCGACATAAGTACAAGGAAGACTGAGTCTTCCTACTGTCTATTTTTTGAGCGTTCCCTGTGTCACCAGTTTTACATTCTGATGCACCTCTGCAGGTTTACTGTATCCCTTGGACCTTCCCATTGACGATGAAACACAGATATTGCATCGGAATTAAATATAAGAGACACAATGCCGACTTAAGTACAGGAAGACTGAGTCTTCCTACTGTCTATGTTTTGAGCGTTGCCTGTGTCACCAGTTTTACATTCCGATGTGCCTCTGCAGGTTTACTGTATCCATTGGACTTTCCCATTCACGATGAAACACAGAAATTGCATCGGAATTAAATATAAGAGACACAACGCCGACTTAAGCACAAGAAAACTGAGTCTTCTTACGGTCTATGATTTGAGCGTTTCCTGTGTCACCAGTTTTACTTTCCGATGCAGCTCTGCATGTTTACTATATCCCTTGGACCTTCCCATTGACGATGGAAAACAGAAATTGCATCGGAATTAAATATAAGAGTCACTATGCCGACTTAAGTACAGGAAGACTGAGTCTTCCTACTGTCTATGTTTTGAGCGTTTCCTGTGTCATCAGTTTTACATTCCGATGCACTTTTGCAGGTTTACTGTATCCATGCGACCTTCCCATTGACGATGAAACACAGAAATTGCATCGGAATTAAATATAAGAGTCACAATGCTGCCGACATAAGTACAGGAAGACTGAGTCTTCCTACTGTCTATGATTTGAGCGTTTCCTGTGTCATCAGTTTTACATTCCGATGCACCTTTGGAGGTTTACTGTATCCATGCGACCTTCCCATTGACGATGAAACACAGAAATTGCATCGATTTAAATATAAGAGACACAATGCCGACTTAAGTTCAGGAAGACTGAGTATTCCTACTGTCTATGTTTTGAGAGTTTCCTGTGTCATCAGTTTTATATTCCGATGCACCTCTGCCGGTTTACTGTATCCCTTGCACCTTCCCATTGTCGATCAAACACAGAAATCGCATCGGAATTAAATATAAGAGACACAATGCCGACTTAAGTACAGGAAGACAGAGACTTCCTACTGTCTATGTTTGAGCGTTTCCTGTGTCACCAGTATTACATTCCGATGCACCTCTGCAGGTTTACTGTATCCATTGGACCTTCCCATTGACGATGAAACAAAGAAATTACATGGGAATTAAATATAAGAGACACAACGACGACTTAAGTACAAGAAAACTGAGTCTTCTTACGGTCTATGTTTTGAGCGTTTTATGTGTCACCAGATTTACATTCCGATGCACCTCTGCAGGTTTACTGTATCCCTTGGACCTTCCCATTGACGATGAAACACAGAAATTGCATCGGAATTAAATATAAGAGACACAATGCTGACTTAAGTACAGGAAGACTGAGTCTTCCTACGGTCTATAATTTGAGCGTTTCCTGTGTCACCAGTTTTACATTCCGATGCACCTCTACAGGTTTACTGTATACCTTGGACCTTCACAGTGACGATGAAACACAGAAATTGCATCGGATTTAAATATAAGATACACAATGCCGACTTAAGTACAGGAAGACTAAGTCTCCCTACTGTCTATGTTTTGAGAGTTTCCTGTGTCATCAGTTTTACTTTCCGATGCACCTCTGCATGTTTACTATATCCCTTGGACCTTCCCATTCACGATGAAACACAGAAATTTAATCGGAAATAAATATAAGAGACACAATGCCGACTTAAGTACAGGAAGACTGAGTCTTCCCACTGTCTATGATTTGACCGTGTCCTGTATCACCAGGTTTACATTTCGATGCACCTCTGTAGGTTTACTGTGTCCCTTCGACTTTCCCATTGGCAATGAAACACAGAAATTGCATCGGAATTAAATATAAGAGACATAATGCCGACTTAAGTACAGGAAGACTGAGTCTTCCTACTGTCTATGATTTGAGCGTTTCCTGTGTCACCAGTATTACATTCAGATGCAACTCTCCAGGTTTACTGTATCCATTAGACCTTCCCATTGACGATGAAACACAGAAATTGCATGGGAATTAAATATAAGAGACACAACGAAGACTTAAGTACAAGAAAACGGAGTCTTCTTACGGTCTATGTTTTGAGCGTTTTCTGTGTCACCAGATTTACATTCCGATGCACATCTGCAGGTTTACTGTATCCCTTGGACCTTCCCATTGACGATGAAAAACAGAAATTGCATCGGATTTAAATATAAGATACACAATGCCGACTTAAGTACAGGAAGACTAAGTCTCCCTACTGTCTATATTTTGAGCGTTTCCTGTGTCATCAGTTTTACTTTCCGATGCACCTCTGCATGTTTACTATATCCCTTGGACCTTCCCATTAACGAAGAAACACAGAAATTTAATCGGAAATAAATATAACAGACACAATGCCGACATAAGTACAGGAAGACTGAGTCTTCCTACTATCTATGTTTTGAGCGTTTCCTGTGTCACCAGTTTTACATTCCGATGCACCTCTGCAGGTTTACTGTATCCCTTCGACCTTCCCATTGACGATGAAACACAGAAATTGCATCGGAATTAAATATAAGATAATGCCGACTTAAGTACAGGAAGACTGAGTCTTCCTACTGTCTTCGTTTTGAGCGTTTCCTGTGTCATTAGTTTTACATTCCGATGCACCTCTGCAGGTATACTGTTTCCCTTCGTCCTTCCCATTGACGATGAAACACAGAAATTGCATCGGAATTAAATATAAGTGTCACAATGCTGCCGACATAAGTACAGGAAGACTGAGTCTTCCTACTGTCTATGATTTTAGCGTTTCCTGTGTCATCAGTTTCACATTCCGATGCACCTTTGGAGGTTTACTGTATCCATGCGACCTTCCCATTGACGATGAAACACAGAAATTGCGTCGATTTAAATATAAGAGACACAATGCCGACTTAAGCTGAGGAAGACTGAGTATTCCTACTGTCTATGTTTTGAGCGTTTCCCTTGTCACCAGTTTTACATTCCGATGCACCTCTGCAGGTATACTGTTTCCCTTCGACCCTCCGACTGACGATGAAAAACAGAAATTGCATCGGAATTAAATATAATAGACACATTGCTGCCATAAGTACAAGGAAACTGAGTCTTCTTACGGTCTACGTTTGAGCGTTTCCTGTGTCACCAGTTTTACATTCCGATGCACCTCTGTAGGTTTACTGTGTCCCTTCGACTTTCCCATTGGCAATGAAGCACAGAAATTGCATCGGAATTAAATATAAGAGACACAATGCCGACTTAAGTACAGGAAGACTGAGTCTTCCTACTGTCTATAATTTGAGCGTTTCCTGTGTCACCAGTTTTACATTCCGATGCACCTCTGCAGGTTTACTGTATCCCTTCGGACCTTCCCATTGACGATGAAAGACAGAAATTGCATCGGATTTAGATATAAGATACACAATGCCGACTTAAGTACAGGAAGACTAAGTCTCCCTTCTGACTATGTTTTGAGCGTTTCCTGTGTCATCAGTTTTACTTTCCGATGCACCTCTGCATGTTTACTATATCCCTTGGACCTTCCCATTGACGATGAAAAACAGAAATTGCATCGGATTTAAATATAAGAGACACAATGCCGGCTTATGTACAGGAAGACTGAGATCTCCTACTGTCTATGGTTTGAGCGTTTCCTGTGTCACCAGTTTTACATTCCAATGCACCTCTGCAGGTTACTGTATCCAATGCACCTTCCCATTGACGATGAAACACAGAAATTGCATCGGAATTAAGTATATCAGACACAATGCCGACTGAAGTACAGGAAGATTGAATCATCCTACTGTCTATGATTTGAGCGTTTCCTGTGTCACCAGTTTTACATTCCGATGCGCCTCTGCAGGTTTACTGTATTCATTGGACCTTCCCATTGACGATGAAACACAGAAATTGCATCGGAATTAAATATAAGAGACACAATGCCGACTTAAGTACAGGAAGACTGAGTCTTCCTACTGTCTATGTTTTGAGCGTTTCCTGTGTCACCAGTTTTACATTCCGATGCACCTCTGCAGGTTTACTGTATCCCTTCGACCTTCCCATTGACGATGAAACACAGAAATTGCATCGGAATGAAATATAAGAGACACAATGCCGGCTTAAGTACAGGAAGACTGAGTCTTCCTACTGTCTATATTTTGAGCGTTTCCTGTGTCACTAGTTTTACATTCCGATGCACCTCTGCAGGATTACTGTATCCCTTGGACCTTCACAGTGACGATGAGACACAGAAATCGCATCGGAATTAAAGGTAAAAGACACAATGCCGACTTAAGTACAAGAAAACTGAGTCTTCTTCGGGTCTATGTTTTGAGCGTTTCCCTTGTCACCAGTTTTACATTCCGATGCACCTCTGCTGGTATACTGTTTCCCTTCGTCCTTCCCATTGACGATGAAGCATATAAATTGCATCGGAATTAAATATAAGAGTCACAATGCTGCCGACTTAAGTACAGGAAGACTGAGTCTTCCTACTGTCTACGTTTTGAGCGTTTCCTGTGACATCAGTTTTACATTCCGATGCACCTTTGGAGGTTAACGGTATCCATGCGACCTTCCCATTGACGATGAAACACAGAAATTGCATCGATTTAAATATAAGAGACACAATGCCGACTTAAGTTCAGGAAGACTGAGTATTCCTACTGTCTATGTTTTGAGCGTTTCCTGTGTCATCAGTTTTACATTCCGATGAACCTCTGCCGGTTTACTGTATCCCTTGCTGCTTCCCATTGTCGATGAAACACAGAAATTGCATCGGAATTAAATATAAGAGACACAATGCCGACTTAAGTACAAGAAAACAGTCTTCTTACAGTCAATGTTTTGAGCGTTTCCCTTGTCACCAGTTTTACATTCCGATGCACATCTCCAGGTATACTGTTTCCCTTCGTCCTTCCCATTGACGATTAAACACAGAAATTGCATCAGAATTATATATAAGAGTCACAATGCTGCCGACATAAGTACAGGAAGACTGAGTCTTCCTACTGTCTATGATTTGAGCGTTTCCTGTGTCATCAGTTTTACATTCCGATGCACCTTTGAAGGTTTACTGTATCCATGCGACCTTCCCATTGACGATGAAACACAGAAATTGCATCGATTTAAATATAAGAGACACAATGCCGACTTAAGTTCAGGAAGACTGAGTATTCCTACAGTCTATGTTTTGAGCGTTTCCTGTGTCACCAGTATTACATTCCGATGCACCTCTGCAGGTTTACTGTATCCATTGGACCTTCCCATTGACGATGAAACACAGAAATTGCATGGGAATTAAATATAAGAACACAACGACGACTTAAGTACAAGAAAACTGAGTCTTCTTACGGTCTATGTTTTGAGCGTTTTCTGTGTCACCAGATTTACATTCCGATGCACCTCTGCAGGTTTACTGTATCCCTTGGACCTTCCCATTGACGATGAAAAACAGAAATTGCATCGGATTTAAATATAAGATACACAATGCCGAATTAAGTACAGGAAGACTAAGACTCCCTACTGTCTACGTTTTGAGCGTTTCCTGTGTCATCAGTTTTACTTTCCGATGCACCTCTGCATGCACCTTGGACCTTCCCATTCACGATGAAACACAGAAATTTAATCGGAAATAAATATAAGAGACACAATGCAGACTTAAGTACAGGAAGACTGAGTCTTCCTACTGTCTATGTTTTGAGCGTTTCCTGTGTCACCAGTTTTACATTCCGTTGCACCTCTGCAGGTTTACTGTATCCCTTGGATCTTCCCATTGACGATGAAACACAGAAATTGCATCGGAATTAAATATAAGAGACACAATGCCGACTTAAGTACAGGAACATTGAGTCTTCCTACTGTCTATGTTTTGAGCGTTTCCTGCGTCACCTGTTTTACATTCCGATGCACCTCTGCAGGTTTACTGTATCCATTGGACCTTCCCATTGACGATGAAACACAGAAATTACATCGGAATTAAATATAAGAGACACAACGTTGAGTTAAGTACAAGGAAACTGAGTCTTCTTACGGTCTATGTTTTGAGCGTTTCCAGTGTCACCAGTTTTACATTCCGATGCACCTCTGCAAGTTTACTGTATCCATTATACCTTCCCATGGACGATGAAACACAGGAATTGCATCGGAATTAAATATAAGAGACACAATTCGGACTTAGGTACAGGCAGACTGAGTCTTCCTACTGTCTATGTTTTGAGCGTTTCCTGTGTCACCAGTTTTACATTCCGATGCACCTCTCCAGGTTTACTGTATCCCTTGGACCTTCCCATTGACGATGAAACACAGAAATTGCATCGGAATTAAATATAAGAGACACAATACCTACTTAAGTACAAGAAAACAGTCTTCTTACAGTCAATGTTTTGAGCGTTTCCCTTGTCACCAGTTTTACATTCCGATGCACCTCTGCAGGTATACTGTTTCCCTTCGTCCTTCCCATTGACGATGAAACACAGAAATTGCATCAGAATTATATATAAGAGTCACAATGCTGCCGACATAAGTACTGGAAGACTGAGTCTTCCTACTGTCTATGATTTGAGCGTTTCCTGTGTCATCAGTTTTACATTCCAATGCACCTTTGAAGGTTTACTGTATCCATGCGACCTTCCCATTGACGATGAAACACAGAAATTGCATCGATTTAAATATAAGAGACAAAATGCCGACTTAAGTTCAGGAAGACTGAGTATTCATACTGTCTATGTTTTGAGCGTTTCCTGTGTCATCAGTTTTACATTCCGATGCACCTCTGCCGGTTTACTGTATCCCTTGCACCTTCCCATTGTCGATGAAACACAGAAATCGCATCGGAATTAAATATAACAGACACAATGCCGACTTAAGTACAGGAAGACAGAGACTTCCTACTGTCTATGTTTTGAGCGTTTCCTGTGTCACCAGTATTACATTCCGATGCACCTCTGCCGGTTTACTGTATCCCTTGCACCTTCCCATTGACGATGAAACACAGAAATTGCATCGGAATTAAATATAAGAGACACAATACCTACTTAAGTACAAGAAAACAGTCTTCTTACAGTCAATGTTTTGAGCGTTTCCCTTGTCACCAGTTTTACATTCCGATGCACCTCTGCAGGTATACTGTTTCCCTTCGTCCTTCCCATTGACGATGAAACACAGAAATTGCATCGGAATTATATATAAGAGTCACAATGCTGCCGACATAAGTACTGGAAGACTGAGTCTTCCTACTGTCTATGATTTGAGCGTTTCCTGTGTCATCAGTTTTACATTCCAATGCACCTTTGAAGGTTTACTGTATCCATGCGACCTTCCCATTGACGATGAAACACAGAAATTGCATCGATTTAAATATAAGAGACAAAATGCCGACTTAAGTTCAGGAAGACTGAGTATTCATACTGTCTATGTTTTGAGCGTTTCCTGTGGCATCAGTTTTACATTCCGATGCACCTCTGCCGGTTTACTGTATCCCTTGCACCTTCCCATTGTCGATGAAACACAGAAATCGCATCGGAATTAAATATAACAGACACAATGCCGACTTAAGTACAGGAAGACAGAGACTTCCTACTGTCTATGTTTTGAGCGTTTCCTGTGTCACCAGTATTACATTCCGATGCACCTCTGCAGGTTTACTGTATCCATTGGACCTTCCCATTGACGATGAAACACAGAAATTGCATGGGAATTAAATATAAGAACACAACGACGACTTAAGTACAAGAAAACTGAGTCTTCTTACGGTCTATGTTTTGAGCGTTTTCTGTGTCACCAGATTTACATTCCGATGCACCTCTGCAGGTTTACTGTATCCCTTGGACCTTCCCATTGACGATGAAAAACAGAAATTGCATCGGATTTAAATATAAGATACACAATGCCGAATTAAGTACAGGAAGACTAAGACTCCCTACTGTCTACGTTTTGAGCGTTTCCTGTGTCATCAGTTTTACTTTCCGATGCACCTCTGCATGCACCTTGGACCTTCCCATTCACGATGAAACACAGAAATTTAATCGGAAATAAATATAAGAGACACAATGCAGACTTAAGTACAGGAAGACTGAGTCTTCCTACTGTCTATGTTTTGAGCGTTTCCTGTGTCACCAGTTTTACATTCCGTTGCACCTCTGCAGGTTTACTGTATCCCTTGGATCTTCCCATTGACGATGAAACACAGAAATTGCATCGGAATTAAATATAAGAGACACAATGCCGACTTAAGTACAGGAACATTGAGTCTTCTTACTGTCTATGTTTTGAGCGTTTCCTGCGTCACCTGTTTTACATTCCGATGCACCTCTGCAGGTTTACTGTATCCATTGGACCTTCCCATTGACGATGAAACACAGAAATTACATCGGAATTAAATATAAGAGACACAACGTTGAGTTAAGTACAAGGAAACTGAGTCTTCTTACGGTCTATGTTTTGAGCGTTTCCAGTGTCACCAGTTTTACATTCCGATGCACCTCTGCAAGTTTACTGTATCCATTATACCTTCCCATGGACGATGAAACACAGGAATTGCATCGGAATTAAATATAAGAGACACAATTCGGACTTAGGTACAGGCAGACTGAGTCTTCCTACTGTCTATGTTTTGAGCGTTTCCTGTGTCACCAGTTTTACATTCCGATGCACCTCTCCAGGTTTACTGTATCCCTTGGACCTTCCCATTGACGATGAAACACAGAAATTGCATCGGAATTAAATATAAGAGACACAATACCTACTTAAGTACAAGAAAACAGTCTTCTTACAGTCAATGTTTTGAGCGTTTCCCTTGTCACCAGTTTTACATTCCGATGCACCTCTGCAGGTATACTGTTTCCCTTCGTCCTTCCCATTGACGATGAAACACAGAAATTGCATCGGAATTATATATAAGAGTCACAATGCTGCCGACATAAGTACTGGAAGACTGAGTCTTCCTACTGTCTATGATTTGAGCGTTTCCTGTGTCATCAGTTTTACATTCCAATGCACCTTTGAAGGTTTACTGTATCCATGCGACCTTCCCATTGACGATGAAACACAGAAATTGCATCGATTTAAATATAAGAGACAAAATGCCGACTTAAGTTCAGGAAGACTGAGTATTCATACTGTCTATGTTTTGAGCGCTTCCTGTGTCATCAGTTTTACATTCCGATGCACCTCTGCCGGTTTACTGTATCCCTTGCACCTTCCCATTGTCGATGAAACACAGAAATCGCATCGGAATTAAATATAACAGACACAATGCCGACTTAAGTACAGGAAGACAGAGACTTCCTACTGTCTATGTTTTGAGCGTTTCCTGTGTCACCAGTATTACATTCCGATGCACCTCTGCAGGATTACTGTATCCATTGGACCTTCCCATTGACGATGAAACACAGAAATTGCATGGGAATTAAATATAAGAGACACAACGACGACTTAAGTACAAGAAAACTGAGTCTTCTTACGGTCTATGTTTTGAGCATTTTCTGTGTCACCAGATTTACATTCCGATGCACCTCTGCAGGTTTACTGTATCCCTTGGACCTTCCCATTGACGATGAAAAACAGAAATTGCATCGGATTTAAATATAAGATACACAATGCCGACTTAAGTACAGGAAGACTAAGTCTCCCTACTGTCTATGTTTTGAGCGTTTCCTGTGTCATCAGTTTTACTTTCCGATGGACCTCTGCATGTTTACTATATCCCTTGGACCTTCCCATTCACGATGAAACACAGAAATT
Source organism: Schistocerca nitens (assembly GCF_023898315.1). Taxonomy (NCBI): domain Eukaryota; kingdom Metazoa; phylum Arthropoda; class Insecta; order Orthoptera; family Acrididae; genus Schistocerca; species Schistocerca nitens. The sequence continues at coordinate 3,383,256 of NC_064618.1, read as the reverse complement.
TAATCGGAAATAAATAAGACACAATGCCAACTTAAGTACAGGAAGACTGAGTCTTCCTACTGTCTATGTTTTGAGCGTTTCCTGTGTCACCAGTTTTACATTCCGATGCACCTCTGCAGGTTTACTGTATCCCTTGGATCTTCCCATTGATGATGAAACACAGAAATTGCATCGGAACTAAATATAAGAGACACAATGCCGACTTAAGTACAGGAACATTGAGTCTTCCTACTGTCTATGTTTTGAGCGTTTCCTGCGTCACCAGTTTTACATTCCGATGCACCTCTGCAGGTTTACTGTATTCATTGGACCTTCCCATTGACGATGAAACACAGAAATTACATCGGAATTAAATATAAGAGACACAACGTTGAGTTATGTACAAGGAAACTGAGTCTTCTTACGGTCTATGTTTTGAGCGTTTCCAGTGTCACCAGTTTTACATTCCGATGCACCTCTGCAAGTTTACTGTATCCATTATACCATCCCATGGACGATGAAACACAGGAATTGCATCGGAATTAAATATAAGAGACACAATTCGGACTTAGGTACAGGCAGACTGAGTCTTCGTACTGTCTATGTTTTGAGCGTGTCCTGTGTCACCAGTTTTACATTCCGATCCACATCTGCTGGTTTACTGTAACCCTTGGACCTTCCCATTGACGATGAAACACAGATATTGCATCGGAATTAAATATAAAAGACACAATGCCGACTTAAGTACAGGAAAACTGAGTATTCTTAGGGTCTATGTTATGAGCGCTTCCTGTGTCATCAGTTTTACATTCCGATGCACCTCTGCAGGGTTACTGTATCCCTTGGACCTTCCCATTGACGATGAAACACAGAAATTGCATTGGAATTAAATATAAGAGACACAATGCCGACTTAAGTACAGAAAGACTGAGTCTTCCTACTGTCTATGATTTGAGCGTTTCCTGTGTCACCAGTTTTACATTCCGATGCACCTCTGCAGGTTTACTGTATCCCTTGGATCTTCCCATTGACGATGAAACACAGAAATTGCATAGGAATTAAATATAAGAGACACAATGCCGACTTAAGTACAGGAACATTGAGTCTTCCTACTGTCTATGTTTTGAGCGTTTCCTGCGTTACCAGTTTTATATTCCGATGCACCTCTGCAGGTTTACTGTATCCATTGGACCTTCCCATTGACGATGAAACACAGAAATTACATCGGAATAAAATATAAGAGTCACAACGTTGACTTAAGTACAAGAAAACTGAGTCTTCTTACGGTCCATGTTTTGAGCATTTCCAGTGTCACCAGTTTTACATTCCGATGCACCTCTGCAGGTTTACTATATCCATTGGACCTTCCCATGGACGATGAAACACAGCAATTGCATCGGAATTAAATATAAGAGACACAATGCCGACTTAGGTACAGGAGACTAAGTCATCCTTCAGTCTATGTTTTGAGCGTCTCCTGTGTCACCAGTTTTACATTCCGATGCACCTCTGCAGGTTTACTGTATCCCTTGTACCTTCACAGTGACGATGAAACACAGAAATTGCATCGGAATTAAAAATAAAAGACACAATGCCGACTTAGGTACAGGAAGACTGGGTCTTCCTACTGTCTATGTTGTGAGCGTATCCTGTGTCATCAGTTTTAGATTATTATGCACCTCTGCAGGTTTACTGTATCCCTTGAACCTTCACAGTGACGATGAAACACAGAAATTGCATCTAAATTAAATATAAGAGACACAATGCCGACTTCAGTACAAGAAAACTGAGTCTTCTTAGGGTCTATGTTTTGACCGCTTCCTGTGTCACCAGTTTTACATTCCGATGCACCTCTGCAGGTTTACTGTATCCCTTAGACCTTCCCATTGACGACGAAACACTGAAATTGCATCGGATTTAAATATAAGAGACACAATGCCGACTTAAGTACAGGAAGACTGAGTATTCCTACTGTCTATGTTTTGATCGTTTCCTGTGTCACCAGTTTTACATTCCGATGCACCTCTGCAATTTTACTGAATCCATTGGACCTTCCCATTGACGATGAAACACAGAAATAGCATCGGAATTAAATATAAGAGACACAATGCCGACTTAAGTACAAGAAAACAGTCTTCTTGCAGTCAATGTTTTGAGCGTTTCCCTTGTCACCAGTTTTACATTCCGATGCACCTCTGCAGGTATACTGTTTCCCTTCGTCCTTCCCATTGACGATGAAACACAGAAATTGCATCGGAATCATATATAAGAGTCACAATGCTGCCGACATAAGTACAGGAAGACTGTGTCTTCCTACTGTCTATGATTTGAGCGTTTCCTGTGTCATCAGTTTTACATTCCGATGCACCTTTGAAGGTTTACTGTATCCATGTGACCTTCCCATTGAAGATGAAACACAGAAATTGCATCGATTTAAATATAAGAGACACAATGCCGACTTAAGTTCAGGAAGACTGAGTATTCATACAGTCTATGTTTTGAGCGTTTCCTGTGTCATCAGTTTTACATTCCGATGCACCTCTGCCGGTTTACTGTATCCCTTGCACCTTCCCATTGTCGATGAAACACAGAAATCGCATCGGAATTAAATATAAGAGACACAATGCCGACTTAAGTACAGGAAGACAGAGACTTCCTACTGTCTATGTTTTGAGCGTTTCCTGTGTCACCAGTATTACATTCCGATGCACCTCTGCAGGTTTACTGTATCCATTGGACTTTCCCATTGACGATGAAACACAGAAATTGCATGGGAATTAAATATAAGAGACACAACGACGACTTAAGTACAAGAAAACTGAGTCTTCTTACGGTCTATGTTTTGAGCGATTTCTGTGTCACCAGATTTACATTCCGATGCACCTCTGCAGGTTTACTGTATCCCTTGGAACTTCCCATTGACGATGAAAAACAGAAATTGCATCGGATTTAAATATAAGATACACAATGCCGACTTAAGTACAGGAAGACTAAGTCTCCCTACTGTCTATGTTTTGAGCGTTTCCTGTGTCATCAGTTTTACTTTCCGATGCACCTCTGCATGTTTACTATATCCCTTGGACCTTCCCATTCACGATGAAACACAGAAATTTAATCGGAAATAAATATAAGAGACACAATGCCGACTTAAGTACAGGAAGACTGAGTCTTCCTACTGTCTATGTTTTGAGCGTTTCCTGTGTCACCAGTTTTACATTACGATGCACCTCTGCAGGTTTACTGTATCCCTTGGATCTTCCCATTGATGATGCAACACAGAAATTGCATCGGAATTAAATATAAGAGACACAATGCCGACTTAAGTACAGGAACATTGAGTCTTCCTACTGTCTATGTTTTGAGCGTTTCCTGCGCCACCAGTTTTACATTCCGATCCACCTCCGCAGGTTTACTGTATCCATTGGACCTTCCCTTGGCAACGAAGCACAGAAATTGCATCGGAATTAAATATAAGAGACACAATGCCGACTTAGGTACAGGAAGACTGGGTCTTCCTACTGTCTATGTTTTGAGCGTATCCTGTGTCATCAGTTTTAGATTATTATGCACCTCTGCAGGTTTACTGTATCCCTTGAACCTTCACAGTGACGATGAAACACAGAAATTGCATCTAAATTAAATATAAGAGACACAATGCCGACTTAAGTACAGGAACATTGAGTCTTCCTACTGTCTATGTTTTGAGCGTTTCCTGCGCCACCAGTTTTACATTCCGATCCACCTCCGCAGGTTTACTGTATCCATTGGACCTTCCCTTGGCAACGAAGCACAGAAATTGCATCGGAATTAAATATAAGAGACACAATGCCGACTTAGGTACAGGAAGACTGGGTCTTCCTACTGTCTATGTTTTGAGCGTATCCTGTGTCATCAGTTTTAGATTATTATGCACCTCTGCATGTTTACTATATCCCTTGGACCTTCCCATTCACGATGAAACACAGAAATTTAATCGGAAATAAATATAAGAGACACAATGCCGACTTAAGTACAGGAAGACTGAGTCTTCCTACTGTCTATGTTTTGAGCGTTTCCTGTGTCACCAGTTTTACATTACGATGCACCTCTGCAGGTTTACTGTATCCCTTGGATCTTCCCATTGATGATGCAACACAGAAATTGCATCGGATTTAAATATAAGATACACAATGCCGACTTAAGTACAGGAAGACTAAGTCTCCCTACTGTCTATGTTTTGAGCGTTTCCTGTGTCATCAGTTTTACTTTCCGATGCACCTCTGCATGTTTACTATATCCCTTGGACCTTCCCATTCACGATGAAACACAGAAATTTAATCGGAAATAAATATAAGAGACACAATGCCGACTTAAGTACAGGAAGACTGAGTCTTCCTACTGTCTATGTTTTGAGCGTTTCCTGTGTCACCAGTTTTACATTACGATGCACCTCTGCAGGTTTACTGTATCCCTTGGATCTTCCCATTGATGATGCAACACAGAAATTGCATCGGAATTAAATATAAGAGACACAATGCCGACTTAAGTACAGGAAGACTGAGTCTTCCTACTGTCTATGTTTTGACTGATTCCTGTGTCACCAGCTTTACATTCCGATGCACCTCTGCAGGTTTACTGTATCCCTTGCACCTTCCCATTGCCAATGAAACACAGAAATTACATCGGACTTAAATATAACAGACACAATGCCGACTTAAGAACAGGAGGACTGAGTCTTCCAACTGTCTATGTTTTGAGCGTTTCCTGTGTCACCAGTTTTACATTCCGAGCCACCTCTGCAGGTTTACTGTATCCATTGGACCTTCCCATGGATGATGAAACACAGAAATAGCATCGGAATTAAATATAAGAGACACAATGCCCACTTAAGTACAGGAAGACTGAGTCTTCCTACTGTCAATGCTTGAACGTTTCCTGTGTCACCAGTTTTACATTCCGATGCACCTCTGCAGGTTTACTGTACCCCTTGGATTTTCCCATTGACGATGAAACACAGAAATTGCATCGGAATTTAATATAAGAGACACAATGCCGACTTAAGTACAGGAAGATTGGGTCTTCCTACTGTGTATGTTTTGAGCGTGTCCTGCGTAACCAATTTTACATTCCGATGCACCTCTGCAGGGTTACTGTATGCCTTGGACCTTCCCATTGACGATGAAACACAGAAATTGCATCGGAATTAAATATAAGAGACACAATGCCGACTTAAGTACAGGAAGACTGAGTCTTCCTACTGTCAAAGTTTGAGCGTTTCCTGTGTCAACAGTTTTACATTCCGATGCACCTCTGCAGGTTTACTGTATCCATTGGACCTTCAATTTGACGATGAAACACAGAAAATGCATCGGAATTAAATATAAGGGACACAATGCCGTCTTAAGTACAGGAAGGCTGAGTCTTCCTACTGTCTATGTTTTGAGCGTTTCCTGTGTCACCAGTTTTACATTCCGATTCACCTCTGCAGGTTTACTGTATCCATTGGACCTTCCCATGGACGATGAAACACAGTAATAGCATCGGAATTAAATATAAGAGACACAATGCCGCCTTAAGTACAGGAAGGCTGAGTCTTCCTACTGTCTATGTTTTGAGCGTTTCCTGTGTCACCAGTTTTACATTCCGATGCACCTCTGCAGGTTTACTGTATCCCTTGGACCTTCCCATTGACGATGAAAAACAGAAATTACATCGGAATTAAATATAAGAGACACAACGTTGAGTTAAGTACAAGGAAACTGAGTCTTCTTACGGTCTATGTTTTGAACGTTTCCAGTGTCACCAGTTTTACATTCCGATGCACCTCTGCAAGTTTACTGTATCCATTATACCTTCCCATGGACGATGAAACACAGGAATTGCATCGGAATTAAATATAAGAGACACAATGCCGACTTAGGTACAGGAGACTAAGTCATCCTTCTGTCTATGTTTTGAGAGTCTCCTGTGTCACCAGTTTTACATTCCGATGCACCTCTGCAGGTTTACTGTATCCGTTGTACCTTCACAGTGACGATGAAACACAGAAATTGCATCGGAATTAAAAATAAAAGACACAATGCCGACTTAAGTACAAGAAAACTGAGTCTTCTTAGGGTCTACGTTATGAGCGCTTCCTGTGTCACCAGTTTTACATTCCGATGCACCTCTGCAATTTTACAGAATCCATTGGACCTTCCCATTGACGATGAAACACAGAAATAGCATCGGAATTAAATATAAGAGACACAATGCCGACTTAAGTACAGGAAGACTGAGTATTCCTACTGTCTATATTTTGATCGTTTCCTGTGTCATCAGTTTTACATTCCGATGCACCTCTGCAATTTTACAGAATCCATTGGACCTTCCCATTGACGATGAAACACAGAAATAGCATCGGAATTAAATATAAGAGACACAATGCCGACTTATGTACAGAAAGACTGAGTCTTCCTACTGTCTATGTTTTGAGCGTTTCCTGTGTCACCAGTTTTACATTCCGATTCACCTCTGCAGGTTTACTGTATCCCTTGGACTCTGCCATTGACGATGAAACACAGAAATTGCATCGGAATTAAATATAAGAGACACAATGCCGACATAAGAGCAGGAGGGCTGAGTCTTCCTACTGTCTATGATTTGAGCGTTTCCTGTGTCACCATTTTTACATTCCGATGCACCTCTGCAGGTTTACTGTATCCCTTGGATCTTCGCATTGACGATGAACCGCAGCAATATCATCGGAATTAAATATTAGAGACACAATACCGACCTATGTACAGGAACATTGAGTCTTCCTACTGTCTATGTTTTGAGCGTGTCCTGTGTCACCAGTTTTACATTCCGATGCACCTCTGCTGGTTTACTGTATCCCTTGGACATTCACAGTGACGATGAAACACAGAAATTGCATCTAAATTAAATATAAGAGACACAATGCTGACTTCAGTACAAGAAAACTGAGTCTTCTTAGGGTCTATGTTTTGACTGATTCCTGTGTCACCAGCTTTACATTCCGATGCACCTCTGCGGGTTTACTGTATCCCTTGCACCTTCCCATTGACAATGAAACACAGAAATTACATCGGACTTAAATATAACAGACACAATGCCGACTTAAGAACAGGAAGACTGAGTCTTCCTACTGTCTATGTTTTGAGCGTTTCCTGTGTCACCAGTTTTACATTCCGATGCACATCTGCAAGTTTACCGTATCCCTTGGACTTTACCATTGACGATGAAACACAGAAATTGCATCTGAGGTAAATATAAGAGACACAATGCCGACTTAAGTACAGGAGGACTGAGTCTTCCAACTGTCTATGTTTTGAGCGTTTCCTGTGTCACCAGTTTTACATTCCGAGCCACCTCTGCAGGTTTACTGTATCCATTGGACCTTCCCATGGATGATGAAACACAGAAATAGCATCGGAATTAAATATAAGAGACACAATGCCCACTTAAGTACAGGAAGACTGAGTCTTCCTACTGTCAATGCTTGAACGTTTCCTGTGTCACCAGTTTTACATTCCGATGCACCTCTGCAGGTTTACTGTACCCCTTGGATTTTCCCATTGACGATGAAACACAGAAATTGCATCGGAATTTAATATAAGAGACACAATGCCGACTTAAGTACAGGAAGATTGAGTCTTCCTACTGTGTATGTTTTGAGCGTGTCCTGCGTAACCAATTTTACATTCCGATGCACCTCTGCAGGGTTACTGTATCCCTTGGACCTTCCCATTGACGATGAAACACAGAAATTGCATCGGAATTAAATATAAGAGACACAATGCCGACTTAAGTACAGGAAGACTGAGTCTTCCTACTGTCAAAGTTTGAGCGTTTCCTGTGTCAACAGTTTTACATTCCGATGCACCTCTGCAGGTTTACTGTATCCATTGGACCTTCAATTTGACGATGAAACACAGAAAATGCATCGGAATTAAATATAAGGGACACAATGCCGTCTTAAGTACAGGAAGGCTGAGTCTTCCTACTGTCTATGTTTTGAGCGTTTCCTGTGTCACCAGTTTTACATTCCGATGCACCTCTGCAGGTTTACTGTATCCATTGGACCTTCCCATGGACGATGAAACACAGTAATAGCATCGGAATTAAATATAAGAGACACAATGCCGCCTTAAGTACAGGAAGGCTGAGTCTTCCTACTGTCTATGTTTTGAGCGTTTCCTGTGTCACCAGTTTTACATTCCGATGCATCTCTGCAGGTTTACTGTATCCCTTGGACCTTCCCATTGACGATGAAACACAGAAATTACATCGGAATTAAATATAAGAGACACGACGTTGAGTTAAGTACAAGGAAACTGAGTCTTCTTACGGTCTATGTTTTGAACGTTTCCAGTGTCACCAGTTTTACATTCCGATGCACCTCTGCAAGTTTACTGTATCCATTATACCTTCCCATGGACGATGAAACACAGGAATTGCATCGGAATTAAATATAAGAGACACAATGCCGACTTAGGTACAGGAGACTAAGTCATCCTTCTGTCTATGTTTTGAGAGTCTCCTGTGTCACCAGTTTTACATTCCGATGCACCTCTGCAGGTTTACTGTATCCGTTGTACCTTCACAGTGACGATGAAACACAGAAATTGCATCGGAATTAAAAATAAAAGACACAATGCCGACTTAAGTACAAGAAAACTGAGTCTTCTTAGGGTCTATGTTATGAGCGCTTCCTGTGTCACCAGTTTTACAGTCCGATGAACCTCTGCAGGGTTACTGTATCCCTTGGACCTTCCCATTGACGATGAAACACAGAAATTGCATCGGAATTAAATATAAGAGACACAATGCCGACTTAAGTACAGAAAGACTGAGTCTTCCAACTGTCTATGTTTTGAGCGTTTCCTGTGTCACCAGTTTTACATTCCGATCCACCTCCGCAGGTTTACTGTATCCATTGGACCTTCCCTTGGCAACGAAGCACAGAAATTGCATCGGAATTAAATATAAGAGACACAATGCCGACTTAGGTACAGGAAGACTGGGTCTTCCTACTGTCTATGTTTTGAGCGTATCCTGTGTCATCAGTTTTAGATTATTATGCACCTCTGCAGGTTTACTGTATCCCTTGAACCTTCACAGTGACGATGAAACACAGAAATTGCATCTAAATTACATATAAGAGACACAATGCCGACTTCAGTACAAGAAAACTGAGTCTTCTTAGGGTCTATGTTTTGACCGCTTCCGGTGTCACCAGTTTTACATTCCGATGCACCTCTGCTGGTTTACTGTATCCCTTGGACAATCACAGTGACGATGAAACACAGAAATTGCATCTAAATTAAATATAAGAGACACAATGCCGACTTCAGTACCAGAAAACTGAGTCTTCTTAGGGTCTATGTTTTGACTGGTTCCTGTGTCACCAGCTTTACATTCCGATGCACCTCTGCAGGTTTACTGTATCCCTTGCACCTTCCCATTGACAATGAAACACAGAAATTACATCGGACTTAAATATAACAGACACAATGCCGACTTAAGAACAGGAAGACTGAGTCTTCCTACTGTCTATGTTTTGAGCCTTTCCTGTGTCACCAGTTTTACATTCCGATGCACATCTGCAAGTTTACCGTATCCCTTGGACTTTACCATTGACGATGAAACACAGAAATTGCATCGCAGTAAATATAAGAGACACAATGCCGACTTAAGTACAGGAAGACTGAGTCTTCCTACCGTCAGAGTTTGAGCGTTTCCTGTGTCAACAGTTTTACATTCCGATGCACCTCTGCAGGTTTACTGTATCCATTGGACCTTCAATTTGACGATGAAACACAGAAAATGCATCGGAATTAAATATAAGGGACACAATGCCGACTTAAGTACAGGAAGACTGAGTCTTCCAACTGTCTATGTTTTGAGCGTTTCCTGTGTCACCAGTTTTACATTCCGAGCCACCTCTGCAGGTTTACTGTATCCATTGGACCTTCCCATGGATGATGAAGCACAGAAATAGCATCGGAATTAAATATAAGAGACACAAAGCCCACTTAAGTACAGGAAGACTGAGTCTTCCTACTGTCAATGCTTGAACGTTTCCTGTGTCACCAGTTTTACATTCCGATGCACCTCTGCAGGTTTACTGTACCCCTTGGATTTTCCCATTGACGATGAAACACAGAAATTGCATCGGAATTAAATATAAGAGACACAATGCCGACTTAAGTACAGGAAGATTGAGTCTTCCTACTGTGTATGTTTTGAGCATGTCCTGCGTCACCAATTTTACATTCCGATGCACCTCTGCAGGTTTACTGTATCCATTGGACCTTACCGTTGACGATGAAACACAGAAGCTACATCGGTATTAAATATAAGATACACAATGCCGAATTAGGTACAGTAAGACTGAGTCTTCCTACTGTCTATGTTTTGAGCGTGTCCTGTGGCACCAGTTTTATATTCCGATGCACCTCTGCAGGTTTAATGTATCCCTTGGACCTTCACAGTGACGATGAAACACAGAAATTGCATCTAAATTAAATATAAGAGACACAATGCCGACTTCAGTACAAGAAAACTGAGTCTTCTTAGGGTCTATGTTTTGACTGCTTCCTGTGTCACCAGTTTTACATTCCGATGCACCTCTGCAGGGTTACTGTATCCCTTGGACCTTCCCATTGACGATGAAACACAGAAATTGCATCGGAATTAAATATAAGAGACACAATGCCGACTTAAGTACAGGAAGACTGAGTCTTCCTACTGTCAAAGTTTGAGCGTTTCCTGTGTCAACAGTTTTACATTCCGATGCACCTCTGCAGGTTTACTGTATCCATTGGACCTTCAATTTGACGATGAAACACAGAAAATGCATCGGAATTAAATATAAGGGACACAATGCCGTCTTACGTACAGGAAGACTGAGTCTTCCTACTGTCTATGTTTTGAGCGTTTCCTGTGTCACCAGTTTTACATTCCGATCCACCTCTGCAGGTTTACTGTATCCCTTGGATCTTCCCATTGACGATGAAACACAGAAATTGCATCGGTATTAAATAAAAGAGACACAATGCCGACTTAAGTACAGGAACATTGAGTCTTCCTACTGTCTATGGTTCAAATGGTTCAAATGGCTCTGAGCACTATGGGACTCAACTGCTGTGGTCATAAGTCCCCTAGAACTTAGAACTACTTAAACCTAACTAACCTAAGGACAGCACACAACACCCAGCCATCACGAGGCAGAGAAAATCCCTGACCCCGCCGGGAATCGAACCCAGGAACCCGGGCGTGGGAAGCGAGAACGCTACCGCACGACCACGAGATGCGGGCTACTGTCTATGTTTTGAGCGTTTCCTGCGTCACCAGTTTTACATTCCGATGCACCTCTGCAGGTTTACTGTATCCATTGGACCTTCCCATTGACGATGAAACACAGAAATTACATCGGAATTAAATATAAGAGACTCAACGTTGAGTTGAGTACAAGGAAACTGAGTCTTCTTACGGTCTATGTTTTGAGCGTTTCCAGTGTCACCAGTTTTACATTCCGATGCACCTCTGCAAGTTTACTGTATCCATTATACCTTCCCATGGACGATGAAACACAGGAATTGCATCGGAATTAAATATAAGAGACACAATGCCGACTTAAGTACAGAAAGACTGAGTCTTCCTACTGTCTATGTTTTGAGCGTGTCCTGTGTCACCAGTTTTACATTCCGATGCACCTCTGCAGGTTTACTGTATCCCTTGGACATTCTCAGTGACGATGAAACACAGAAATTGCATCTAAATTAAATATAAGAGACACAATGCCGACTTCAGTACAAGAAAACTGAGTCTTCTTAGGGTCTATGTTTTGACTGCTTCCTGTGTCACCAGCTTTACATTCCGATGCACCTCTGCAGGTTTACTGTATCCCTTGCACCTTCCCATTGACAATGAAACACAGATATTACATCGGACTTAAATATAAGAGACACAATGCCGACTTAAGAACAGGAAGACTGAGTCTTCCTACTGTCAAAGTTTGAGCGTTTCCTGTGTCAACAGTTTTACATTCCGATGCACCTCTGCAGGTTTACTGTATCCATTGGACCATCAATTTGACGATGAAACACAGAAAATGCATCGGAATTAAATATAAGAGACACAATGCCGACTTAAGTACAGGAAGACTGAGTCTTCCAACTGTCTATGTTTTGAGCGTTTCCTGTGTCACCAGTTTTACATTCCGAGCCACCTCTGCAGGTTTACTGTTTCCATTGGACCTTACCATTGGCGATGAAACACAGAAGCTACATCGGAATTAAATATAAGAGACACAATGCCGAATTAGGTACAGTAAGACTGAGTCTTCCTACTGTCTATGTTTTGAGCGTGTCCTGTGGCACCAGTTTTACATTCCGATGCACCTCTGCAGGTTTACTGTATCCCTTGGACCTTCACAGTGACGATGAAACACAGAAATTGCATCTAAATTAAATATAAGAGACACAATGCCGACTTCAGTACAAGAAAACTGAGTCTTCTTAGGGTCTATGTTTTGACTGCTTCCTGTGTCACCAGTTTTACATTCCGATGCACCTCTGCAGGTTTACTGTATCCCTTGGATCTTCCCATTGACGATGAAACACAGAAATTGCATCGGAATTAAATATTAGGGACACAATGCCGTCTTAAGTACAGGAAGACTGAGTCTTCCTACTGTCAATGCTTGAACGTTTCCTGTGTCACCAGTTTTACATTCCGATGCACCTCTGCAGGTTTACTGTACCCCTTGGATTTTCCCATTGACGATGAAACACAGAAATTGCATCGGAATTAAATATAAGAGACACAATGCCGACTTAAGTACAGGAAGATTGAGTCTTCCTACTGTGTATGTTTTTAGCGTGTCCTGCGTCACCAATTTTACATTCCGGTGCACCTCTGCAGGTTTACTGTATCCATTGGACCTTACCATTGGCGATGAAACACAGAAGCTACATCGGAATTAAATATAAGAGACACAATGCCGAATTAGGTACAGTAAGACTGAGTCTTCCTACTGTCTATGTTTTGAGCGTGTCCTGTGGCACCAGTTTTACATTCCGATGCACCTCTGCAGGTTTACTGTATCCCTTGGATCTTCCCATTGACGATGAAACACAGAAATTGCATCGGAATTGAATATTAGGGACACAATGCCGTCTTAAGTACAGGAAGACTGAATCTTCCTACTGTCTATGTTTTGAGCGTTTCCTGTGTCACCAGTTTTACATTCCGATCCACCTCTGCAGGTTTACTGTATCCATTGGACCTTCCCATGGACGATGAAACACAGTAATAGCATCGGAATTAAATATAAGAGACACAATGCCGCCTTAAGTACAGGAAGGCTGAGTCTTCCTACTGTCTATGTTTTGAGCGTTTCCTGTGTCACCAGCTTTACATTCCGATGCACCTCTGCAGGTTTACTGTATCCCTTGGATCTTCCCATTGACGATGAAACACAGAAATTGCATCGGAATTAAATATAAGAGACACAATGCCGACTTAAGTACAGGAACATTGAGTCTTCCTACTGTCTATGTTTTGAGCGTTTCCTGAGTCACCAGTTTTACATTCCGATGCACCTCTGCAAGTTTACTGTATCCATTGGGCCTTCCCATTGAAGATGAAACACAGAAATTACATCGGAATTAAATATAAGAGACACAACGTTGAGTTAAGTACAAGGAAACTGAGTCTTCTTACGGTCTATGTTTTGAGCGTTTCCAGTGTCACCAGTTTTACATTCCGATGCACCTCTGCAAGTATACGGTATCCATTATACCTTCCCATGGACGATGTAACACAGGAATTGCATCGGAATTAAATATAAGAGACACAATGCCGACTTAGGTACAGGAGACTAAGTCATCCTTCTGTCTATGTTTTGATCGTCTCCTGTGTCACCAGTTTTACATTCCGATGCACCTCTGCAGGTTTACTGTATCCGTTGTACCTTCACAGTGACGATGAAACACAGAAATTGCATCGGAATTAAAAATAAAAGACACAATGCCGACTTAAGTACAAGAAAACTGAGTCTTCTTAGGGTCTATGTTATGAGCGCTTCCTGTGTCACCAGTTTTACATTCCGATGAACCTCTGCAGGGTTACTGTATCCCTTGGACCTTCCCATTGACGATGAAACACAGAAATTGCATCGGAATTAAATAAAAGAGACACAATGCCGACTTAAGTACAGAAAGACTGAGTCTTCCTACTGTCTATGTTTTGAGCGTTTCCTGTGTCACCAATTTTACATTCCGATCTACCTCCGCAGGTTTACTGTATCCATTGGACCTTCCCTTGGCAACGAAGCACACAAATTGCATCGGAATTAAATATAAGAGACACAATGCCGACTTAGGTACAGGAAGACTGGGTCTTCCTACTGTCTATGTTTTGGGCGTATCCTGTGTCATCAGTTTTAGATTATTATGCACCTCTGCAGGTTTACTGTATCCCTCGAACCTTCACAGTGACGATGAAACACAGAAATTGCATCTAAATTACATATAAGAGACACAATGCCGACTTCAGTACAAGAAAACTGAGTGTTCTTAGGGTCTATGTTTTGACCGCTTCCTGTGTCACCAGTTTTACATTCCGATGCACCTCTGCAGGTTTACTGTATCCCTTGGACCTTCCCATCGACGACGAAACACAGAAATTGCATCGGATTTAAATATAAGAGACACAATGCCGACTTAAGTACAGGAAGACTGAGTATTCCTACTGTCTATGTTTTGATCGTTTCCTGTGTCACCAGTTTTACATTCCGATGCACCTCTGCAATTTTACTGAATCCATTGGACCTTCCCATTGACGATGAAACACACAAATAGCATCGGAATTAAATATAAGAGACACAATGCCGACTTATGTACAGAAAGACTGAGTCTTCCTACTGTCTATGTTTTGAGCGTTTCCTGTGTCACCAGTTTTACATTCCGATTCACCTCTGCAGGTTTACTGTATCCCTTGGACTATACCATTGACGATGAAACACAGAAATTGCATCGGAATTAAATATAAGAGACACAATGCCGACATAAGAGCAGGAAGGCTGAGTCTTCCTACTGTCTATGATTTGAGCGTTTCCTGTGTCACCTGTTTTACATTCCGATGCACCTCTACAGGTTTACTGTATCCCTTGGATCTTCACATTGACGATGAACCGCAGAAATAGCATCGGAATTAAATATTAGAGACACAATACCGACCTAAGTACAGGAACATTGAGTCTTCCTACTGTCTATGTTTTGAGCGTGTCCTGTGTCACCAGTTTTACATTCCGATGCACCTCTGCTGGTTTACTGTATCCCTTGGACATTCACAGTGACGATGAAACACAGAAATTGCATCTAAATTAAATATAAGAGACACAATGCCGACTTCAGTACAAGAAAACTGAGTCTTCTTAGGGTCTATGATTTGACTGCTTCCTGTGTCACCAGCTTTACATTCCGATGCACCTCTGCAGGTTTACTGTATCCCTTGCACCTTCCCATTGACAATGAAACACAGAAATTACATCGGACTTAAATATAACAGACACAATGCCGACTTAAGAACAGGAAGACTGAGTCTTCCTACTGTCAATGCTTGAACGTTTCCTGTGTCACCAGTTTTACATTCCGATGCACCTCTGCAGGTTTACTGTACCCCTTGGATTTTCCCATTGACGATGAAACACAGAAATTGCATCGGAATTAAATATAAGAGACACAATGCCGACTTTAGTACAGGAAGATTGAGTCTTCCTACTGTGTATGCTTTGAGCGTGTCCTCCGTCACCAATTTTACATTCCGATGCACCTCTGCAGGTTTACTGTATCCATTGGACCTTACCATTGACGATGAAACACAGAAGCTACATCGGAATTAAATATAAGAGACACAATGCCGAATTAGGTACAGTAAGACTGAGTCTTCCTACTGTCTATGTTTTGAGCGTGTCCTGTGGCACCAGTTTTACATTCCGATGCACCTCTGCAGGTTTACTGTATCACTTGGACCTTCACAGTGACGATGAAACACAGAAATTGCATCTAAATTAAATATAAGAGACACAATGCCGACTTCAGTACAAGAAAACTGAGTCTTCTTAGGGTCTATGTTTTGACTGCTTCCTGTGTCACCAGTTTTACATTCCGATGCACCTCTGCAGGGTGACTGTATCCCTTGGACCTTCCCATTGACGATGAAACACAGAAATTGCATCGGAATTAAATATAAGAGACACAATGCCGACTTAAGTACAGGAAGACTGAGTATTCCTACTGTCAAAGTTTGAGCGTTTCCTGTGTCAACAGTTTTACATTCCGATGCACCTCTGCAGGTTTACTGTATCCAATTGACCTTCAATTTGACGATGAAACACAGAAAATGCATCGGAATTAAATATAAGGGACACAATGCCTTCTTAAGTACAGGAAGACTGAGTCTTCCTACTGTCTATGTTTTGAGCGTTTCCTGTGTCACCAGTTTTACATTCCGATCCACCTCTGCAGGTTTACTGTATCCATTGGACCTTCCCATGGACGATGAAACACAGTAATAGCATCGGAATTAAATATAAGAGACACAATGCCGCCTTAAGTACAGGAAGGCTGAGTCTTCCTACTGTCTATGCTTTTAGCGTTTCCTGTGTCACCAGTTTTACATTCCGATGCACCTCTGCAGGTTTACTGTATCCCTTGGATCTTCCCATTGACGATGAAACACAGAAATTGCATCGGAATTAAATATAAGAGACACAATTCGGACTTAGGTACAGGCAGACTGAGTCTTCCTACTGTCTATGTTTTGAGCGTGTCCTGTGTCACCAGTTTTACATTCCGATGCACCTCTGCAGGTTTACTGTATCCCTTGGATCTTCCCATTGACGATGAAACACAGCAATTGCATCGGAATTAAATATAAGAGACACAATGCCGACTTAGGTACAGGAAGACTGAGTCATCCTTCTGTCTATGTTTTGAGCGTCTCCTGTGTCACCAGTTTTACATTCCGATGCACCTCTGCAGGTTTACTGTATCCATTGTACCTTCACAGTGACGATGAAACACGGAAATTGCATCGGAATTAAAAATAAAAACACAATGCCGACTTAAGTGCAAGAAAACTGAGTCTTCTTAGGGTCTATGTTATGAGCGCTTCCTGTGTCACCAGTTTTACATTCCGATGAACCTCTGCAGGGTTACTGTATCCCTTGGACCTTCCCATTGACGATGAAACACAGAAATTGCATCGAAATTAAATATAAGAGACACAATGCCGACTTAAGTACAGAAAGACTGAGTCTTCCTACTGTCTATGTTTTGAGCGTGTCCTGTGTCACCAGTTTTACATCCCGATGCACCTCTGCAGGTTTACTGTATCCCTTGGACATTCTCAGTGACGATGAAACACAGAAATTGCATCTAAATTAAATATAAGAGACACAATGCCGACTTCAGTACAAGAAAACTGAGTCTTCTTAGGGTCTATGTTTTGACTGCTTCCTGTGTCACCAGCTAAACATTCCGATGCACCTCTGCAGGTTTACTGTATCCCTTGCACCTTCCCATAGACAATGAAACACATAAATTACATCGGACTTAAATATAACAGACACAATGCCGACTTAAGAACAGGAAGACTGAGTCTTCCTACTGTCTATGTTTTGAGCGTCTCCTGTGTCACCAGTTTTACATTCCGATGCACCTCTGCAGGTTTTCTGTATCCTTTGGACCTTCCCATTGACGATGAAACACAGAAAATGCATCGGAATTAAATATAAGAGACACAATGCCGACTTAAGTACAGAAAGACTGAGTCTTCCTACTGTCTATGTTTTGAGCGTTTCCTGTGTCACCAGTTTTACATTCCGATGCACCTCTGCAGGTTTACTGTATCCATTGGACCTTCCCTTTGACAACGAAGCACAGAAATTGCATCGGAATTAATTATAAGACACACAATGCCGACATAGGTACAGGAAGACTGAGTCTTCCTACTGTCTATGTTTTGAGCGTATCCTGTGTCATCAGCTTTACATTTTGATGCACCTCTGCAGGTTTACTGTATCCCTTGGACCTTCACAGTGACGATGAAACACAGAAATTGCATCTAAATTAAATATAAGAGACACAATGCCGACTTCAGTACAAGAAAA
Organism: Schistocerca nitens; assembly: GCF_023898315.1. Taxonomy (NCBI): domain Eukaryota; kingdom Metazoa; phylum Arthropoda; class Insecta; order Orthoptera; family Acrididae; genus Schistocerca; species Schistocerca nitens. The sequence continues at coordinate 3,365,114 of NC_064618.1, read as the reverse complement.
CTGAGTCTTCTTAGGGTCTATGTTTTGACCGCTTCCTGTGTCACCAGTTTTACATTCCGATGCACCTCTGCAGGTTTACTGTATCCCTTTGACCTTCCCATTGACGACGAAACACAGAAATTGCATCGGATTTAAATATAAGAGACACAATGCCGACTTAGGTACTGGAAGACTGAGTATTCCTACGGTCTATGTTTTGATCGTTTCCTGTGTCACCAGTTTTACATTCCGATGCACCTCTGCAATTTTACCGAATCCATTGGACCTTCCCATTGACGATGAAACACAGATATAGCATCGACATTAAATATAAGAGACACAATGCCGACTTAAGTACAGAAAGACTGAGTCTTCCTAATGTCTATGTTTTGAGCGTTTCCTGCGTCACCAGTTTTACATTGCGATGCACCTCTGCAGGTTTACTGTATCCATTGGACCTTCCCATTGACGATGAATCACAGAAGCTATATCGGAATTAAATATAAGAGACACAACGTTGACTTAAGTACAAGAAAACTGAGTCTTCTTAAGGTATATGTTTTGAGCGATTCCAGTGTCACCAGTTTTACATTCCGATGCACCTCTGCAGGTTTACTGTATCCCTTGGACCTTCCCATTGACGATGAAACACAGAAATTGCATCGGAATTAAATATAAGAGACACAATGCCTACTTAAGTACAGGAAAACTGAGTATTCTTAGGGTCTATGTTATGAGCGCTTCCTGTGTCACCAGTTTTACATTCCCATGCACCTCTGCAGGGTTACTGTATCCCTTGGACCTTCCCATTGACGATGAAACACAGAAATTGCATTGGAATTAAATATAAGAGACACAATGCCGACTTAAGTACAGAAAGACTGAGTCTTCCTACTGTCTATGATTTGAGCGTTTCCTGTGTCACCAGTTTTACATTCCGATGCACCTCTGCAGGTTTACTGTATCCCTTGGATTTTCCCATTGACGATGAAACACAGAAATTGCATCGGAATTAAATATAAGAGACACAATGCCGACTTAAGTACAGAAACATTGAGTCTTCCTACAGTCTATGTTTTGAGCGTTTCCTGCGTCACCAGTTTTATATTCCGATGCACCTCTGCAGGTTTACTGTATCCATTGGACCTTCCTATTGACGATGAAACACAGAAATTACATCGGAATTTAATATAAGAGACACAACGTTGCCTTAAGTACAAGAAAACTGAGTCTTCTTACGGTCCATGTTTTGAGCGTTTCCAGTGTCACCTGTTTTACATTCCAATGCACCTCTGCAGGTTTACTATATCCATTGGACCTTCCCATGGACGATGAATCACAGCAATTCCATCGGAATTAAATATAAGAGACACAATGCCGACTTAGGTACAGGTAGACCGAGTCATCCTTCTGTCTATGTTTTGAGCGTCTCCTGTGTCACCAGTTTTACATTCCGATGCACCTCTGCAGGTTTACTATATCCCTTGTACCTTCACAGTGACGATGAAACACAGAAATTGCATCGGAATTAAATATAAGAGACACAATGCCGACTTAAGTACAGAAACATTGAGTCTTCCTACAGTCTATGTTTTGAGCGTTTCCTGCGTCACCAGTTTTATATTCCGATGCACCTCTGCAGGTTTACTGTATCCCTTGGATCTTCCCATTGACGATGAAACACAGAAATTGCATCGGAATTGAATATTAGGGACACAATGCCGTCTTAAGTACAGGAAGACTGAATCTTCCTACTGTCTATGTTTTGAGCGTTTCCTGTGTCACCAGTTTTACATTCCGATCCACCTCTGCAGGTTTACTGTATCCATTGGACCTTCCCATGGACGATGAAACACAGTAATAGCATCGGAATTAAATATAAGAGACACAATGCCGCCTTAAGTACAGGAAGGCTGAGTCTTCCTACTGTCTATGTTTTGAGCGTTTCCTGTGTCACCAGTTTTACATTCCGATGCACCTCTGCAGGTTTACTGTATCCCTTGGATCTTCCCATTGACGATGAAACACAGAAATTGCATCGGAATTAAATATAAGAGACACAATGCCGACTTAAGTACAGGAACATTGAGTCTTCCTACTGTCTATGTTTTGAGCGTTTCCTGAGTCACCAGTTTTACATTCCGATGCACCTCTGCAGGTTTACTGTATCCATTGGGCCTTCCCATTGAAGATGAAACACAGAAATTACATCGGAATTAAATATAAGAGACACAACGTTGAGTTAAGTACAAGGAAACTGAGTCTTCTTACGGTCTATGTTTTGAGTGTTTCCAGTGTCACCAGTTTTACATTCCGATGCACCTCTGCAAGTATACGGTATCCATTATACCTTCCCATGGACGATGTAACACAGGAATTGCATCGGAATTAAATATAAGAGACACAATGCCGACTTAGGTACAGGAGACTAAGTCATCCTTCTGTCTATGTTTTGATCGTCTCCTGTGTCACCAGTTTTACATTCCGATGCACCTCTGCAGGTTTACTGTATCCGTTGTACCTTCACAGTGACGATGAAACACAGAAATTGCATCGGAATTAAAAATAAAAGACACAATGCCGACTTAAGTACAAGAAAACTGAGTCTTCTTAGGGTCTATGTTATGAGCGCTTCCTGTGTCACCAGTTTTACATTCCGATGAACCTCTGCAGGGTTACTGTATCCCTTGGACCTTCCCATTGACGATGAAACACAGAAATTGCATCGGAATTAAATAAAAGAGACACAATGCCGACTTAAGTACAGAAAGACTGAGTCTTCCTACTGTCTATGTTTTGAGCGTTTCCTGTGTCACCAATTTTACATTCCGATCCACCTCCGCAGGTTTACTGTATCCATTGGACCTTCCCTTGGCAACGAAGCACACAAATTGCATCGGAATTAAATATAAGAGACACAATGCCGACTTAGGTACAGGAAGACTGGGTCTTCCTACTGTCTATGTTTTGGGCGTATCCTGTGTCATCAGTTTTAGATTATTATGCACCTCTGCAGGTTTACTGTATCCCTCGAACCTTCACAGTGACGATGAAACACAGAAATTGCATCTAAATTACATATAAGAGACACAATGCCGACTTCAGTACAAGAAAACTGAGTGTTCTTAGGGTCTATGTTTTGACCGCTTCCTGTGTCACCAGTTTTACATTCCGATGCACCTCTGCAGGTTTACTGTATCCCTTGGACCTTCCCATCGACGACGAAACACAGAAATTGCATCGGATTTAAATATAAGAGACACAATGCCGACTTAAGTACAGGAAGACTGAGTATTCCTACTGTCTATGTTTTGATCGTTTCCTGTGTCACCAGTTTTACATTCCGATGCACCTCTGCAATTTTACTGAATCCATTGGACCTTCCCATTGACGATGAAACACAGAAATAGCATCGGAATTAAATATAAGAGACACAATGCCGACTTATGTACAGAAAGACTGAGTCTTCCTACTGTATATGTTTTGAGCGTTTCCTGTGTCACCAGTTTTACATTCCGATTCACCTCTGCAGGTTTACTGTATCCCTTGGACTATACCATTGACGATGAAACACAGAAATTGCATCGGAATTAAATATAAGAGACACAATGCCGACATAAGAGCAGGAAGGCTGAGTCTTCCTACTGTCTATGATTTGAGCGTTTCCTGTGTCACCTGTTTTACATTCCGATGCACCTCTACAGGTTTACTGTATCCCTTGGATCTTCGCATTGACGATGAACCGCAGAAATAGCATCGGAATTAAATATTAGAGACACAATACCGACCTAAGTACAGGAACATTGAGTCTTCCTACTGTCTATGTTTTGAGCGTGTCCTGTGTCACCAGTTTTACATTCCGATGCACCTCTGCTGGTTTACTGTATCCCTTGGACATTCACAGTGACGATGAAACACAGAAATTGCATCTAAATTAAATATAAGAGACACAATGCCGACTTCAGTACAAGAAAACTGAGTCTTCTTAGGGTCTATGATTTGACTGCTTCCTGTGTCACCAGCTTTACATTCCGATGCACCTCTGCAGGTTTACTGTATCCCTTGCACCTTCCCATTGACAATGAAACACAGAAATTACATCGGACTTAAATATAACAGACACAATGCCGACTTAAGAACAGGAAGACTGAGTCTTCCTACTGTCAATGCTTGAACGTTTCCTGTGTCACCAGTTTTACATTCCGATGCACCTCTGCAGGTTTACTGTACCCCTTGGATTTTCCCATTGACGATGAAACACAGAAATTGCATCGGAATTAAATATAAGAGACACAATGCCGACTTTAGTACAGGAAGATTGAGTCTTCCTACTGTGTATGCTTTGAGCGTGTCCTCCGTCACCAATTTTACATTCCGATGCACCTCTGCAGGTTTACTGTATCCATTGGACCTTACCATTGACGATGAAACACAGAAGCTACATCGGAATTAAATATAAGAGACACAATGCCGAATTAGGTACAGTAAGACTGAGTCTTCCTACTGTCTATGTTTTGAGCGTGTCCTGTGGCACCAGTTTTACATTCCGATGCACCTCTGCAGGTTTACTGTATCACTTGGACCTTCACAGTGACGATGAAACACAGAAATTGCATCTAAATTAAATATAAGAGACACAATGCCGACTTCAGTACAAGAAAACTGAGTCTTCTTAGGGTCTATGTTTTGACTGCTTCCTGTGTCACCAGTTTTACATTCCGATGCACCTCTGCAGGGTGACTGTATCCCTTGGACCTTCCCATTGACGATGAAACACAGAAATTGCATCGGAATTAAATATAAGTGACACAATGCCGACTTAAGTACAGGAAGACTGAGTATTCCTACTGTCAAAGTTTGAGCGTTTCCTGTGTCAACAGTTTTACATTCCGATGCACCTCTGCAGGTTTACTGTATCCAATTGACCTTCAATTTGACGATGAAACACAGAAAATGCATCGGAATTAAATATAAGGGACACAATGCCTTCTTAAGTACAGGAAGACTGAGTCTTCCTACTGTCTATGTTTTGAGCGTTTCCTGTGTCACCAGTTTTACATTCCGATCCACCTCTGCAGGTTTACTGTATCCATTGGACCTTCCCATGGACGATGAAACACAGTAATAGCATCGGAATTAAATATAAGAGACACAATGCCGCCTTAAGTACAGGAAGGCTGAGTCTTCCTACTGTCTATGCTTTTAGCGTTTCCTGTGTCACCAGTTTTACATTCCGATGCACCTCTGCAGGTTTACTGTATCCCTTGGATCTTCCCATTGACGATGAAACACAGAAATTGCATCGGAATTAAATATAAGAGACACAATTCGGACTTAGGTACAGGCAGACTGAGTCTTCCTACTGTCTATGTTTTGAGCGTGTCCTGTGTCACCAGTTTTACATTCCGATGCACCTCTGCAGGTTTACTGTATCCCTTGGATCTTCCCATTGACGATGAAACACAGCAATTGCATCGGAATTAAATATAAGAGACACAATGCCGACTTAGGTACAGGAAGACTGAGTCATCCTTCTGTCTATGTTTTGAGCGTCTCCTGTGTCACCAGTTTTACATTCCGATGCACCTCTGCAGGTTTACTGTATCCATTGTACCTTCACAGTGACGATGAAACACGGAACTTGCATCGGAATTAAAAATAAAAACACAATGCCGACTTAAGTGCAAGAAAACTGAGTCTTCTTAGGGTCTATGTTATGAGCGCTTCCTGTGTCACCAGTTTTACATTCCGATGAACCTCTGCAGGGTTACTGTATCCCTTGGACCTTCCCATTGACGATGAAACACAGAAATTGCATCGAAATTAAATATAAGAGACACAATGCCGACTTAAGTACAGAAAGACTGAGTCTTCCTACTGTCTATGTTTTGAGCGTGTCCTGTGTCACCAGTTTTACATCCCGATGCACCTCTGCAGGTTTACTGTATCCCTTGGACATTCTCAGTGACGATGAAACACAGAAATTGCATCTAAATTAAATATAAGAGACACAATGCCGACTTCAGTACAAGAAAACTGAGTCTTCTTAGGGTCTATGTTTTGACTGCTTCCTGTGTCACCAGCTAAACATTCCGATGCACCTCTGCAGGTTTACTGTATCCCTTGCACCTTCCCATAGACAATGAAACACAGAAATTACATCGGACTTAAATATAACAGACACAATGCCGACTTAAGAACAGGAAGACTGAGTCTTCCTACTGTCTATGTTTTGAGCGTCTCCTGTGTCACCAGTTTTACATTCCGATGCACCTCTGCAGGTTTTCTGTATCCTTTGGACCTTCCCATTGACGATGAAACACAGAAAATGCATCGGAATTAAATATAAGAGACACAATGCCGACTTAAGTACAGAAAGACTGAGTCTTCCTACTGTCTATGTTTTGAGCGTTTCCTGTGTCACCAGTTTTACATTCCGATGCACCTCTGCAGGTTTACTGTATCCATTGGACCTTCCCTTTGACAACGAAGCACAGAAATTGCATCGGAATTAATTATAAGACACACAATGCCGACATAGGTACAGGAAGACTGAGTCTTCCTACTGTCTATGTTTTGAGCGTATCCTGTGTCATCAGCTTTACATTTTGATGCACCTCTGCAGGTTTACTGTATCCCTTGGACCTTCACAGTGACGATGAAACACAGAAATTGCATCTAAATTAAATATAAGAGACACAATGCCGACTTCAGTACAAGAAAACTGAGTCTTCTTAGGGTCTATGTTTTGACCGCTTCCTGTGTCACCAGTTTTACATTCCGATGCACCTCTGCAGGTTTACTGTATCCCTTTGACCTTCCCATTGACGACGAAACACAGAAATTGCATCGGATTTAAATATAAGAGACACAATGCCGACTTAGGTACAGGAAGACTGAGTATTCCTACGGTCTATGTTTTGATCGTTTCCTGTGTCACCAGTTTTACATTCCGATGCACCTCTGCAATTTTACCGAATCCATTGGACCTTCCCATTGACGATGAAACACAGAAATAGCATCGACATTAAATATAAGAGACACAATGCCGACTTAAGTACAGAAAGACTGAGTCTTCCTAATGTCTATGTTTTGAGCGTTTCCTGCGTCACCAGTTTTACATTGCGATGCACCTCTGCAGGTTTACTGTATCCATTGGACCTTCCCATTGACGATGAATCACAGAAGCTATATCGGAATTAAATATAAGAGACACAACGTTGACTTAAGTACAAGAAAACTGAGTCTTCTTAAGGTATATGTTTTGAGCGATTCCAGTGTCACCAGTTTTACATTCCGATGCACCTCTGCAGGTTTACTGTATCCCTTGGACCTTCCCATTGACGATGAAACACAGAAATTGCATCGGAATTAAATATAAGAGACACAATGCCTACTTAAGTACAGGAAAACTGAGTATTCTTAGGGTCTATGTTATGAGCGCTTCCTGTGTCACCAGTTTTACATTCCCATGCACCTCTGCAGGGTTACTGTATCCCTTGGACCTTCCCATTGACGATGAAACACAGAAATTGCATTGGAATTAAATATAAGAGACACAATGCCGACTTAAGTACAGAAAGACTGAGTCTTCCTACTGTCTATGATTTGAGCGTTTCCTGTGTCACCAGTTTTACATTCCGATGCACCTCTGCAGGTTTACTGTATCCCTTGGATTTTCCCATTGACGATGAAACACAGAAATTGCATCGGAATTAAATATAAGAGACACAATGCCGACTTAAGTACAGAAACATTGAGTCTTCCTACAGTCTATGTTTTGAGCGTTTCCTGCGTCACCAGTTTTATATTCCGATGCACCTCTGCAGGTTTACTGTATCCATTGGACCTTCCTATTGACGATGAAACACAGAAATTACATCGGAATTTAATATAAGAGACACAACGTTGCCTTAAGTACAAGAAAACTGAGTCTTCTTACGGTCCATGTTTTGAGCGTTTCCAGTGTCACCTGTTTTACATTCCAATGCACCTCTGCAGGTTTACTATATCCATTGGACCTTCCCATGGACGATGAATCACAGCAATTCCATCGGAATTAAATATAAGAGACACAATGCCGACTTAGGTACAGGTAGACCGAGTCATCCTTCTGTCTATGTTTTGAGCGTCTCCTGTGTCACCAGTTTTACATTCCGATGCACCTCTGCAGGTTTACTATATCCCTTGTACCTTCACAGTGACGATGAAACACAGAAATTGCATCGGAATTAAATATAAAAGACACAATGCCGACTTAAGTACAAGAAAACTGAGTCTTCTTAGGGTCTATGTTATGAGCGCTTCCTGTGTCATCAGTTTTACATTCCGATGAACCTCTGCAGGGTTACTGTATCCCTTGGACCTTCCCATTGACGATGAAACACAGAAATTGCTTCGGAATTAAATATAAGAGACACAATGCCGACTTAAGTACAGAAAGACTGAGTCTTCCTACTGTCTATGTTTTGAGCGTTTCCTGTGTCACCAGTTTTACATTCCGATGCACCTCCGCAGGTTTACTGTATCCATTATACCTTCCCATGGACGATGAAACACAGGAATTGCATCGGAATTAAATATAAGAGACACAATTCGGACTTAGGTACAAGCAGACTGAGTCTTCCCACTGTCTATGTTTTGAGCGTGTCCTGTGTCACCAGTTTTACATTCCGATGCACTTCTGCAGGTTTACTGTAACCCTTGAACCTTCACAGTGACGATGAAACACAGAAATTCATCGGAATTAAATATAAAAGACACACTGCCGACTTAAGTACAGGAAAACTGAGTATTCTTAGGGTCTATGAGCGCTTCCTGTGTCACCAGTTTTACATTCCGATGCACCTCAGGAGGGTTACTCTATCCCTAGGACCTTCCCATTGACGATGAAACACAGAAATTGCATTGGAATGAAATATAAGAGACACAATGCCGACTTCAGTACAAGAAAACTGAGTCTTCTTAGGGTCTATGTTTTGACCGCTTCCTGTGTCACCAGTTTTACATTCCGATGCACCTCTGCAGGTTTACTGTATCCCTTTGACCTTCCCATTGACGACGAAACACAGAAATTGCATCGGATTTAAATATAAGAGACACAATGCCGACATAAGTACAGGAAGACTGAGTATTCCTACTGTCTATGATTTGATAGTTTCCTCTGTCACCAGTTTTACATTCCGATGCACCTCTGCAGTTTTACCGAATCCATTGGACCTTCCCATTGACGATGAAACACAGAAATAGCATCGGAATTAAATATAAGAGACACAATGCCGACTTAAGAACAGATAGACTGAGTCTTCATACTGTCTATGTTTTGAGCGTTTCCTGTGTCACCAGTTTTACATTCCGATGCACCTCTGCAGGTTTACTGTATCCATTGGACCTTCCCATTGACGATGAAACACAGAAATTGCATCGGAATTAAATATAAGAGACACAATGCCGACTTAGGTACAGGAAGACTGAGTCTTCCTACTGTGTATGTTTTGAGCGTGTCCTGTGTCACCAGTTTCACATTCCGATGCACCTCTGCAGGTTTACTGTATCCCTTCCACCTTCACAGTGGCGATGAAACACAGAAATTGCATCGGAATTAAATATAAAAGACACAGTGCCGACTTAAGTACAAGAAATCTGAGTCTTCTTAGGGTCTATGTTATGAGCGTTTCCTGTGTCAACAGTTTTACATTCCGATGCACCTCTGCAGGGTTACTGTATCCCTTGGACCTTCCCATTGACGATGAAACACAGAAATTGCATCGGAATTAAATATAAGAGACACAATGCCGACTTAAGTACAGAAAGACTGTCTTCCTACTGTCTATGTTTTGAGCGTTTCCTGCGTCACCAGTTTTACATTCCGATGCACCTCTGCAGGTTTACTGTATCCCTTGGACTTTACCATTGACGATGAAACACAGAAATTGCATCGGAATTAAATATAAGAGACACAATGCCCACTTCAGTACAGGAAGACTGAGTCTCCCGACTGTCAATGTTTGAACGTTTCCTGTGTCACCAGTTTTACATTCTGATGCACCTCTGCAGGTTTACTGTATCCCTTGGATTTTCCCATTGACGATGAAACACAGAAATTGCATCGGAATTAAATATAAGAGACTCAATGCCGACTTAAGTACAGGAAGATTGAGTCTTCCTACTGTGTATGTTTTGAGCGTTTCCTGCGTCACCAATTTGACATTCCGATGCACCTCTGCAGGTTTACTGTATCCATTGGACCTTCCCATTGACGATGAAACACAGAAGCTACATCGGAATTAAATATAAGAGACACAACGTTGACTTAAGTACAAGAAAACTGAGTCTTCTTAAGGTCTATGTTTTGAGCGTTTCCAGTGTCACCCGTTTTACATTCCGATGCACCTCTGCAGGTTTACTGTATCCATTGGACCTTCCCATGGACGATGTAACACAGAAATTGCATCGGAATTAAATATAAGAGACACAATGCCGACTTAGGTACAGTAAGACTGAGTCTTCCTACTGTCTTTGTTTTGAGCGTGTCCTGTGGCACCAGTTTTACATTCCGATGCACCTCTGCAGGTTTACCGTATCCCTTGGACCTTCACAGTGACGATGAAACACAGAAATTGCATCTAAATTAAATATAAGAGACACAATGCCGACTTCAGTACAAGAAAACTGAGTCATCTTAGGGTCTACGTTTTGACTGCTTCCTGTGTCACCAGTTTTACATTCCGATGCACCTCTGCAGGTTTACTGTATCCGTTGTACCTTCACAGTGACGATGAAACACAGAAATTGCATCGGAATTAAATATAAAAGACACAATGCCGACTTAAGTACAAGAAAACTGAGTCTTCTTAGGGTCTATATTATGAGCGCTTCCTGTGTCACCAGTTTTAAATTCCGATGAACCTCTGCAGGGTTCCTGTATCCCTTGGACCTTCCGATTGACGATGAAACACAGAAATTGCATCGGAATTAAATATAAGAGACACAATGCCGACTTAAGTACAGAAAGACTGAGTCTTCCTACTGTCTATGTTTTGAGCGTTTCCTGTGTCACTAGTTTTACATTCCGATCCACCTCCGCAGGTTTACTGTATCCATTATACCTTCCCATGGACGATGAAACACAGGAATTTGCATCGGAATTAAATATAAGAGACACAATTCGGACTTAGGTACAGGCAGACTGAGTCATCCCACTGTCTATGTTTTGAGCGTGTCCTGTGTCACCAGTTTTACATTCCGATGCACTTCTGCAGGTTTGCTGTAACACTTTAACCTTCACAGTGACGATGAACCACAGAAATTGCATCGGAATTAAATATAAAAGACACAATTCCGACTTAAGTACAGGGAAACTCAGTATTCTTAGGGTCTATGTTATGAGCGCTTCCTGTGTCACCAGTTTTACATTCCGATGCACCTCTGCAGGGTTACTGTATCCCTAGGACCTTGCCATTGACGATGAAACACAGAAATTGCATTGGAATGAAATATAAGAGACACAATGCCGACTTAAGTACAGAAAGACTGAGTCTTCCTACTGTCTATGTTAGAGCGTTTCCTGTGTCACCAATTTTACATTCCGATGCACCTCTGCAGGTTTACTGTATCCCTTGGATTTTCCCATTGACGATGAAACACAGAAATTGCATCGGAATTAAATATAAGAGACACAATGCCGACTTAAGTACAGGAAGATTGAGTCTTCCTACTGTGTATGTTTTGAGCTTTTCCTGCGTCACCAATTTTACATTCCGATGCACCTCTGCAGGTTTACTGTATCCATTGGACCTTCCCATTGACGAGGAAACACAGAAATTGCATCGGAATTAAATATAAGAGACACAATGCCGACTAAAGATCAGGAAGGCTGAGTCTTCCTACTGTCTATGCTTTTAGCGTTTCCTGTGTCACCAGTTTTACATTCCGATGCACCTCTGCAGGTTTACTGTATCCCTTGGATCTTCCCATTGACGATGAAACACAGAAATTGCATCGGAATTAAATATAAAAAACACAATGCCGACTTAAGTACAAGAAATCTGAGTCTTCTTAGGGTCTATGTTATGAGCGTTTCCTGTGTCACCAGTTTTACATTCCGATGCACCTCGGCAGGGTTACTGTATTCCTTGGACCTTCCCATTGACGATGAAACACAGAAATTGCATCGGAATTAAATATAAGAGACACAATGCCGACTTAAGTACAGAAAGACTGTCTTCCTACTGTCTATGTTTTGAGCGTTTCCTGCGTCACCAGTTTTACATTCAGATGCACCTCTGCAGGTTTACTGTATCCCTTGGACTTTACCATTGACGATGATACACAGAAACTGCATCGGAATTAAATATAAGAGACACAATGCCCACTTCAGTACAGGAAGACTGAGTCTCCCGACTGTCAATGTTTGAACGTTTCCTGTGTCACCAGTTTTACATTCTGATGCACCTCTGCAGGTTTACTGTATCCCTTGGATTTTCCCATTGACGATGAAACACAGAAATTGCATCGGAATTAAATATAAGAGACTCAATGCCGACTTATGTACAGGAAGATTGAGTCTTCCTACTGTGTATGTTTTGAGCGTTTCCTGCGTCACCAATTTTACATTCCGATGCACCTCTGCAGGTTTACTGTATCCATTGGACCTTCCCATTGACGATGAAACACAGAAGCTACATCGGAATTAAATATAAGAGACACAACGTTGACTTAAGTACAAGAAAACTGAGTCTTCTTAAGGTCTATGTTTTGAGCGTTTCCAGTGTCACCCGTTTTACATTCCGATGCACCTCTGCAGGTTTACTGTATCCATTGGACCTTCCCATGGACGATGTAACACAGAAATTGCATCGGAATTAAATATAAGAGACACAATGCCGACTTAGGTACAGTAAGACTGAGTCTTCCTACTGTCTTTGTTTTGAGCGTGTCCTGTGGCACCAGTTTTACATTCCGATGCACCTCTGCAGGTTTACGGTATCCCTTGGACCTTCACAGTGACGATGAAACACAGAAATTGCATCTAAATTAAATATAAGAGACACAATGCCGACTTCAGTACAAGAAAACTGAGTCATCTTAGGGTCTACGTTTTGACAGCTTCCTGTGTCACCAGTTTTACATTCCGATGCACCTCTGCAGGGTTACTGTATCCCTTGGACCTTCCCATTGACGATGAAACACAGAAATTGCATCGGAATTAAATATAAGAGACACAATGCCGACTTAAGTACAGGAAGACTGAGTCTTCCTACTGTCAAAGTTTGAGCGTTTCCTGTGTCAACAGTTTTACATTCCGATGCACCTCTGCAGGTTTACTGTATCCATTGGACCTTCAACTTGACGATGAAACACAGAAAATGCATCGGAATTAAATATAAGAGACACAATGCCGACTTAAGTACAGGAAGACTGAGTCTTCCTACTTTCTATGTTTTGAGCGCTTCCTGTGTCACCAGTTTTACATTCCGATCCACCTCTGCAGGTTTACTGTATCCATTGGACCTTCCCATTGACGAGGAAACACAGAAATTGCATCGGAATTAAATATAAGAGACACAATGCCGACTATAGATCAGGAAGGCTGAGTCTTCCTACTGTCTATGCTTTTAGCGTTTCCTGTGTCACCAGTTTTACATTCCGATGCACTTCTGCAGGTTTACTGTATCCCTTGGATCTTCCCATTGACGATGAAACACAGAAATTGTATCGGAATTAAATATAAGAGACACAATGCCGACTTAAGTACAGGAACAATGAGTCTTCCTACTGTCTATGATTTGAGCGTTTCCTGCGTCAACAGTTTTATATTCCGATGCAGCTCTGCAATTTTACTGTATCCATTGAACCTTCCCATTGACGATGAAACACAGAAATTAAATCAGAATTAAATATAAGATACACAACGTTGACTTAAGTACAAGAAAACTGAGTCTTCTTACGGTCCATGTTTTGAGCGTCTCCAGTGTCACCAGTTTTACATTCCGATCCACCTCCGCAGGTTTACTGTATCCATTATACCTTCCCATGGACGATGAAACACAGGAATTGCATCGGAATTAAATATAAGAGACACAATTCGGACTTAGGTACAGGCAGACTGAGTCTTCCCACTGTCTATGTTTTGAGCGTGTCCTGTGTCACCAGTTTTACATTCCGATGCACTTCTGCAGGTTTACTGTAACCCTTGAACCTTCACAGTGACGATGAAACACAGAAATTGCATCGGAATTAAATATAAAATACACAATGCCGACTTAAGTACAGGAAGACTGAGTATTCCTACTGTCTATGTTTTGATCGTTTCCTGTGTCACCAGTTTTACATTTTGATGCACCTCTGCAGGTTAACTGTATCCCATGTACCTTCACAGTGACGATGAAACACAGAAATTGCATCGGAATTAAATATAAAATACACAATGCCGACTTAAGTACAGGAAGACTGAGTATTCCTACTGTCTATGTTTTGATCGTTTCCTGTGTCACCAGTTTTACATTCTGATGCACCTCTGGAATTTTACTTAATCCATTGGACCTTCCCATTGACGATGAAACACAGAAATAGCATCGGAATTAAATATAAGAGACACAATGACGACTTATGTACAGAAAGAATGAGTCTTCCTACTGTCTATGTTTTGAGCGATTCCTGTGTCACCAGTTTTACATTCCGATGCACCTCTGTGGGTTTACTGTATCCCTTGGACCTTCCCATTGACGACGAAACACAGAAATTGCATCGGATTTAAATATAAGAGACACAATGCCGACTTAAGTACAGGAAGACTGAGTATTCCTACTGTCTATGTTTTGATCGTTTCCTGTGTCACCAGTTTTTCATTCCGATGCACCTCTGCAATTTTACTTAATCCATTGGAGCTTCCCATTGACGATGAAACACAGAAATTGCATCTAAATTAAATGTAAGAGACACAATGCCGACTCATGTACAGAACGAGTGAGTCTTCCTACTGTCTATGTTTTGAGCGTTTCCTGTGTCACCAGTTTTACATTCCGATGAACCTCTGCAGGGTTACTGTATCCCTTGGACCTTCCCATTGACGATGAACCACAGAAATTGCATCGGAATTAAATATAAGAGACACAATGTCGACTTAAGTACAGGAAGACTGAGTATTCCTACTGTCTATGTTTTGAGCGATTCCTGTGTCACCAGTTTTACATTCCGATGCACCTCTGCGGGTTTACTGTATCCCTTGGACCTTCCCATTGACGACGAAACACAGAAATTGCATCGGATTTAAATATAAGAGACACAATGCCGACTTAAGTACAGGAAGACTGAGTATTCCTACTGTCTATGTTTTGATCGTTTCCTGTGTCACCAGTTTTTCATTCCGATGCACCTCTGCAATTTTACTTAATCCATTGGAGCTTCCCATTGACGATGAAACACAGAAATTGCATCTAAATTAAATGTAAGAGACACAATGCCGACTCATGTACAGAACGAGTGAGTCTTCCTACTGTCTATGTTTTGAGCGTTTCCTGTGTCACCAGTTTTACATTCCGATGAACCTCTGCAGGGTTAGTGTATCCCTTGGACCTTCCCATTGACGACGAAACACAGAAATTGCATCGGATTTAAATATAAGAGACACAATGCCGACTTAAGTACAGGAAGACTGAGTATTCCTACTGTCTATGTTTTGATCGTTTCCTGTGTCACCAGTTTTTCATTCCGATGCACCTCTGCAATTTTACTTAATCCATTGGAGCTTCCCATTGACGATGAAACACAGAAATTGCATCTAAATTAAATGTAAGAGACACAATGCCGACTCATGTACAGAACGAGTGAGTCTTCCTACTGTCTATGTTTTGAGCGTTTCCTGTGTCACCAGTTTTACATTCCGATGCACCTCTGCAGGGTTACTGTATCCCTAGGACCTTCCCATTGACGATGAAACACAGAAATTGCATTGGAATGAAATAAAAGAGACACAATGCCGACTTAAGTTCAGAAAGACTGAGTCTTCCTACTGTCTATGTTTGAGCGTTTACTGTGTCACCAGTTTTACATTCTGATGCACCTCTGCGAGTTTACTGTATCCCTTGCACCTTCCCATTGACAATGAAACACAAAAATTACATCGGACTTAAATATAACAGACACAATGCCGACTTAAGTACAGGAGGACTGAGTCTTCCTACTGTCTATGTTTTGAGCGTTTCCTGTGTCAATAGTTCTACATTCCGATGCACCTCTCCAGGTTTACCTTATCCCTTGGATTTTACCATTGACGATGAAACACAGAAATTGCATCGGAATTAAATATAAGTGACACAATGCCGACTTAGGTACAGTAAGACTGAGTCTTCCTACTGTCAATGTTTGAGCGTTTCCTGTGTCAACAGTTTTACATTCCGATGCACCTCTGCAGGTTTACTGTATCCATTGGACCTTCCCATTGACGATGAAACTCAGAAATTGCATCGGAATTAAATATAAGAGACACAATGCCGACTTAAGTACAAGAAAACTGGGTCTTCTTAGGGTCTATGTTATGAGCGCTTCCTGTGTCACCAGTTTTACATTCCGAGGAACCTCTGCAGGGTTACTGTATCCCTTGGACCTTCCCATTGACGATGAAACTCAGAAATTGCATCGGAATTAAATATAAGAGACACAATGCCGACTTAAGTACAGAAAGACTGAGTCTTCCTACTGTCTATGTCTTGAGCGTCTCCTGTGACACCAGTTTTACATTCTGATGCACCTCTGCAAGTTTACTGTATCCCTTGCACCTTCCCATTGACAATGAAACACAAAAATTACATCGGACTTAAATATAACAGACACAATGCCGACTTAAGTACAGGAAGACTGAGTCTTCCTACTGTCTATGTTTTGAGCGTTTCCTGTGTCACCTGTTCTACATTCCGATGCACCTCTCCAGGTTTACTGTATCCCTTGGTCTTTACCAATGACGATGAAACACAGAAATTGCATCGGAATTAAATATAAGAGACACAATGCCGACTTAAATACAGGAAGGCTGAGTGTTCCTACTGTCTATGTTTTGAGCGTTTCCTGTGTCACCAGTTTTACATTCCGATGCACCTCTGCAGGTTTACTGTATCCATTTGACCTTCCCTTGGCAACGAAGCACAGAAATTGCATCGGAATTAAATATAAGAGACACAATGCCGACTTAGGTACAGGAAGACTGGGTCTTCCTACTGTCTATGTTTTGAGCGTATCCTGTGTCATCAGTTTTACATTATGATGCACCTCTGCAGGTTTACTGTATCCCTTGAACCTTCACAATGACGATGAAACACAGAAATTGCATCTAAATTAAATATAAGAGACACAATGCCGACTTCAGTACAAGAAAACTGAGTCTTCTTAGGGTCTATGTTTGACCGCTTCCTGTGTCACCAGTTTTACATTCCGATGCACCTCTGCAGGTTTACTGTATCCCTTGGACCTTCCCATTGACGACGGAACACAGAAATTGCATCGGATTTAAATATAAGAGACACAATGCCGACTTCAGTACAGGAAGACTGAGTATTCCTACTGTCTATGTTTTGATCGTTTCCTGTGTCACCAGTTTTACATTGCGATGCACCTCTGCAGGTTTACTGTATCCATTTTACCTTCCCATTGACGATGAAATACAGAAGCTGCATCGGAATTAAATATAAGAGACACAACGTTGACTTAAGTACAAGAAAACTGAGTCTTCTTAAGGTCTATGTTTTGAGCGTTTCCAGTGTCACCAGTTTTACATTCCGATGCACCTCTGCAGGTTTACTGTATCCATTGGACTTTCCCACTGACGATGAAACACAGAAATAGCATTGGAATTAAATATAAGAGACACAATGCCGACTTACGTGCAGGAAGACTGAGTCTTCCTACTGTCTATGCTATGAGCGTGTCCTGTGTCACCAGTTTTACATTCCGATGCACCTCTGCAGGTTTACTGTATCCCTTGGACCTTCACAGTGACGATGAAACACAGAAATTGCATCGGAATTAAATATAAGAGACACAATGCCGACTTAAGTACAAGAAAACTGAGTATTCTTAGGGTCTATGTTATGAGCGCTTCCTGTGTCACCAGTTTTACATTCCGATGCACCTCTGGAGGGTTACTGTATCCCTTGGACCTTCCCATTGACGATGAAACACAGAAATTGCATCGGAATTAAATATAAGAGACACAATGCCGACTTAAGTACAGAAAGACTGAGTCTTCCTACTGTCTATGTTTTGAGCGTTTCCTGTGTCACCAGTTTTACATTCCGATGCACCTCTGCAGGTTTACTGTATCCCTTGGACTTTACCATTGACGATGAAACACAGAAATTGCATCGGAATTAAATATAAGAGACACAATGCCCTCTTAAGTACAGGAAGACTGAGTCTTCCTACTGTCAATGTTTGAACGTTTACTGTGTCACCAATTTTACATTCCGATGCACCTCAGCAGGGTTACTGTATCCCTTGGACCTTCCCATTGACGATAAAACACAGAAATTGAATCGGAATTAAATATAAGAGAGACAATGCCGACTTAAGTACAGAAGGACTGTGTCTTCCTACTGTCTATGTTTTGAGCGTTTCCTGCATCACCAGTTTTACTTTCCGATGCACCTCTGCAGGTTTACTGTATCCATTGGACCTTCCCATTGACGATGAAACACAGAAATTACATCGGAATTAAATATAAGAGACACAACGTTGACTTAAGTACAAGAAAACTAAGTCTTCTTACGGTCTATGTTTTGAGCGTTTCCAGTGTCGCCAGTTTTACATTCCGATGCACCTCTGCAGGTTTACTATATCCATTGGACCTTCCCATGGACGATGAAACACAGCAATTGCATCGGAATTAAATATAAGAGACACAATGCCGACTTAGGTACAGGAAGACTGAGTCATCCTTCTGTCTATGTTTTGAGCGTGTCCTGTGTCACCAGTTTTACATTCCGATGCACCTCTGCAGGTTTACTGTATCCCTTGTATCTTCACAGTGACGATGAAACACAGAAATTACATCGGAATTAAATATAAGAGAGACAACGTTGACTTAAGTACAAGAAAACTGAGTCTTCTTACGGTCTATGTTTTGAGCGTTTCCAGTGTCACCAGTTTTACATTCCGATGCACCTCTGCAGGTTTACTGCATCCCTTGGACATTCCAGTGACGATGAAACACAGAAATTGCATCGGAATTATATATAGAAGACACAATGCCTACTTAAGTACAAGAAAACTGAGTCTTCTTAGGGTCTATGTTATGAGCGCTTCCTGTGTCACCAGTTTTACATTCCGATGCACCTCTGCAGGTTTACTATATCCATTGGACCTTCCCATGGACGATGAAGCACAGAAATTGCATCGGAATTAAAAATAAGAGACACAATGCCGAATTAAGTACAGAAAGACTGAGTCTTCCTACTGTCTATGTTTTGAGCGTTTCCTGTGTCACCAGTTTTACATTCCGATGCACCTCTGCAGGTTTACTGTATCCCTTGGACCTTCCCATTGACGATGAAACACAGAAATTGCATCGGAATTAAATATAAGAGACACAATGCCGACTTAAGTACAGGAAGATTGAGTCTTCCTACTGTGTATGTTTTTAGCGTTTCCTCCGTCACCAATTTTACATTCCGATTCACCTCTGCAGGTTTACTGTATCCATTGGACTTTGCCATTGACGATGAAACACAGAAATAGCATCGGAATTAAATATAAGAGACACAATGCCGACTTAAGTACAGGAAGACTGAGTCTTCCTACTTTGTATGCTTTGAGCGTTTCCTGCGTCACCAATTTTACATTTCGATGCACCTCTGCAGGTTTACTGTATCCATTGGACCTTCCCATTGACGATGAAACACAGAAATGGCATCGGAATTAAATATAAGAGACACAATGCCGACTTAAGAACCGGAAGGCTGTGTCTTCCTACTGTCTATGTTTTGAGCGTGTCCTGTGTCACCAGTTTTACATTCCGATGCATCTCTGCAGGTTTACTGTATCCCTTCCACCTTCACAGTGACGATGAAACACAGAAATTGCATCGGAATTAAATATAAGAGACACAAGGCCGACTTAAGTACAAGAAAACTGAGTCTTCTTACGGTCTGTGATTTGAGCGTTTCCTGTGTCACCATTTTTACATTCCAATGCACCTCTGCAGGTTTACTATATACCTTGGACCTTCCCATTGACGAAAAAACACCGAAATTGATCGGAATTAAATATAAGAGACACAATGCCGACTTAGGTACAGGAAGACTGAGTCTTCCTACTGTCTATGTTTTGAGCGTTTCCTGTGTCATCAGTTTTACATTTTGATGCACCTCTGCAGGTTTACTGTACCCCTTGTACCTTCACAGTGACGATGAAACACAGAAATTGCATCTTAATTAAATATAAGAGACACAATGCTGACTTCAGTACAAGAAAACTGAGTCTTCTTAGGGTCTATGTTTTGACCGCTTCCTGTATCACCAGTTTTACATTCCGATGCACCTCTGCAGGTTTACTGTATCCCTTGGACTTTACCATTGACAATGAAACACAGAAATTGCATCGGAATTAAATATAAGAGACACAATGACGACTTAAGTACAGGAAGACTGGGTCTTCCTACTGTCTATGTTTTGAGTGTTTCCTGCGTCACCAGTTTTACATTCCGATGCACCTCTGCAGGTTTACTGTATCCCTTGGACTTTACCATTGACAATGAAACACAGAAATTGCATCGGAATTAAATATAAGAGACACAATGCCGACTTAAGTACAGGAAGACTGGGTCTTCCTACTGTCAATGTTTGAGCGTTTCCTGTGTCACCAGTTTTACATTCCGATGCACCTCTGCAGGTTTTCTGTATCCATTGGACCTTCCCATTGTCGATGAAACACAGAAATTGCATCGGAATTAAATAGAAGAGACACAAGCCGACATAAGAACAGGAATGCTGAGTCTTCCTACTGTCTATGTTTTGAGCATTTCCTGTGTCACCAGTTTTACATTCCGATGCACCTCTGCAGGTTTACTGTCTCCCTTGGACCTTCCCATTGACGATGAAACACAGAAATAGTATCGGAATTAAATATAAGAGACACAATGCCGACTTAAGAACAGGAAGGCTGACTCTTCCTACTGTCTATGTTTTGAGCGTTTCCTGTGTCACCAGTTTCACATTCCGATGCACCTCTGCAGGTCTGCTGTATCCCTTGGATCTTCCCATTGACGATGAAACACAGAAATTGCATTGGAATTAAATGTAAGGGACACAATGCCGACTTAAGTACAGGAACATTGAGTCTTCCTAGTGTCTATACTTTGACCGTTTCCTGCGTCACCAGTTTTACATTCCGATGCACCTCTGCAGGTTTACTGTATCCATCGGACCTTCCCATTGACGACGAAACACAGAAATTACATCGGAATTAAATATAAGAGACACAACGCCGACTTAAGTACAAGAAAACTGAGTCTTCTTACGGTCTATGCTTTGAGCGTTTCCAGTGTCACCAGTGTCACATTCCGATGCACCTCTGCAGGTTTACTGTGTCCCTTGGACCTTACCATTGGCGATGAAACACAGAAATTGCGCCGCAATTAAATGTAAGAGACACAATGACGTCTTAAGTAGAGGAAGACTGAGTCTTCCTACTGTCTATGATTTGAGCGTTTCCTGTGTCACCAGTTTTACAATCCGATGCACCTATGCAGGTTTACTGTATCCCTTGGACCTTCACAGTGACGAAGAAACACAGAAATTGCATCGGAATTAAATATAAGAGACACAATGCCGACTTAAGTACAGAAGGACTGAGTCTTCCTACTGTGTATGGTTTGAGCGTTTCCTGTGTCGCCAGTTTTACATTCCGCTGCACCTATGCAGGTCTACAGTGTCCCTTGGACCTTCATAGTGACGATGACACACAGAAATTGCATCGGAATTAAATATAAGAGACACAATGTCGACTTAAGTACAGAAAGATTGAGTCTTCCTACTCTCTATGTTTTGAGCGTTTCCTGATGCACCTCTGCAGGTTTGCTGTATCCCTTGCACCTTCCCATTGACAATCAAACACAGAAATTACATCGGAATTAAATATAACAGACACAATGCTGACTTAAGTACAGGAAGAATGAGTCTTACTACTGTCTATGTTTTGAGCGTTTCCTGTGTCACCAGTTTTACATTCCGATGCACCTCTGCAGGTTTTCTGTATCCTTTGGACCTTCCCATTGACGATGAAACACAGAAAATGCATCGGAATTAAATATAAGAGACACAATGCAGACTTAAGTACAGGAAGACTGAGTCTTCCTACTGTCTATGTTTTGAGCATTTCCTGTGTCACCAGTTTTACATTCCGATCCACCTCTGCAGGTTTACTGTATCCATTGGACCTTCCCTTTGACGACGAAGCACAGAAATTTCATCGGAATTAAATATAAGAGACACAAGGCCGACTTAAGTACAAGAAAACTGAGACTTCTTACGGTCTGTGATTTGAGCGTTTCCTGTGTCACCATTTTTACATTCCAATGCACCTCTGCAGGTTTACTATATACCTTGGACCTTCTCATTGACGAGAAAACACCGAAATGGCATCGGAATTAAATGTAAGGGACACAATGCCGACTTAAGTACAGGAACATTGAGTCTTCCTACTGTCTATACTTTGACCGTTTCCTGCGTCACCAGTTTTACATTCCGATGCACCTCTGCAGGTTTACTGTATCCAACGGACCTTCCCATTGACGACGAAACACAGAAATTACATCGGAATTAAATATAAGAGACACAACGCCGACTAAAGTACAAGAAAACTGAGTCTTCTTACGGTCTATGCTTTGAGCGTTTCCAGTGTCACCAGTGTTACATTCCGATGCACCTCTGCAGGTTTACTGTGTCCCTTGGACCTTACCATTGGCGATGAAACACAAAAATTGCGCCGCAATTAAATGTATGAGACACAATGACGTCTTAAGTAGAGGAAGACTGAGTCTTCCTACTGTCTATGATTTGAGCTTTCCTGTGTCACCAGTTTTACATTCCGATGCACCTCTGCAGGTTTGCTGTATCCATTGGACCTTCCCATGGACGATGAAACACAGGAACTGCATCGGATTTAAATATAAGAGACACAATTCGGACTTAGGTACAGGCAGACTGAGTCTTTCCACCGTCTATGTTTTGAGCGTGTCCTGTGTCACCAGTTTTACATTCCGATACACTTCTGCAGGTTTACTGTAACCCTTGGACCTTCACAGTGACGATGAAACACAGAAATTGCATCGGAATTAAATATAAAAGACACAATGCCGACTGAAGTACAGGAAAACTGAGTATTCTTACGGTCTATGTTATGAGCGATTCCTGTGTCACCAGTTTTACATTCCGATGCACCTCTGCAGGTTTACTGTAACCCTTGGATCTTCCCATTGGCGATGAAACACAGAAATTGCACCGCAATTAAATATAAGAGACACAATGGCGTCTTAAGTAGAGGAAGACTGAGTCTTCCTACTGTCTATGTTTTGAGCGTTTCCTGTGTCTCCAGTTTTATACTCCGATGCACATCTGCAGGTTTACTGTATCCCGTGGACCTTCACAGTGACGAAGAAACACAGAAATTGCATCGGAATTAAATATAAGAGACTCAATGCCGACTGAAGTACAGGAAGACTGAGTCTTCCTACTGTCTATGCTTTGAGCGTCTCCTGTGTCACCAGTTTTACAATCCGATGCACCTCATCAGTGTTACTGTATCCCTTGGACCTTCCCATTGACGATGAAAGGCAGAAATTGCATCGGAATTAAATATAAGAGAGACAATGCTGACTTAACTACAGAATGACTGAGTCTTCCTACTGTCAATGTTTTGAGCGTTTCCTGTGTCACCAGTTTTACATTCCGATGCTCCTCTGCAGGTTTACTGTATCCCTTGGATCTTCCCATTGACGATGAAACACAGAAATTGCATCGCAATTAAATATAAGAGACACAATGCCGACTTAAGTACAGGAACATTGAGTCTTCCTACTGTCTATGTTTTGAGCGTTTCCTGCGTCACCAGTTTTACATTCCGATGCACCTCTGCAGGTTTACTGTATCCATTGGACCTTCCCATTGACGATGAAACAAAGAAATTACATCGAAATTAAATATAAGAGACACAACGTTGACTTAAGTACATGAAAACTGAGTCTTCTTACGGTCTATGTTTTGAGCGTTTCCAGTGTCACCAGTTTTACATTCCGATGCACCTCTGCAGGTTTACTATATCCATTGGACCTTCCCATGGACGATGAAACACAGCAATTGCATCGGAATTAAATATAAGAGACACAATGCCGACTTAGGTACAGGAAGACTGAGTCATCCTTCTGTCTACGTTTTGAGCGTGTCCTGTGTCACCAGTTTTACATTCCGATGCACCTCTGCAGGTTTACTGTATCCCTTGTATCTTCACAGTGACGATGAAACACAGAAATTACATCGGAATTAAAAATAAGAGAGACAACGTTGACTTAAGTACAAGAAAACTGAGTCTTCTTACGGTCTATGTTTTGAGCGTTTCCAGTGTCACCAGTTTTACATTCCGATGCACCTCTGCAGGTTTACTGCATCCCTTGGACATTCCAATGACGATGAAACACAGAAATTGCATCGGATATAATATATAAGACACAATGCCTACTTAAGTACAAGAAAACTGAGTCTTCTTAGGGTCTATGATATGAGCGCTTCCTGTGTCACCAGTTTTACATCCGATGCACCTCTGCAGGGTTACTGTATCCCTTGGACCTTCCCATTGACGATGAAACACAGAAATTGTATCGGAATTAAATATAAGAGACACAATGCCGACTTAAGTACAGGAAGATTGAGTCTTCCTACTGTGTATGTTTTGAGCGTTTCCTCCGTCACCAATTTTACATTCCGATTCACCTCTGCAGGTTTACTGTATCCATTGGACTTTCCCATTGACGATGAAACACAGAAATAGCATCGGAATTAAATATAAGAGACACAATGCCGACTTAAGAACAGGAAGGCTGAGTCTTCCTACTGTCAATGTTTGAGCGTTTCCTGTGTCGCCAGTTTTACATTCCGATGCACCTCTGCAGGTTTACTGTATCCCTTGGATTTTCCCATTGACGATGAAACACAGAAATTGCATCGGAATTAAATATAAGAGACACAATGCCGACTTAAGTACAGGAAGATTGAGTCTTCCTACTCTGTATGCTTTGAGCGTTTCCTGCGTCACCAATTTTACATTTCGATGCACCTCTGCAGGTTTACTGTATCCATTGGACCTTCCCATTGACGATGAAACACAGAAATGGCATCGGAATTAAATATAAGAGACACAATGCCAACTTAAGAACCGGAAGGCTGAGTCTTCCTACTGTCTATGTTTTGAGCGTGTCCTGTGTCACCAGTTTTACATTCCGATGCATCTCTGCAGGTTTAACGTATCCCTTCCACCTTCACCGTGACGATGAAACACAGAAATTGCATCGGAATTAAATATAAAAGACACAATGCCGATTTAAGTACAAGAAAACTGAGTCTTCTTAGGGTCTATGTTATGAGTGCTTCCTGTATCACCAGTTTTACATTCCGATGCACCTCTGCAGTGTTACTGTATCCCTTGGACATTCCCATTGACGAAGAAACACAGGAATTGCATCGGAATTAAATATAAGAGACACAATGAAGACGTAAGTACAGAAAGACTGAGTCCTCCTACTGTCTATGTTTTGAGTGTTTCCTGTGTCAACAGTTTTACATTCCGATGCACCTCTGCAGGTTTACTGTATCCCTTGGACTTTACCATTGACAATGAAACACAGAAATTGCATCGGAATTAAATATAAGAGACACAATGCCGACTTAAGTACAGGAAGACTGGGTCTTCCTACTGTGTATGTTTTGAGCGTTTCCTCCGTCACCAATTTTACATTCCGATTCACCTCTGCAGGTTTACTGTATCCATTGGACTTTCCCATTGACGATGAAACACAGAAATAGCATCGGAATTAAATATAAGAGACACAATGCCGACTTAAGAACAGGAAGGCTGAGTCTTCCTACTGTCAATGTTTGAGCGTTTCCTGTGTCGCCAGTTTTACATTCCGATGCACCTCTGCAGGTTTACTGTATCCCTTGGATTTTCCCATTGACGATGAAACACAGAAATTGCATCGGAATTAAATATAAGAGACACAATGCCGACTTAAGTACAGGAAGATTGAGTCTTCCTACTCTGTATGCTTTGAGCGTTTCCTGCGTCACCAATTTTACATTTCGATGCACCTCTGCAGGTTTACTGTATCCATTGGACCTTCCCATTGACGATGAAACACAGAAATGGCATCGGAATTAAATATAAGATACACAATGCCAACTTAAGAACCGGAAGGCTGAGTCTTCCTACTGTCTATGTTTTGAGCGTGTCCTGTGTCACCAGTTTTACATTCCGATGCATCTCTGCAGGTTTAACGTATCCCTTCCACCTTCACCGTGACGATGAAACACAGAAATTGCATCGGAATTAAATATAAAAGACACAATGCCGACTTCAGTACAAGAAAACTGAGTCTTCTTAGGGTCTATGATATGAGTGCTTCCTGTATCACCAGTTTTACATTCCGATGCACCTCTGCAGTGTTACTGTATCCCTTGGACATTCCCATTGACGAAGAAACACAGAAATTGCATCGGAATTAAATATAAGAGACACAATGCCGACGTAAGTACAGAAAGACTGAGTCTTCCTACTGTCTATGTTTTGAGTGTTTCCTGTGTCACCAGATTTACATTCCGATGCACCTCTGCAGGTTTACTGTATCCCTTGGACTTTACCATTGACAATGAAACACAGAAATTGCATCGGAATTAAATATAAGAGACACAATGCCGACTTAAGTACAGGAAGACTGGGTCTTCCTACTGTCAATGTTTGAGCGTTTCCTCTGTCACCAGTTATACATTCCGATGCACCTCTGCAGGTTTTCGGTATCCATTGGACCTTCCCATTGACGATGAAACACAGAAAATGCATCGGAATTAAATATAAGAGACACAATGCCGACTTAAGTACAGGAAGACTGAGTCTTCCTACTGTCTAAGCTTTGAGCATTTCCTGTGTCACCAGTTTTACATTCCGATCCACCTCTGCAGGTTTAATGTATCCCTTCGACCTTCCCTTTGACGACAAAGCACAGAAATTGCATCGGAATTAAATATAAGAGACACAAGGCCGACTTAAGTACAAGAAAACTGAGTCTTCTTACGGTCTGTGATTTGAGCGTTTCCTGTGTCACCATTTTTACATTCCAATGCACCTCTACAGGTTTACTATATACCTTGGACCTTCCCATTGACGAAAAAACACCGAAATTGCATCGAAATTAAATATAAGAGACACAATGCCAACTTAGGTACAGGAAGACTGAGTCTTCCTACTGTCTATGTTTTGAACGTTTCCTGTGTCATCAGTTTTCCATTTTTATGCACCTCTGCAGGTTTACTGTATCCCTTGTACCTTCACAGTGACGATGAAACACAGAAATTGCATCTAAATTAAATATAAGAGTCACAATGCCGACTTCAGTACAAGAAAACTGAGTCTTCTTAGGGTCTATGTTTTCACCGCTTCCTGTATCACCAGTTTTAAATTCCGATCCACCTCTGCAGGTTTTCTGTATCCATTGGACCTTCCCATTGACGATGAAACACAGAAATTGAATCGGAGTTAAATAGAAGAGACACAAGCCGACATAAGAACAGGAATGCTGAGTCTTCCTACTGTCTATGCTTTGAGCATTTCCTGTGTCACCAAATTTACATTCCGATGCACCTCTGCAGGTTTTCTGTATTGCTTGGATCTTCCAATTGACGATGAAACACAGAAATTGCATCGGAATTAAATATAAGAGACACAATGCCGACTTAAGTACAGGAAGATTGAGTCTTCCTACTGTCTATGTTTTAAGCGTTTCCTGCGTCACCAATTTTACATTCCGATGCCCCTCTCCAGGTTTACTGTCTCCCTTGGACCTTCCCATTGACGATGAAACACAGAAATAGTATTGGAATTAAATATAAGAGACACAATGCCGACTTAAGAACAGGAAGGCTGAGTCTTCCTACTGTCTATGTTTTGAGCGTTTCCTGTGTCACCAGTTTCACATTCCGATGCACCTCTGCGGGTCTGCTGTATCCCTTGGATCTTCCCATTGACGATGAAACACAGAAATTGCATCGGAATTAAATGTAAGGGACACAATGCCGACTTAAGTACAGGAACATTGAGTCTTCCTACTGTCTATACTTTGACCGTTTCCTGCGTCACCAGTTTTACATTCCGATGCACCTCTGCATGTTTACTGTATCCATCGGACCTTCCCATTGACGACGAAACACAGAAATTACATCGGAATTAAATATAAGAGACACAACGCCGACTTAAGGACAAGAAAACTGAGTCTTCTTATGGTCTATGCTTTGAGCGTTTCCAGTGTCACCAGTGTTACATTCCGATGCACCTCTACAGGTTTACTGTGTCCCTTGGACCTAACCATTGGCGATGAAACACAGAAATTGCGCCGCAATTAAATGTAAGAGACACAATGACGTCTTAAGTAGAGGTAGACTGAGTCTTCCTACTGTCTATGATTTGAGCGTTTCCTGTGTCACCAGTTTTACATTCCGATGCACCTCTGCAGGTTTACTGTATCCCTTGGACCTTCACAGTGACGAAGAAACACAGAAATTGCATCAGAATTAAATATAAGAGACACAATGCCGACTTAAGTACAGATGGACTGAGTCTTCCTACTGTGTATGGTTTGAGCGTTTCCTGTGTCGCCAGTTTTACATTCCGATGCACCTATGCAGGTCTACAGTGTCCCTTGGACCTTCATAGTGACGATGAAACACAGAAATTGCATCGGAATTAAATATAAGAGACACAATGTCGACTTAAGTACAGGAAGAATGAGTCTTACTACTGTCTATGTTTTGAGCGTTTCCTGTGTCACCAGTCTTACATTCCGATGCACCTCTGCAGGTTTTATGTATCCTTTGGACCTTCCCATTGACGATGAAACACAGAAAATGCATCGGAATTATATATAAGAGACACAATGCCGACTTAAGTACAGGAAGACTGTGTCTTCCTACTGTCTATGTTTTGAGCATTTCCTGTGTCACCAGTTTTACATTCCGATCCACCTCTGCAGGTTTACTGTATCCATTGGACCTTCCCTTTGACGACGAAGCACAGATATTGCATCAGAATTAAATAGAAGAGACACATTGCCGACATAAGAACAGGATTGCTGAGTCTTCCTAGTGTCTATGTTTTGAGCGTTTCCTGTGTCACCAGTTTCACATTCCGATGCACCTCTGCAGGTCTGCTGTATCCCTTGGAACTTCCCATTGACGATGAAACACAGAAATTGCATCTAAATTAAATATAAGAGACACAATACCGACTTCAGTACAAGAAAACTCAGTCTTCTTAGGGTCTATGTTTTGACCGCTTCCTGTATCACCAGTTTTACATTCCGATGCACTTCTGCAGGTTTACTGTATCCCTTGGACCTTCCCATTGACGACGAAACACAGACATTGCATCGGATTTAAATATAAGAGACACAACGCCGACTTAAGTACAGGAAGACTGAGTATTCATACTGTCTATGTTTTGATCGTTTCCTGTGTCACCAGTTTTACATTCCGATGCACCTCTGCACGTTTACTGTATCCATTGGACCTTCCCATTGACGATGAAACACAGAAATTGCATCGGAATTAAATAGAAGAGACACATTGCCGACATAAGAACAGGATTGCTGAGTCTTCCTAGTGTCTATGTTTTGAGCATTTCCTGTGTCACCAGTTTTACATTCCGATGCACCTCTGCTGGTTTACTGTATTGCTTGGATCTTCCAATTGACGATGAAACACAAAAATTGCATCGGAATTACATATAAGAGACACAATGCCGACTTAAGTAGAGGAAGATTGAGTCTTCCTACTGTCTATGTTTTAAGCGTTTCCTGCGTCACCAATTTTACATTCCGATGCACCTCTGCAGGTTTACTGTCTCCCTTGGACCTTCCCATTGACGATGAAACACAGAAATAGTATCGGAATTAAATATAAGAGACACAATGCCGACTTAAGGACAGGCAGGCTGAGTCTTCCTACTGTCTATGTTTTGAGCGTTTCCTGTGTCACCAGTTTCACATTCCGATGCACCTCTGCAGGTCTGCTGTATCCCTTGGATCTTCCCATTGACGATGAAACACAGAAATTGCATCGGAATTAAATGTAAGGGTCACAATGCCGACTTAAGTACAGGAACATTGAGTCTTCCTACTGTCTATACTTTGACCGTTTCCTGCGTCACCAGTTTTACATTCCGATGCACCTCTGCAGGTTTACTGTATCCATTAGACCTTCCCATTAACGATGAATCACAGAAATTGCATCGGAATTAAATATAAGAGACACAATGCCGACTTAAGTACAGGAAGATTGAGTCTTCCTACTCTCTATGTTTTGAGCGTTTCCTGATGCACCTCTGCAGGTTTGCTGTATCCCTTGCACCTTCCCATTGACAATCAAACACAGAAATTACATCGGAATTAAATATAACAGACTATATACTGACTTAAGTACAGGAAGAATAAGTCTTACTACTGTCTATGTTTTGAGCGTTTCCAGAGTCACCAGTTTTACATTCCGATGCACCTCTGCAGGTTTACTGTATCCATTGGACCTTCCCATTGACGATGAAACACAGACATTACATCGGAATTAAATATAAGAGACACAACGTTGACTTAAGTACAAGAAAACTGAGTCTTCTTACGGTCTATGTTTTGAGCGTTTCCAGTGTCACCAGTTTTACATTCCGATGCACCTCTGCAGGTTTACTATATCCATTGGACCTTCCCATGGACGATGAAACACAGCAATTGCATCGGAATTAAATATAAGAGACACAATGCCGACTTAGGTACAGGAAGACTGAGTCATCCTTCTGTCTATGTTTTGAGCGTGTCCTGTGTCACCAGTTTTACATTCCGATGCACCTCTGCAGGTTTCCTGTATCTTTTGTATCTTCACAGTGACGATGAAACACAGAAATTGCATCGGAATTAAATATAAAAGACACAATGCCGACTTAAGTACAAGAAAACTGAGTCTTCTTAGTGTCTATGTTATGAGCGCTTCCTGTGTCACCAGTTTTACATTCCGATGAACCTCTGCAGGGTTACTGTATCCCTTGGACGTTCCCATTGACGATGAAACACAGAAATTGCATCGGAATTAAATATAAGAGACACAATGCCGACTTAGGTACAGGAAGACTGAGTCATCCTTCTGTCTATGTTTTGAGCATGTCCTGTATCACCAGTTTTACATTCCGATGCACTTCTGCTGGTTTACTATATCCCTTGTATCTTCACAGTGACGATGAAACACAGAAATTACATCGGAATTAAATATAAGAGAGACAACGTTGACTTAAGTACAAGGAAACTGATTCTTCTTACGGTCTATGTTTTGAGCGTTTCCAATGTCACCAGTTTTACATTCCGATGCACCTCTGCAAGTTTACTGCATCCCTAGGACCTTCCAGTGACGATGAAACACAGAAATTGCATCGGAATTAAATGTAAAAGACACAATGCCTACTTAAGTACAAGAAAACTGAGTCTTCTTAGGGTCTATGTTATGAGCGCTTCCTGTGTCACCAATTTTACATTCCGATGCACCTCTGCAGGGTTACTGTATCCCTTGGACCTTCCCATTGACGATGAAGCACAGAAATTGCATCGGAATTAAATATAAGAGACACAATGCCGACTTAAGTACAGAAAGACTGAGTCTTCCTACTGTCTATGTTTTGAGCGTTTCCTGTGTCACCAGTTTTACATTCCGATGCACCTCTGCAGGTTTACTTTATCCCTTGGATCTTCCCATTGACGATGAAACACAGAAATTGCATCGGAATTAAATATAAGAGACACAATGCCGACTTAAGTACAGGAATATTGAGTCTTCCTACTGTGTATGTTTTGAGAGTTTCCTCCGTCACCAATTTTACATTCCGATTCACCTCTGCAGGTTTACTGTATCCATTGGACTTTCCCATTGACGATGAAACACAGAAATAGCATCGGAATTAAATATAAGAGACACAATGCCGACTTAAGAACAGGAAGGCTGAGTCTTCCTACTGTCAATGTTTGAGCGTTTCCTGTGTCACCAATTTTACATTTCGATGCACTTCTGCAGGTTTACTGTATCCATTGGACCTTCCCATTGACGATGAAACACAGACATTACATCGGAATTAAATATAAGAGACACAACGTTGACTTAAGTACAAGAAAACTGAGTCTTCTTACGGTCTATGTTTTGAGCGTTTCCAGTGTCACCAGTTTTACATTCCGATGCACCTCTGCAGGTTTACTATATCCATTGGACCTTCCCATGGACGATGAAACACAGCAATTGCATCGGAATTAAATATAAGAGACACAATGCCGACTTAGGTACAGGAAGACTGAGTCATCCTTCTGTCTATGTTTTGAGCGTGTCCTGTGTCACCAGTTTTACATTCCGATGCACCTCTGCAGGTTTCCTGTATCTTTTGTATCTTCACAGTGACGATGAAACACAGAAATTGCATCGGAATTAAATATAAAAGACACAATGCCGACTTAAGTACAAGAAAACTGAGTCTTCTTAGTGTCTATGTTATGAGCGCTTCCTGTGTCACCAGCTTTACATTCCGATGAACCTCTGCAGGGTTACTGTATCCCTTGGACGTTCCCATTGACGATGAAACACAGAAATTGCATCGGAATTAAATATAAGAGACACAATGCCGACTTAGGTACAGGAAGACTGAGTCATCCTTCTGTCTATGTTTTGAGCATGTCCTGTATCACCAGTTTTACATTCCGATGCACCTCTGCTGGTTTACTATATCCCTTGTATCTTCACAGTGACGATGAAACACAGAAATTACATCGGAATTAAATATAAGAGAGACAACGTTGACTTAAGTACAAGGAAACTGATTCTTCTTACGGTCTATGTTTTGAGCGTTTCCAATGTCACCAGTTTTACATTCCGATGCACCTCTGCAAGTTTACTGCATCCCTAGGACCTTCCAGTGACGATGAAACACAGAAATTGCATCGGAATTAAATGTAAAAGACACAATGCCTACTTAAGTACAAGAAAACTGAGTCTTCTTAGGGTCTATGTTATGAGCGCTTCCTGTGTCTCCAGTTTTACATTCCGATGCACCTCTGCAGGGTTACTGTATCCCTTGGACCTTCCCATTGACGATGAAGCACAGAAATTGCATCGGAATTAAATATAAGAGACACAATGCCGACTTAAGTACAGAAAGACTGAGTCTTCCTACTGTCTATGTTTTGAGCGTTTCCTGTGTCACCAGTTTTACATTCCGATGCACCTCTGCAGGTTTACTTTATCCCTTGGATCTTCCCATTGACGATGAAACACAGAAATTGCATCGGAATTAAATATAAGAGACACAATGCCGACTTAAGTACAGGAATATTGAGTCTTCCTACTGTGTATGTTTTGAGAGTTTCCTCCGTCACCAATTTTACATTCCGATTCACCTCTGCAGGTTTACTGTATCCATTGGACTTTCCCATTGACGATGAAACACAGAAATAGCATCGGAATTAAATATAAGAGACACAATGCCGACTTAAGGACAGGCAGGCTGAGTCTTCCTACTGTCTATGTTTTGAGCGTTTCCTGTGTCACCAGTTTCACATTCCGATGCACCTCTGCAGGTCTGCTGTATCCCTTGGATCTTCCCATTGACGATGAAACACAGAAATTGCATCGGAATTAAATGTAAGGGTCACAATGCCGACTTAAGTACAGGAACATTGAGTCTTCCTACTGTCTATACTTTGACCGTTTCCTGCGTCACCAGTTTTACATTCCGATGCACCTCTGCAGGTTTACTGTATCCATTAGACCTTCCCATTAACGATGAATCACAGAAATTGCATCGGAATTAAATATAAGAGACACAATGCCGACTTAAGTACAGGAAGATTGAGTCTTCCTACTCTCTATGTTTTGAGCGTTTCCTGATGCACCTCTGCAGGTTTGCTGTATCCCTTGCACCTTCCCATTGACAATCAAACACAGAAATTACATCGGAATTAAATATAACAGACTATATACTGACTTAAGTACAGGAAGAATAAGTCTTACTACTGTCTATGTTTTGAGCGTTTCCAGAGTCACCAGTTTTACATTCCGATGCACCTCTGCAGGTTTACTGTATCCATTGGACCTTCCCATTGACGATGAAACACAGACATTACATCGGAATTAAATATAAGAGACACAACGTTGACTTAAGTACAAGAAAACTGAGTCTTCTTACGGTCTATGTTTTGAGCGTTTCCAGTGTCACCAGTTTTACATTCCGATGCACCTCTGCAGGTTTACTATATCCATTGGACCTTCCCATGGACGATGAAACACAGCAATTGCATCGGAATTAAATATAAGAGACACAATGCCGACTTAGGTACAGGAAGACTGAGTCATCCTTCTGTCTATGTTTTGAGCGTGTCCTGTGTCACCAGTTTTACATTCCGATGCACCTCTGCAGGTTTCCTGTATCTTTTGTATCTTCACAGTGACGATGAAACACAGAAATTGCATCGGAATTAAATATAAAAGACACAATGCCGACTTAAGTACAAGAAAACTTAGTCTTCTTAGTGTCTATGTTATGAGCGCTTCCTGTGTCACCAGTTTTACATTCCGATGAACCTCTGCAGGGTTACTGTATCCCTTGGACGTTCCCATTGACGATGAAACACAGAAATTGCATCGGAATTAAATATAAGAGACACAATGCCGACTTAGGTACAGGAAGACTGAGTCATCCTTCTGTCTATGTTTTGAGCATGTCCTGTATCACCAGTTTTACATTCCGATGCACTTCTGCTGGTTTACTATATCCCTTGTATCTTCACAGTGACGATGAAACACAGAAATTACATCGGAATTAAATATAAGAGAGACAACGTTGACTTAAGTACAAGGAAACTGATTCTTCTTACGGTCTATGTTTTGAGCGTTTCCAATGTCACCAGTTTTACATTCCGATGCACCTCTGCAAGTTTACTGCATCCCTAGGACCTTCCAGTGACGATGAAACACAGATATTGCATCGGAATTAAATGTAAAAGACACAATGCCTACTTAAGTACAAGAAAACTGAGTCTTCTTAGGGTCTATGTTATGAGCGCTTCCTGTGTCACCAGTTTTACATTCCGATGCACCTCTGCAGGGTTACTGTATCCCTTGGACCTTCCCATTGACGATGAAGCACAGAAATTGCATCGGAATTAAATATAAGAGACACAATGCCGACTTAAGTACAGAAAGACTGAGTCTTCCTACTGTCTATGTTTTGAGCGTTTCCTGTGTCACCAGTTTTACATTCCGATGCACCTCTGCAGGTTTACTTTATCCCTTGGATCTTCCCATTGACGATGAAACACAGAAATTGCATCGGAATTAAATATAAGAGACACAATGCCGACTTA
Source organism: Schistocerca nitens (assembly GCF_023898315.1). NCBI lineage: Eukaryota > Metazoa > Arthropoda > Insecta > Orthoptera > Acrididae > Schistocerca > Schistocerca nitens. The sequence goes on along the minus strand of NC_064618.1, from coordinate 3,329,452 downwards.
AGTACAGGAATATTGAGTCTTCCTACTGTGTATGTTTTGAGAGTTTCCTCCGTCACCAATTTTACATTCCGATTCACCTCTGCAGGTTTACTGTATCCATTGGACTTTCCCATTGACGATGAAACACAGAAATAGCATCGGAATTAAATATAAGAGACACAATGCCGACTTAAGAACAGGAAGGCTGAGTCTTCCTACTGTCAATGTTTGAGCGTTTCCTGTGTCACCAATTTTAAATTTTGATGCACTTCTGCAGGTTTACTGTATCCATTGGACCTTCCCATTGACGATGAAACACAGACATTACATCGGAATTAAATATAAGAGACACAACGTTGACTTAAGTACAAGAAAACTGAGTCTTCTTACGGTCTATGTTTTGAGCGTTTCCAGTGTCACCAGTTTTACATTCCGATGCACCTCTGCAGGTTTACTATATCCATTGGACCTTCCCATGGACGATGAAACACAGCAATTGCATCGGAATTAAATATAAGAGACACAATGCCGACTTAGGTACAGGAAGACTGAGTCATCCTTCTGTCTATGTTTTGAGCGTGTCCTGTGTCACCAGTTTTACATTCCGATGCACCTCTGCAGGTTTCCTGTATCTTTTGTATCTTCACAGTGACGATGAAACACAGAAATTGCATCGGAATTAAATATAAAAGACACAATGCCGACTTAAGTACAAGAAAACTGAGTCTTCTTAGTGTCTATGTTATGAGCGCTTCCTGTGTCACCAGCTTTACATTCCGATGAACCTCTGCAGGGTTACTGTATCCCTTGGACGTTCCCATTGACGATGAAACACAGAAATTGCATCGGAATTAAATATAAGAGACACAATGCCGACTTAGGTACAGGAAGACTGAGTCATCCTTCTGTCTATGTTTTGAGCATGTCCTGTATCACCAGTTTTACATTCCGATGCACCTCTGCTGGTTTACTATATCCCTTGTATCTTCACAGTGACGATGAAACACAGAAATTACATCGGAATTAAATATAAGAGAGACAACGTTGACTTAAGTACAAGGAAACTGATTCTTCTTACGGTCTATGTTTTGAGCGTTTCCAATGTCACCAGTTTTACATTCCGATGCACCTCTGCAAGTTTACTGCATCCCTAGGACCTTCCAGTGACGATGAAACACAGAAATTGCATCGGAATTAAATGTAAAAGACACAATGCCTACTTAAGTACAAGAAAACTGAGTCTTCTTAGGGTCTATGTTATGAGCGCTTCCTGTGTCTCCAGTTTTACATTCCGATGCACCTCTGCAGGGTTACTGTATCCCTTGGACCTTCCCATTGACGATGAAGCACAGAAATTGCATCGGAATTAAATATAAGAGACACAATGCCGACTTAAGTACAGAAAGACTGAGTCTTCCTACTGTCTATGTTTTGAGCGTTTCCTGTGTCACCAGTTTTACATTCCGATGCACCTCAGCAGGTTTACTTTATCCCTTGGATCTTCCCATTGACGATGAAACACAGAAATTGCATCGGAATTAAATATAAGAGACACAATGCCGACTTAAGTACAGGAATATTGAGTCTTCCTACTGTGTATGTTTTGAGAGTTTCCTCCGTCACCAATTTTACATTCCGATTCACCTCTGCAGGTTTACTGTATCCATTGGACTTTCCCATTGACGATGAAACACAGAAATAGCATCGGAATTAAATATAAGAGACACAATGCCGACTTAAGAACAGGAAGGCTGAGTCTTCCTACTGTCAATGTTTGAGCGTTTCCTGTGTCACCAATTTTACATTTCGATGCACTTCTGCAGGTTTACTGTATCCATTGGACCTTCCCATTGACGATGAAACACAGAAATGGCATCGGAATTAAATATAAGAGACACAATGCCGACTTAAGAACCGGAAGGCTGAGTCTTCCTACTGTCTATGTTTTGAGCGTTTCCTGCGTCACCAAATTTTCATTGCGATGCACCTCTGCAGGTTTACTGTATCCATTGGACCCCCACATTGACGATGAAACACCGAAATTGCATCGGAATTAAATATAAAAGACACAATACCGACTTAAGTACAAGAAAACTGAGTATTCTTAGGGTCTATGTTATGAGCGCTTCCTGTGTCACCAGTTTTACATTCCGATGCACCTCTGCAAGTTTACTGTATCCCTTGGATCTTCCAATTGACGATGAAACGAAGAAATTGCATCGGAATTAAATATAACAGACACAATGCTGACTTAAGTACAGGAAGAATGAGTCTTACTACTGTCTATGTTTTGAGCGGTTCCTGTGTCACCAGTTTTACATTCCGATGCACCTCTGCAGGTTTTCTGTATCCATTGGACCTTCCCTTTAACGATGAAACACAGAAAATGCATCGGAATTAAATATAAGAGACACAATGCCGACTTAAGTACAGGAAGACTGAGTCTTCCTACTGTCTATGTTTTGAGCGTTTCCTGTGTCGCCAGTTTTACATTCCGATGCACCTATGCAGGTCTACAGTATCCCTTGGACCTTCATAGTGACGATGAAACACAGAAATTGCATCGGAATTAAATATAAAAGACTCAGTGTCGACTTAAGTACAGAAAGATTGAGTCTTCCTACTCTCTATGTTTTGAGCGTATCCTGTGTCACCAGTTTTACATTCCGATGCACCTCTGCAGGTTTGCTGTATCCCTTGCACCTTCCCATTGACAATGAAACACATAAATTACATCGGAATTAAGTATAACAGACACAATGCTGACTTAAGTACAGGAAGAATGAGTCATACTACTGTCTATGATTTGAGCGTTTCCTGTGTCACCAGTTTTACATTCCGATGCACCTATGGAGGTTTATTGCATCCCGTTGACCTTCCCATTGACGATGAATCACAGAAATTGCGTCGGAATTAGATATAAGAGACACAATGCCGACTTAAGTACAGGAAGATTGAGTCTTCCTACTGTCTTTTTTTTTAGCGTTTCCTGTGTCACCAGTTTAAATTCCGATGCACCTCTGCAGGTTTACTGTATCCATCGGACCTTCCCATTGACGATAAAAAACAGAAATTACATCGGAATTAAATATAAGAGACAGAACGCCGACTTAAGTACAAGAAAACTGAGTCTTCTTACGGTCTACGTTTTGAGTGTTTCCAGTGTCACCAGTTTTACATTCCGATGGACCTCTGCAGGTTTACTGTGTCCCTTGGACCATCCCATTGGCGATGAAACACAGAAATTGCATCGGATTTAAATATAAGAGACACAATGCCGTCTTAAGCACAGGAAGACTGAGTCTTCCTACTGTCTATGCTTTGAGCGTTTCCTGTGTCATCAGTTTTACTTTTTGATGCACTTCTGCAGGTTTACTGTATCCCTTGGACCTTCACAGTGACGATGAAACACAAAAATTGCATCGGAATTAAATATAAGAGACACAATGCCGACATAAGAACAGGAATGCTGAGTCTTCCTACTGTCTATGTTTTGAGCATTTCCTGTGCCACCAGTTTTACATTCCGATGCACTTCTGCAAGTTTACTGTATCCCTTGGATCTTCCGATTGACGATGAAACAAAGAAATTGCATCGGAATTAAATATAAGAGACACAATGCCGACTTAAGTACAGGAAGATTGAGTCTTAATACTGTCTATGTTTTGAGCCTCTCCTGCGTCACCAATTTAAATTCCGATGCACCTCTGCAGGTTTACTGTATCCATTGGACCTCCCCATTGACGGTGAAACACAGAAATTAAATCGGAATTAAATATAAGAGACACAACGCCGACTTAAGTACAAGAAAACTGAGTCTTCTTACGGTCTATGTTTTGAGCGTTTCCAGTGTCACCAGTCTTACATTCCGATGCACGTCTGCAGGTTTACTGTGTCCCTTGGACCTTCCCATTGGCGATCAAAAACACAGAAATTGCACCGCAATTAAATATAAGAGACACAATGACGTCTTAAGTAGAGGAAGACTGAGTCTTCCTACTGTCTATGTTTTGAGCGTCTCCTGTCTCACCAGTTTTACATTCCGATGCACCTCTGCATGGTTACTGTATCCCTTGGACCTTCCCATTGACGATGAAACACAGAAATTGCATCGAAATTAATTATAAGAGACATAATGCCGATTTAAGTACAGAAGGACTGAGTCTTCCTACTGTCTATGCTTTGAGCGTTTCCTGTGTCACCAGTTATACATTCCGATGCACCTATGCAGGTCTACAGAATCCCTTGGACCTTCATAGTGACGATGAAACACAGAAATTGCATCGGAATTAAATATAAGACACACAATGTCGACTTAAGTACAGAAAGATTGAGTCTTCCTACTCTCTATGTTTTGAGCGCTTCCTGTGTCACCAGTTTTACATTCCTATGCACCTCTGCAGGTTCGATGTATCCCTTGCACCTTCCCATTGACAATGAAACACAGAAATTACATCGGAATTAAATATAACAGCCACAATGCCGACTTAAGTACAGGAAGACTGAGTCTTACTACTGTCTATGTTTTGAGCGTTTCCTGTGTCACCAGTTTTACATTCCGATGCACCTCTGCAGCTTTACTGATTCTCTTTGACCTTCCCATTGACGATGAATCACAGAAATTGCATTTGAATTAAATATAACAGACACAATGCCGACTTTAGTACAGGAAGATTGAGTCCTCCTACTGTCTATTTTTTGAGCGTTTCCTGCGTCACCAGTTTTACATTCCGATGCACCTCTGCAGGTTTACTGTATACTTCGGACCTTCCAATTGACGATGAAACACAGAAATTACATGGGAATTAAATATAAGAGACACAACGCCGACTTAAGTACAATAAAACTGAGTCTCACTACGGTCTACGTTTTGAGCATTTCCAGTGTCACCAGTTTTACATTCCGATGCACCTCTGCAGGTTTACTGTGTCCCTTGGACCTTCCCATTGGCGATGAAACACAGAAATTGCATCGGAATTAAATATAAGAGACACAATGACGGCTTAAGTACAGGAAGACAAAGACTTCCAAATGTCTATGTTTTGAGCGATTCCCGTGTCACCAGTTTCACATTACCATGCACCTCTGCAGGTTTTCCTGTATCCCTTGGATCTACAAAGTGACGATGAAACACAGAAATATCATCGGAATTAAATATAAGAGACACAATGCCGACCTAAGTACAGGAAGACTGAGCCTTCCTACTGTCTATGTTTTGAGCGTGTCCTGTGTCACCAGTTTTACATTCCGATGCACCTCTGCAGGTTTACTGTATCCATCGGACCTTCCCATTGACGATGAAACACAGAAATTACAACGGAATTAAATATAAGAGACACAACGCCGACATAAGTACAAGAAAACTGAGTCTTCCTACGGTCTATGATTTGAGCGTCTCCTGTGTCACCATTTTTACATTCCAATGCACCTCTGCAGGTTTACTATATACCTTGGACCTTCCCATTGACGAAAAAACACAGAAATTGCATCGGAATTAAATATAAGATATACAATGCCGACTTAGGTACAGGAAGACTGAGTCTTCCTACTGTCTATGTTTTGAGCGTTTCCTGTGTCATCAGTTTTACTTTTTGATGCACCTCTGCAGGTTTACTGTATCCCTTGGACCTTCACAGTTACGATGAAACACAGAAATTGCATCGAAATTAAATATAAGAGACACATTGCCGACTTCAGTACAAGAAAACTGAGTCTTCTTAGGGTCTATGTTTGGTCGTTTCCTGTGTCACCAGTTTTACATTCCGATGCACATCTGCAGGTTTGGTTCAAATGGCTCTGAGCACTATGGGACTCAACTGCTGTGGTCATTAGTCCCCTAGAACTTAGAACTAGTTAAACCTAACTAACCTAAGGACATCACAAACATCCATGCCCGAGGCAGGATTCGAACCTGCGACCGTAGCGGTCTTGCGGTTCCAGACTGCAGCGCCTTTAACCGCACGGCCACTTCGGCCGGCATCTGCAGGTTTACTCTATCCCTTGGACCTTCCCATTGACAACGAAACACAGAAATTGCATCGGATTTAAATATAGGAAACACAATGCCGTCTTAAGCACAGGAAGACTGAGTATTCCTACTGTCTATGTTTTGATCGTTTCCTGTGTCACCTGTTTTTCATTCCGATGCCCCTCCGCACGTATACTGTATCCATTGGACCTTCCCATTGACGATGAAACACAGAAATAGCATCGGAATTAAATATAAGAGACACAATGCCGACATAAGAACAGGAATGCTGAGTCTTTCTACTGTCTATGTTTTGAGCATTTCCTGTGTCACCAGTTTTACATTCCGATGCACCTCTGCAAGTTTACTGTATCCCTTGGTTCTTCCAAATGACGATGAAACACAGAAATTGCATCGGAATCAAATATAAGAGACACATTGCCGACTTAAGTACAGGAAGACTGAGTCTTCCTACTGTCTATGATTTGAGCGTTTCCTGCGTCACCAATTTTACATTCCGATGCACCTCTGCAGGTTTACTGTATCCATTGGACCTTCCCAATGACGATGAAACACAGAAATAGCATCGGAATTAAATATAAGAGACACAATGCCGACTTAAGAACAGGAAGGCTGAGTCTTCCCACTGTCTATGTTTTGAGCGTTTCCTGTGTCACCAGTTTTACATTCCGATGCACCTCTGCAGGTCTACTGTATCCCTTGGATCTTCCCATTGACGAGAAACACAGAAATTGCATCGGAATTAAATATAAGGGACACAATGCCGACTTAAGTACAGGAACATTGAGTCTTCCTACTGTCTATACTTTGAGCGTTTCCTGCGTCACCAGTTTTACATTCCGATGCACCTCTGCAGGTTTACTGTATCCATTGGACCTTCCCATTGACGATGAATCACAGAAATTGCATCGGAATTAAATATAAGAGACACAATGCCGACTTAAGTACAGGAAGATTGAGTCTTCCTACTGTCTATTTTTTGAGCGTTTCCTGCGTCACCAGTTTTACATTCCGATGCACCTCTGCAGGTTTACTGTTTCCATCGGACCTTCCCATTGACGACGAAACACAGAAATTACCTCGGAATCAAATATAAGAGACACAATGCCGACTTAAGTACAGGAAGACTGACTCTCCCAACTGTCCATGCTTTAAGCGTTTCCTGTGCCACCAGTTTTACATTCCGATGCACCTCTGCAGGAATACTGTTTCCCTTCGACATTCCCATTGACGATGAAACACAGAAATTGCATCGGAATTAAATATAAGAGACACAATGCCGACTTAAGTACAGGAAGACTGAGTCTTCCTACTGTCTATGCTTTAAGCGTTTCCTCTGTCACCAGTTTTACATTCCGATGCACCTCTGCAGGTTTACTGTGTCCCTTGGACCTTCCCATTGACGAAAAAACACAGAAATTGCATCGGAATTAAATATAAGAGATACAATGCCGACTTAAGTACAGGAAGACTGAGCCTTCCTACTTCAATGTTTGAGCGTTTCCTGTGTCAACAGTTTTATATTCCGTTGCACCTCTGCAGTTTTACTGTATCCATTGGACCTTCCCATTGACGATGAAACACAGAAAACGCATCGGAATTAAATGTAAGAGACACAATGCAGACTTAAGTACAGGAACACTGAGTCTTCCTACTGTCTATGCTTTAAGCGTTTCCTCTGTCACCAGTTTTACATTCCGATGCACCTCTGCAGGTTTACTGTGTCCCTTGGACCTTCCCATTGACGAAAAAACACAGAAATTGCATCGGAATTAAATATAAGAGATACAATGCCGACTTAAGTACAGGAAGACTGAGCCTTCCTACTTCAATGTTTGAGCGTTTCCTGTGTCAACAGTTTTATATTCCGTTGCACCTCTGCAGTTTTACTGTATCCATTGGACCTTCCCATTGACGATGAAACACAGAAAACGCATCGGAATTAAATATAAGAGATGCAATGCCGACTTAGGTACAGGAAGACTGAGTCTTCCTACTGTCTATGCTTTGAGCGTTTCCTGTGTCATCAGTTTTACTTTTTGATGCACTTCTGCAGGATTACTGTATATCTTAGACCTTCACAGTGACGATGAAACACATAAATTGCATCTAAATTAAATATAAGAGACACAATGCCGACTTCAGTACAAGAAAACTGAGTCTTCTCAGGGTCTATGTTTGACTGCTTCCTGTGTCACCAGTTTTACATTCCGATGCACCTCGGCAGGTTTACTCTATCCCTTGGACCTTCCCATTGACGACGAAACTAGAAATTGCATCGGATTTAAATATAAGAGACACAATGCCGTCTTAAGCACAGGAAGACAGAGTATTCCTACTGTCTACGTTTTGATCGTTTTCTGTGTCACCAGTTTTTCATTTCGATGTCCCTCCGCACGTTTACTGTATCCATTGGACCTTCATATTGACGATGAAACACAGAAATTGCATCGGAATTAAATGTAAGAGACACAATGCCGACATAAGAACAGAAATGCTGAGTCTTCCTACTGTCTATGTTTTGAACATTTCCTGTGTCACCAGTTTTACATTCCGATGCACCTCTGCAAGTTTACTGTATCCCTTGGATCTTCCAATTGACGATGAAAAGAAGAAATTGCATCGGAATTAAATATAAGAGACACAATGCCGACGTAAGTACAGGAAGATTGAGTCTTAATACTGTCTATGTTTTGAGCGTTTCCTGCGTCACCAGTTTAAATTCCGATGCACCTCTGCAGGTTTACTGATCCATTGGACCTTCCCATTGACGGTGAAACACAGAAATTACATCGGAATTAAATATAAGAGACACAATGCCGACTTAAGTACAGGAACATTGAGTCTTCCTACTGTCTATACTTTGAGCGTTTCCTGCGTCACCATTTTTACATTCCGATGCACCTCTGCAGGTATACTGTATCCCCTGGACCTTCACAGTGACGAAGAAACACAGAAATTGCATCGGAATTAAATATAAGGGACACAATGCCGACTTAAGTACAGGAACATTGAGTCTTCCTACTGTCTATACTTTGAGCGTTTCCTGCGTCACCAGTTTTACATTCCGATGCACCTCTGCAGGTTTACTGTTTCCATTGGACCTTCCCATTGACGATGAATCACAGAAATTGCATCGGAATTAAATATAAGAGACACAATGCCGACTTAATTACAGGAAGATTGAGTCTTCCTACTGTCTATTTTTTTGAGCGTTTCCTGCGTCACCAGTTTTACATTCCGAGGCACCTCTGCAGGTTTACGGTTTCCATCGGACCTTCCCATTGACGACGAAACACAGAAATTACCTCGAAATTAAATATAAGAGACACAACGCCGACTTAAGTACAAGAAAACTGAGTCTTCTTACGGTCTATGTTTTGAGCGTTTCCAGAGTCACCAGTGTTACATTCCGATGCACCTCTGCAGGTTTACTGTGTCCCTTGGACCTTCCCATTTGCGATGAAACACAGAAATTGCATCGGAATTGAATATAAGGGACACAATGACGTCTTAAGTACAGGAAGACAGAGTCTTCCAACTGTCTATGTTTTGAGCGTTTCCTGTGTCACCAGTTTTACATTCCCATGCACCTCTGCAGGTTTTCCTGTATCCCTTGGACCTTCAAAGTGACGATGAAACACAGTAATTGCATCGGAATTAAATATAAGAGACACAATGCCGACTTAAGTACAGGAAGACTGAGTCTTCCTAACGTCTATGCTTTGAGCGTTTCCTGTGTCACCAGTTTTACATTCCGATGCACCTCTGCAGGTATACTGTTTCCCTTCGACTTTCCCATTGACGATGAAACACAGAAATTGCATCGGAATTAAATATAAAAGACACAATGCCGACTTAAGTACGGGAAGGCTGATTCTTCCTACTGTCAATGTTTGAGCGTTTCCTTTGTCAACAGTTTTACATTCCGATGCACCTCTGCAGTTTTACTGTATCCATTGGACCTTCCCATTGACGATGAAACACAGAAAATGCATCGGAATTAAATGTAAGAGACACAATGCCGACTTAAGTATAGGAAGACTGAGTCTTCTTACTGTCTATGTTTTGAGCGTTTCCTGTGTCACCAGTTTTACATTCCGATGCACCTCTGCAGGTTTACTATATACCTTGGACCTTCCCATTGACGAAATTACACAGAAATTGCATCGGAATTAAATGTAAGAGATGCAATGCCGACTTAGGTACAGGAAGACTGAGTCTTCCTACTGTCTATGCTTTGAGCGTTTCCTGTGTCATCAGTTTTACTTTTTGATGCACTTCTGCAGGTTTACTGTATCCCTTGGACCTTCACAGTGACGATGAAACACATAAATTGCATCTAAATTAAATATAAGAGACACAATGCCGACTTCAGTACAAGAAAACTGAGCCTTCTCAGGGTCTATGTTTGACCGCTTCCTGTGTCACCAGTTTTACATTCCGATGCACCTCTGCAGGTTTACTGTATCCCTTGGACCTTCCCATTGACGACGAAAGAAGAAATTGCATCGGATTTAAATATAAGAGACACAATGCCGTCTTAAGCACAGGAAGACTGAGTATTCCTACTGTCTACGTTTTGATCGTTTTCTGTGTCATCAGTTTTTCATTTCGATGTGCCTCCGCACGTTTACTGTATCCATTGGACCTTCCCACTGACGATGAAACACAGAAATTGCATCCGAATTAAATATAAGAGACACAATGCCGACATAAGAACAGGAATGCTGAGTCTTCCTACTGTCTATGTTTTGAGCATTTCCTGTGTCACCAGTTTTACATTCCGATGCACCTCTGCAAGTTTACTGTATCCCGTGGATCTTCCAATTGACGATGAAACAAAGAAATTGCATCGGAATTAAATATAAGAGACACAATGCCGACTTAACTACAGGAAGATTGAGTCTTATTACTGTCTATGTTTTGAGCGTTTCCTGCGTCACTAATTTAAATTCCGATGCACCTCTGCAGGTTTACTGTATCCATTGGACCTTCCCATTGACGGTGAAACACAGAAATTAGATCGGAATTAAATATAAGAGACACAACGCCGACTTAAGTACAAGAAAACTGAGTCTTCTTACGGTCTATGTTTTGAGCGGTTCCAGTGTCACCAGTCTTAGATTCCGATGCACCTCTGCAGGTTTACTGTGTCCCTTGGACCTTCCCATTGGCGATGAAACACAGAAATTGCACCGCGATTAAATATAAGAGACACAATGACGTCTTAAGTAGAGGAAGACTGAGTCTTCGTACTGTCTATCTTTTGAGCGTCTCCTGTGTCACCAGTTTTACATTCCGATGCACCTCTGCATGGTTACTGTATCCCTTGGACCTTCCCATTGACGATGAAACACAGTAATTGCATCGGAATTAAATATAAGGGACACAATGCCGACTTAAGTACAGGAACATTGAGTCTTCCTACTGTCTATACTTTGAGCGTTTCCTGCGTCACCAGTTTTACATTCCGATGCACCTCTGCAGGTTTACTGTTTCCATTGGGCCTTCCCATTGACGATGAATCACAGATATTACATCGGAATTAAATATAAGAGACACAACGCCGACTTAAGTACAAGAAAACTGAGTCTCCTACGGTCTACGTTTTGAGCGTTTTCAGTGTCACCAGTTTTACATTCCGATGCACCTCTGCAGGTTTACTGTGTCCCTTGGACCTTCCCATTGGCGATGAAACACAGAAATTGCATCGGAATTAAATATAAGAGACACAATGACGGCTTAAGTACAGGAAGACAATGTCTTCCAAATGTCTATGTTTTGAGCGTTTACTGTGTCACCAGTTTTACATTCCCATGCGCCTCTGCAGGTTTTCCTGTATCCCTTGGACCTACAAAGTGAAGATGAAACACAGAAATAGCATCAAAATTATTATAAGAGACACAATGCCGACTTAAGTACAGGAAGATTGAGCCTTCCTACTGTCTATGTTTTGAGCGTGTCCTCCGTCACCAGTTTTACATTCCGATGCACCTCTAGAGGTTTACTGTATCCATCGGACCTTCCCATTGACGATGAAACACAGAAATTAAATCGGAATTAAATATAACAGACACAACGCCGACTTAACTACAAGAAAACTGAGTCTTCTTACGGTCTACGATTTGAGCGTTTCCAGTGTCCCCAGTTTTACATTCCGATGCACCTCTGCAGGTTTACTGTGTATCTCGGACCTTCCCATTTGCGATGAAACACAGAAATTGCATCGGAATTAATATAAGGGACACAATGACGTCTTAAGTACAGGAAGACAGAGTCTTTCAACTGTCTATGATTTGAGCATTTCCTGTGTCACCAGTTTTACATTCCCATGCACCTCTGCAGGTTTTCCTGTATGCCTTGGACCTTCAAAGTGACGATGAAAGACAGAAATTGCATCGGAATTAAATATAAGAGACACAATGCCGACTTAAGTACAGGAAGACTGAGTCTTACTACTGTCAATTTTTGAGCGTTTCCTGTGTCAACAGTTTTACATTCCGATGCACCTCTGCAGGTTTGCTGTATCCATTGGACCTTCCCATTGACGATGAAACACAGAAAATGCATCGGAATTAAATGTAAGAGACACAATGCCGACTTAAGTACAGGAAGACTGAGTCTTCCTACTGTCTATGTATTGAGCGTTTCCTGTTACATCAGTTTTACATTTTGATGCAACTCTGCAGATTTACTGTATCCCTTGGACCTTCACAGTGACGATGAAACACAGAAATTGCATCTAAATTAAATATAAGAGACACAATGCCGACTTCAGTACAAGAAAACTGAGTCTTCTTAGGGTCTATGTTTGACCACTTCCTGTGTCACCAGTTTTACATTCCGATGCACCTCTGCAGGTTTACTCTATCCCTTTGACCTTGCCATTGACGACGAAACACAGAAATTGCATCGGATTTAAATATAAGAGACACAATGCCATCTTAAGTGCAGGAAGACTTTGTATTCATACTGTCTATGTTTTGATCGTTTCCTGTGTCACCAGTTTTTCATTCCAATGCACCTCCGCACGTTTACTGTATCCATTGGACCTTCCCATTGTCGAAGAAACACAGAAATTGCATCGGAATTAAATATAAGAGACACAATGCCGACATAAGAACAGGAATGCTGAGTCTTCCTACTGTCTATGTTTTGAGCATTTCCAGTGACACCAGTTTTACATTCCGATGCACCTCTGCAAGTTTACTGTATCCCTTGGACCTTCCCATTGACGATGAAACACAGAAATTGCATCGGAATTAAATATAAGAGAGACAATACCGACTTAAGTACAGAAGGACTGAGTCTTCCTACTGTCTATGTTTTGAGCGATTCCTGTGTCACCAGTTTTACATTCCGATGCACCTATGAAGGTCTACTGTATCCCTTGGACCTTCATAGTGACGATGAAACACAGAAATTGCATTGGAATTAAATATAAGAGACACAATGTCGACTTCAGTACTGAAAGACTGAGTCTTCCTACTCTCTATGTTTTGAGCGTTTCCTGTGTCACCAGTTTTACATTCCGATGCACGTCTGCAGGTTTGCTGTATCCCTTGCACCTTCCCATTGACAATGAAACACAGAAATTACATCGCAATTAAATATAACAGACACAATGCCGACTTAAGTACAGGAAGACTGAGTCTTACTACTGTCTATGTTTTGAGCGTTTCCTGTGTCACCAGTTTTACATTCCGATGCACCTCTGCAGGTTTACAGTATCCCTTTGAACTTCCCATTGACGATGAATCACAGAAATTGCATCGGAATTAAATATAGGAGACACAATGCCGACTTTAGTACAGGAAGATTGAGTCCTCCTACTGTCTATTTTTTGAGCGTTTCCTGCGTCACCAGTTTTACATTCCGATGCACCTCTACAGGTTTACTGTATCCATCGGACCTTCCCATTGACGATGAAACACAGAAATTACATCGGAATTTAATATAAGAGACACAACGCCGACTTAAGTACAAGAAAACTGAGTCTTCTTACGGTCTATGTTTTGAGCGTTTCCAGTGTCACCAGTGTTACATTCCGATGCACCTCTGCAGGTTTACTGTGTCCCTTGGACCTTCCCATTGGCGATGAAACACAGAATTTGCCCGCAATTAAATATAAGAGACACAATGACGTCTCAAGTAGCGGAGACTGAGTCTTCCTACCGTCTATGTTTTGAGCGTCTCCTGTGTCACCAGTTTTACATTCCGATGCACCTCTGCAGGGTTACTGTATCCCTTGGACCTTCCCATTGACGATGAAACACAGAAATTGCATCGGAATTAAATAAAAGAGACATAATGCCGACTTAAGTACAGAATGACTGAGTCTTCCTACTGTCTATGTTTTGAGTGTTTCCTGTGTCACCAGTTTTACATTCCGATGCACCTATGCAGGTCTACAGTATCTGTTGGACCTTCATAGTGACGATGAAACACCGAAATTGCATCGGAATTAAATATTAGGGACACAATGACGGCTTAAGTACAGAGAGACTGAGTCTTCCTACTCTCTATGCTTTGAGCGTTTCCTGTGTCACCAGTTTTACATTCCGATGCACCTCTGCAAGTTTACTGTATCCCTTGGATCTTCCCATTGGCGATGAAACACAGAAATTACATCGGAATTAAATATAAGAGACACAATGCCGACTGAAGAACAGGAAGGCTGAGTCTTCCTACCGTCTATGTTTTGAGCGTTTCCTGTGTCACCAGTTTTACATTCCGATGCACCTCTGCAGGTTTACTGTATCCCTTGGATCATCCCATTGACGATGAAACACAGAAATTGCATCGGAATGAATTAAAAGAGACACAATGTCGACTTCAGTAAAGGAAGAGTGTGTCTTTCTATTGTCTATGCTTTGAGCGTTTCCTGTGTCACCGGTTTCACATTCCGATGCACCTCTGCAGGTTTACTGTATCCATTGGACCTTCCCATTGACGATGAAACACAGAAATTGCATCGGAATTAAATATAAGAGACACAATGCCGACTTAAGTACAGGAAGACTGAGTCTTCCTACTGTCAATGTTTGAGCGTTTCCTGTGTCAACAGTTTTACATTCCGATGCACCTCTGCAGGTTTACTGTATCCATTGGACCTTCCCATTGACGATGAAAAACAGAAAATGCATCGGAATTAAATGTAAGAGACACCATGCCGACTTAAGTACAGGAAGACTGAGTCTTCCTACTGTCTATTCTTTTGAGCGTCTCCTGTGTCACCAGTTTTACATTCCGATGCACCTCTGCAGGGTTACTGTATCCCTTGGACCTTCCCATTGACGATGAAACGCAGAAATTGCATCGGAATTAAATAAAAGAGACATAAAGCCGACTTAAGCACAGAAGGACTGAGTCTTCCTACTGCCTATGTTTTGAGTGTTTCCTGTGTCACCAGTTTTACATTCCGATGCACCTATGCAGGTCTACAGTATCTGTTGGACCTTCATAGTGACGATGAAACACAGAAATTGCATCGGAATTAAATATAAGAGACACAATGTCGACTTAAGTACAGAAAGACTGAGTCTTCCTACTCTCTATGTTTTGAGCGTTCCCTGTGTCACCAGTTTTACATTCCAATGCACCTCTGCAGGTTTGCTGTATGCCTTGCACTTTCCAATTGACAATGAAACACAGAAATTACATCGGAATTAAATATAAGAGACACAATGCCGACTTAAGAACAGGAAGGCTGAGTCTTCCTACTGTCTATGTTTTGAGCGTTTCCTGTGTCACCAGTTTTACATTCCGATGCCCCTCTGCAGGTTTACTGTATCCCTTGGATCATCCCATAGACGATGAAACACAGAAATTGCATCGGAATGAATTAAAAGAGACACAATGTCGACTTAAGTACAGGAAGAGTGTGTCTTTCTATTGTCTATGCTTTGAGCGTTTCCTGTGTCACCGGTTTCACATTCCGATGCACCTCTGCGGGTTTACTGTATCCATTGGACCTTCCCATTGACGATGAAACACAGAAAATGCATCGGAATTAAATGTAAGAGACACAATGCCGACTTAAGTACAGGAAGACTGAGTCTTCCTACTGTCTATGTTTTGAGCGTTTCGTGTGTCACCAGTTATACATTCCGATCCACCTCTGCAGGTTTACTGTATCCATTGGACATTCCGTTTGGCGACGAAGCACAGAAATTACATCGGAATTAAATATAAGAGACACAACGCCGACTTAAGTACAAGAAAACTGAGTCTTCTTACGGTCTATGATTTGAGCGTTTCCTGTGTCACCATTCGTACATTCCAATGCACCTTTGCAGGTTTACTATATACCTTGGACCTTCCCATTGATGAAAAAACACAGAAATGGCATCGGAATTAAATATAAGAGATACAATGCCGACTTAGGTACAGGAAGACTGAGTTTTCCTACTGTCTATGTTTTGAGCGTTTCCTGTGTCAGCAGTTTTACATTTTGATGCACCTCTGCACGTTTACTGTATCCATTGGACCTTCCCATTGACGATGAAACACAGAAATTGCATCTGAATTAAATATATGAGACACAATGCCGACATAAGAACAGGAATGCTGAGTCTTCCTACTGTCTATGTTTTGAGCATTTCCTATGTCACCAGTTTTACATTCCGATGCACCCCCTTCGATCTTCCAATTGACGATGAAACACAGAAATTGCATCGGAATTAAATATAAGAGACACAATGCCGACTTAAGTACAGGAAGATTGAGTCTTCCTGCTGTCTATGTTATGAGCGTTTCCTGCGTCACCAATTTTACATTCCGATGCACCTCTGCAGGTTTACTGCATCCATTGGACCTTCCCATTGACGATGAAACACAGAAATAGATCCGGAATTAAATATAAGAGACACAATGCCGACTTAAGAACAGGAAGGCTGAGGCTTACTACTGTCTATGTTTTGAGCGTTTCCTGCGTCACCAGTTTTACATTCCGATGCACCTCTGCAGGTTTACTGTGTCCCTTGGACCTTCCCATTGGCGATGAAACACAGAAATTGCACCGCAATTAAATATAAGAGACACAATGTCGACTTATGTACAGGAAGAGTGAGTCTTTCTATTGTCTATGCTTTGAGCGTTTCCTGTGTCACCGGTTTCACATTCCGATGCACCTCTGCAGGTTTACTGTATCCATTGGACCTTCCCATTGACAATGAAACACAGAAATTGCATCGGAATTAAATATAAGAGACACAATTCCGACTTAAGTACAGGAAGACTGAGTCTTCCTACTGTCAATGTTTGACCGTTTCCTGTGTCAACAGTTTTACATTCCGATGCACCTCTGCAGGTTTACTGTATCCGTTGGACCTTCCCATTGACGATGAAACACAGAAAATGCATCGGAATTAAATGTAAGAGACACAATGCCGACTTAGGTACAGGAAGACTGAGTCTTCCTACTGTCTATGTTTTGAGCGTTTCCTGTGTCACCAGTTATACATTCTGATCCACCTCTGCAGGTTTACTGTATCGATTGGACCTCCCCTTTGGCGAAGAAGCACAGAAATTACATCGGAATTAAATATAAGAGACACAATGCCGACTTAAGTACAGGAAGATTGAGTCTTCCTGTTGTCTATGTTTTGAGCGTTTCCTGCGTCACCAATTTTACATTCCGATGCACCTCTGCAGGTTTAATGCATCCATTGGA
Source organism: Schistocerca nitens (assembly GCF_023898315.1). Lineage (NCBI taxonomy): Eukaryota > Metazoa > Arthropoda > Insecta > Orthoptera > Acrididae > Schistocerca > Schistocerca nitens. The sequence goes on along the minus strand of NC_064618.1, from coordinate 3,311,807 downwards.
CCTTCCCATTGACGATGAAACACAGAAGTAGCATCGGAATTAAATATAAGAGACACAATGCCGACTTAAGAACAGGAAGGCTGAGTCTTCCTACTGTCTATGTTTTGAGCGTTTCCTGTGTCACCAGTTTTACATTCCGATGCACCTCTGCAGGTTTACTGTATCCCTTGGATCTTCCCATTGACGATGAAACACAGAAATTGCATCGGAATTAAATATAAGAGACACAATGCCGACTTAAGTACAGGAACATTGAGTCTTCCTACTGTCTATGTTTTAAGCGTTTCCTGCGTCACCAGTTTTACATTGCGATGCACCTCTGCAGGTTTACTGGGTCCCTTGGACCTTCCCATTTGTGATGAAACACAGAAATTGCACCGCAATGAAATATAAGAGACACAATGACGTCTTAAGTAGAGGAAGACTGAGTCTTCCTACTGTCTATGTTTTGAGCGTTTCCTGTGTCTCCAGTTTTATATTCCGATGCACCTCTGCAGGTTTACTGTATCCCTTGGACCTTCACAGTGACGAAGAAACACAGAAATTGCATCGGAATTAAATATAAGAGACACAATGCCGACTTAAGTACAGGAAGACTGAGTCTTCCTACTGTCTATGTTTTGAGCGTCTCCTGTGTCACCAGTTTTACATTCCAATGCACCTCTGAAGACTTTCCTGCATCCATTGGACCTTCCCATTGACGATGAAACACAGAAATAGAGTCGGAATTAAATATAAGAGACACAATGCCGACTTAAGAACAGGAAGCCTGAGTCTTCCTACTGTCTATGTTTTGAGCGTTTCCTGTGTCACCAGTTTTACATTCCGATGCACATCTGCAGGTTTACTGTATCCCTTGGATCTTCCCATTGGCGATGAAACACAGAAATTACACCGGAATTATATATAAGAGGCACAACGCCGACTTAAGTACAAGAAATCTTTCTTACGGTCTATGTTTTGAGCGTTTCCAGTGTCACCAGTGTTACATTCCGATGCAGCTCCGCAGGTTTACTGTGTCCCTTGGACCTTCCCATTGGCGATGAAACACAGAAATTGCACCGCAATCAAATATAAGAGACACAATGACGTCTTAAGTAGAGGAAGACTGAGTCTTCCTACTGTCTGTGTTTTGAGCGTTTCCTGTGTCTCAAGTTTTATATTCCGATGCACCTCTGCAGGTTTGCTGCACCCCTTGCACCTTCCCATTGACAATGAAACACAGAAATTACATCGGAATTAAATATAACAGACACAATGTCGACTTAAGTACAGGAAGACTGAGTCTTACTACTGTCTATGTTTTGAGCGTTTCCTGTGTCACCAGTTTTACATTCCGATGCACCTCTGCAGGTTTACTGTATCCCTTTGAACTTCCCATTGACGATGAATCACAGAAATTGCATCGGAATTAAATATAACAGACACAATGCCGACTTAAGTACAGGAAGATTGAGTCCCCCTATTGTCTATTTTTTGAGCGTTTCCTGCGTCACCAGTTTTACATTCCGATGCACCTCTGCAGGTTTACTGTATCCATCGGACATTCCCATTGACGATGAAACACAGAAATTACATCAGTATTAAATATAAGAGACACAACGCTGACTTAAGTACAAGAAAACTGAGTCTTCTTACGGTCTACGTTTTGAGCGTTTCCAGTGTCACCAGTTTACATCCCGATGCACCTCTGCAGGTTTACTGTGTCCCTTGGACCTTCCCATTGGCGATGAAATACACAAATTGCATCGGAATTAAATATAAGAGACACAATGACGGCTTAAGTACAGGAAGACAAAGTCTTCCAACTGTCTATGTTTTGAGCGTTTCCTGTGTCACCAGTTTTACATTCCCATGCACCTCTGCAGGTTTTCCTGTATCCCTTGGACCTACAAACTGACGATGAAACACAGAAATTGCATCGGAATTAAATATAAGAGACACAAAGCCGACATAAGATCAGGAATGCTGAGTCTTCCTAATGTCTATGTATTGAGCTTTTCCTGTGTCACCAGTTTTACATTCCGATGCACCTCTGCAAGTTTACTGTATCCCTTGGATCTTCCAATTGACGATGAAACACAGAAATTGCATCGGAATTAAATATAAGAGACACAATGCCGACTTAAGTACAGGAAGATTGAGTCTTAATACTGTCTATGTTTTGAGCGTTTCCTGCGTCACCATTTTTACATTCCGATGCACCTCTGCAGGTTCACTGTATCCATTGGACCTTCCCATTGACGATGAAACACAGAAATAGCATCGGAATTAAATATAAGAGACACAATGCCGACTTAAGAACAGGAAGGCTGAGTCTCCCTACTGTCTATGTTTTGAGCGTTTCCTGTGTCACCAGTTTTACATTCCGATGCACTTCTGCAGGTTTACTGTATCCCTTGCATCTTCCCATTGACGATGGAACACAGAAATTTTATCGGAATGAAATATAAGAGACACAATGCCGACTTAAGTACAGGAACATTGAGTCTTCCTACTGTCTATGTTTTGAGCGTTTCCTGCGTAACCAGTTTTACATTCCGATGCACCTCTGCAGTTTTACTGTATCCATTGGACCTTCCCATTGACGATGAAACACAGAAATTGCATCGGAATTAAATATAAGAGACACAACGCCGACTTAAGTACAAGAAAACTGAGTCTTCTTACGGTCTACGTTTTGAGCGTTTCCAGTGTCACCATTGTTACATTCCGATGCACCTCTGCAGGTTTACTGTGTCCCTTTGACCTTCCCATTGGCGATGAAACACAGAAATTGCCCCGCAATTAAATATAAGAGACACAATGGCGTCTTAAGTAGAGGAAGACTGATTCTTCCTACTGTCTATGTTTTGAGGGTCTCCTGTGTCACCAGTTTTACATTCCGATGCACCTCTGCAGGGTTACTGTTTCCCTTGGACCTTCCCATTGACGATGAAACACAGAAATTGCATCGGAATTAAATATAAGAGACACAATGTCGACCTAAGTACAGAAAGACTGAGTCTTCCTACTCTCTATGTTTTGAGCGTTTCCTGTGTCACCAGTTTTACATTCCGATGCACCTCTGCAGTTTTGCTGTATCCCTTGCACCTTCCCATTGACAATGAAACACAGAAATTACATCGGAATTAAATGTAAGAGACACAATGCAGACTTAAGTACAGGAAGACTGAGTCTTACTACTGTCTATGTTTTGAGCGTTTCCTGTGTCACCAGTTTTACATTCCGATGCACCTCTGCAGGTTTGCTGTATCCCTTGCACCCTCCCATTGACAATGAAACACAGAAATTACATCGGAATTAAATGTAAGAGACACAATGCCGACTTAAGTACAGGAAGACTGTGTCTTACTACTGTCTATGTTTTGAGCGTTTCCTGTGTCAGCAGTTTTACATTCCGATGCTCCTCTGCAGGTTTACTGTATCCCATTGACCTTCCCATTGACGATAAATCACAGAAATTGCATTGGAATTAAATATAAGAGACACAATGCCGACTTAAGTACAGGAAGACTGAGCCTTCCTACTGTCTATGTTTTGAGCGTGTTCTGTGTCACCAGTTTTACATTCCGATGCACCTCTGCAGGTTTACTGTATCCATCGGACCTTCCCATTGACGATGAAACACAGAAATTATATTGGAATTAAATATAAGAGACACAACGCCGACTTAAGTACAAGAAAACTGAGTCTTCTTACGGTCTACGTTTTGAGCGTTTCCAGTGTCACCAGTTTTACATTCCGATGCACCTCTGCAGGTTTACTGTGTCCCTTGGACCTTCCCATTGGCGATGAAATACACAAATTGCATCGGAATTAAATATAAGAGACACAATGACGGCTTAAGTACAGGAAGAAAAAGTCTTCCAACTGTCTATGTTTTGAGCGTTTCCTGTGTCACCAGTTTTACATTCCCATGCACCTCTGCCGGTTTTCCTGTATCCCTTGGACCTATAAAGTGACGATGAAACACAGAAATGGCATCGGAATTAAATATAAGAGACACAATGACGACATAAGAACAGGAATGCCGAGTCTTCCTACTGTCTATGTTTTGAGCTTTTCCTGTGTCACCAGTTTTACATTCCGATGCACCTCTGCAAGTTTACTGTATCCCTTGGATCTTCCAATTGACGATGAAACACAGAAATTGCATCGGAATTAAATATAAGAGACACAATGCCGTCTTAAGTACAGGAAGACTTTGTATTCCTACTGTCTATGTTTTGATCGTTTCCTGTGTCACCAGTTTTTCATTCCAATGCACCTCCGCACGTTTACTGTAACCATTGGACCTTCCCATTGACGATTAAACACAGAAATTGCAGCGGAATTAAATATAAGAGACACAATGCCGACATAAGAACAGGACTGCTGAGTCTTCCTACTGTCTATGTTGTGAGCGTTTCCTGTGTCACCATTTTTACATTCTGATGCACCTCTGCAGGTTTACTGTATCCCTTGGATCTTCCCATTGACGATGAAACACAGAGATTGCATCGGAATTAAATGTAAGAGACACAATGCCGACTTAAGTACAGGAACATTGAGTCCTCCTACTGTCTATGTTTTGAGCGTTTCCTGCGTCACCAGTTTTACATTCCGATGCTCCTCTGCAGGTTTACTGTATCCCTTGGACCTTCCCATTGACGATGAAACACAGAAATTGCATCGGAATTAAATATAAGAGACACAATGCCTACTTAAGTACAGGAAGACTGAGTCTTCCTACTGTCTATGTTGTGAGCGTTTCCTGTGTCACCATTTTTACATTCTGATGCACCTCTGCAGGTTTACTGTACCCTTTGGCCCTTCCCATTGACGATGAAACACAGAAATTGCAGCGGAATTAAATATAAGAGACACAATGCCGACTTAAGTACAGGAAGACTGAGTCTTCCTACTGTCTATGTTTTGAGCGTTTCCTGTGTCACTAGTTTTACATTCCGATGCACCTCTGCAGGTTTACTGCATCAATTGCACCTTCCCATTGACGATGAAACACAGAAATTGCATCGGAATTAAATATAACAGACACAATGCCGACTTAAGTACAGGATGACGAAGTCTTCCTACTGTCTATGTTTTGAGCGTGTCCTGTGTCATCAGTTTGACTTTCCGATGCACCTCTGCAGGTTTACTATATCCCTTGGACCTTCCCATTTACGATGGAACACAGAAATTTCATCGGAAATAAATATAAGAGACAAAATGCCGACTTAAGTACAGGAAGACTGAGTCTTCCTACTGTCTATGTTTGAGCGTTTCCTGTGTCACTAGTTTTACATTCAGATGCACCTCTGCAGGTTTACTGTATCCCTTCGACATTCCCATTGACGATGAAACACAGAAATTGCAGCGGAATTATAGATAAGAGACAGAATGCCGTCTTAAGTACAGGAAGGCTGAGTCTTCCTACTGTCTATGTTTTGAGCGTTTCCTTTGTCACCAGTTTAACATTCTGATGCACCTGTGCAGGTTTACTGTATCCCTTGGACCTTCACAGTGACGATGAAACACAGAAATAGCATCGGAATTAAATATAAGAGATACAATGCCGACTTAAGTACAGGAAGACTAACTCCTCCTACTGTCTATGTTTTGAGCGTTTCCTGTGTCATCAGTTTTACTTTCTGTTGCACCTCTGCAGGTTTACTATATCCCTTGGACCTTCCCATTCACGATGAAACACAGAACGTTCATCGGAAATAAATATAAGAGACACAATGCCGGCTTCAGTACAGGAAGACTGAGTCTTCCTACTGTCTATGTTTTGAGCGTTTCCTGTGTCACGGGTTTTACATTCCGATGCACCTCTGCAGGTTTACTGTATTCCTTGGACCTTCCCATTGACGATGAAACACAGAAATTGCATCGGAATTAAATATAAGAGACACAATGCCGACTTAAGTACAGGAAGACTGGGTCTTCCTATTGTCTATGCTTTGAGCGTTTCCTGTGTCACCAGTTTTACATTCCGATGCACCTCTGCATGTTTAGTGTATCCCTTGGACCTTCCCATTGACGATGAAACACAGAAATTGCATCGGAATTAAATAGAAGAGACACAATGCCGACTTAAGTACAGGATGACTGAGTCTTCCTACTGTCTATAATTTGAGCGATTCCTGTGTCACCAGTTTTACATTCCGATGCAACTCTACAGGTTTACTGTATCCCTTGGACCTTCACCGTTACGATGAAACATAGAAATTACATCGGAATTAAATATAAGAGACACAATGACGACTTAAGTACAAGAAAACAGTCTTCTTACAGTCAATGTTTGAGCGTTTCCTGTGTCACCAGTCTTACATTCCGATGCACCTCTGCATGTTTAGTGTATCCCTTGGACCTTCCCATTGGCGATGAAACACACAAATTGCATCGAAATTAAATATAAGAGACACAATGCCGACTTAAGTACACGAAGACTAAATCTTGCTACTGTCTATGTTTTGAGCGTATCCTGTGTCATCAGTGTTACTTTCCGATGCACCTCTGCAGGTTTACTATATCCCTTGGACCTTCCCATTCACGATGAAACACAGAAATTTCATCGGAAATAAATATAAGAGACACAATGCCGATTTAAGTACAGGAAGTCTGAGTCTTCCTACTGTCTATGTTTTGAGCGTTTCCTGTGTCTCCAGTTTTACATTCAGATGCACCTCTGCAGGATTACTGTATCCCTTGGACTTTCCCATTGACGATGAAACACAGAAATTGCATCGGAATTAAATGTAAGAGACGCAATGAAGACTTAAGTACAGGAAGACTGAGTCTTCCTACTGTCTATGTTTTGAGCATTTCCTGTGTCACTACTTTTACATTCCGATGTACCTCTGCAGGTTAACTGTATCCCTTGGACCTTCCCATTGACGATGAAACACAGAAATTGCATCGGAATTAAATATAAGAGACACAATGCCGACTTAAGTACAGGGAGACTGAGTCTTCCTACTGTCTATGTTTTGAGCGTTTCCTGTGTCACCAGTTTTACATTCTGATGCACCTCTGCAGGTTTACTGTATCCCTTGGAACTTCCCATTGACGATGATACGCAGAAATTGCATGGGAATTAAATATAAGAGACACAATGCCGACTTAAGCACAGGAAGATGAGTCATCCTACTGTCTATAAATTGAGCGTTTCCTGTGTCACCAGTTTTACATTCCGATGCACCTCTACAGGTTTACTGTATCCCTTGGACATTCACAGTGACGATGAAACACAGAAATTGCATCGGAATTAAATATAAGAGACACAATGCCGACTTAAGTACAAGAAAACTGAGTCTTCTTACAGTCAATGTTTTGAGCGTTTCCTGTGTCACCAGTTTTACATTCCGATGCACCTCTGCAGATTTATTGCATCCCTTGGACCTTCCCATTGGCGATGAAACACACAAATTGCATTGAAATTAAATATAAGAGACACAATGCCGACTTAAGTACAGGAAGACTGAGTCTTCCTACTCTCTATGTTTGATCGTTTCCTGTGTCACTAGTTTTACAATCCGATGGACCTCTGCAGGTTTACAGTATCCCTTGGACGTTCCCATTGACGATGAAACACAGAAATTGCATCGGAATTAAATATAAGAGACACAACGCCGACTTAAGTACAAGAAAACTGAGTCTTCTTACGGTCAATGTTTTGAGCGTTTCCTGTGTCACTAGTTTTACATTCCGTTGCACCTCTGCAGGTTTACTGTATCCCTTGGACCTCCCCATTGACGATGAAACACAGAAATTGCATCGGAATTAAATATAAGAGACACAATGCCGACTTAAGTAAAGGAAGACTGAGTCTTCCTACTGTCTATGTTATGAGCGTGTCCTGTGTCATCAGTTTTACTTTCCGATGCACCTCTGCAGGTTTACTATATCCCTTGGACCTTCCCATTCACGATGAAACACAGAAATTTCATCGGAAATAAATATAAGAGACACAATGCCGATTTAAGTACAGGAAGACTGAGTCTTCCTACTGTCTATGTTTTGAGCGTTTCCTGTGTCACTAGTTTTACATTCCGATGTACCTCTGCAGGTTAACTGTATCCCTTGGACCTTCCCATTGACGATGAAACACAGAAATTGCATCGGAATTAAATATAAGAGACACAATGCCGACTTAAGTACAGGAAGTCTGAGTCTTCCTACTGTCTATGATTTGAGCGTTTCCTGTGTCACCAGTTTTACATTCTGATGCACCTCTGCAGGTTTACTGTATCCCTTGGACCTTCCCATTGACGATGAAACACAGAAATTGCATGGGAATTAAATATAAGAGACACAATGCCGACTTAAGTACAGGAAGAATGAGTCATCCTACTGTCTATAAATTGAGCGTTTCCTGTGTCACCAGTTTTACATTCCGATACACCTCTACAGGTTTACTGTATCCCTTGGACCTTCACAGTGACGATGAAACACAGAAATTGCATCGGAATTAAATATAAGAGACACAATGCCGACTTAAGTACAAGAAAACAGTCTTCTTACAATCAATGTTTTGAGCGTTTCCTGTGTCACCAGTTTTACATTCCGATGCACCTCTGCAGATTTACTGCATCCCCTGGACCTTCCCATTGGCGATGAAACACACAAATTGCATCGAAATTAAATATAAGAGACACAATGCTGACTTAAGTACAGGAAGACTGAGTCTTCCTACTGTCTATGTTTTGATCGTTTCCTGTGTCACTAGTTTTACAATCCGATAGACCTCTGCAGGTTTACAGTATCCCTTGGACCTTCCCATTGACGATGAAACACAGAAATTGCATCGGAATTAAATATAAGGGACACAACGCTGACTTAAGTACAAGAAAACTGAGTCTTCTTACGGTCAATCTTTTGAGCGTTTCCTGTGTCACTAGTTTTACATTCCGTTGCACCTCTGCAGGTTTACTGTATCCCTTGGACCTCCCCATTGACGATGAAACACTGAAATTGCATCGGAATTAAACATAAGAGACACAATGCCGACTTAAGTACAGGAGGACTGAGTCTTCATACTGTCTATGTTATGAGCGTGTCCTGTGTCATCAGTTTCACTTTCCGATGAACCTCTGCAGGTTTACTATATCCCTTGCACCTTCCCATTCACGATGAAACACAAATATTTCACCGAAAATAAATATAAGAGACACAATGCCGATTTAAGTACAGGAAGACTGAGTCTTCCTACTGTCTATGTTTTGAGCGTTTCCTGTGTCTCCAGTTTTACATTCAGATGCACCTCTGCAGGTTTACTGTATCCCTTGGACTTTCCCATTGACGATGAAACACAGAAATTGCATCGGAATTAAATGTAAGAGACGCAATGCCGACTTAAGTACAGGAAGACTGAGTCTTCCCACTGTCTATGCTTTGAGCGTTTCCTGTGTCACTAGTTTTACATTCCGATGTACCTCTGCAGGTTAACTGTATCCCAAGGACCTTCCCATTGACGATGAAACACAGAAATTGCATCGAAATTAAATATAAGAGACACAATGCCGACTTAAGTACAGGAAGAGTGAGTCTTCCTACTGTCTATGTTTTGATCGTTTCCTGTGTCACTAGTTTTACAATCCGATGGACCTCTGCAGGTTTACAGTTTTCCTTGGACCTTCCCATTGACGATGAAACACAGAAATTGCATCGGAATTAAATATAAGAGACACAATGCCGACTTAAGTACAGGAAGACTGAGTCTTCCTACTGTCTTTGTTTTGAGCGTTTCCTGTGTCACCAGTTTTACATTCTGGTGCACCTCTGGAGGTTTACTGTCTCCCTTGGACCTTCCCATTGACGATGAAACACAGAAACTGCATCGCAATTAAATATAAGAGACACAATGCTGACTTAAGTACAGGAAGACTGAGTCTTACTACTGTCTATAATTTGAGCGTTTCCTGTGTCACCAGTTTTACGTTCCGATGCACCTCTACAGGTTTACTGTATCCCTTGGACCTTCACAGTGACGATGAAACACAGAAATTGCATCCGAATTAAATATAACAGACACAATGCCGACTTAAGTACAAGAAAACAGTCTTCTAACAGTCAATGTTTTGAGCGTTTCCTGTGTCACCAGTTTTACATTCCGGTGCACCTCTGCAGATTTACTGCATCCCCTGGACCTTCCCATTGGCGATGAAACACACAAATTGCATCGGAATTAAATATATGAGACACAATGCCGACTTAAGTACAGGAGGACTGAGTCTTCATACTGTCTATGTTATGAGCGTGTCCTGTGTCATCAGTTTCACTTTCCGATGCACCTCTGCAGGTTTACTATATCCCTTGCACCTTCCCATTCACGATGAAACACAGAAATTTCACCGGAAATAAATATAAGAGACACAATGCCGATTTAAGTACAGGAAGACTGAGTCTTCCTACTGTCTATGTTTTGAGCGTTTCCTGTGTCTCCAGTTTTACATTCAGATGCACCTCTGCAGGTTTACTGTATCCCTTGGACTTTCCCATTGACGATGAAACACAGAAATTGCATCGGAATTAAATGTAAGAGACGCAATGCCGACTTAAGTACAGGAAGACTGAGTCTTCCTACTGTCTATGCTTTGAGCGTTTCCTGTGTCACTAGTTTTACATTCCGATGTACATCTGCAGGTTAACTGTATCCCAAGGACCTTCCCATTGACGATGAAACACAGAAATTGCATCGAAATTAAATATAAGAGACACAATGCCGACTTAAGTACAGGAAGACTGAGTCTTCCTACTGTCTATGCTTTGATCGTTTCCTGTGTCTCCAGTTTTACAATCCGATGGACCTCTGCAGGATTACAGTATTCCTTGGCCTTCCCATTGACGATGAAACACAGAAATTGAATCGGAATTAAATATAAGAGACACAATGCCGACTTATGTACAGGAAGACTGAGTCTTCCTACTGTCTTTGTTTTGAGCGTTTCCTGTGTCACCAGTTTTACATTCTGATGCACCGCTGGAGGTTTACTGTCTCCCTTGGACCTTCCCATTGACGATGAAACACAGAAATTGCATCGCAATTAAATATAAGAGACACAATGCCGACTTAAGTACAGGAAGACTGAGTCTTACTACTGTCTATAATTTGAGCGTTTCCTGTGTCACCAGTTTTACATTCCGATGCACCTCTACAGGTTTACTGTATCCCTTGGACCTTCACAATGACGATGAAACACAGAAATTGCATCGGAATTAAATATAACAGACACAATGCCGACTTAAGTACAAGAAAACAGTCTTCTAACAGTCAATGTTTTGAGCGTTTCCTGTGTCACCAGTTTCACATTCCGGTGCACCTCTGCAGATTTACTGCATCCCCTGGACCTTCCCATTGGCGATGAAACACACAAATTGCATCGGAATTAAATATAAGAGACACAATGCCGACTTAAGTACAGGAATACTGAGTCTTCCTACTGTCTATGTTATGAGCGTGTCCTGTGTCATCAGTTTTACTTTCCGATGCACCTCTGCAGGTTTACTATATCCCTTGGACCTTCCCATTCACGATGAAACACAGAAATTTCATCGGAAATAAATATAAGAGACACAATGCAGATTTAAGTACAGGAAGACTGAGTCTTCCTACTGTCTATGTTTTGAGCGTTTCCTGTGTCACCAGTTTTACATTCAGATGCACCTCTGCAGGCTTACTGTATCCCTTGGACTTTCCCATTGACGATGAAACACAGAAATTGCATCGGAATTAAATGTAAGAGACACAATGCCGACTTAAGTAAAGGAAGACTGAGTCTTCCTACTGTCTATGATTTGAGCGTTTCCTGTGACACCAGTTTTACATTCCGATGCACCTCTGCAGGTTTACTGTATCCCTTGGACCTTCACAGTGACGATGAAACACAGAAATTGCATCGGAATTAAATATAAGAGGCACAATGCCGACTTAAGTAAAAGAAAACAGTCTTTTTACAGTCAATGTTTTGAGCGTTTCCTGTGTCACCAGTTTTACATTCCGATGCACCTCTGCAGATTTACTGCATCCCCTGGACCTTCCCATTGGCAATGAAACACACAAATTGCATCGAAATTAAATACAAGAGACACAATGCTGACTTAAGTACAGGAAGACTGAGTCTTCCTACTGTCTATGTTTTGATCGTTTTCTGTGTCACTAGTTTTACAATCCGATGGACCTCTGCAGGTTTACAGTATCCCTTGGACCTTCCCATTGACGATGAAACACAGAAATTGCATCGGAATTAAATATAAGAGACACAACGCCGACTTAAGTACAAGAAAACTGAGTCTTCTTACGGTCAATGTTTTGAGCGTTTCCTGTGTCACTAGTTTTACATTCCGTTGCACCTCTGCAGGTTTACTGTATCCCTTGGACCTCCCCATTGACGATGAAACACAGAAATTGCATCGGAATTAAATATAAGAGACACAATGCCGACTTAAGTACAGGAAGACTGAGTCTTCCTACTGTCTATGTTATGAGCGTGTCCTGTGTCATCAGTTTTACTTTCCGATGCACCTCTGCAGGTTTACTATATCCCTTGGACCTTCCCATTCACGATGAAACACAGAAATTTCATCGGAAATAAATATAAGAGACACAATGCCGATTTAAGTACAGGAAGACTGAGTCTTCCTACTGCCTATGTTTTGAGCGTTTCCTGTGTCTCCAGTTTTACATTCAGATGCACCTCTGCAGGTTTACTGTATCCCTTGGACTTTCCCATTGACGAAGAAACACAGAAATTACATCGGAATTAAATATAAGAGACACAATGACGACTTAAGTACAAGAAAACAGTCTTCTTACAGTCAATGTTTTGAGCGTTTCCTGTGTTACCAGTTTTACATTCCGATGCACCTCTGCATGTTTACTGTATCCCTTGGTCCTTCCCATGGATGATGAAACACACAAATTGCATCGAAATTAAATATAAGATACACAATGCCGACTTAAGTACAGGAAGAATAAATCCTGCTACTGTCTATGTTTTGAGTTTATCCTGTGTCATCAGTTTTACTTTCCGATGCACCTCTGCAGGTTTACTATATCCCTTGGACCTTCCCATTCACGATGAAACACAGAAATTTCATCGGAAATAAATATAAGAGACACAATGCCGACTTATGTACAGGAAGACTGAGTCTTCCTACTGTCTATGTTTTGAGCGTTTCCTGTGTCACTAGTTATACATTCCGTTGCACCTCTGCAGGTTTACTGTATCCCTTGGACCTTCCCATTGACGATGAAACACAGAAATTGCATCGGAATTAAATATAAGAGACACAATGCCTACTTAAGTACAGGAAGACTGAGTCTTCCTACTGTCTATGTTGTGAGCGTTTCCTGTGTCACCATTTTTACATTCTGTTGCACCTCTGCTGGTTTACTGTACCCCTTGGCCCTTCCCATTGACGATGAAACGTAGAAATTGCATCGGAATTAAATATAAGAGACACAATGCCGACTTAAGTACAGAAAGACTGAGTCTTCCTACTGTCTATGTTTTGAGCGTTTCCTGTGTCACCAGTTTTACATTCCGATGCACCTCTGCAGGTTTACTGTATCCCTTGGGCCTTCCCATTCACGATGAAACAGGGAAATTTCATCGGAAATAAATATAAGAGACACAATGCCGATTTAAGTACAGGAAGACTGAGTCTTCCTACTGTCTATGCTTTGAGCGTTTCCTGTGTCTCCAGTTTTACATTCAGATGCACCTCTGCAGGCTTACTGTATCCCTTGGACTTTCCCATTGACGATGAAACACCGAAATTGCATCGGAATTAAATGTAAGAGACACAATGCCGACTTAAGTAAAGGAAGACTGAGTCTTCCTACTGTCTATGATTTGAGCGTTTCCTGTGACACCAGTTTTACATTCCGATGCACCTCTGCAGGTTTACTGTATCCCTTGGACCTTCACAGTGACGATGAAACACAGAAATTGCATCGGAATTAAATATAAGAGGCACAATGCCGACTTAAGTAAAAGAAAACAGTCTTTTTACAGTCAATGTTTTGAGCGTTTCCAGTGTCACCAGTTTTACATTCCGATGCACCTCTGCAGATTTACTGCATCCCCTGGACCTTCCCATTGGCGATGAAACACACAAATTGCATCGGAATTAAATATAAGAGACACAATGCCGACTTAAGTACAGGAATACTGAGTCTTCCTACTGTCTATGTTATGAGCGTGTCCTGTGTCATCAGTTTTACTTTCCGATGCACCTCTGCAGGTTTACTATATCCCTTGGACCTTCCCATTCACGATGAAACACAGAAATTTCATCGGAAATAAATATAAGAGACACAATGCAGATTTAAGTACAGGAAGACTGAGTCTTCCTACTGTCTATGTTTTGAGCGTTTCCTGTGTCACCAGTTTTACATTCAGATGCACCTCTGCAGGCTTACTGTATCCCTTGGACTTTCCCATTGACGATGAAACACAGAAATTGCATCGGAATTAAATGTAAGAGACACAATGCCGACTTAAGTAAAGGAAGACTGAGTCTTCCTACTGTCTATGATTTGAGCGTTTCCTGTGACACCAGTTTTACATTCCGATGCACCTCTGCAGGTTTACTGTATCCCTTGGACCTTCACAGTGACGATGAAACACAGAAATTGCATCGGAATTAAATATAAGAGGCACAATGCCGACTTAAGTAAAAGAAAACAGTCTTTTTACAGTCAATGTTTTGAGCGTTTCCTGTGTCACCAGTTTTACATTCCGATGCACCTCTGCAGATTTACTGCATCCCCTGGACCTTCCCATTGGCAATGAAACACACAAATTGCATCGAAATTAAATACAAGAGACACAATGCTGACTTAAGTACAGGAAGACTGAGTCTTCCTACTGTCTATGTTTTGATCGTTTTCTGTGTCACTAGTTTTACAATCCGATGGACCTCTGCAGGTTTACAGTATCCCTTGGACCTTCCCATTGACGATGAAACACAGAAATTGCATCGGAATTAAATATAAGAGACACAACGCCGACTTAAGTACAAGAAAACTGAGTCTTCTTACGGTCAATGTTTTGAGCGTTTCCTGTGTCACTAGTTTTACATTCCGTTGCACCTCTGCAGGTTTACTGTATCCCTTGGACCTCCCCATTGACGATGAAACACAGAAATTGCATCGGAATTAAATATAAGAGACACAATGCCGACTTAAGTACAGGAAGACTGAGTCTTCCTACTGTCTATGTTATGAGCGTGTCCTGTGTCATCAGTTTTACTTTCCGATGCACCTCTGCAGGTTTACTATATCCCTTGGACCTTCCCATTCACGATGAAACACAGAAATTTCATCGGAAATAAATATAAGAGACACAATGCCGATTTAAGTACAGGAAGACTGAGTCTTCCTACTGCCTATGTTTTGAGCGTTTCCTGTGTCTCCAGTTTTACATTCAGATGCACCTCTGCAGGTTTACTGTATCCCTTGGACTTTCCCATTGACGAAGAAACACAGAAATTACATCGGAATTAAATATAAGAGACACAATGACGACTTAAGTACAAGAAAACAGTCTTCTTACAGTCAATGTTTTGAGCGTTTCCTGTGTTACCAGTTTTACATTCCGATGCACCTCTGCATGTTTACTGTATCCCTTGGTCCTTCCCATGGATGATGAAACACACAAATTGCATCGAAATTAAATATAAGATACACAATGCCGACTTAAGTACAGGAAGAATAAATCCTGCTACTGTCTATGTTTTGAGTTTATCCTGTGTCATCAGTTTTACTTTCCGATGCACCTCTGCAGGTTTACTATATCCCTTGGACCTTCCCATTCACGATGAAACACAGAAATTTCATCGGAAATAAATATAAGAGACACAATGCCGACTTATGTACAGGAAGACTGAGTCTTCCTACTGTCTATGTTTTGAGCGTTTCCTGTGTCACTAGTTATACATTCCGTTGCACCTCTGCAGGTTTACTGTATCCCTTGGACCTTCCCATTGACGATGAAACACAGAAATTGCATCGGAATTAAATATAAGAGACACAATGCCTACTTAAGTACAGGAAGACTGAGTCTTCCTACTGTCTATGTTGTGAGCGTTTCCTGTGTCACCATTTTTACATTCTGTTGCACCTCTGCTGGTTTACTGTACCCCTTGGCCCTTCCCATTGACGATGAAACGTAGAAATTGCATCGGAATTAAATATAAGAGACACAATGCCGACTTAAGTACAGAAAGACTGAGTCTTCCTACTGTCTATGTTTTGAGCGTTTCCTGTGTCACCAGTTTTACATTCCGATGCACCTCTGCAGGTTTACTGTATCCCTTGGGCCTTCCCATTCACGATGAAACAGGGAAATTTCATCGGAAATAAATATAAGAGACACAATGCCGATTTAAGTACAGGAAGACTGAGTCTTCCTACTGTCTATGTTTTGAGCGTTTCCTGTGTCTCCAGTTTTACATTCAGATGCACCTCTGCAGGCTTACTGTATCCCTTGGACTTTCCCATTGACGATGAAACACAAAAATTGCATCGGAATTAAATGTAAGAGACACAATGCCGACTTAAGTAAAGGAAGACTGAGTCTTCCTACTGTCTATGTTTTGAGCGTTTCCTGTGTCACCAGTTTTACATTCCGATGCACCTCTGCAGATTTACTGCATCCCCTGGACCTTCCCATTGGCGATGAAACACACAATTTGCATCGAAATTAAATACAAGAGACACATTGCTGACTTAAGTACAGGAAGACTGAGTCTTCCTACTGTCTATGTTTTGATCGTTTCCTGTGTCACTAGTTTTTCAATCCGATGGACCTCTGCAGGTTTACAGTATCACTTGGACCTTCCCATTGACGATGAAACACAGAAATTGAATCGGAATTAAATATAATAGACACAACGCCGACTTAAGTACAAGAAAACTGAGTCTTCTTACGGTCAATGTTTTGAGCGTTTCCTGTGTCACTAGTTTTACATTCCGTTGCACCTCTGCAGGTTTACTGTATCCCTTGGACCTCCCCATTGACGATGAAACACAGAAATTGCATCGGAATTAAATATAAGAGACACAATGCCGACTTAAGTACAGGAAGACTGAGTCTTCCTACTGTCTATGTTATGAGCGTGTCCTGTGTCATCAGTTTTACTTTCCGATGCACCTCTGCAGATTTACTATATCCCTTGGACCTTCCCATTCACGATGAAACACAGAAATTTCATCGGAAATAAATATAAGAGACACAATGCCGATTTAAGTACAGGAAGACTGAGTCTTCCTACTGCCTATGTTTTGAGCGTTTCCTGTGTCTCCAGTTTTACATTCAGATGCACCTCTGCAGGTTTACTGTATCCCTTGGACTTTCCCATTGACGATGAAACACAGAAATTACATCGGAATTAAATATAAGAGACACAATGACGACTTAAGTACAAGAAAACAGTCTTCTTACAGTCAATGTTTTGAGCGTTTCCTGTGTTACCAGTTTTACATTCCGATGCACCTCTGCATGTTTACTGTATCCCTTGGACCTTCCCATGGATGATGAAACACACAAATTGCATCGAAATTAAATATAAGATACACAATGCCGACTTAAGTACAGGAAGACTAAATCCTGCTACTGTCTATGTTTTGAGTTTATCCTGTGTCATCAGTTTTACTTTCCGATGCACCTCTGCAGGTTTACTATATCCCTTGGACCTTCCCATTCACGATGAAACACAGATATTTCATCGGAAATAAATATAAGAGACACAATGCCGACTTATGTACAGGAAGACTGAGTCTTCCTACTGTCTATGTTTTGAGCGTTTCCTGTGTCACTAGTTATACATTCCGTTGCACCTCTGCAGGTTTACTGTATCCCTTGGACCTTCCCATTGACGATGAAACACAGAAATTGCATCGGAATTAAATATAAGAGACACAATGCCTACTTAAGTACAGGAAGACTGAGTCTTCCTACTGTCTATGTTGTGAGCGTTTCCTGTGTCACCATTTTTACATTCTGATGCACCTCTGCTGGTTTACTGTACCCCTTGTCCCTTCCCATTGACGATGAAACGTAGAAATTGCATCGGAATTAAATATAAGAGACACAATGCCTACTTAAGTACAGAAAGACTGAGTCTTCCTACTGTCTATGTTTTGAGCGTTTCCTGTGTCACCAGTTTTACATTCCGATGCACCTCTGCAGGTTTACTGTATCCCTTGGACTTTCGCATTGACGATGAAACACAGAAATTGCATCGGAATTAAATGTAAGAGACACAATGCCGACTTAAGTACAGGAAGACTGAGTCTTCCTCCTGTCTATGTTTTGAGCGTTTCCTGTGTCACTAGTTTTACATTCCGATGCACCTCTGCAGGTTTACTGTATCCCTTGGACCTTCCCATTGACGAAGAAACACAGAAATTGCATCGGAATTAAATATAAGAGACACAATGCCGACTTAAGTACAGGAAGACTGAGTCTCCCAACTGTCTATGTTTGGTGCGTTTCCTGTGTCACCAGTTTTACATTCTGATGCACCTCTGCAGGTTTAATGTATCCCTTGGACCCTCCCATTGACGATGAAACACAGAAATTGCATCGGAATTAAATATAAGAGACACAATGCCGACTTAAGTACAGGAAGACTGAGTCTTCCTACTGTCTATAATTTGAGCGTTTCCTGTGTCACCAGTTTTACATTCCGATGCACCTCTACAGGTTTACTGTATCCCTTGGACGCTCACAGTGACGATGAAACACAGAAATTGCATCGGAATTAAATATAAGAGACACAATGCCGACTTAAGTACAGGAAGACTAAGTCTTCCTACTGTCTATGTTTTGAGCGTTTCCTGTGTCATCACTTTTACTTTCCGATGCACCTCTGCAGGTTTACTATATCCCTTGGACCTTCCTATTCACGATGAAACACAGAAATTTCATCGGAAATAAATATAAGAGACACAATGCCGACTTCAGTACAGGAAGACTGAGTCTTCCTACGGTCTGTGTTTTGAGCGTTTCCTGTGTCACCAGTTTTACATTCTGATGCACCTCTACAGGTTTACTGTATCCCTTGGACCTTCACAGTTACGATGAAACACAGAAATTACATCGGAATTAAATATAAGAGACACAATGCCGACTTAAGTACAGGAAGACTGAGTCTTCCTACTGTCTATAATATGAGCGTTTCACGTGTCACCAGTTTTACATTCCGATGGACCTCTGCAGGTTTACTGTATCCATTGGACCTTCCCATTGACGATGAAACACAGAAATTGCATCGGAATTAAATATAAGAGACACAACGCCGACTGAAGTACAAGAAAACTGAGTCTTTTTACGGTCTATGTTTTGAGCGTTTCCTGTGTCACCAGTTTTACATTCCGATGCACCTCTGCCGGGTTACTGGATCCCTTGCACTTTCCCATTGTCGATGAAACACAGAAATCGCATCGGAATTAAATATAAGAGACACAATGCCGACTTAAGTACAGGAAGACTGAGTCTTCCTACTGTCTATGTTTTGAGCGTTTCCTGTGTCACCAGTTTTACATTCTAATGCACCTCTGCAGATTTACTGTATCCCTTGGACCTTCCCATTGACGATGAAACACAGAAATTGCATCGGAATTAAATATAAGAGACACAATGCCGACTTAAGTACAGGAAGACTGAGTCTTCCCACTGTCTATGATATGAGCGTGTCCTGTGTCACCAGTTTTGCATTCTGATGCACTTCTGCAGGTTTACTGTATCCCTTGGACCCTCCCATTGACGATGAAACACAGAAATTGCATCGGAATTAAATATATGAGACACAATGCCGACTTAAGTACAGGAAGACTGAGTCTTCCTATTGTCTATGTTTTGAGCGTTTCCTGTGTCACCAGTTTTACATTCTGATGCACCTCTGCACGTTTACTGTATCCCTTGGGCCTTCCCATTGACGATGAAACACAGAAATTGCATCGGAATTAAATATAAGAGACACAATGCCGACTTAAGTACAGGAAGACTGAGTCTTCCTACTGTCTATAATTTGAGCGTTTCCTGTGTCACCAGTTTTACATTCCGATGAACATCTACAGGTTGACTGTATCCCTCGGCATTGTGTCAGTTACGATGAAACACAGAAATTGAATCGGAATTAAATATAAGAGACACAGGGCCGACTTAAGTACAGGAAGACTGAGTCTTCCCACTGTCTATGTTTTGAGCGTTTCCTTTGTCACCAGTTTTACATTCTGATGCACCTGTGCAGGTTTACTGTATCCCTTGGACCTTCACAGTGACGATGAAACACAGAAATAGCATCGGAATTAAATATAAGAGACACAATGCCGACTTAAGTACAGAAAGACTAACTCCTCCTACTGTCTATGTTTTGAGCGTTTCCTGTGTCACCAGTTTTACATTCTGATGCACCTCTGCAGGTTTACTGTCTCCCTTGGACCTTCCCATTGACGATGAAACACAGAAATTGCATCGCAACTAAATATAAGAGACCCAATGCCGACTTAAGTAAAGGAAGACTGAGTCTTCCTACTGTCTATAATTTGAGCGTTTCCTGTGTCCCCAGTTTTACATTCCGATGCACCTCTACAGGTTTACTGTATCCCTTGGACCTTCACAGTGACGATGAAACACAGAAATTGCATCGGAATTAAATATAAGAGACACAATGCCGACTTAAGTACAGGAAGACTGAGTCTTCCTAATGTCTATAATTTGAGCGTTTTCTGTGTCACCAGTTTTACATTCCGATGCACCTCTACAGGTTTACTGTATCCCTTGGACCTTCACAGTGACGATGAAACACAGAAATTGCATCGGAATTAAATGTAAGAGACACAATGCCGACTTAAGTACAGGAAGACTGAGTCTTCCTACTGTCTATGTTTTCAGCGTTTCCTGTGTCACCAGTTTTACATTCCGATGCACCTCTGCAGGTTTACTATATCCCTTGGACCTTCCCATTCACGATGAAACACAGAAATTTCATCGGAATTAAATATAAGATACACAATGCCGACTTAAGTACAGGAAGACTGAGTCTTCCTACTGTCTATGATTTGAGCGTTTCCTGTGTCATCAGTTTTACATTCCGATGCACCTCTGCAGGTTTACTGTATCCCTTGGACCTTCCCATTGACGATGAAAATCAGAAATTGCATTGGAATTATATATAAGAGACACAACGCCGACTTAAGTACATGAAAACTTAGTCTTCTTACGGTCTATGTTTTGAGCGTTTCCTGTGTCACCAGGTTTAAATTCCGATGCACCTCTGCGGGTTTACTGTATCCCTTGGAACTTCCCATTGACGATGAAACACAGAAATTGCATCGGAATTAAATATTAGAGACACAGTGCCGACTTAAGTACAGGAAGACTGAGTCTTCCTACTGCCTATGTTTTGAGCGTTTGCTGTGTCATCAGTTTTACTTTCCGATGCAATTCTACTTGTTAACTATATCCCTTGGACCTTCCCATTCACGATGAAACACAGAAATTTCATCGGAAATAAATATAAGAGACATAATGCCGACTTCAGTACAGGAAGACTGCGTCTTCCTACTGTCTATGATTTGAGCGTTTCCTGTGTCACCAGTTTTACATTCCGATGCACCTCTGCAGGTTTACTATATCCCTTGGACCTTCCCATTCACGATGAAACACAGAAATTGCATCGGAATTAAATATAAGAGACACAATGCCGACTTAAGTACAGGAAGACTGAGTCTTCCTACTGTCGATTATTTGAGCGTTTCCTGTGTCACCAGTTTTACATTCTGATGCACCTCTGGAGGTTTACTGTATCCATTGGACCTTCCCATTGACGATGAAACACAGAAATTGCATCGGAATTAAATATAAGAGGCACAATGCCTACTTAAGTACAGGAAGACTGAGTCTTCCTACTGTCCGTGTTGTGAGCGTTTCCTGTGTCACCATTTTTACATTCTGATGCCCCTCTGCTGGTTTACTGTACCCCTTGGCCATTCCCATTGACGATGAAACGTAGAAATTGCATCGGAATTAAATATAAGAGACACAATGCCGACTTAAGTACAGAAAGACTGAGTCTTCCTACTGTCTATGTTTTGAGCGTTTCCTGTGTCAACAGTTTTACATTCCGATGCACCTCTGCAGGTTTACTGTATCCCTTGGACTTTCCCATTGACGATGAAACACAGAAATTGCATCGGAATTAAATATAAGAGACACAATGCCGACTTAAGTACAGGAAGACTGAGTCTCCCAACTGTCTATGTTTGGTGCGTTTCCTGTGTCACCAGTTTTACATTCTGATGCACCTCTACAGGTTTACTGTATCCCCTGGACCTTCACAGTTACGATGAAACACAGAAATTACATCTGAATTAAATATAAGAGACACAATGACGACTTAAGTACAAGAAAACAGTCTTCTTACATTCAATGGTTTGAGTGTTTCCTGTGTCACCAGTTTCACATTCCGATGCACCTCTGCATGTTTACTGTATCCCTTGGACCTTCCCATTGGCGATGAAACACACAAATTGCATCGAAATTAAATATAAGAGACACTATGCCGACTTAAGTACAGGAAGACTAAATCTTGCTACTGTCTATGTTTTGAGCGAGTCCTGTGTCATCAGTTTTACTTTCCGAAGCACCTCTGCAGGTTTACTATATCCCTTGGACCTTCCCATTCACGATGAAACTCAGAAATTTCATCGGAAATAAATATAAGAGACACAATGCCGACTTAAGTACAGGAAGACTGAGTCTTCCTACTGTCTATGTTTTGAGCGTTTCCGGTGTCACTAGTATTACATTCCGGTGCACCTCTGCAGGTTTACTGTATCCCTTGGACTTTCCCATTGACGATGAAACACAGAAATTGCATCGCAATTAAATATAAGAGACACAATGCCGACTTAAGTACAGGAAGACTGAGTTGTCCTACTGTCTATAATATGAGCGTTTCACGTGTCACCAGTTTTACATTCCGATGGACCTCTGCAGGTTTACTGTATCCATTGGACCTTCCCATTGACGATGAAACACAGAAATTGCATCGGAATTAAATATAAGAGACACAACGCCGACTTAAGTACAAGAAAACTGAGTCTTTTTACGGTCTATGTTTTGAGCGTTTCCTGTGTCACAAGTTTTACATTCCGATGCACCTCTGCCGGTTTACTGGATCCCTTGCACTTTCCCATTGTCGATGAAACACAGAAATCGCATCGGAATTAAATATAAGAGACACAATGGCGACTTAAGTACAGGAAGACTGAGTCTTCCTACTGTCTATGTTTTGAGCGTTTCCTGTGTCTCCAGTTTTACATTCCGATGCACCTCTGCAGGTTTACTGTATCCCTTGGGCCTTCCCATTCACGATGAAACACAGAAATTTCATCGGAAATAAATATAAGAGACACAATGCCGATTTAAGTACAGGAAGAGTGAGTCTTCCTACTGTCTATGTTTTGAGCGTTTCCTGTGTCTCCAGTTTTACATTCAGATGCACCTCTGCAGGCTTACTGTATCCCTTGGACTTTCCCATTGACGATGAAACACAGAAATTGCATCGGAATTAAATGTAAGAGACACAATGCCGACTTAAGTAAAGGAAGACTGAGTCTTCCTACTGTCTATGTTTTGAGCGTTTCCTGTGACACCAGTTTTACATTCCGATGCACCTCTGCAGGTTTACTGTATCCCTTGGACCTTCACAGTGACGATGAAACACAGAAATTGCATCGGAATTAAATATAAGAGGCACAATGCCGACTTAAGTACAAGAAAACAGTCTTCTTACAGTCAATGTTTTGAGCGTTTCCTGTGTCACCAGTTTTACATTCCGATGCACCTCTGCAGATTTACTGCATCCCCTGGACCTTCCCATTGGCGATGAAACACACAAATTGCATCGAAATTAAATACAAGAGACACAATGCTGACTTAAGTACGGGAAGACTGAGTCTTCCTACTGTCTATGTTTTGATCGTTTCCTGTGTCACTAGTTTTACAATCCGATGGACCTCTGCAGGTTTACAGTATCCCTTGGACCTTCCCATTGACGATGAAACACAGAAATTGCATCGGAATTAAATATAAGAGACACAACGCCGACTTAAGTACAAGAAAACTGAGTCTTCTTACGGTCAATGTTTTGAGCGTTTCCTGTGTCACTAGTTTTACATTCCGTTGCACCTCTGCAGGTTTACTGTATCCCTTGGACCTCCCCATTGACGATGAAACACAGAAATTGCATCGGAATTAAATATAAGAGACACAATGCCGACTTAAGTACAGGAAGCCTGAGTCTTCCTACTGTCTATGTTATGAGCGTGTCCTGTGTCATCAGTTTTACTTTCCGATGCACCTCTGCAGGTTTACTATATCCCTTGGACCTTCCCATTCACGATGAAACACGGAAATTTCATCGGAAATAAATATAAGAGACACAATGCCGATTTAAGTACAGGAAGACTGAGTCTTCCTACTGCCTATGTTTTGAGCGTTTCCTGTGTCTCCAGTTTTACATTCAGATGCACCTCTGCAGGTTTACTGTATCCCTTGGACTTTCCCATTGACGATGAAACACAGAAATTACATCGGAATTAAATATAAGAGACACAATGACGACTTAAGTACAAGAAAACAGTCTTCTTACAGTCAATGTTTTGAGCGTTTCCTGTGTTACCAGTTTTACATTCCGATGCACCTCTGCATGTTTACTGTATCCCTTGGACCTTCCCATGGATGATGAAACACACAAATTGCATCGAAATTAAATATAAGATACACAATGCCGACTTAAGTACAGGAAGACTAAATCCTGCTACTGTCTATGTTTTGAGTTTATCCTGTGTCATCAGTTTTACTTTCCGATGCACCTCTGCAGGTTTACTATATCCCTTGGACCTTCCCATTCACGATGAAACACAGAAATTTCATCGGAAATAAATATAAGAGACACAATGCCGACTTATGTACAGGAAGACTGAGTCTTCCTACTGTCTATGTTTTGAGCGTTTCCTGTGTCACTAGTTATACATTCCGTTGCACCTCTGCAGGTTTACTGTATCCCTTGGACCTTCCCATTGACGATGAAACACAGAAATTGCATCGGAATTAAATATAAGAGACACAATGCCTACTTAAGTACAGGAAGACTGAGTCTTCCTACTGTCTATGTTGTGAGCGTTTCCTGTGTCACCATTTTTACATTCTGATGCACCTCTGCTGGTTTACTGTACCCCTTGGCCCTTCCCATTGACGATGAAACGTAGAAATTGCATCGGAATTAAATATAAGAGACACAATGCCGACTTAAGTACAGAAAGACTGAGTCTTCCTACTGTCTATGTTTTGAGCGTTTCCTGTGTCACCAGTTTTACATTCCGATGCACCTCTGCAGGTTTACTGTATCCCTTGGACTTTCCCATTGACGATGAAACACAGAAATTGCATCGGAATTAAATGTAAGAGACACAATGCCGACTTAAGTACAGGAAGACTGAGTCTCCCAACTGTCTATGTTTGGTGCGTTTCCTGTGTCACCAGTTTTACATTCTGATGCACCTCTGCAGGTTTAATGTATCCCTTGGACCCTCCCATTGTCGATGAAACACAGAAATTGCATCGGAATTAAATATAAGAGACACAATGCCGACTTAAGTACAGGAAGACTGAGTCTTCCTACTGTCTATAATTTGAGCGTTTCCTGTGTCACCAGTTTTACATTCCGATGCACCTCTACAGGTTTACTGTATCCCTTGGACGCTCACAGTGACGATGAAACACAGAAATTGCATCGGAATTAAATATAAGAGACACAATGCCGACTTAAGTACAGGAAGACTAAGTCTTCCTACTGTCTATGTTTTGAGCGTTTCCTGTGTCATCACTTTTACTTTCCGATGCACCTCTGCAGGTTTACTATATCCCATGGACCTTCCTATTCACGATGAAACACAGAAATTTCATCGGAAATAAATGTAAGAGACACAATGCCGACTTCAGTACAGGAAGACTGAGTCTTCCTACGGTCTGTGTTTTGAGCGTTTCCTGTGTCACCAGTTTTACATTCTGATACACCTCTACAGGTTTACTGTATCCCTTGGACCTTCACAGTTACGATGAAACACAGAAATTACATCGGAATTAAATATAAGAGTCACAATGACGACTTAAGTACAAGAAAACAGTCTTCTTACATTCAATGGTTTGAGTGTTTCCTGTGTCACCAGTTTTACATTCCGATGCACCTCTGCATGTTTACTGTATCCCTTGGACCTTCCCATTGGCGATGAAACACACAAATTGCATCGAAATTAAATATAAGAGACACTATGCCGACTTAAGTACAGGAAGACTAAATCTTGCTACTGTCTATGTTTTGAGCGTGTCCTGTGTCATCTGTTTTACTTTCCGAAGCACCTCTGCAGGTTTACTATATCCCTTGGACCTTCCCATTCGCGATGAAACACAGAAATTTCATCGGAATTAAATATAAGAGACACAATGCCGACTTAAGTACAGGAAGACTGAGTCTTCCCACTGTCTATGTTTTGAGCGTTTCCTGTGTCACCAGTTTTGCATTCTGATGCACTTCTGCAGGTTTACTGTATCCCTTGGACCTTCCCATTGTCGATGACACACAGAAATTGCATCGGAATTAAATATAAGAAACACAATGCCGACTTAAGTACAGGAAGACTGAGTCTTCCTATTGTCTATGTTTTGAGCGTTTCCTGTGTCACCAGTTTTACATTCTGATGCACCTCTGCACGTTTACTGTATCCCTTGGGCCTTCCCATTGACGATGAAACACAGAAATTGCATCGGAATTAAATATAAGAGACACAATGCCCACTTAAGTACAGGAAGACTGAGTCTTCCTACTGTCTATAATTTGAGCGTTTCCTGTGTCACCAGTTTTACATTCCGGTGAACATCTACAGGTTGACTGTATCCCTCGGCATTGTGTCAGTTGCGATGAAACACAGAAATTGAATCGGAATTAAATATAAGAGACACAATGCCGACTTATATACAGGATGACGAAGTCTTCCTACTGTCTATGTTTTGAGCGTGTCCTGTGTCATCAGTTTTACTTTCCGATGCACCTCTGCAGGTTTACTATATCCCTTGGACCTTCCCATTTACGATGGAACACAGAAATTTCATCGGAAATAAATATAAGAGACAAAATGATGACTTAAGTACAGGAAGACTGAGTCTTCCTACTGTCTATGTTTGAGCGTTTCCTGTGTCACTAGTTTTACATTCAGATGCACCTCTGCAGGTTTACTGTATCCCTTCGACATTCCCATTGACGATGAAACCCAGAAATTGAAGCGGAATTATATATAAGAGACACAATGCCGAGTTAAGTACAGGAAGACTGAGTCTTCCTACTGTCTATGTTTTGAGCGTTTCCTTTGTCACCAGTTTTACATTCTGATGCACCTGTGCAGGTTTACTGTATCCCTTGGACCTTCACAGTGACGATGAAACACAGAAATTGCATCGGAATTAAATATAAGAGACACAATGCCGACTTAAGTACAGGAAGACTGAGTCTTCCTACTGTATATGATTTGAGCGTTTCCTGTGTCACCAGTTTTACATTCTGATGCACCTCTGCAGGTTTACTGTATCCCTTGGACCTTCCCATTGACGATGAAACACAGAAATTGCATGGGAATTAAATATAAATGACACAATGTCGACTTAAGCACAGGAAGAATGAGTCATCCTACTGTCTATAAATTCAGCGTTTCCTGTGTCACCAGTTTTACATTCCGATGCACCTCTACAGGTTTACTGTATCCCTTGGACCTTCACAGTGACGATGAAACACAGAAATTGCATCGGAATTAAATATAAGAGACACAATGCCGACATAAGTACAAGATAACTGAGTCTTCTTACAGTCAATGTTTTGAGCGTTTCCTGTGTCACTAGTTTTACATTCCGTTGCACCTCTGCAGGCTTACTGTATCCCTTGGACCTCCCCATTGTCGATGAAACACAGAAATTGCATCGGAATTAAATATAAGAGACACAATGCCGACTTAAGTACAGGAAGACTGAGTCTTCCTACTGTCTATGTTTTGAGCGTTACCTGTGTCACTAGTTTTACATTCCGATGCACCTCTGCAGGTTTACTGTATCCCTTGGACCTTCCCATTGACGATGAAACACAGAAATTGCATCGGAATTAAACGTAAGAGACACAATGCCGACTTAAGTACAGGAAGACTGAGTCTTCCTACTGTCTATGTTTTGAGCGTTTGTTGTGTCACCAGTTTTACATTCCGATGCACCTCTGCAGGTTTACTATATCCCTTGGACCTTCCCATTCACGATGAAACACAGAAATTTCATCGGAATTAAATGTAAGATACACAATGCTGACTTAAGTACAGGAAGACTGAGTCTTCCTACTGTCTATGATTTGAGCGTTTCCTGTGTCATCAGTTTTACATTCCGATGCACCTCTGAAAGTTTACTGTATCCCTTGGACCTTCCCATTGACGATGAAAATCAGAAATTGCATCGGAATTATATATAAGAGACACAACGCCGACTTAAGTACATGAAAACTGAGTCTTCTTACGGTCTATGTTTTGAGCGTTTCCTGTGTCACCAGGTTTAAATTCCGATGCACCTCTGCGGGTTTACTATATCCCTTGGAACTTCCCATTGACGATGAAACACAGAAATTGCGTCGGAATTAAATATTAGAGACACAGTGCCGACTTAAGTACAGGAAGACTGAGTCTTCCTACTGCCTATGTTTTGAACGTTTCCTGTGTCATCAGTTTTACTTTCCGATGCAATTCTACTTGTTAACTATATCCCTTGGACCTTCCCATTCACGGTGAAACACAGAAATTTCATCGGAAATAAATATAAGAGACATAATGCCGACTTCAGTACAGGAAGACTGCGTCTTCCTACTGTCTATGATTTGAGCGTTTCCTGTGTCACCAGTTTTACATTCCGATGCACCTCTGCCTTTTTACTGTATCCCTTGGACCTTCCCATTGTCCATGAAACACAGAAATCGCATTGGAATTAAATATAAGAGACACAATGCCGACTTAAGTACAGGAAGACTGAGTCTTCCTACTGTCAATGTTTTGAGCGTTTCCTGTGTCACCAGTTTTACATTCCGATGCACCTCTGCAGGTTTACTGTATCCCTTGGATCTTCCCATTGACGATGAAACACAGAAATTGCATCGGAATTAAATATAAGATACACAATGCCGACTTAAGTACAGGAAGACTGAGTCTTCCTACTGTCTATGATTTGAGCGTTTCCTGTGTCATCAGTTTTACATTCCGATGCACCTCTGCAGGTTTACTGTATCCCTTGGACCTTC
Source organism: Schistocerca nitens (assembly GCF_023898315.1). Lineage (NCBI taxonomy): Eukaryota > Metazoa > Arthropoda > Insecta > Orthoptera > Acrididae > Schistocerca > Schistocerca nitens. Next base: position 3,282,425 of record NC_064618.1, on the reverse strand, counting down.
CCATTGACGATGAAAATCAGAAATTGCATCGGAATTGTATATAAGAGACACAACGCCGTCTTAAGTACATGAAAACTGAGTCTTCTTACGGTCTATGTTTTGAGCGTTTCCTGTGTCACCAGGTTTAAATTCCGATGCACCTCTGCGGGTTTACTGTATCCCTTGGAACTTCCCATTGACGATGAAACACAGAAATTGCATCGGAATCAAATATTAGAGACACAGTGCCGACTTAAGTACAGGAAGACTGAGTCTTCCTACTGCCTATGTTTTGAGCGTTTCCTGTGTCATCAGTTTTACTTTCAGATGCAATTCTGCTTGTTAACTATATCCCTTGGACCTTCCCATTGACGATGAAACACAGAAATTGTATCGGAATTAAATATAAGAGACACAGTGCCGACTTAAGAACAGGAAGACTGAGTCTTCCTACTGTCTATGTTTTGAGCGTTTCCTGTGTCACCAGTTTTACATACCGATGCACCTCTGCAGGTTTACTGTATCCCTTGGACCTTCCCATTGACGATGAAAAACAGAAATTGCATCGGAATAAAATATAAGAAACACAATGCCGACTTAAGTACAGGAAGACTGAGTCTTCCTACTGTCTATAATTTGAGCGTTTCCTGTGCCCCAGTTAAATATTCCGATGCACCTCTACAGGTTTACTGTATCCCTTGGACCTTCACAGTGACGATGAAACACAGAAATTGCATCGGAATTAAATATAAGAGACACAATTCCGACATAAGTACAAGATAACTGAGTCTTCTTACAGTCAATGTTTTGAGCGTTTCCTGTGTCACTAGTTTTACATTCCGTTGCACCTCTGCAGGCTTACTGTATCCCTTGGACCTCCCCATTGACGATGAAACACAGAAATTGCATCGGAATTAAATATAAGAGACACAATGCCGACTTAAGTACAGGAAGACTGAGTCTTCCTACTGTCTATGTTTTGAGCGTTACCTGTGTCACTAGTTTTACATTCCGATGCACCTCTGCAGGTTTACTGTATCCCTTGGACCTTCCCATTGACGATGAAACACAGAAATAGCATCGGAATTAAACGTAAGAGACACAATGCCGACTTAAGTACAGGAAGACTGAGTCTTCCTACTGTCTATGTTTTGAGCGTTTGTTGTGTCACCAGTTTTACATTCCGATGCACCTCTGCAGGTTTACTATATCCCTTGGACCTTCCCATTCACGATGAAACACAGAAATTTCATCGGAATTAAATGTAAGATACACAATGCTGACTTAAGTACAGGAAGACTGAGTCTTCCTACTGTCTATGATTTGAGCGTTTCCTGTGTCATCAGTTTTACATTCCGATGCACCTCTGAAAGTTTACTGTATCCCTTGGACCTTCCCATTGACGATGAAAATCAGAAATTGCATCGGAATTATATATAAGAGACACAACGCCGACTTAAGTACATGAAAACTGAGTCTTCTTACGGTCTATGTTTTGAGCGTTTCCTGTGTCACCAGGTTTAAATTCCGATGCACCTCTGCGGGTTTACTATATCCCTTGGAACTTCCCATTGACGATGAAACACAGAAATTGCGTCGGAATTAAATATTAGAGACACAGTGCCGACTTAAGTACAGGAAGACTGAGTCTTCCTACTGCCTATGTTTTGAACGTTTCCTGTGTCATCAGTTTTACTTTCCGATGCAATTCTACTTGTTAACTATATCCCTTGGACCTTCCCATTCACGGTGAAACACAGAAATTTCATCGGAAATAAATATAAGAGACATAATGCCGACTTCAGTACAGGAAGACTGCGTCTTCCTACTGTCTATGATTTGAGCGTTTCCTGTGTCACCAGTTTTACATTCCGATGCACCTCTGCCTTTTTACTGTATCCCTTGGACCTTCCCATTGTCCATGAAACACAGAAATCGCATTGGAATTAAATATAAGAGACACAATGCCGACTTAAGTACAGGAAGACTGAGTCTTCCTACTGTCAATGTTTTGAGCGTTTCCTGTGTCACCAGTTTTACATTCCGATGCACCTCTGCAGGTTTACTGTATCCCTTGGACCTTCCCATTGACGATGAAAATCAGAAATTGCATCGGAATTGTATATAAGAGACACAACGCCATCTTAAGTACATGAAAACTGAGTCTTCTTACGGTCTATGTTTTGAGCGTTTCCTGTGTCACCAGGTTTAAATTCCGATGCACCTCTGCGGGTTTACTGTATCCCTTGGAACTTCCCATTGACGATGAAAAACAGAAATTGCATCGGAATTAAATATAAGAGACACAATGCCGACTTAAGTACAGGAAGACTGAGTCTTCCTACTGTCTATAATTTGAGCGTTTCCTGTGCCCCAGTTTAATATTCCGATGCACCTCTACAGGTTTACTGTATCCCTTGGACCTTCACAGTGACGATGAAACACAGAAATTGCATCGGAATTAAATATAAGAGACACAATGCCGACTTAAGTACAGGAAGACTAAGTCTTCCTACTGTCTATGTTTTGAGCGTTTCCTGTGTCATCAGTTTTACTTTCCGAAGCACCTCTGCAGGTTTACTATATCAATTGGACCTTCCCATTCACGATGAAATACAGCAATTTCATCGGAAATAAATATAAGAGACACAATGCCGACTTCAGTACAGGAAGACTGAGGCTTCCTACTGTCTATGTTTTGAGCGTCTCCTGTGTCACGAGTTTTACATTCCGATGCACCTCTGCAGGTTTACTGTATCCCTTGGACCTTCCCATTGACGATGAAACACAGAAATTGCATCTGAATTAAATATAAGAGACACAATGCCGACTTAAGTACAGGAAGACTGAGTCTTCCTTCTGTCTATGTTTTGAACGTTTCCTGTGTCACTAGTTTTACATTCCGATGCACCTCTGCAGGTTTACTGTATCCCTTGGACCTTCACAGTGACGATGAAAGACAGAAATTGCATCGGAAGTAAATATAAGAGACACAATGCCGACTTAAGTACAGGAAGACTGCGTCTTCCTAATATCTATGTTTTGAGCGTTTCCTGTGTCACCAGTTTTACATTCTGACGCACTTCTGCAGGTTTACTGTATCCCTTGGATCTTCCCATTGACGATGAAACACAGAAATTGCATCGGAATTAAATATAAGAGACACAATGCCGACTTAAGTACAGGAAGAATGAGTCTTCCTACTGTCTATAATTTGAGCGCTTCCTGTGTCACCAGTTTTACATTCCATTGCACCTCTGCAGGTTTACTGTATCCCTTGGACCTTCCCATTGACGATGAACACAGAAATTGCATCGGAATTATATATAAGAGACACAATGCCGACTTAAGTACAGGAAGACTGAGTCTTCCTACTGTCTATGTTTTGAGCGTTTCCTGTGTCTCCAGTTTTACATTCTGATGCACCTCTGCAGGTTTACTATATCCCTTGGACCTTCCCATAGACGATGAAACACAGAAATTGCATCGGAATTAAATATAAGAGATACAATGCCGACTTAAGTACAGGAAGACTGAGTCTTCCTACTGTCTATGTTTTGAGCGTTTCCTGTGTCACCAGTTTTACATTCTGATGCACCTCTGCAGGTTTACTATATCCCTTGGACCTTCCCATTGACGATGAAACACAGAAATTGCATGGCAATTAAATATAAGAGGCACAATGCCGACTTAAGCACAGGAAGAATGAGTCATCCTACTGTCTATAAATTGAGCGTTTCCTGTGTCACCAGTTTCACATTCCGATGCACCTCTACAGGTTTACTGTATCCCTTGGACCTTCACAGTGACGAAGAAACACAGATATTGCATCGGAATTAAAAATAAGAGGCACAATGCCGACTTAAGTACAAGAAAACAGTCTTCTTACAGTCAATGCTTTGAGCGTTTCCTGTGTCACCAGTTTTACATTCCGATGCACCTCTGCAGGTTTACTGTATCCCTTGGACTTTCCCATTGACGCTGAAACACAGAAATTGCATCGGAATTAAATGTAAGAGACGCAATGCCGACATAAGTACAGGAAGACTGAGTCTTCCTACTGTCTATGTTTTGAGCGTTTCCTGTGTCACAAGTTTTACATTCCGATGTACCTCTGCAGGTTAACTGTATCCCTTGGACCTTCCCATAGACGATGAAACACAGAAATTGCATCGGAATTAAATGTAAGAGACGCAATGCCGACATAAGTACAGGAAGACTGAGTCTTCCTACTGTCTATGTTTTGAGCGTTTCCTGTGTCACAAGTTTTACATTCCGATGTACCTCTGCAGGTTAACTGTATCCCTTGGACCTTCCCATAGACGATGAAACACAGAAATTGCATCGGAATTAAATATAAGAGACACAATGCCGACTTAAGTACAGGAAGACTGAGTCTTCCTACTGTCTATGTTTTGAGCGTTTCCTGTGTCACCAGTTTTACATTCTGATGCACCTCTGCAGGTTTACTATATCCCTTGGACCTTCCCATTGACGATGAAACACAGAAATTGCATGGCAATTAAATATAAGAGGCACAATGCCGACTTAAGCACAGGAAGAATGAGTCATCCTACTGTCTATAAATTGAGCGTTTCCTGTGTCACCAGTTTCACATTCCGATGCACCTCTACAGGTTTACTGTATCCCTTGGACCTTCACAGTGACGAAGAAACACAGATATTGCATCGGAATTAAATATAAGAGTCACAATGCAGACTTAAGTACAGGAAGACTGAGTCTTCCTACTGTCTATGTTTTGTGCGTTTCCTGTGTCATCAGTTTTACTTTCCGATGCACCTCTGCAGGTTTACTATATCCCTTGGACCTTCCCATTCACGATGAAACACAGAAACTTCATCGGAAATAAATATAAGAGACACAATGCCGACTTAAGCACAGGAAGAATGAGTCATCCTACTGTCTATAAATTGAGCGTTTCCTGTGTCACCAGTTTTACATTCCGATGCACCTCTACAGGTTTACTGTATCCCTTGGACCTTCACAGTGACGATGAAACACAGAAATTGCATCGGAATTAAATATAAGAGACACAATGCCGACTTAAGTGCAAGAAAACAGTCTTCTTACAGTCAATGTGTTGAGCGTTTCCTGTGTCACCAGTTTTACATTCCGATGCACCTCTGCAGATTTACTGCAGCCCCTGGACCTTCCCATTGGCGATGAAACACACAAATTGCATCGAAATTAAATATAAGAGACACAATGCCGACTTAAGTACAGGAAGACTGAGTCTTCCTACTGTCTATGTTTTGATCGTTTCCTGTGTCACTAGTTTTACAATCCGATGGACCTCTGCAGGTTTACAGTATTCCTTGGACCTTCCCATTGACGATGAAACACAGAAATTGCATCGGAATTATATATAAGAGACATAACGCCGACTTAAGTACAAGAAAACTGAGTCTTCTTACGGTCAATGTTTTGAGCGTTTCCTGTGTCACCAGTTTCACATTGCGATGCACCTCTACAGGTTTACTGTATCCCTTTTACCTTCACAGTGACGATGAAACACAGAAATTGCATCGGAATTAAATATAAGAGACACAATGCCGACTTAAGTACAGGAAGACTAAGTCTTCCTACTGTCTATGTTTTGAGCGTTTCCTGTGTCATCAGTTTTACTTTCCGTTGCACCTCTGCAGGTTTACTATATCCCTTGTACCTTCCCATTCACGATGAAATACAGAAATTTCATCGGAAATAAATAAAAGAGACACAATGCCGATTTAAGTACAGGAAGACTGAGTCTTCCTACTGTCTATGTTTTGAGCGTTTCCTGTGTCACGAGTTTTACATTCCGATGCACCTCTGCAGGTTTACTGTATCCCTTGGACTTTCCCATTGACGACGAAACACAGAAATTGCATCGGAATTAAATATAAGAGACACAATGCCGACTTAAGTACAGGAAGACTGAGTCTTCCTTCTGTCTATGTTTTGAGCGTTTACTGTGTCACTAGTTTTACATTCCGATGCACCTCTGCAGGTTTTCTGAATCCCTTGGACCTTCACAGTGACGATGAAACACAGAAATTGCATCGGAATTAAATATAAGAGACACAACGCCGACTTAAGGACAGGAAGACTAAGTCTTCCTACTGTCTATGTTATGAGCGTGTCCTGTGTCATCAGTTGTACTTTCTGATGCACCTCAGCTGGTTTACTGTATCCCTTGGACTTTCCCATTGACGATGAAACACAGAAATTGCATCGGAATTAAATGTAAGACACACAATGCCGACTTAAGTACAGGAAGACTGAGTCTTCCTACTGTCTATGTTTTGAGCGTTTCCTGTGTCACTAGTTTTACATTCCGATGTACCTCTGCAGGTTAACTGTATCCCTCGGACCTTCCCATTGACATTGAAACACAGAAATTGCATCGGAATTAAATATAAGAGACACAATGCCGACTTAAGTACAGGAAGACTGAGTCTTCATACTATCTATGTTTTGAGCGTTTCCTGTGTCACCAGTTTTACATTCTGATGCACTTCTGCAGGTTAACTGTATCCATTGGACCTTCCCATTGACGATGAAACACAGAAATTGCATCGGAATTAAATATGAGAGACACAATGCCGACATATGTACAGGAAGAATGAGGCCTCCTACTGTCTATAATTTGAGCGTATCCTGTATCACCAGTTTTACATTCTGATGCACCTCTACAGGTTTACTGTATCCCTTGGTCCTTCACAGTGACGATGAAACACAGAAATTGCATCGGAATTAAATATAAGAGACACAATGCCGACTTAAGTACAAGAAAACAGTCTTCTTACAGTCAATGCTTTGACGTTTCCTGTGTCACCTGTTTTACATTCCGATGCACCTCTGCAGGTTTGCTGCATCCCCTGGACCTTCCCATTGGCGATGAAACACACAAATTGCATCGAAATTAAATATAAGAGACACAATGCCGACTTAAGTACAGGAAGACTGAGTCTTCCTACTGTCTATGTTTTGAGCATTTCCTGTGTCACAAGTTTTACATTCCGATGGACCTCTGCTGGTTTACTGTATCCCTTGGACCTTCCCAGTGACCATGAAACACAGAAATTGCATCGGAATTAAATATAAGAGACACAACGCCGACGTAAGTACAAGTAACTGAGTCTTCTTACGGTCTATGTTTTTAGCGTTTCCTGCGTCACTAGTTTTACATTCCGTTGCACCTCTGCAGGTTTACTGTATCCCTTGGACCTCCCCATTGACGATGAAACACAGAAATTGCATCGGAATTAAATATAAGAGACACAATGCCGACTTAAGTACAGGAAGACTGAGTCTTCCTACTGTCTAAGTTTTGAGCGTTTCCTCTGTCACCAGTTTTACATTCTGATGCACCTCTGCAGGTTTACTGTATCTCTTGGACCTTCCCACTGACTATGAAATTCAGAAATTGCATCGGAATTAAATATAAGAGACACAATGAGGACTTAAGTACAGGAAGACTGAGTCTTCCTACTGTCTATAATTTGAGCGTTTCCTGTGTCACCAGTTTTACATTCCGATGCACCTCTACAGGTTGACTGTATCCCTCGGACCTTCACAGTGACGATGAAACACAGAAATTGCATCGGAATTAAATATAAGAGACACAATGCCGACTTAAGTACAGGAAGACTAAGTCTTCCTTCTGTCTATGTTTTTAGCGTGTCCTGTGTCATCAGTTTATCTTTCCGATGCACCTCTGCAGGTTTACTATATGCCTTGGACCTTCCCATTCACTATGAAACACAGAAATTACATCGGAAATAAATATAAGAGACACAATGCCGATTTAAGTACAGGAAGACTGAGTCTTCCTACTGTCTATGTTTTGAGCGTTTCCTGTGTCACCAATTTTACATTCTGATGCACCTCTGCAGGTTTACTGTATCACTTGGACCTTCCCATAGACTGATGAAACACAGAAATTGCATCGGAATTAAATATAAGAGACACAATGCCGACTTAAGTACAGGAAGACTGAGTCTTCCTACTGTCTATAATTTGAGCGTTTCCTGTGTCACCAGTTTTACATTCCGAAGCACCTCTACAGGTTTACTGTATCCCTTGGACCTTCACAGTGACGATGAAGCACAGAAATTGCATCGGAGTTAAATATAAGAGACACAATGCCGACTTAAGTACAAGAAAACAGTCTTCTTACAGTCAATGTTTTGAGCGTAACCTGTGTCTCCAGTTTTACATTCCGATGCACCTCTACATGTTTACTGTATCCCTTGGACCTTCCCATTGGCGATGAAACACACAAATTGCATCGAAATTAAATATAAGAGACACAATGCCGACTTAAGTACAGGAAGACTAAATCTTGCTACTGACTATGTTTTGAGCGTATCCTGAGTCATCAGTTTTACTTTCCGATGCACCTCTGCAGGTTTACTATATTCCTTGGACCTTCCCATTCACGATGAAACACAGAAATTTCATCGGAAATAATTATAAGAGACACAATGCCGACTTAAGTACAGGAAGACTGAGTCTTCCTACTGTCTATGTTTTGAGCGTTTCCTGTGTCACAAGTTTTACATTCCGTTGCACCTCTGCAGGTTTACTGTATCCCTTGGACTTTCCCATTGACGATGAAATACAGAAATTGCATCGGAATTAAATATAAGAGACACAATGCTGACTTAAGTACAGGAAGACTGAGTCCTCCTACTGTCTATGTTTTGAGCGTTTCCTGTGTCACCAGTTTTACATTCTGATGCACCTCTGCAGGTTTACTATATCCCTTGGACCTTCCCATTCACGATGAAACACAGTAATTTCATCGGAGTAAATATAATTGACACAATGCCGATTTAAGTACAGGAAGACTGAGTCTTCCTACTGTCTATGTTTTGAGCGTTTCCTGTGTCACCAGTTTTACATTCCGATGCACCTCTGCAGGTTTACTGTATCCCTTGGTCTTTCCCATTGACGATGAAACACAGAAATTGCATCGGAATTAAATGTAAGAGACACAATGCCGACTTAAGTACAGGAAGACTGAGTCTTCCTACTGTCTATGTTTTGAGCGTTTCCTGTGTCACTAGTGTTACAATCCGATGTACCTCTGCGGGTTAACTGTATCCCTTGGACCTTCCCATTGACGATGAAACACAGATATTGCATCGGAATTAAATATAAGAGACACAATGCTGACTTAAGTACAGGAAGACTGAGTCCTCCTACTGTCTATGTTTTGAGCGTTTCCTGTGTCACCAGTTTTACATTCTGATGCACCTCTGCAGGTTTACTATATCCCTTGGACCTTCCCATTCACGATGAAACACAGTAATTTCATCGGAGTAAATATAATTGACACAATGCCGATTTAAGTACAGGAAGACTGAGTCTTCCTACTGTCTATGTTTTGAGCGTTTCCTGTGTCACCAGTTTTACATTCCGATGCACCTCTGCAGGTTTACTGTATCCCTTGGTCTTTCCCATTGACGATGAAACACAGAAATTGCATCGGAATTAAATGTAAGAGACACAATGCCGACTTAAGTACAGGAAGACTGAGTCTTCCTACTGTCTATGTTTTGAGCGTTTCCTGTGTCACTAGTGTTACAATCCGATGTACCTCTGCGGGTTAACTGTATCCCTTGGACCTTCCCATTGACGATGAAACACAGATATTGCATCGGAATTAAATATAAGAGACACAATGCCGACTTAAGTACAGGAAGACTGAGTCTTCCTACTCTCTATGTTTTGAGCGTTTCCTGTGTCACCAGTTTTACAATCTGATGCACCTCTGCAGGTTTACTGTATCCCTTGGACCTTCCCATTGACGATGAAACACAGAAAGTGCATCGGAATTAAATATAAGAGACACAATGCCGACTTAAGTACAGGAAGACTGAGTCTTCCTACTGTCTATGTTTTGAGCGTTTCCTGTGTCACAAGTTTTACATTCCGATGGACCTCTGCAGGTTTACTGCATACCTTGGACCTTTCCATTGAGGATGAAACACAGAAATTGCATCGGAATTAAATATAAGAGACACAACGCCGACTTACGTACAAGAAAACTGAGTCTTCTTACGATCTATGCTTTGAGCGTTTCCTGTGTCACTAGTTTTACATTCCGTTGCACCTCTGCAGGTTTACTGTATCCCTTGGACTCTCCCAGTGACGATGAAACACAGAAATTGCATCGGAATTAAATGTAAGAGACACAATGCCGACTTAAGTACAGGAAGACTGAGTCTTCCTACTGTCTATGTTTTGAGCGTTTCCTGTGTCTCCAGTTTTACATTCTGATGCACCTTTGCAGGTTTACTGTATCCCTTGGACCTTCGCATTGACGATGAAACACAGAAATTGCGTCGGAATGAAATATAAGAGACACAATGCCGACTTAAGTACAGGAAGACTGAGTCTTCCTACTGTCTATAATTTGAGCGTTTCCTGTGTCACCAGTTTTACATTCCGATGCACCTCTACAGGTTTACTGTATCCCTTTGACCTTTCTATTGACGATGAAACACAGAAATTGCATCGGAATTAATTATAAGAGACACAATGCCGACTTAAGTACAGGAAGACTGAGTCTTCCTACTGTCTATAATTTGAGCGTTTCCTGTGTCACCAGTTTTACATTCCGATGCACCTCTACAGGTTTACTGTATCCCTTGGACCTTCACAGTGATGATAAACACATAAATTGCATCGGAATTAAATATAAGAGACACAATGCCGACTTAAGTACAAGAAAACAGTCTTCTTACAGTCAATGTTGTGAGCGTTTCCTGTGTCACCAGTTTTACATTCCGATGCACATCTGCAGGTTTACTGTATCCCCTGGACCTTCCCATTGGTGTTGAAACACACAAATTGCATCGAAATTAAATATAAGATGCACAATGCCGACTTAAGTACAGGAAGACTGAGTCTTCTTACGGTCTATGTTTGAGCGTTTCCTGTGTCACCAGTTTTACATTCCGATGTACCTCTGCCGGTTTACTGTATCCCTTGGACTTTCCCATTGTCGATGAAACACAGAAATTGCTTCGGAATTAAATATAAGAGACACAATGCCGACTTAAGTCCAGGAAGACTGAGTCTTCCTACTGTCTATAATTTGAGCGTTTCCTGTGCCACCAGTTTTACATTCCGATGCACCTCTACAGGTTTACTGTATCCCTTGGACCTTCCCATTGACGATGAAACACAGAAATTGCATCGGAATTAAATATAAGAGACACAATGCCGACTTAAGTACAGGAAGACTGAGTCTTCCTTCTGTCTATGTTTTGAGCGTTTCCTGTGTCACTAGCTTTACATTCCGATGCACCTCCGCAGGTTTACTGTATCCCTTGGACCTTCACAGTGAAGATGAAACACAGTAATTGCATCGGAATTAAATTATAAGACACACAATGCCGACTTAAGTACAGGAAGACTAAGTCTTCCTACTGTCTATTTTATGAGCGTGTCCTGTGTCATCAGTTTCACTTTCCGATGCACCTCTGCAGGTTTAACGTATCCCTTGGACTTTCCCATTGACGATGAAACACAGAAATTGCATCGGAATTAAATGTAAGACACACAATGCCGACTTAAGTACAGGAAGACTGAGTCTTCCTAATGACTATGTTTTGAGCGTTTCAACTGTCACCAGTTTTACATTCTGATGCACCTCTGCAGGTTTACTGTATCTCTTGGACCTTCCCATTGACGATGAAACACAGAAATTGCATCGGAATTAAATATAAGAGACACAATGAGGACTTAAGTACAGGAAGACTGAGTCTTCCTACTGTCTATAATTTGAGCGTTTCCTGTGTCACCAGTTTTACATTCCGATGCACCTCTAAAGGTTGACTGTATCCCTCGGACCTTCACAGTGACGATGAAACACAGTAATTGCATCGGAATTAAATATAAGAGACACAATGCCGACTTAAGTACAGGAAGACTAAGTCTTCCTACTGTCTATGTTTTGAGCGTGTCCTGTGTCACCAGTCTTACATTTCGAAGCACCTCTGCAGGTTTACTGTATCCCTTGGACCTTCCCATTGACGATGAATTGCAGAAATTGCATCGGAATTAAATATAAGAGACACAATGCCGACTTAAGTACAGGAAGACTGAGTCTTCCTACTGTCTATAATTTGAGCGTTTCCTGTGTCACCAGTTTTACATTCCGATGCACCTCTAGAGGTTTACTGTATCCCTTGGACCTTTCTATTGACGATGAAACACAGAAATTGCATCGGAATTAAATATAAGAGACACAATGCCGACTTAAGTACAGGAAGACTGAGTCTTCCTACTGTCTATAATTTGAGCGTTTCCTGTGTCACCAGTTTTACATTCCGATGCACCTCTACAGGTTTACTGTATCCCTTGGACCTTCACAGTGACGATGAAATACACAAATTGCATCGGAATTAAATATAAGAGACACAATGCCGACTTAAGTACAAGAAAACAGTCTTCTTACAGTCAATGTTGTGAGCGTTTCCTGTGTCACCAGTTTTACATTCCGATGCACATCTGCAGGTTTACTGTATCCCCTGGACCTTCCCATTGGGGTTGAAACACACAAATTGCATCGAAATTAAATATAAGATGCACAATGCGACTTAAGTACAGGAAGACTGAGTCTTCTTACGGTCTATGTTTGAGCGTTTCCTGTGTCACCAGTTTTACATTCCGATGTACCTCTGCCGGTTTACTGTATCCCTTGGACTTTCCCATTGTCGATGAAACACAGAAATCTAATCGGAATTAAATACAAGAGACACAATGCCGACTTAAGTACAGGAAGACTAAGTCTTCCTACTGTCTATGTTTTGAGCGTTTCCTGTGTCATCAGTTTTACTTTCCGTTGCACCTCTGCAGGTTTACTATATCCCTTGGACCTTCCCATTCACGATGAAATACAGAAATTTCATCGGAAATAAATATAAGAGACACAATGCCGACTTCAGTACAGGAAGACTGAGTCTTCCTACTGTCTATGTTTTGAGCGTTTCCTGTGTTACGAGTTTTACATTCCGATGCACCTCTGCAGGTTTACTGTATCCCTTGGACCTTCCCATTGACGATGAAACACAGAAATTGCATCGGAATTAAATATAAGAGACACAATGCCGACTTAAGTACAGGAAGACTGAGTCTTCCTTCTGTCTATGTTTTGAGCGTTTCCTGTGTCACTAGCTTTACATTCCGATGCACCTCTGCAGGTTGACTGTATCCCTCGGACCTTCACAGTGACGATGAAACACAGAAATTGCATCGGAATTAAATATAAGAGACACAATGCCGATTTAAGTACAGGAAGACTAAGTCTTCCTACTGTCTATGTTTTGAGCGTGTCCTGTGTCATCAGTTTTACTTTCCGATGCACCTCTGCAGGTTTACTATATCCCTTGGTCCTTACCATTCACGATGAAACACAGAAATTTAATCGGAAATAAATATAAGAGACACAATGCCGATTTAAGTACAGGAAGACTGAGTCTTCCTACTATGTTTTGAGCGTTTCCTGTGTCACCAGTTTTACATTTCGAAGCACCTCTGCAGGTTTACTGTATCCCTTGGACCTTCCCATTGACGATGAAGCGCAGAAATTGCATCGGAATTAAATATAAGAGACACAATGCCGACTTAAGTACAGGAAGACTGAGTCTTCCTACTGTCTATAATTTGAGCGTTTCCTGTGTCACCAGTTTTACATTCCGGTGCACCTCTACAGGTTTACTGTATCCCTTGGACGTTTCTATTGACGATGAAACACAGAAATTGCATCGGAATTAAATATAAGAGACACAATGCCGACTTAAGTACAGGAAGACTGAATCTTCCTACTGTCTATAATTTGAGCGTTTCCTGTGTCACCAGTTTTACATTCCGATGCACCTCTACAGGTTTACTGTATCCCTTGGACCTTCACAGTGACGATGAAACACAGAAATTGCATCGGAATTAAATATAAGAGACACAATACCGACTTAAGTACAGGAAGACTAAGTCTTCCTACTGTCTATGTTTTGAGTGTGTCCTGTGTCACCAGTTTTACTTTCCGATGCACCTCTGCAGGTTTACTATATCCCTTGGACCTTCCCATTCACGATGTAGCACAGAAATTTCATCGGAAATTAATATAAGAGACACAATGCCGATTTAAGTACTGGAAGACTGAGTCTTCCTACTGTTTATGATTTGAGCGTTTCCTGTGTCACAACCTCTGCAGGTTTACTGTATCCCTTGGACCTTCCCATTGACGATGAAATACAGAAATTGCATCGGAATTAAATGTAAGAGACACAATGCCGACTTAAGTACAGGAAGACTGAGTGTTCCTACTGTCTATGTTTTGAGCGTTTCCTGTGTCACTACTTTTACAATCCGATGTACCTCTGCAGGTTTACTATATCCCTTGACCTTCCCATTCACGATGAAACACAGAAATTTCATCAGGAATAAATATAAGAGACACAATGCCGATTTAAGTACAGGAAGACTGAGTCTTCCTACTGTCTATGTTTTGAGCGTTACCTGTGTCACCAGTTTTACATTCCGATGCACCTCTGCAGGTTTACTGTATCCCCTAGTCTTTCCCATTGACGATGAAACACAGAAATTGCATCGGAATTAAATGTAAGAGACACAATGCCGACTTAACTACAGGAAGACTGAGTGTTCCTACTGTCTATGTTTTGAGCGTTTCCTGTGTCACTACTTTTACAATCCGAAGTACCTCTGCAGGTTAACTGTATCCCTTGGACCTACCCCTTGGCGATGAAACACAGAAATTGCATCGGAATTAAATATAAGAACCACAATGCCGACTTAAGTACAGGAAGACTGAGTCTTCCTACTGTCTATGTTTTGAGCATTTCCTGTGTCACCAGTGTTACATTCTGATGCACCTCTGCAGGTTTACTGTATCCCTTGGACCTTCCCATTGACAATGAAACACAGAAATTGCATCGGAATTAAATATAAGAGACACAATGCCGACTTAAGTACAGGAAGACTGAGTCTTCCTACTGTCTAAGATTTGAGCGTTTCCTGTGTCACCAGTTTTACATTCCGATGCACCTCTACAGGTTTACTGTATCCCTTGGTCCTTCACAGTGACGATGAAACACAGAAATTGCATCGGAATTAAATATAAAAGACACAATGCCGACTTAAGCACAAGAAAACAGTCATCTTACAGTCAATGTTTTGAGCGTTTCCTGTGTCACCAGTTTTACATTCCGATGCACCTCCGCAGGTTTACTGCATCGCCTGGACCTTCCCATTGGCGATGAAACACACAAATTGCATCGAAATTAAATATAAGAGACACAATGCCGACTTTAGTACAGGAAGACTGAGTCTACCTACTGTCTATGTTTTGAGCGTTTCCTGTGTCACCAGTTGCACATTCGGTTGCACCTTTGCAGGTTTACTGTATCCCTTGGACCTTCCCATTGACGATGAAACAGAGAAATTCCATCGGAATGAAATATAAGAGACACAATGCCGACTAAAGTACAGTTAGATTGAGTCTTCCTACTGTCTATAATTTGAACGTTTCCTGTGTCACTAGTTTTACATTCCGATGCACCTCTACAGGTTGACTGTATCCCTCGGACCTTCACAGTGACGATGAAACACAGAAATTGCATCGGAATTAAATATAAGAGACACAATACCGACTTAAGTACAGGAAGACTAAGTCTTCCTACGGTCTATGTTTTGAGCGTGTCCTGTGTCACCAGTTTTACTTTCCGATGCACCTCTGCGGGTTAACTGTATCCCTTGGACCTTCCCATTGACGATGAAACACAGAAATTGCATCGGAATTAAATATAAGAGACACAATGCCGACTTGAGTACAGGAAGACTGAGTCTTCCTACTGTCTATGTTTTGAGCGTTTCCTGTGTCACCAGTTTTACATTCTGATGCACTTCTGCAGGTTTACTGTATCCCTTGGACCTTCCCATTGACGATGAAACACAGAAATTGCATCGGAATTAAATATAAGAGACACAATGCCGACTTAAGTACAGGAAGACTGAGTCTTCCTACTGTCTATGTTTTGAGCGTTTCCTGTGTCACAAGTTTTACATTCCGATGGACCTCTGCAGGTTTACTGCATCCCTTGGACCTTCCCATTGAGGATGAAACACAGAAATTGCATCGGAATTAAATATAAGAGACACAACGCCGACTTAAGTACAAGAAAACTGAGTCTTCTTACGGTCTATGTTTTGAGCGTTTCCTGTGTCACTAGTTTTACATTCCGTTGCACCTCTGCAGGTTTACTGTATCCCTTGGACTCTCCCAGTGACGATGAAACACAGAAATTGCATCGGAATTAAATGTAAGAGACACAATGCCGACTTAAGTTCAGGAAGACTGAGTCTTCCTACTGTCTATAATTTGAGCGTTTCCTGTGTCACCAGTTTTACATTCTGATGCACCTTTGCAGGTTTACTGTATCCCTTGGACCTTCGCATTGACGATGAAACACAGAAATTGCGTCGGAATTAAATATAAGAGACACAATGCCGACTTAAGTACAGGAAGACTGAGTCTTCCTACTGTCTATAATTTGAGCGTTTCCTGTGTCACCAGTTTTACATACCGATGCACCTCTACAGGTTTACTGTATCCCTTGGACCTTTCCATTGACGATGAAACACAGAAATTGCATCGGAATTAAATATAAGAGACACAATGCCGACTTAAGTACAGGAAGACTGAGTCTTCCTACTGTCAATAATTTGAGCGTTTCCTGTGTCACCAGTTTTACATTTCGATGCACCTCTACAGGTTTACTGTATCCCTTGGACCTTCACAGTGACGATGAAACACAGAAATTGCATCAGAATTAAATATAAGAGACACAATGCCGACTTAAGTACAAGAAAACTGAGTCTTCTTACAGTCAATGTTGTGAGCGTTTCCTGTGTCACCAGTTTTACATTCCGATGCACATCTGGAGGTTTACTGTATCCCCTGGACCTTCCCATTGGCGATGAAACACACAAATTGCATCGAAATTAAATATAAGATGCACAATGCCGACTTAAGTACGGGAAGACTGAGTCTTCTTACGGTCTATGTTTTGAGCGTTTCCTGTGTCACCAGTTTTACATTCCGATGTACCTCTGCCGGTTTACTGTATCCCTTGGACTTTCCCATTGTCGATGAAACACAGAAATCGCATCGGAATTAAACACAAGAGACACAATGCCGGCTTAAGTACAGGAAGACTAAGTCTTCCTACTGTCTATGTTTTGAGCGTTTCCTGTGTCATCAGTTTTACTTTCCGTTGCACCTCTGCAGGTTTACTATATCCCTTGGACCTTCCCATTCACGATGAAATACAGAGATTTCATCGGAAATAAATATAAGAGACACAATGCCGACTTCAGTACAGGAAGACTGAGTCTTCCTACTGTCTATGTTTTGAGCGTTTCCTGTGTCACGAGTTTTACATTCCGATGCACCTCTGCAGGTTTACTGTATCCCTTGGACCTTCCAATTGACGATGAAACACAGAAATTGCATCGGAATTAAATATAAGAGACACAATGCCGACTTAAGTACAGGAAGACTGAGTCTTCCTTCTGTCTATGTTTTGAGCGTTTCCTGTGTCACTAGTTTTACATTCCGATGCACCTCTGCAGGTTTACTGTATCCCTTGGATCTTCACAGTGAAGATGAAACACAGAAATTGCATCGGAATTAAATATAAGAGACACAATGCCGACTTAAGTACAGGAAGACTAAGTCTTCCTACTGTCTATGTTATGAGCGTGTCCTGTGTCATCAGTTTTACTTTCCGATGCACCTCTGCAGGTTTACTGTATCCATTGGACTTTCCCATTGACGATGAAACACAGAAATTGCATCGGAATTAAATGTAAGACACACAATGCCGACTTAAGTGCAGGAAGACTGAGTCTTCCTACTGTCTATGTTTTGAGCGTTCCCTGTGTCACTAGTTTTACATTCCGATGTACCTCTGCAGGTTAACTGTATCCCTCGGACCTTCCCATTGACGATGAAACACAGAAATTGCATCGGAATTAAATATGAGAGACACAATGCCGACTTAAGTACAGGAAGAATGAGTCTTCCTACTGTCTATAATTTGAGCGTTTCCTGTGTCACCAGTTTTACATTCCGATGCACCTCTACAGGTTAACTGTATCCCTTGGTCCTTCACAGTGACGATGAAACACAGAAATTGCATCGGAATTAAATATAAGACACACAATGCCGACTTAAGTAAAAGAAAACAGTAATCTTACAGGCAATGTTTTGAGCGATTCCCGTGTCGCCAGTTTTACATTCCGATGCACCACTGCAGGTTTACTGCATCCCATGGACCTTCCCATTGGCGATGAAACACACAAATTGCATCGAAATTAAATATAAGAGACACAATGCCGACTTAAGTACAGGAAGACTGAGTCTTCCTACTGTCGATGTTTTGAGCGTTTCCTGTGTCACCAGTTTTACATTTCGATGCACCTCTGCAGGTTTACTGTATCCCTTGCACCTTCCCATTGACGATGAAGCGCAGAAATTGCAACGGAATTAAATATAAGAGACACAATGCCGACTTAAGTACAGGAAGTCTGAGTCTTCCTACTGTCTAAGATTTGAGCGTTTCCTGTGTCACCAATTTAACATTCTGATGCACCTCTGCAGGTTTACTGTATCCCTTGGACCTTCCCATTGACGATGAAACACAGAAATTGCATCGGAATTAAATATAAGAGACACAATGCCGACTTAAGTACAGGAAGACTGAGTCTTCCTACTGTCTATAATTTGAGCGTTTCCTGTGTCACCAGTTTTACATTCCGATGCACCTCTACAGGTTTACTGTATCCCTTGGACCTTCACAGTGACGATCAAACACAGAAATTGCATCGGAATTAAATGTAAGAGACACATACCGATTTAAGTACAAGAAAACAGTCTTCTTACAGTCAATGTTTTGAGCGTTTCCTGTGTCACCAGTTTTACATTCCGATGCACCTCTGCATGTTTACTGTATCCCTTGGACCTTCCCATTGGCGATGAAACACAGAAATTTCATCGGAAATAAATATAAGAGACACAATACCGACTTATTTACTGGAAGACTGAGTCTTCCTACTGTTTATGATTTGAGCGTTTCCTGTGTCACAAGTTTTACATTCCGTTGCACCTCTGCAGGTTTACTGTATCCCTTGGACCTTCCCATTGACGTGAAATACAGAAATTGCATCGGAATTAAATATAAGAGACACAATGCCGACTTAAGTACAGGAAGACTGAGTCCTCCTACTGTCTATGTTTTGAGCGTTTCCTGTGTTACCAGTTTTACATTCTGATGCACCTCTGCAGGTTTACTGTATCCCTTGGACCTTCCCATTGACAATGAAACACAGAAATTGCATCGGAATTAAATATAAGAGACACAATGCCGACTTAAGTACAGGAAGACTGAGTCTTCCTACTGTCTATGATTTGAGCGTTTCCTGTGTCACCAGTTTTACATTGCGATGCACCTCTACAGGTTTACTATATCCCTTGGACCTTCACAGTGACGATGAAACACAGAAATTGCATCGGAATTAAATATAAAAGACACAATGCCGACTTAAGCACAAGAAAACAGTCATCTTACAGTCAATGTTTTGAGCGTTTCCTGTGTCACCAGTTTTACATTCCGATGCACCTCTGCAGTTTTACTGCATCCCCTGGACCTTCCCATTGGCGATGAAACACACAAATTGCATCGAAATTAAATATAAGAGACAAAATGCAGACTTAAGTACAGGAAGACTGAGTCTTCCTACTGTCTATGTTTTGAGCGTTTCCTGTGTCACCAGTTGCACATTCTGATGCACCTTTGCAGGTTTACTGTATCCCTAGGACCTTCCCATTGACGATGAAACACAGAAATTGCATCGGAATTAAATATAAGAGACACAATGCCGACTTAAGTACAGTTAGATTGAGTCTTCCTACTGTCTATAATTTGAGCGTTTCCTGTGTCACTAGTTTTACATTCCGATGCACCTCTACAGGTGCACTGTATCCCTCGCCCTTCACAGTGACGATGAAACACAGAAATTGCATCGGAATTAAATATAAGAGACACAATACCGACTTAAGTACAGGAAGACTAAGTCTTCCTACTGTCTATGTTTTGAGCGTGTCCTGTGTCACCAGTTTTACTTTCCGATGCACCTCTGCAGGTTTACTATATCCCTTGGACCTTCCCATTCACGATGAATCACAGAAATTTCATCGGAAATAAATATAAGAGACACATTGCCGATTTAAGTACAGGAAGACTGAGTCTTCCTAATGTCTATGTTTTGAGCGTTTCCTGTGTCACCAGTTTTACATTCCGATGCACCTCTGCAGGTTTACCGTATCCCTTGGACTCTCCCAGTGACAATGAAACACAGAAATTGCATTGGAATTAAATGTAAGAGACACAATGCCGACATAAGTACAGGAAGACTGAGTCTTCCTACTGTCTATGTTATGAGCGTATCCTGTGTCACCAGTTTTACATTCCGATGTACCTCTGCCGGTTTACTGTAGCCCTTGGACTTTCCCATTGTCGATGATACACAGAAATCGCATCGGAATTAAATACAAGAGACACAATGCCGACTTAAGTACAGGATGACTGAGTCTTTGTACTGTCTATGATTTGAGCGTTTCCTTTGTCACCAGTTTTACATTCCGATGCCCCTCTGCAGGTTTATTGTATCCCTTGGACCTTCCCATTTACGATGAAACACAGAAATTGCATCGGAATTAAAAATAGGAGGCACAATGCTGACTTAAGCACAGGATGACTAAGTCCCCATACTGTCTATGTTTTGAGCGTTTCCTTTGTCCCCAGGTTTAAATTCCGATGCACCTCTGCAGGTTTACTGTATCTCTTGGACCTTCCCTTTGGCGATGAAAGACACAAATTGCATCGAAATTAAATATAAGAGACACAATGCCGACTTAAGTACAGGAAGACTAAATGTTGCTACTGTCTATGTTTTGAGCGTATCCTGAGTCATCAGTTTTACATTATGATGCACCTCTGCAGGTTTAGTGTATCCCTTGGACCTTCCCATAGACGATGAAACACAGAAATTGCATCGGAATTAAATATAAGAGACACAATGCCGACTTAAGTACAGGAAGACTGAGTCTTCCTACTGTCTATGATTTGAGCGTTTCCTGTGTCACCAGTTTTACATTCCGATGCACCTCTACAGGTTTACTATATCCCTTGGACCTTCACAGTGACGATGAAACACAGAAATTGCATCGGAATTAAATATAAAAGACACAATGCCGACTTAAGCACAAGAAAACAGTCATCTTACAGTCAATGTTTTGAGCGTTTCCTGTGTCACAAGTTTTACATTCCGATGGACCTCTGCAGGTTTACTGCATCCCTTGGACTCTCCCAGTGACAATGAAACACAGAAATTGCATTGGAATTAAATGTAAGAGACACAATGCCGACATAAGTACAGGAAGACTGAGTCTTCCTACTGTCTATGTTATGAGCGTATCCTGTGTCACCAGTTTTACATTCCGATGTACCTCTGCCGGTTTACTGTAGCCCTTGGACTTTCCCATTGTCGATGATACACAGAAATCGCATCGGAATTAAATACAAGAGACACAATGCCGACTTATGTACAGGAAGACTGAGTCTTTGTACTGTCTATGATTTGAGCGTTTCCTTTGTCACCAGTTTTACATTCCGATGCCCCTCTGCAGGTTTATTGTATCCCTTGGACCTTCCCAT
Source organism: Schistocerca nitens (assembly GCF_023898315.1). Lineage (NCBI taxonomy): Eukaryota > Metazoa > Arthropoda > Insecta > Orthoptera > Acrididae > Schistocerca > Schistocerca nitens. Next base: position 3,260,634 of record NC_064618.1, on the reverse strand, counting down.
TTACGATGAAACACAGAAATTGCATCGGAATTAAAAATAGGAGGCACAATGCTGACTTAAGCACAGGATGACTAAGTCCCCATACTGTCTATGTTTTGAGCGTTTCCTTTGTCACCAGTTTTAAATTCCGATGCACCTCTGCAGGTTTACTGTATCTCTTGGACCTTCCCTTTGGCGATGAAAGACACAAATTGCATCGAAATTAAATATAAGAGACACAATGCCGACTTAAGTACAGGAAGACTAAATGTTGCTACTGTCTATGTTTTGAGCGTATCCTGAGTCATCAGTTTTACATTATGATGCACCTCTGCAGGTTTAGTGTATCCCCTGGACCTTCCCATTGGCGATGAAACACACAAATTGCATCGAAATTAAATATAAGAGACACAATGCAGACTTAAGTACAGGAAGACTGAGTCTTCCTACTGTCTATGTTTTGAGCGTTTCCTGTGTCACCAGTTGCACATTCTGATGCACCTTTGCAGGTTTACTGTATCCCTTGGACCTTCCCATTGACGATGAAACACAGAAATTGCATCGGAATTAAATATAAGAGACACAATGCCGACTTAAGTACAGTTAGATTGAGTCTTCCTACTGTCTATAATTTGAGCGTTTCCTGTGTCACTAGTTTTACATTCCGATGCACCTCTACAGGTGCACTGTATCCCTCGGACCTTCACAGTGACGATGAAACACAGAAATTGCATCGGAATTAAATATAAGAGACACAATACCGACTTAAGTACAGGAAGACTAAGTCTTCCTACTGTCTATGTTTTGAGCGTGTCCTGTGTCACCAGTTTTACTTTCCGATGCACCTCTGCAGGTTTACTATATCCCTTGGACCTTCCCATTCACGATGAAGCACAGAAATTTCATCGGAAATAAATATAAGAGACACATTGCCGATTTAAGTACAGGAAGACTGAGTCTTCCTAATGTCTATCTTTTGAGCGTTTCCTGTGTCACCAGTTTTACATTCCGATGCACCTCTGCAGGTTTACCGTATCCCTTGGACTCTCCCAGTAACAATGAAACACAGAAATTGCATTGGAATTAAATGTAAGAGACACAATGCCGACATAAGTACAGGAAGACTGAGTCTTCCTACTGTCTATGTTTTGAGCGTTTCCTGTGTCACCAGTTTTACATTCCGATGTACCTCTGCCGGTTTACTGTAGCCCTTGGACTTTCCCATTGTCGATGATACACAGAAATCGCATCGGAATTAAATACAAGAGACACAATGCCGACTTAAATACAGGAAGACTGAGTCTTTGTACTGTCTATGATTTGAGCGTTTCCTTTGTCACCAGTTTTACATTCCGATGCCCCTCTGCAGGTTTATTGTATCCCTTGGACCTTCCCATTGACGATGAAACACAGAAATTGCATCGGAATTAAAAATAAGAGGCACAATGCTGACTTAAGTACAGGATGACTAAGTCTCCATACTGTCTATGTTTTGAGCGTTTCCTTTGTCACCAGGTTTAAATTCCGATGCACCTCTGCAGGTTTACTGTATCTCTTGGACCTTCCCATTGGCGATGAAAGACACAAATTGCATCGAAATTAAATATAAGAGACACAATGCCGACTTAAGTACAGGAAGACTAAATCTTGCTACTGTCTATGTTTTGAGCGTATCCTGAGTCATCAGTTTTACATTATGATGCACCTCTGCAGGTTTAGTGTATCCCTTGGACCTTCCCATTGACGATGAAACACAGAAATTGCATCGGAATTAAATATAAGAGACACAATGCCGACTTAAGTACAGGAAGACTGAGTCTTCCTACTGTCTATAATTTGAGCGTTTCCTGTGTCACCAGTTTTACATTCCGATGCACCTCTACAGGTTGACTGTATCCCCCGGACCTTCACAGTGACGATGAAACACAGAAATTGCATCGGAATTAAATATAAGAGACACAATGCCGACTTAAGTACAGGAAGACTAAGTCTTCCTGCTGTCTATGTTATGAGCGTGTCCTGTGTCATCAGTTTTACCTTCCGATGCACCTCTGCAGGTTTACTATATCCCTTGGACCTTCCCATTCACGATGAAACACAGAAATTTCATCGGAAATAAATATAAGAGACACAACGCCGACTTAAGTACAGGAAGACTGAGTCTTCCTACTGTCTATGTTTTGAGCGTTTCCTGTGTCACCAGTTTTACATTCCGATGCACCTCTGCAGGTTTACTGTATCCCTTGGACTTTCCCATTGACGATGAATCACAGAAATTGCATCGGAATTAAACGTAAGAGACACAATGCCGACTTAAGTACAGGAAGACTGAGTCTTCCTACTGTCTATGTTTTGAGCGTTTCCTGTGTCACTAGTTTTACAAGCCGATGTACCTCTGCAGGTTAACTGTATCCCTTGGACCTTCCCATTGAGGATGAAACACAGAAATTGCATCGGAATTAAATATAAGAAACACAATGCCGACTTAAGTACAGGAAGACTGAGTCTTCCTACTGTCTATGTTTTGAGCGTTTCCTGTGTCACCAGTCTTACATTCTGATGCACCTCTGCAGGTTTACTGTATCCCTTGGACCTTCCCATTGACGATGAAACACTGAAATTGCATCGGAATTAAATATAAGACACAATGCCGACTTAAGTACAGGAAGACTGTGTCTTCCTACTGTCTATGTTTTTGAGCGTTTCCTGTATCACACGTTTTACATTCCGATGGACCTCTGCAGGTTTACTGTATCCCTTGGACCTTCCCATTGAGGATGAAATACAGAAATTTCATCGGAAATAAATATAAGAGACACAATGCCGACTTAAGTACAGGAAGACTGAGTCTTCCTACTGTCTATGATTTGAGCGTTTCCTGTGTCACCAGTTTTACATTCCGATGCACCTCTGCACGTTTACTGTATCCCTTGCACCTTCCCATTGACGATGAAACACAGAAATTGCATCGGAATTAAATATAAGAGAATCAATGCCGACTTATGTACAGGAAGACTGAGTCTTCCTACTCTCTATGATTTGAGCGTTTCCTGTGTCATCAGTTTTACATTCCGATGCACCTCTGCAGGTTTATTGTATCCCTTGGACATTCTCATTGACAATGAAACACAGAAATTGCATCGGAATTAAATATAAGAGACACAATGCCGACTTAAGTACAGGAAGACTGAGTCTTCCTACTGTCTATGTTTTGAGCGTTTCCTGTGTCACCAGTTGTACATTCTGATGCACCTTTGCAGGTTTACTGTATCCCTTGGACCTTCCCATTGACGATGAAACATAGAAATTGCATCGGAATTAAATATAAGAGACACAATGCCGACTTAAGTACAGTTAGACTGAGTCTTCCTACTGTCTGTAATTTGAGCGTTTCCTGTGTCACTAGTTTTACATTCCGATGCACCTCTACAGGTTGACTGTATCCCTCGGACCGTCACAGTGACGATGAAACACAGAAATTGCATCGGAATTAAATATTAGAGACACAATACCAACTTAAGTACAGGAAGACTGAGTCTTCCTACTGTCTATGTTTTGAGCGTGTCCTGTGTCATCAGTTTTACTTTCCGATGCACCTCTGCAGGTTCACTGTATCCCTTGGACCTTCCCATTGACGATGAAACACAGAAATTGCATCGGAATTAAATGTAAGTGACACAATGCCGACTTAAGTACAGGAAGATTGAGTCTTCCTACTGTCTATAATTTGAGCGATTCCTGTGTCACCAGTTTTACATTCCGATGCACCTCTACAGGTTTACTGAATCCCTTGGACCTTCACAGTGACGATGAAACACAGAAATTGCATCGGAATTAAATATAAGAGACACAATGCAGACTTAAGTACAAGAAAAAAGTCTTCTTACAGTCAATGTTTTGAGCGTTTCCTGTGTCACCAGTTTTACATTCCGATGCACCTCTGCAGGTTAACTGTATCCCTTGGAACTTCCCATTGACGATTAAACACAGAAATTGCATCGGAATAAAATATTAGAGACACAGTGCCGACTTAAGAACAGGATGACTGAGTCTTCTTACTGTCTATGTTTTGAGCGTTTCCCGTGTCAACAGTTTTACAGTCCGATGCACCTTGCAGGTTTACTGTATCCCTTGGACCTTCACAGTGACGATGAATCACAGGAATTGCATCGGAATTAAATATAAGATACACAGTGCCGACTTAAGTACAGGAAGACTGAGTCTTAGTACTGTCTATGATTTGAGCGATTCCTGTGTCACCAGTTTTACTTTCCGATGCACCTCTGCAGGTTTATTGTATCCCTTGGACCTTCCCATTGACGATGAAACACAGAAATTGCATCGGAATTAAAAATAAGAAGCACAATGCTGACATAAGTACAGGATGACTAAGTCTCCCTACTGTCTATGTTTTGAGCGTTTCCTGTGTCATCAGTTTTACATTCCGATGCACCTGTGCAGGTTTACTGTAGCCCTTAGACCTTCCCATTGACGATGAAACACAGAAATTGTATCGGAATTAAATATAAGAGTCACAATGCAGACTTAAGTACAGGAAGACTGAGTCTTCCTACTGTCTATGCTTTGAGCGTTTCCTGTGTCACCAGTTTTACATTCCGATGCACCTTTGCACGTTTACTGTAGCCCTTGCACCTTCCCATTGACGATGAAACACAGAAATTGCATCGGAATTAAATATAAGAGACACAATGCCGATTTAAGTACAGGAAGACTGAGTCTTCCTACTGGCTATTTTTTGAGCGTTTCCTGTGTCACCAGTTTTACATTCTGATGCACCTCTGCAGGTTTACTGTATCCCTTGGACCTTCCCATTGACGATGAAACACAGAAATTGCATCGGAATTAAATATAAGAGACACAATGCCGACTTAAGTACAGGAAGACTGAGTCTTCCTACTGTCTATGTTTTGAGCGTTTCCTGTGTCACAAGTTTTACATTCCGATGGACCTCTGCAGGTTTACTGTATCCCCCGGACATTCACAGTGACGATGAAACACAGAAATTGCATCGGAATTAAATATAAGAGACACAATGCCGACTTAAGTACAGGAAGACTAAGTCTTCCTGTTGTCTATGTTATGAACGTGTCCTGTGTCATCAGTTTTACCTTCCGATGCACCTCTGCAGGTTTACTATATCCCTTGGACCTTCCCATTCACGATGAAACACAGAAATTTCATCGGAAATAAATATAAGAGACACAACGCCGACTTAAGTACAGGAAGACTGAGTCTTCCTACTCTCTATGCTATGAGCGTTTCCTGTGTCACCAGTTTTACATTCCGATGCACCTCTGCAGGTTTGCTGTATCCCTTGGACTTTCCCATTGGCGATGAAACACAGAAATTGCATCGGAATTAAACGTAAGAGACACAATGCCGACTTAAGTACAGGAAGACTGAGTCTTCCTACTGCCTATGTTTTGAGCGTTTCCTGTGTCACTAGTTTTACAATCCGATGTACCTCTGCAGGTTAACTGTATCCCTTGGACCTTCCCATTGACGATGAAACACAGAAATTGCATCGGAATTAAATATAAGAGACACAATGCCGACTTAAGTACAGGAAGACTGAGTCTTCCTACAGTCTATGTTTTGAGCGTTTCCTGTGTCACCAGTCTTACATTCTGATGCACCTCTGCAGGTTTACTGTATCCCTTGGACCTTCCCATTGACGATGAAACACAGAAATTGCATCGGAATTAAATATAAGAGACACAATGCCGACTTAAGTACAGGAAGACTGAGTCTTCCTACTGTCTATGTTTTGAGCGTTTCCTGTGTCACAAGTTTTACATTCCGATGGACCTCTGCAGGTTTACTGTATCCCTTGGACCTTCCCATTGAGGATGAAACACAGAAATTTCATCGGAAATCAATATAAGAGACACAATGCCGACTTAAGTACAGGAAGACTGAGTCTTCCTACTGTCTATGATTTGAGCGTTTCCTGTGTCACCAGTTTTACATTCCGATGCATCTCTGGACGTTTACTGTATCCCTTGCACATTCCCATTGACGATGAAACACAGAAATTGCATCGGAATTAAATATAAGAGAATCAATGCCGACGTAAGTACAGGAAGACTGAGTCTTCCTACTCTCTATGTTTTGAGCGTTTCCTGTGTCACTAGTTTTACATTCCGATGCACCTCTGCAGGTTTATTGTATCCCTTGGACATTCTCATTGACGATGAAACACAGAAATTGCAGCGGAATTAAATATAAGAGACACAATGCCGACTTAAGTACAGGAAGACTGAGTCTTCCTACTGTCTATGTTTTGAGCGTTTCCTGTGTCACCAGTTTTACATTCTGATGCACCTTTGCAAGTTTACTGTATCCCTTGGACCTTCCCATTGACGATGAAACACAGAAATTGCATCGGAATTAAATATAAGAGACACAATGCCGACTTAAGTACAGTTAGACTGAGTCTTCCTACTGTCTATAATTTGAGCGTTTCCTGTGTCACTAGTTTTACATTCCGATGCACCTCTACAGGTTGACTGTATCCCTCGGACCGTCACAGTGACGATGAAACACAGAAATTGCATCGGAATTAAATATAAGAGACACAATACCAACTTAAGTACAGGAAGACTGAGTCTTCCTACTATCTATGTTTTGAGCGTGTCCTGTGTCATCAGTTTTACTTTCCGATGCACCTCTGCAGGTTCACTGTATCCCTTGGACCTTCCCATTGACGATGAAACACAGAAATTGCATCGGAATTAAATGTAAGTGACACAATGCCGACTTAAGTAAAGGAAGACTGAGTCTTCCTACTGTCTATAATTTGAGCGATTCCTGTGTCACCAGTTTTACATTCCGATGCACCTCTACAGGTTTACTGAATCCCTTGGACCTTCACAGTGTCGATGAAACACAGAAATTGCATCGGAATTAAATATAAGAGACACAATTCCGACTTCAGTACAAGAAAACAGTCTTCTTACAGTCAATGTTTTGAGCGTTTCCTGTGTCACCAGTTTTACATTCCGATGCACCTCTGCCGGTTTACTGTATCCCTTGGACTTTCCCATTGTCGATGAAACACAGAAATCGCATCGGAATTAAATACAAGAGACACAATGCCGACTTAAGTACAGGAAGACTAAGTCTTCCTACTGTCTACGTTTTGAGCGTTTCCTGTGTCACCAGTTTTACATTCCGATGCACCTCTGCAGGTTTTCTGTATCCCTTGGACCTTCCCATTGACAATGAAACACAGAAATTGCATCGGAATTAAATATGAGAGACACAATGCCGACTTAAGTACAGGAAGACTGAGTCTTCCTACTGTCTATGTTTTGAGCGTTTCCTGTGTCACCAGGTTTAAATTCCGATGCACCTCTGCAGGTTTACTGTATCCCTTGGAACTTCCCATTGACGATTAAACACAGAAATTGCATCGGAATTAAATATTAGAGACACAGTGCCGACTTAAGAACAGGATGACTGAGTCTTCTTACTGTCTATGTTTTGAGCGTTTCCCGTGTCAACAGTTTTACATTCCGATGCACCTTGCAGGTTTACTGTATCCATTAGACCTTCACAGTGACGATGAATCACAGAAATTGCATCGGAATTAAATATAAGAGACACAGTGCCGACTTAAGTACAGGAAGACTGAGTCTTAGTTCTGTCTATGATTTGAGCGTTTCCTGTGTAACCAGTTTTACATTCCGATGCACCTATGCAGGTTTATTGTATCCCTTGGACCTTCCCATTGACGATGAAACACAGAAATTGCATCGGAATTAAAAATAAGAGGCACAATGCTGACTTAAGTACAGGATGACTAAGTCGCCCTACTGTCTATGTTTTGAGCGTTTCCTGTGTCATCAGTTTTACATTCCGATGCACCTGTGCAGGTTTACTGTATCCCTTAGACCTTCCCATTGACGATGAAACAGAAATTGTATCGGAATTAAATATAAGAGTCACAATGCAGACTTAAGTACTGGAAGACTGAGTCTTCCTACTGTCTATGTTTTGAGCGTTTCCTGTGTCACTAGTTTTACATTCCGATGCACCTCTGCAGAATTATTGTAACCCTTGGACCTTCTCATTGACGATGAAACACAGAAATCGCATAGGAATTAAATATAAGAGACACAATGCCGATTTAAGTACAGGAAGACTGAGTCTTCCTACTGGCTATTTTTTGAGCGTTTCCTGTGTCACCAGTTTTACATTCTGATGCACCTCTGCAGGTTTACTGTATCCCTTGGACCTTCCCATTGACGATGAAACACAGAAATTGCATCGGAATTAAATATAAGAGACTCAATGCCGACATAAGTACAGCAAGACTGAGTCTTCCTACTGTCTATAATTTGAGCGTTTCCTGTGTCACCAGTTTTACATTCGTATGCACCTCTACAGGTTGACTGTATCCCCCGGACCTTCACAGTGACGATGAAACACAGAAATTGCATCGGAATTAAATATAAGAGACACAAAGCCGACTTAAGTACAGGAAGACTAAGTCTTCCTGTTGTCTATGTTATGAACGTGTCCTGTGTCATCAGTTTTACCTTCCAATGCACCTCTGCAGGTTTACTACATCCCTTGGACCTTCCCATTCACGATGAAACACAGAAATTTCATCGGAAATAAATATAGGAGACACAACGCCGACTTAAGTACAGGAAGACTGAGTCTTCCTACTGTCTATGTTTTGAGCGTTTCCTGTGTCACCAGTTTTACATTCCGATGCACCTATGCAGGTTTACTGTATCCCTTGGACTTTCCCATTGACGATGAAACACAGAAATTGCATCGGAATTAAATGTAAGAGACACAATGCCGACTTAAGTACAGGAAGACTGAGTCTTCCTACTGTCTATGATTTGAGCGTTTCCTGTGTCACCAGTCTTACATTCTGATACACCTCTGCAGGTTTACTGTATCCCTTGGACCTTCCCATTGACGATGAAACACAGAAATTGCATCGGAATTAAATATAAGAGACACAATGCCGACTTAAGTACAGGAAGACTGAGTTACTGTCTATGTTTTGAGCGTTTCTGCGTCACAAGTTTTATATTCCGATGGACCTCTGCAGGTTTACTGTATCCCTTGGACCTTCCCATTGAGGATGAAACACTGAAATTTCATCGGAAATAAATATAAGAGACACAATGCCGACTTAAGTACAGGAAGACTGAGTCTTCCTACTGTCTATGATTTGAGCGTTTCCTGTGTCACCAGTTTTACAAAACGATGCACCTCTGCACGTTTACTGTATCCCTTGCACCTTCCCATTGACGATGAAACACAGAAATTGCATCGGAATTAAATATAAGAGAATCAATGCCGACTTAAGTACAGGAAGACTGAGTCTTCCTGCTCTCTATGTTTTGAGCGTTTCCTGTGTCACTAGTTTTACATTCCGATGCACCTATGCAGGTTTATTGCATCCCTTGGACATTCTCATTGACGATGAAACACAGAAATTGCCTCGGAATGAAATATAAGAGACACAATGCCGACTTAGGTACAGGAAGACTGAGTCTTCCTACTGTCTATGTTTTGAGCGTTTCCTGTGTCACCAGTTTTACATTCTGATGCACCTTTGCAGGTTTACTGTATCCCTTGGACCTTCCCATTGACGATGAAACACAGAAATTGCATCGGAATTAAATATAAGAGACACAATGCCGACTTAAGTACAGTTAGACTGAGTCTTCCAACTGTCTATAATTTGAGCGTTTCCTGCGTCACTAGTTTTACATTCCGATGCACCTCTACTGGTTGACTGTATCCCTCGGACCGTCACAGTGACGATGAAACACAGAAATTGCATCGGAATTAAATATAAGAGACACAATACCGACTTAAGTACAGGAAGACTGAGCCTTCCTACTGTCTATGTTTTGAGCGTGTCCTGTGTCATCAGTTTTACTTTCCGATGCACCTCTGCAGGTTTACTATATCCCTTGGACCTTCCCATTCACGATGAAACACAGAAATTTCATCGGAAATAAATATAAGAGACACAATGCCGATTTAAGTACAGGAAGACTGAGTCTTCCTACTGTCTATGTTTTGAGCGTTTCCTGTGTCACCGGTTTTACATTCCGATGGACCTCTGCAGGTTTACTGTATCCCTTGGACCTTCCCATTGACGATGAAACACAGAAATTGCATCGGAATTAAATATAAGAGACACAATGCCGACTTAAGTGCAAGAAAACTGAGTCTTCTTACGGTCTATGTTCTGAGCGTTTCCTGTGTCACCAGTTTTACATTCCGATGCACCTCTGCCAGTTTACTGTATCCCTTGGACTTTCCCATTGTCGATGAAACACAGAAATCGCATCGGAATTAAATACAAGAGACACAATGCCGACTTAAGTACAGGAAGACTGAGTCTTCCTACTGTCTACGTTTTGAGCGTTTCCTGTGTCACCAGTTTTACATTCCGATGCACCTCTGCAGGTTTATTGTATCCCTTGGACCTTCCCATTGAGGATGAAACACAGAAATTGCATCGGAATTAAATATAAGAGACACAATGCCGATTTAAGTACAGGAAGACTGAGTCTTCCTACTGACTATGTTTTGAGCGTTTCCTGTGTCACCAGGTTTAAATTCCGATGCACCTCTGCAGGTTTACTGTATCCCTTGGAACTTCCCATTGACGATGAAACACAGAAATTGCATCGGAATTAAATATTAGAGACACAGTGCCGACTTAAGAACAGGATGACTGAGTCTTCTTACTGTCTATGTTTTGAGCGTTTCCCGTGTCAACAGTTTTACATTCCGATGCACCTTGCAGGTTTACTGTATCCCTTGAAGCTTCACAGTGACGATGAATCACAGAAATTGCATCGGAATTAAATATAAGAGACACAGTGCCGACTTAAGTACAGGAAGACTGAGTCTTAGTACTGTCTATGATTTGAGCGTTTCCTGTGTCACCAGTTTTACATTCCGATGCACCTCTGCAGGTTTATTGTATCTCTTGGACCTTCCCATTGACGATGAAACACAGCAATTGCATCGGAATTAAAAATAAGTGGCACAATGCTGACTTAAGTACAGGATGACTAAGTCTCCCTACTGTCTATGTTTTGAGCGTTTCCTGTGTCATCAGTTTTACATTCCGATGCACCTGTGCAGGTTTACTGTATCCCTTAGACCTTCCCTTTGACGATGAAGCACAGAAATTGCATCGGAATTAAATATAAGAGTCACAATGCAGACTTAAGTACAGGAAGACTGTGTCTTCCTACTGTCTATGTTTCGAGCGTTTCCTGTGTCATCAGTTTTACTTTCCGATGCACCTCTGCTTGTTTACTATATCCCTTGGACCTTCCCATTGACGATGAAACACAGCAATTGCATCGGAATTAAAAATAAGTGGCACAATGCTGACTTAAGTACAGGAAGACTAAGTCTTCCTGTTGTCTATGTTATGAACGTGTCCTGTGTCACCAGTTTTACATTCCGATGCACCTCTGCATGGTTACTGTATCCCCTGGACTTCCCATTGACGATGAAACACAGAAATTGCATCGGAATTAAATATAAGAGACATAATGCCGACTTAAGTACAGAAGGACTGAGTCTTCCTACTGTCTATGTTTTGAGCGTTTCCTGTGTCGCCAGTTGTACATTCCGATGCACCTATGCAGGTCTACAGTATCCCTTGGACCTTCATAGTGACGATGAAACACAGAAATTGCATCGGAATTAAATATAAGACACACAATGTCGACTTAAGTACAGAAGGACTGAGTCTTCCTACTGTCTATGTTTGAGCGTTTCCTGTGTCACCAGTTATACATTCCGATCCACCTCTGCAGGTTTACTGTATCCATTGGACCTTCCCTTTGACGACGAAGCACAGAAATTGCATCGGAATTAAATATAAGAGACACAACGCCGACTTAAGTACAAGAAAACAGAGTCTTCTTACGGTCTATGATTTGAGCGTTTCCTGTGTCACCATTTTTACATTCCAATGCACCTCTGCAGGTTTACTATATACGTTGGACCTTCCCATTGACGAAAAAACACAGAAATTGCATCGGAATTAAATATAAGAGATACAATGCCGACTTAGGTACAGGAAGACTGAGTCTTCCTACTGTCTATGCTTTGAGCGTTTCCTGTGTCATCAGTTTTACTTCTTGATGCACTTCTGCAGGTTTACTGTATCCCTTGGACCTTCACAGTGACGATGAAACACATACATTGCATCTAAATTAAATATAAGAGACACAATGCCGACTTCAGTACAAGAAAACTGAGTCTTCTCAGGGTCTATGTTTGACCGCTTCCTGTGTTACCAGTTTTACATTCCGATGCACCTCTGCAGGTTTACTCTATCCCTTGGACGTTCCCATTGACGACGAAACAAGAAATTGCATCGGAATTAAATATAAGAGACACAATGCGGTCTTAAGCACATGAAGTCTGAGTATTCCTACTGTCTACGTTTTGATCGTCTCCTGTGTCACCAGTTTTTCATTTCGATGTCCAGCCGCACGTTTACTGTATCCATTGGACCTTCCCATTGACGATGAAACACAGAAATTGCATCGGAATTAAATATAAGAGACACAATGCCGACTTAAGTACAGGAAGACTGAGTCTTCCTACTATCTATGTTTTGAGCGTGTCCTGTGTCATCAGTTTTACTTTCCGATGCACCTCTGCAGGTTCACTGTATCCCTTGGACCTTCCCATTGACGATGAAACACAGATATTGCATCGGAATTAAATGTAAGTGACACAATGCCGACTTAAGTACAGGAAGACTGAGTCTTCCTACTGTCTATAATTTGAGCGATTCCTGTGTCACCAGTTTTACATTCCGATGCACCTCTACAGGTTTACTGAATCCCTTGGACCTTCACAGTGACGATGAAACACAGAAATTGCATCGGAATTAAATATAAGAGACACAATTCCGACTTCAGTACAAGAAAACAGTCTTCTTACAGTCAATGTTTTGAGCGTTTCCTGTGTCACCAGTTTTACATTCCGATGCACCTCTGCCGGTTTACTGTATCCCTTGGACTTTCCCATTGTCGATGAAACACAGAAATCGCATCGGAATTAAATACAAGAGACACAATGCCGACTTAAGTACTGGAAGACTAAGTCTTCCTACTGTCTACGTTTTGAGCGTTTCCTGTGTCACCAGTTTTACATTCCGATGCACCTCTGCAGGTTTTCTGTATCCCTTGGACCTTCCCATTGACAATGAAACACAGAAATTGCATCGGAATTAAATATGAGAGCCAAAATGCCGACTTAAGTACAGGAAGACTGAGTCTTCCTACTGTCTATGTTTTGAGCGTTTCCTGTGTCACCAGGTTTAAATTCCGATGCACCTCTGCAGGTTTACTGTATCCCTTGGAACTTCCCATTGACAATTAAACACAGAAATTGCATCGGAATTAAATATTAGAGACACAGTGCCGACTTAAGAACAGGATGACTGAGTCTTCTTACTGTCTATGTTTTGAGCGTTTCCCGTGTCAACAGTTTTACATTCCGATGCACCTTGCAGGTTTACTGTATCCATTAGACCTTCACAGTGACGATGAATCACAGAAATTGCATCGGAATTAAATATAAGAGACACAGTGCCGACTTAAGTACAGGAAGACTGAGTCTTAGTACTGTCTATGATTTGAGCGTTTCCTGTGTAACCAGTTTTACATTCCGATGCACCTATGCAGGTTTATTGTATCCCTTGGACCTTCCCATTGACGATGAAACACAGAAATTGCATCGGAATTAAAAATAAGAGGCACAATGCTGACTTAAGTACAGGATGACTAAGTCGCCCTACTGTCTATGTTTTGAGCGTTTCCTGTGTCATCAGTTTTACATTCCGATGCACCTGTGCAGGTTTACTGTATCCCTTAGACCTTCCCATTGACGATGAAACACAGAAATTGTATCGGAATTAAATATAAGAGTCACAATGCAGACTTAAGTACAGGAAGACTGAGTCTTCCTACTGTCTATGGTTTGAGCGTTTCCTGTGTCACCAGTTTTACATTCCGATGCACCTCTGCACGTTTACTGTAGCCCTTGCACCTTCCCATTGACGATGAAACACAGAAATTGCATCGGAATTAAATATAAGAGACTCAATGCCGACTTAAGTACAGGAAGACTGAGTCTTCCTACTGTCTATGTTTTGAGCGTTTCCTGTGTCACTAGTTTTACATTCCGATGCACCTCTGCAGAATTATTGTAACCCTTGGACCTTCTCATTGACGATGAAACACAGAAATTGCATAGGAATTAAATATAAGAGACACAATGCCGATTTAAGTACAGGAAGACTGAGTCTTCCTACTGGCTATTTTTTGAGCGTTTCCTGTGTCACCAGTTTTACATTCTGATGCACCTCTGCAGGTTTACTGTATCCCTTGGACCTTCCCATTGACGATGAAACACAGAAATTGCATCGGAATTAAATATAAGAGACTCAATGCCGACATAAGTACAGGAAGACTGAGTCTTCCTACGGTCTATAATTTGAGCGTTTCCTGTGTCACCAGTTTTACATTCCGATGCACCTCTACAGGTTGACTGTATCCTCCGGACCTTCACAGTGACGATGAAACACAGAAATTGCATGGGAATTAAATATAAGAGTCACAATGCAGACTTAAGTACAGGAAGACTGTGTCTTCCTACTGTCTATGTTTCGAGCGTTTCCTGTGTCATCAGTTTTACTTTCCGATGCACCTCTGCTTGTTTACTATATCCCTTGGACCTTCCCATTGACGATGAAACACAGCAATTGCATCGGAATTAAAAATAAGTGGCACAATGCTGACTTAAGTACAGGAAGACTAAGTCTTCCTGTTGTCTATGTTATGAACGTGTCCTGTGTCACCAGTTTTACATTCCGATGCACCTCTGCATGGTTACTGTATCCCCTGGACCTTCCCATTGACGATGAAACACAGAAATTGCATCGGAATTAAATATAAGAGACATAATGCCGACTTAAGTACAGAAGGACTGAGTCTTCCTACTGTCTATGTTTTGAGCGTTTCCTGTGTCGCCAGTTGTACATTCCGATGCACCTATGCAGGTCTACAGTATCCCTTGGACCTTCATAGTGACGATGAAACACAGAAATTGCATCGGAATTAAATATAAGACACACAATGTCGACTTAAGTACAGAAGGACTGAGTCTTCCTACTGTCTATGTTTGAGCGTTTCCTGTGTCACCAGTTATACATTCCGATCCACCTCTGCAGGTTTACTGTATCCATTGGACCTTCCCTTTGACGACGAAGCACAGAAATTGCATCGGAATTAAATATAAGAGACACAACGCCGACTTAAGTACAAGAAAACAGAGTCTTCTTACGGTCTATGATTTGAGCGTTTCCTGTGTCACCATTTTTACATTCCAATGCACCTCTGCAGGTTTACTATATACGTTGGACCTTCCCATTGACGAAAAAACACAGAAATTGCATCGGAATTAAATATAAGAGATACAATGCCGACTTAGGTACAGGAAGACTGAGTCTTCCTACTGTCTATGCTTTGAGCGTTTCCTGTGTCATCAGTTTTACTTCTTGATGCACTTCTGCAGGTTTACTGTATCCCTTGGACCTTCACAGTGACGATGAAACACATACATTGCATCTAAATTAAATATAAGAGACACAATGCCGACTTCAGTACAAGAAAACTGAGTCTTCTCAGGGTCTATGTTTGACCGCTTCCTGTGTTACCAGTTTTACATTCCGATGCACCTCTGCAGGTTTACTCTATCCCTTGGACGTTCCCATTGACGACGAAACAAGAAATTGCATCGGAATTAAATATAAGAGACACAATGCGGTCTTAAGCACAGGAAGTCTGAGTATTCCTACTGTCTACGTTTTGATCGTCTCCTGTGTCACCAGTTTTTCATTTCGATGTCCAGCCGCACGTTTACTGTATCCATTGGACCTTCCCATTGACGATGAAACACAGAAATTGCATCGGAATTAAATATAAGAGACACAATGCCGACTTAAGTACAGGAAGACTGAGTCTTCCTACTATCTATGTTTTGAGCGTGTCCTGTGTCATCAGTTTTACTTTCCGATGCACCTCTGCAGGTTCACTGTATCCCTTGGACCTTCCCATTGACGATGAAACACAGATATTGCATCGGAATTAAATGTAAGTGACACAATGCCGACTTAAGTACAGGAAGACTGAGTCTTCCTACTGTCTATAATTTGAGCGATTCCTGTGTCACCAGTTTTACATTCCGATGCACCTCTACAGGTTTACTGAATCCCTTGGACCTTCACAGTGACGATGAAACACAGAAATTGCATCGGAATTAAATATAAGAGACACAATTCCGACTTCAGTACAAGAAAACAGTCTTCTTACAGTCAATGTTTTGAGCGTTTCCTGTGTCACCAGTTTTACATTCCGATGCACCTCTGCCGGTTTACTGTATCCCTTGGACTTTCCCATTGTCGATGAAACACAGAAATCGCATCGGAATTAAATACAAGAGACACAATGCCGACTTAAGTACAGGAAGACTAAGTCTTCCTACTGTCTACGTTTTGAGCGTTTCCTGTGTCACCAGTTTTACATTCCGATGCACCTCTGCAGGTTTTCTGTATCCCTTGGACCTTCCCATTGACAATGAAACACAGAAATTGCATCGGAATTAAATATGAGAGCCAAAATGCCGACTTAAGTACAGGAAGACTGAGTCTTCCTACTGTCTATGTTTTGAGCGTTTCCTGTGTCACCAGGTTTAAATTCCGATGCACCTCTGCAGGTTTACTGTATCCCTTGGAACTTCCCATTGACGATTAAACACAGAAATTGCATCGGAATTAAATATTAGAGACACAGTGCCGACTTAAGAACAGGATGACTGAGTCTTCTTACTGTCTATGTTTTGAGCGTTTCCCGTGTCAACAGTTTTACATTCCGATGCACCTTGCAGGTTTACTGTATCCATTAGACCTTCACAGTGACGATGAATCACAGAAATTGCATCGGAATTAAATATAAGAGACACAGTGCCGACTTAAGTACAGGAAGACTGAGTCTTAGTACTGTCTATGATTTGAGCGTTTCCTGTGTAACCAGTTTTACATTCCGATGCACCTATGCAGGTTTATTGTATCCCTTGGACCTTCCCATTGACGATGAAACACAGAAATTGCATCGGAATTAAAAATAAGAGGCACAATGCTGACTTAAGTACAGGATGACTAAGTCGCCCTACTGTCTATGTTTTGAGCGTTTCCTGTGTCATCAGTTTTACATTCCGATGCACCTGTGCAGGTTTACTGTATCCCTTAGACCTTCCCATTGACGATGAAACACCGAAATTGTATCGGAATTAAATATAAGAGTCACAATGCAGACTTAAGTACAGGAAGACTGAGTCTTCCTACTGTCTATGGTTTGAGCGTTTCCTGTGTCACCAGTTTTACATTCCGATGCACCTCTGCACGTTTACTGTAGCCCTTGCACCTTCCCATTGACGATGAAACACAGAAATTGCATCGGAATTAAATATAAGAGACTCAATGCCGACTTAAGTACAGGAAGACTGAGTCTTCCTACTGTCTATGTTTTGAGCGTTTCCTGTGTCACTAGTTTTACATTCCGATGCACCTCTGCAGAATTATTGTAACCCTTGGACCTTCTCATTGACGATGAAACACAGAAATTGCATAGGAATTAAATATAAGAGACACAATGCCGATTTAAGTACAGGAAGACTGAGTCTTCCTACTGGCTATTTTTTGAGCGTTTCCTGTGTCACCAGTTTTACATTCTGATGCACCTCTGCAGGTTTACTGTATCCCTTGGACCTTCCCATTGACGATGAAACACAGAAATTGCATCGGAATTAAATATAAGAGACTCAATGCCGACATAAGTACAGGAAGACTGAGTCTTCCTACGGTCTATAATTTGAGCGTTTCCTGTGTCACCAGTTTTACATTCCGATGCACCTCTACAGGTTGACTGTATCCCCCGGACCTTCACAGTGACGATGAAACACAGAAATTGCATCGGAATTAAATATAAGAGACACAAAGCCGACTTAAGTACAGGAAGACTAAGTCTTCCTGTTGTCTATGTTATGAACGTGTCCTGTGTCATCAGTTTTACCTTCCAATGCACCTCTGCAGGTTTACTATATCCCTTGGACCTTCCCAATCACGATGAAACACAGAAATTTCATCGGAAATAAATATAGGAGACACAACGCCGACTTAAGTACAGGAAGACTGAGTCTTCCTACTGTCTATGTTTTGAGCGTTTCCTGTGTCACCAGTTTTACATTCCGATGCACCTATGCAGGTTTACTGTATCCCTTGGACTTTCCCATTGACGATGAAACACAGAAATTGCATCGGAATTAAATGTAAGAGACACAATGCCGACTTAAGTACAGGAAGACTGAGTCTTCCTACTGTCTATGTTTTGAGCGTTTCCTGTGTCACCAGTCTTACATTCTGATGCACTTCTGCAGGTTTACTGTATCCCTTGGACCTTCCCATTGACGATGAAACACAGAAATTGCATCGGAATTAAATATAAGAGACACAATGCCGACTTAAGTACAGGAAGACTGAGTTACTGTCTATGTTTTGAGCGTTTCTGCGTCACAAGTTTTATATTCCGATGGACCTCTGCAGGTTTACTGTATCCCTTGGACCTTCCCATTGAGGATGAAACACTGAAATTTCATCGGAAATAAATATAAGAGACACAATGCCGACTTAAGTACAGGAAGACTGAGTCTTCCTACTGTCTATGATTTGAGCGTTTCCTGTGTCACCAGTTTTACAAAACGATGCACCTCTGCACGTTTACTGTATCCCTTGCACCTTCCCATTGACGATGAAACACAGAAATTGCATCGGAATTAAATATAAGAGAATCAATGCCGACTTAAGTACAGGAAGACTGAGTCTTCCTGCTCTCTATGTTTTGAGCGTTTCCTGTGTCACTAGTTTTACATTCCGATGCACCTATGCAGGTTTATTGCATCCCTTGGACATTCTCATTGACGATGAAACACAGAAATTGCCTCGGAATGAAATATAAGAGACACAATGCCGACTTAGGTACAGGAAGACTGAGTCTTCCTACTGTCTATGTTTTGAGCGTATCCTGTGTCACCAGTTTTACATTCTGATGCACCTTTGCACATTTACTGTATCCCTTGGACCTTCCCATTGACGATGAAACACAGAAATTGCATCGGAATTAAATATAAGAGAGACAATGCCGACTTAAGTACAGTTAGACTGAGTCTTCCAACTGTCTCTAATTTGAGCGTTTCCTGTGTCACTAGTTTTACATTCCGATGCACCTCTACAGGTTGACTGTATCCCTCGGACCGTCACAGTGACGATGAAACACAGAAATTGCATCGGAATTAAATATAAGAGACACAATACCGACTTAAGTACAGGAAGACTGAGCCTTCCTACTGTCTATGTTTTGAGCGTGTCCTGTGTCATCAGTTTTACTTTCCGATGCACCTCTGCAGGTTTACTATATCCCTTGGACCTTCCCATTCACGATGAAACACAGAAATTTCATCGGAAATAAATATAAGAGACACAATGCCGATTTAAGTACAGGAAGACTGAGTCTTCCTACTGTCTATGTTTTGAGCGTTTCCTGTGTCACCAGTTTTACATTCCGATGCACCTCTGCAGGTTTACTGCATCCCTTGGACTCTCCCATTGACGATGAAACACAGAAATTGCATCGGAATTAAATGTAAGAGACACAATGCCGACTTAAGTACAGGAAGACTGAGTCTTCCTACTGTTTATGTTTTGAGCGTTTCCTGTGTCACCAGTTTTACATTCTGCTGCACCTCTGCAGGTTCACTGTATCCCTTGGACCTTCCCATTGACGATGAAACACAGAAATTGCATCGGAATTAAATATAAGTGACACAATGCCGACTTAAGTACAGTAAGACTGAATCTTCCTACTGTCTATAATTTGAGCGATTCCTGTGTCACCAGTTTTACATTCCGATGCACCTCTACAGGTTTACTGTATCCCTTGGACCTTCACAGTGACGATGAAACACATAAATTGCATCGGAATTAAATATAAGAGACACAATGCCGACTAAAGTACAAGAAAACAGTCTTCTTACAGTCAATGTTGTGAGCGTTTCCTGTGTCACCAGTTTTACATTCCGATGCACATCTGCAGGTTTTCTGTATCCCCTGGACCTTCCCATTGGCGATGAAACACACAAATTTCATCGAATTTAAATATAAGATACACAATGCCGACTTAAGAACAGGAAGACTGAGTCTTCCTACTGTCTATGTTTTGAGCGTTTCCTGTGTCACCGGTTTTACATTCCGATGGACCTCTGCAGGTTTACTGTATCCCTTGGACCTTCCCATTGACGATGAAACACAGAAATTGCATCGGAATTAAATATAAGAGACACAACGCCGACTTAAGTGCAAGAAAACTGAGTCTTCTTACGGTCTATGTTCTGAGCGTTTCCTGTGTCACCAGTTTTACATTCCGATGCACCTCTGCCGGTTTACTGTATCCCTTGGACTTTCCCATTGTCGATGAAACACAGAAATCGCATCGGAATTAAATACAAGAGACACAATGCCGACTTAAGTACAGGAAGACTGAGTCTTCCTACTGTCTACGTTTTGAGCGTTTCCTGTGTCACCAGTTTTACATTCCGATGCACCTCTGCAGGTTTATTGTATCCCTTGGACCTTCCCATTGAGGATGAAACACAGAAATTGCATCGGAATTAAATATAAGAGACACAATGCCGATTTAAGTACAGGAAGACTGAGTCTTCCTACTGACTACGTTTTGAGCGTTTCCTGTGTCACCAGGTTTAAATTCCGATGCACCTCTGCAGGTTTACTGTATCCCTTGGAACTTCCCATTGACGATGAAACACAGAAATTGCATCGGAATTAAATATTAGAGACACAGTGCCGACTTAAGAACAGGATGACTGAGTCTTCTTACTGTCTATGTTTTGAGCGTTTCCCGTGTCAACAGTTTTACATTCCGATGCACCTTGCAGGTTTACTGTATCCCTTGAAGCTTCACAGTGACGATGAATCACAGAAATTGCATCGGAATTAAATATAAGAGACACAGTGCCGACTTAAGTACAGGAAGACTGAGTCTTAGTACTGTCTATGATTTGAGCGTTTCCTGTGTCACCAGTTTTACATTCCGATGCACCTCTGCAGGTTTATTGTATCTCTTGGACCTTCCCATTGACGATGAAACACAGCAATTGCATCGGAATTAAAAATAAGTGGCACAATGCTGACTTAAGTACAGGATGACTAAGTCTCCCTACTGTCTATGTTTTGAGCGTTTCCTGTGTCATCAGTTTTACAATCCTATGCACCTGTGCAGGTTTACTGTATCCCTTAGACCTTCCCTTTGACGATGAAACACAGAAATTGCATCGGAATTAAATATAAGAGTCACAATGCAGACTTAAGTACAGGAAGACTGAGTCTTCCTACTGTCTATGTTTCGAGCGTTTCCTGTGTCATCAGTTTTACTTTCCGATGCACCTCTGCTTGTTTACTATATCCCTTGGACCTTCCCATTGACGATGAAACACAGCAATTGCATCGGAATTAAAAATAAGTGGCACAATGCTGACTTAAGTACAGGAAGACTAAGTCTTCCTGTTGTCTATGTTATGAACGTGTCCTGTGTCACCAGTTTTACATTCCGATGCACCTCTGCATGGTTACTGTATCCCCTGGACCTTCCCATTGACGATGAAACACAGAAATTGCATCGGAATTAAATATAAGAGACATAATGCCGACTTAAGTACAGAAGGACTGAGTCTTCCTACTGTCTATGTTTTGAGCGTTTCCTGTGTCGCCAGTTGTACATTCCGATGCACCTATGCAGGTCTACAGTATCCCTTGGACCTTCATAGTGACGATGAAACACAGAAATTGCATCGGAATTAAATATAAGACACACAATGTCGACTTAAGTACAGAAGGACTGAGTCTTCCTACTGTCTATGTTTTGAGCGTTTCCTGTGTCACCAGTTATACATTCCGATCCACCTCTGCAGGTTTACTGTATCCATTGGACCTTCCCTTTGACGACGAAGCACAGAAATTGCATCGGAATTAAATATAAGAGACACAACGCCGACTTAAGTACAAGAAAACAGAGTCTTCTTACGGTCTATGATTTGAGCGTTTCCTGTGTCACCATTTTTACATTCCAATGCACCTCTGCAGGTTTACTATATACGTTGGACCTTCCCATTGACGAAAAAACACAGAAATTGCATCGGAATTAAATATAAGAGTTACAATGCCGACTTAGGTACAGGAAGACTGAGTCTTCCTACTGTCTATGCTTTGAGCGTTTCCTGTGTCATCAGTTTTACTTCTTGATGCACTTCTGGAGGTTTACTGTATCCCTTGGACCTTCACAGTGACGATGAAACACATACATTGCATCTAAATTAAATATAAGAGACACAATGCCGACTTCAGTACAAGAAAACTGAGTCTTCTCAGGGTCTATGTTTGACCGCTTCCTGTGTTACCAGTTTTACATTCCGATGCACCTCTGCAGGTTTACTCTATCCCTTGGACGTTCCCATTGACGACGAAACAAGAAATTGCATCGGAATTAAATATAAGAGACACAATGCGGTCTTAAGCACAGGAAGTCTGAGTATTCCTACTGTCTACGTTTTGATCGTCTCCTGTGTCACCAGTTTTTCATTTCGATGTCCAGCCGCACGTTTACTGTATCCATTGGACCTTCCCATTGACGATGAAACACAGAAATTGCATCGGAATTAAATATAAGAGACACAATGCCGACATAAGAACAGGAATGCAGAGTCTTCCTACTGTCTATGTTTTGAGCATTTCCTGTGTCACCAGTTTTACATTCTGATGCACCTCTGCAAGTTTACTGTATCCCTTGGATCTTCCAATTGACGATGAAACAAAGAAATTGCATCGGAATTAAATATAAGAGACACAATGCCGACATAAGAACAGGAATGCTGAGTCTTCCTACTGTCTAGTTTTTGAGCGTTTCCTGCGTCACCAATTTAAATTCCGATGCAACTCTGCTGGTTTACTGTATCCATTGGACCTTCCCATTGACGGTGAAACACAGAAATTACATCGTAATTAAATATAAGAGACACAACGCCGACTTAAGTACAAGAAAACTGAGTCTTCTTACGGTCTATGTTTTGAGCGTTTCCAGTGTCACCAGTCTGACATTCCGATGCACCTCTGCAGGATTACTGTGTCCCTTGGAACTTCCCATTGGCGATGAAACATAGAAATTGTACCGCAATTAAATATAAGAGACACAATGACGTCTTAAGTAGAGGAAGACTGAGTCTTCCTACTGTCTATGTTTTGAGCGTCTCCTGTGTCACCAGTTTTACATTCCGGAGCACCTCTGCATGGTTACTGTATCCCTTCGACCTTCTCATTGACGATGTAACACAGAAATTGCATAGGAATTAAATATAAGAGACATAATGCCGACTTAAGTACAGAAGGACTGAGTCTTCCTACTGTCTATGTTTTGAGCGTTTCCTGTGTCACAAGTTTTACATTCCGATGCACCTCTGCAGGTTTGGTGTATCCCTTGCACCTTCCCATTGACAATGAAAAACAGAAATTACATCTGAATTAAATATAACAGACACAATGCCGACTTAAGTACAGGAAGACTGAGTCTTACTACTGTCTATGTTTTGAGCGTTTCCTGTGTCACCAGTTTTACATTCCGATGCACCTCTGCAGGTTTACTGTATCCCTTTGACCTTCCCATTGACGATGAATCACAGAAATTGCATTTGAATTAAATATAACAGACACAATGCCGACTTTAGTACAGGAAGATTGAGTCCTCCTACTGTCTATTTTTTGAGCGTTTCCTGCGTCACCAGTTTTACATTCCGATGCACTTCTGCAGGTTTACTGTTTCCCTTCAACTTTCCCATTGACGATGAAACACATAAATTGCATCGGAATTAAATATAAGAGTTACAATGCCGACTTAGGTACAGGAAGACTGAGTCTTCCTACTGTCTATGCTTTGAGCGTGTCCTGTGTCACCAGTTTTACATTCCTATGCACCTCTGCAGATTTACTGTATCCATCGGACCTTCCCATGGACGATGAAACACAGAAATTACATCGGAATTAAATATAAGGGACACAATGGCGTCTTAAGTACAGGAAGACAGAGTATTCCAACTGTATATGTTTTGAGCGTTTCCTGTGTCACCAGTTTTACATTCCGATGCACCTCTGCAGGTATACTGTTTCCCTTCAACTTTCCCATTGACGATGAAACACATAAATTGCATCGGAATTAAATATAAGAGTTACAATGCCGACTTAGGTACAGGAAGACTGAGTCTTTCTACTGTCTATGCTTTGAGCGTTTCCTGTGTAATCAGTTTTACTTTTTGATGCACTTCTGCAGGTTTACTGTATCCCTTGGACCTTCACAGTGACGATGAAACACATAAATTGCCTCTAAATTAAATATAAGAGACACAATGCCGACTTCAGTACAAGAAAACTGAGTCTTCTCAGGGTCTATGTTTGACCGCTTCCTGTGTCACCAGTTTTATATTCCGATGCACCTCTGCAGGTTTACTCTATCCCTTGGACCTTCCCATTGACGACGAAACAAGAAATTGCATCGTATTTAAATATAAGAGACACAATGGCTTCTTAATCACAGGAAGACTGAGTATTCCTACTGTCTACGATTTGATCGTTTCCTGTGTCACCAGTTTTTCATTTCGATGTCCCTCCGCACGTTTACTGTATCCATTGGACCTTCACATTGACGATGAAACACAGAAATTGCATCGGAATTAAATATCAGAGACACAATGCCGACATAAGAACAGGAATGCTGAGTCTTCCTACTGTCTATGTTTTGAGCATTTCCTGTGTCACCAGTTTTACATTCCGATGCACCTCTGCAAGTTTACTGTATCCCTTGTATCTTCCAATTGACGATGACTCAATGAAATTGCATTGGAATTAAATATAAGAGACGCAATGCCGACTTAAGTACAGGAAGATTGAGTCTTAATACTGTCTATGTTTTGAGCGTTTCCTGCGTCACCAATTTAAATTCCGATGCACCTCTGCAGGTTTACTGTATCCATGGGACCTTCCCATTGGCGATGAAACACAGAAATTGCATCGGAATTAAATATAAGAGACACAACGCCGACTTAAGTACAAGAAAACTGAGTCTCATTACGGTCTATGTTTTGAGCGTTTCCAGTGTCACCAGTCTTACATTCCGATGCACCTCTGCAGGTTTACTGTGTCCCTTGGACCTTCCCATTGGCGATGAAACACAGAAATTGCACCGCAATTAAATATAAGAGACACAATGACGTCTTAAGTAGAGGAAGACTGAGGCTTCCTACTGTCTATGTTTTGAGCGTTTCCTGTGTCACCAGTTTTACATTCCGATGCACCTCTGCATGGTTACTGTATCCCTTGGACCTTCCCATTGACGATGAAACACAGAAATTGCATCGGAATTAACTATAAGATACATAATGCCGACTTAACTACAGAAGGACTGAGTCTTCCTACTGTCTATGTTTTGAGCGTTTCCTGTGTCGCCAGTAATACATTCCGATGCACCTATGCAGGTCTACAGTATCCCTTGGACCTTCATAGTGACGATGAAACACAGAAATTGCATCGGAATTAAATATAAGACACACAATGTCGACTTAAGTACAGAAAGACTGAGTCTTCCTACTCTCTATGTTTTGAGCGTTTCCTGTGTCACCAGTTTAACATTCCGATGCACCTCTGCAGGTTTACGGTATCCATTGGACCTTCCCATTGACGATGAAACACAAAAACTGCATCGGAATTCAATATAAGAGACACAATGCCGACTTAAGTACAGGAAGATTGAGTCTTCCTACTGTCAATGTTTGAGCGTTTCCTGTTTCAACAGTTTTACATTCCGATGCACCTCTGCAGTTTTACTGTATCCATTGGACCTTCCCATTGACGATGAAACACAGAAAATGCATCGGAATTAAATGTAGGAGACACAATGTCGACTTAAGTACAGGAAGACTGAGTCTTCCTACTGTCTATGTTTTGAGCGTTTCCTGTGTCACCAGTTATACATTCCGATCCACCTCTGCGGGTTTACTGTATCCATTGGACCTTCCCTTTGACGACGAAGCACAGAAATTGCATCGGAATTAAATATAAGAGACACAACGCCGACTTAAGTACAAGAAAACAGAGTCTTCTTACGGTCTATGATTTGAGCGTTTCCTGTGTCACCATTTTTACATTCCAATGCACCTCTGCAGGTTTACTATATACCTTGGACCTTCCCATTGACGAAAAAACACAGAAATTGCATCGGAATTAAATATAAGAGTTAGAATGCCGACTTAGGTACAGGAAGACTGAGTCTTCCTACTGTCTATGCTTTGAGCGTTTCCTGTGTCATCAGTTTTACTTTTTGATGCACTTCTGCAGGTTTACTGTTTCCCTTGGACCTTCACAGTGACGATGAAACACATAAATTGCATCTAAATTAAATATAAGAGACACAATGCCGACATAAGAACAGGAATGCTGAGTCTTCCTACTGTCTATGTTTTGAGCATTTCCTGTGTCACCAGTTTTACATTCCGATGCACCTCTGCAAGTTTACTGTATTCCTTGGATCTTCCAATTGACGATGACTCAATGAAATTGCATCGGAATTAAATATAAGAGACGCAATGCCGACTTAAGTACAGGAAGATTGAGTCTTAATACTGTCTATGTTTTGAGCGTTTCCTGCGTCACCAATTTAAATTCCGATGCACCTCTGCAGGTTTACTGTATCCATTGGACCTTCCCATTGGCGATGAAACACATAAATTGCATCGGAATTAAATATAAGAGACACAACGCCGACTTAAGTACAAGAAAACTGAGTCTCCTTACGGTCTATGTTTTGAGCGTTTCCAGTGTCACCAGTCTTACATTCCGATGCACCTCTGCAGGTTTACTGTGTCCCTTGGACCTTCCCATTGGCGATGAAACACAGAAATTGCACCGCAATTAAATATAAGAGACACAATGACGTCTTAAGTAGATTAAGACTGAGTCTTCCTACTGTCTATGTTTTGAGCGTCTCCTGTGTCACCAGTTTTACATTCCGATGCACCTCTGCATGGTTACTGTATCCCTTGGACCTTCCCATTGACGATGAAACACAGAAATTGCATCGGAATTAAATATAAGAGACATAATGCCGACTTAACTACAGAAGGACTGAGTCTTCCTACTGTCTATGTTTTGAGCGTTTCCTGTGTCGCCAGTTATACATTCCGATGCACCTATGCAGGTCTACAGTATCCCTTGGACCTTCATAGTGACGATGAAACACAGAAATTGCATCAGAATTAAATATAAGACACACAATGTCGACTTAAGTACAGAAAGACTGAGTCTTCCTACTCTCTATGTTTTGAGCGTTTCCTGTGTCACCAGTTTTACATTCCGATGCACCTCTGCAGGTTTACGGTATCCATTGGATCTTCCCATTGACGATGAAACACAAAAACTGCATCGGAATTCAATATAAGAGACACAATGCCGACTTAAGTACAGGAAGATTGAGTCTTCCTACTGTCAATGTTTGACCGTTTCCTGTTTCAACAGTTTTACATTCCGATGCACCTCTGCAGTTTTACTGTATCCATTGGACCTTCCCATTGACGATGAAACACAGAAAATGCATCTGAATTAAATGTAAGAGACACAATGCTGACTTAGGTACAGGAAGACTCAGTCTTCCTACTGTCTATGCTTTGAGCGTTTCCTGTGTCATCAGTTTTACTTTTTGATGCACTTCTGCAGGTTTACTGTTTCCCTTGGACCTTCACAGTGACGATGAAACACATAAATTGCATCTAAATTAAATATAAGAGACACAATGCCGACTTCAGTACAAGAAACCTGAGTCTTCTCAGGGTCTATGTTTGACCGCTTCCTGTGTCACCAGTTTTACATTCCGATGCACCTCTGCCGGTTTACTCTATCCCTTGGACCTTCCCATTGACGACGAAACAAGAAATTGCATCGTATTTAAATATAAGAGACACAATGCCGTCTTAAGCACAGGAAGACTGAGTATTCCTACTATCTACGATTTGATCGTTTCCTGTGTCACCACCTTTTCATTTCGATGTCCCTCCGCACGTTTACTGTATCCATTGGACCTTCACATTGACGATGAAACACAGAAAATGCATCGGAATTAAATATAAGAGACACAATGCCGACATAAGAACAGGAATGCTGAGTCTTCCTACTGTCTATGTTTTGAGCATTTCCTGTGTCACCAGTTTTACATTCCGATGCACCTCTGCAGGTTTACTGTATCCATCGGACCTTCCAATTGACGATGAACACAGAAATTACATCGGAATTAAATATAAGAGACACAACGCCGACTTAAGTACAAGAAAACTGAGTCTCCTTACGGTCTACGTTTTGAGCGTTTCCAGTGTCACCAGTTTTACATTCCGATGCACGTCTGCAGGTTTACTGTGTCCCTTGGACCTTCCCATTGGCGATGAAACACAGAAATTGCATCGGAATTAAATATAAGTGACACAATGACGGCTTAAGTACAGGAAGACAAAGTCTTCCAACTGTCTATGTTTTGAGCGTTTCCTGTGTCACCAGTTTTACATTCCCATGCACCTCTGCAGGTTTTCCTGTATCCCTTGGACCTACAAAGTGACGATGAAACACAGAAATAGCATCGGAATTAAATATAAGAGACACAATGCCGACTTAAGTACAGGAAGACTGAGCCTTCCTACTGTCTATGTTTTGAGCGTCTCCTGTGTCACCAGTTTTACATTCCGATGCACCTCTGCATGGTTACTGTATCCCCTGGACCTTCCCATTGACGATGAAACACAGAAATTGCATCGGAATTAAATATAAGAGACATAATGCCGACTTAAGTACAGAAGGACTGAGTCTTCCTACTGTCTATGTTTTGAGCGTTTCCTGTGTCGCCAGTTATACATTCCGATGCACCTATGCAGGTCTACAGTATCCCTCGGACCTTCATAGTGACGATGAAACACAGAAATTGCATCGGAATTAAATATAAGACACACAATGTCGACTTAAGTACAGAAGGACTGAGTCTTCCTACTGTCTATGTTTTGAGCGTTTCCTGTGTCACCAGTTATACATTCCGATCCACCTCTGCAGGTTTACTGTATCCATTGGACCTTCCCATTGACGACGAAGCACAGAAATTGCATCGGAATTAAATATAAGAGACACAACGCCGACTTAAGTACAAGAAAACAGAGTCTTCTTACGGTCTATGATTTGAGCGTTCCCTGTCTCACCATATTTACATTCCAATGCACCTCTGCAGGTTTACTATATACGTTGGACCTTCCCATTGACGAAAAAACACAGAAATTGCATCGGAATTAAATATAAGAGATGCAATGCCGACTTAGGTACAGGAAGACTGAGTCTTCCTACTGTCTATGCTTTGAGCGTTTCCTGTGTCATCAGTTTTACTTCTTGATGCACTTCTGCAGGTTTACTGTATCCCTTGGACCTTCACAGTGACGATGAAACACATACATTGCATCTAAATTAAATATAAGAGACACAATGCCGACTTCAGTACAAGAAACTGAGTCTTCTCAGGGTCTATGTTTGACCGCTTCCTGTGTCACCAGTTTTACATTCCGATGCACCTCTGCAGGTTTACTCTATCCCTTGGACGTTCCCATTGACGATGAAACAAGAAATTGCATCGGATTTAAATATAAGAGACACAATGCGGTCTTAAGCACAGGAAGACTGAGTATTCCTACTGTCTACGTTTTGATCGTCTCCTGTGTCACCAGTTTTTCATTTCGATGTCCAGCCGCACGTTTACTGTATCCATTGGACCTTCCCATTGACGATGAAACACAGAAATTGCATCGGAATTAAATATAAGAGACACAATGCCGACATAAGAACAGGAATGCTGAGTCTTCCTACTGTCTATGTTTTGAGCATTTCCTGTGTCACAAGTTTTACATTCCGATGCACCTCTGCAAGTTTACTGCATCCCTTGGATCTTCCAATTGACGATGAAACAAAGAAATTGCATCGGAATTAAATATAAGAGACACAATGCCGACTTAAGTACAGGAAGATTGAGTCTTAATACTGTCTATGTTTTGAGCGTTTCCTGCGTCACCAATTTAAATTCCGATGCACCTCTGCTGGTTTACTGTTTCCATTGGACCTTCCCATTGACGGTGAAACACAGAAATTACATCGGAATTAAATATAAGAGACACAACGCCGACTTAAGTACAAGAAAACTGAGTCTTCTTACGGTCTATGTTTTGAGCGTTTCCAGTGTCACCAGTCTGACATTCCGATGCACCTCTGCAGGTTTACTGTGTCCCTTGGACTTTCCCATTGGCGATGAAACATAGAAATTGCACCGCAATTAAATATAAGAGACACAATGACGTCTTAAGTAGAGGAAGACTGAGTCTTCCTACTGTCTATGTTTTGAGCGTTTCCTGTGTCACCAGTTTTACATTCCGATGCACCTCTGCAGGTTTGATGTATCCCTTGCACCTTCCCATTGACAATGAAAAACAGAAATTACATCGGAATTAAATATAACAGACACAATGCCGACTTAAGTACAGGAAGACTGAGTCTTACTACTGTCTATGTTTTGAGCGTTTCCTGTGTCACCAGTTTTACATTCCGATGCACCTCTGCAGGTTTACTGTATCCCTTTGACCTTCCCATTGACGATGAATCACAGAAATTGCATTTGAATTAAATATAACAGACACAATGCCGACTTTAGTACAGGAAGATTGAGTCCTCCTACTGTCTATTCTTTGAGCGTTTCCTGCGTCACCAGTTTTACATTCCGATGCACTTCTGCAGGTTTACTGTATACATCGGACCTACCAATTGACGATGAAACACAGAAATTACATCGGAATTAAATATAAGAGACACAACTCCGTCTTAAGTACAAGAAAACTGAGTCTCCCTACGGTCTACGTTTTGAGCGTTTCCAGTGTCACCAGTTTTACATTCCGATGCACCTCTGCAGGTTTACTGTGTCCCTTGGACCTTCCCATTGGCGATGAATAACAGAAATTGCATCGGAATTAAATATAAGAGACACAATGACGGCTTAAGTACAGGAAGACAAGGTCTTCCAACTGTCTATGTTTTGAGCGTTTCCTGTGTCACCAGTTTTACATTCCCATGCTCCTCTGCAGGTTTTCCTGTATCCCTTGGACCTACAAAGTGACGATGAAACACAGAAATAGCATCGGAATTAAATATAAGAGACACAATGCCGACTTAAGTACAGGAAGACTGAGCCTTCCTACTGTCTATGCTTTGAGCGTGTCCTGTGTCACCAGTTTTACATTCCTATGCACCTCTGCAGGTTTACTGTATCCATTGGAACTTCCCATGGACGATGAAACACAGAAATTACATCGGAATTAAATATAAGGGACACAATGACGTCTTAAGTACAGGAAGACAGAGTCTTCCAACTGTCTATGTTTTGAGCGTTTCCTGTGACACCAGTTATACATTCCGATGCACCTATGCAGGTCTACAGTATCCCTCGGACCTTCATAGTGACGATGAAACACAGAAATTGCATCGGAATTAAATATAAGAGTTACAATGCCGACTTAGGTACAGGAAGACTGAGTCTTCCTACTGTCTAAGCTTTGAGCGTTTCCTGTGTCATCAGTTTTACTTTTTGATGCACTTCTGCAGGTTTACTGTATCCCTTGGACCTTCACAGTGACGATGAAACACATAAATTGCATCTAAATTAAATATAAGAGACACAATGCCGATTTCAGTACAAGAAAACTGAGTCTTCTCAGGGTCTATGTTTGACCGCTTCCTGTGTCACCAGTTTTATATTCCGATGCACCTCTGCAGGTTTACTCTATCCCTTGGACCTTCCCATTGACGACGAAACAAGAAATTGCATCGTATTTAAATATAAGAGACACAATGCCGTCTTAAGCACAGGAAGACTGAGTATTCCTACTGTCTACGATTTGATCGTTTCCTGTGTCACCAGTTTTTCATTTCGATGTCCCTCCGCACGTTTACTGTATCCATTGGACCTTCACATTGACGATGAAGCACAGAAATTGCATCGGAATTAAATATAAGAGACACAATGCCGACATAAGAACAGGAATGCTGAGTCTTCCAACTGTCTATGTTTTGAGCATTTCCTGTGTCACCAGTTTTACATTCCGATGCACCTCTGCAAGTTTACTGTATCCCTTGGATATTCCAATTGACGATGAATCAATGAAATTGCATCGGAATTAAATATAAGAGACGCAATGCCGACTTAAGTACAGGAAGATTGAGTCTTAATACTGTCTATGTTTTGAGCGTTTCCTGCGTCACCAATTTAAATTCCGATGCACTTCTGCAGGTTTACTGTATCCATTGGACCTTCCCATTGGCGATGAAACACAGAAATTGCATCGGAATTAAATATAAGAGACACAACGCCGACTTAAGTACAAGAAAACTGAGTCTCCTTACGGTCTATGTTTTGAGCGTTTCCAGTGTCACCAGTCTTACATTCCGATGCACCTCTGCAGGTTTACTGTGTCCCTTGGACCTTCCCATTGGCGATGAAACACAGAAATTGCACCGCAATTAAATATAAGAGACACAATGACGTCTTAAGTAGAGGAAGACTGAGTCTTCCTACTGTCTATGTTTTGAGCGTCTCCTGTGTCACCAGTTTTACATTCCGATGCACCTCTGCATGGTTACTGTATCCCTTGGACCTTCCCATTGACGATGAAACACAGAAATTGCATCGGAATTAAATATAAGAGACATAATGCCGACTTAACTACAGAAGGACTGAGTCTTCCTACTGTCTATGTTTTGAGCGTTTCCTGTGTCGCCAGTTATACATTCCGATGCACCTATGCAGGTCTACAGTATCCCTTGGACCTTCATAGTGACGATGAAACACAGAAATTGCATCGGAATTAAATATAAGACACACAATGTCGACTTAAGTACAGAAAGACTGAGTCTTCCTACTCTCTATGTTTTGAGCGTTTCCTGTGTCACCAGTTTTACATTCCGATGCACCTCTGCAGGTTTACGGTATCCATTGGACCTTCCCATTGACGATGAAACACAAAAACTGCATCGGAATTCAATATAAGAGACACAATGCCGACTTAAGTACAGGAAGATTGAGTCTTCCTACTGTCAATGTTTGAGCGTTTCCTGTTTCAACAGTTTTACATTCCGATCCACCTCTGCAGGTTCACTGTATCCATTGCACCTTCCCTTTGACGACGAAGCACAGAAATTGCATCGGAATTAAATATAAGAGACACAACGCCGACTTAAGTACAAGAAAACAGAGTCTTCTTACGGTCTATGATTTGAGCGTTTCCTGTGTCACCATTTTTACATTCCAATGCACCTCTGCAGGGTTACTATATACCTTGGACCTTCCCATTGACGAAAAAACACAGAAATTGCATCGGAATTAAATATAAGAGTTAGAATGCCGACTTAGGTACAGGAAGACTGAGTCTTCCTACTGTCTATGCTTTGAGCGTTTCCTGTGTCATCAGTTTTACTTTTTGATGCACTTCTGCAGGTTTACTGTTTCCCTTGGACCTTCACAGTGACGATGAAACACATAAATTGCATCTAAATTAAATATAAGAGACACAATGTCGACTTCAGTACAAGAAACCTGAGTCTTCTCAGGGTCTATGTTTGACCGCTTCCTGTGTTACCAGTTTTACATTCCGATGCACCTATGCAGGTTTACTCTATCCCTTGGACCTTCCCATTGACGACGAAACAAGAAATTGCATCGTATTTAAATATAAGAGACACAATGCCGTCTTAAGCACAGGAAGACTGAGTATTCCTACTATCTACGATTTGATCGTTTCCTGTGTCACCACTTTTTCATTTCGATGTCCCTCCGCACGTTTACTGTATCCATTGGACCTTCACATTGACGATGAAACACAGAAAATGCATCGGAATTAAATATAAGAGACATAATGCCGACATAAGAAAAGGAATGCTGAGTCTTCCTACTCTCTATGTTTTGAGCATTTCCTGTGTCACCAGTTTTACATTCCGATGCACCTCTGCAGGTTTACTGTATCCATCGGACCTTCCAATTGACGATGAACACAGAAATTACATCGGAATTAAATATAAGACACACAACGCCGACTTAAGTACAAGAAAACTGAGTCTCCTTACGGTCTACGTTTTGAGCGTCTCCTGTGTCACCAGTTTTACATTCCGATGCACCTCTGCATGGTTACTGTATCCCTTGGACCTTCCCATTGACGATGAAACATAGAAATTGCATCGGAATTAAATATAAGAGACACAATGCCGACTTAAGTACAGAAGGACTGAGTCTTCCTACTGTCTATGTTTTGAGCGTTTCCTGTGTCGCCAGTTATACATTCCGATGCACCTATGCAGGTCTACAGTATCCCTTGGACCTTCATAGTGACGATGAAACACAGAAATTGCATCGGAATTAAATATAAGACACACAATGTCGACTTAAGTACAGAAAGACTGAGTATTCCTACTCTCTATGTTTTGAGCGTTTCCTGTGTCACCAGTTTTACATTCCGATGCACCTCTGCAGGTTTACTGTGTCCCTTGGACCTTCCCATTGGCGATGAAACACAGAAATTGCATCGGAATTAAATATAAGTGACACAATGCCGACTTAAGTACAGGAAGACTGAGTCTTACTACTGTCTATGGTTTGAGCGTTTCCTGTGTCACCAGTTTTACATTCCGATGCACCTCTGCAGGTTTACTGTATCCATCGGACCTTCCAATTGACGATGAACACAGAAATTACATCGGAATTAAATA
The DNA here is from genome assembly GCF_023898315.1 of Schistocerca nitens. Classification (NCBI taxonomy): domain Eukaryota; kingdom Metazoa; phylum Arthropoda; class Insecta; order Orthoptera; family Acrididae; genus Schistocerca; species Schistocerca nitens. Next base: position 3,225,569 of record NC_064618.1, on the reverse strand, counting down.
TAAGAGACACAACGCCGACTTAAGTACAAGAAAACTGAGTCTCCTTACGGTCTACGTTTTGAGCGTTTCCAGTGTCACCAGTTTTACATTCCGATGCACGTCTGCAGGTTTACTGTGTCCCTTGGACCTTCCCATTGGCGATGAAACACAGAAATTGCATGGGAATTAAATATAAGTGACACAATGACGGCTTAAGTACAGGAAGACAAAGTCTTCCAACTGTCTATGTTTTGAGCGTTTCCTGTGTCACCAGTTTTACATTCCCATGCACCTCTGCAGGTTTTCCTGTATCCCTTGGACCTACAAAGTGACGATGAAACACAGAAATAGCATCGGAATTAAATATAAGAGACACAATGCCGACTTAAGTACAGGAAGACTGAGCCTTCCTACTGTCTATGTTTTGAGCGTCTCCTGTGTCACCAGTTTCACATTCCGATGCACCTCTGCATGGTTACTGTAACCCCTGGACCTTCCCATTGACGATGAAACACAGAAATTGCATCGGAATTAAATATAAGAGACATAATGCCGACTTAAGTACAGAAGGACTGAGTCTTCCTACTGTCTATGTTTTGAGCGTTTCCTGTGTCGCCAGTTATACATTCCGATGCACCTATGCAGGTCTACAGTATCCCTCGGACCTTCATAGTGACGATGAAACACAGAAATTGCATCGGAATTAAATATAAGACACACAATGTCGACTTAAGTACAGAAGGACTGAGTCTTCCTACTGTCTATGTTTTGAGCGTTTCCTGTGTCACCAGTTATACATTCCGATCCACCTCTGCAGGTTTACTGTATCCATTGGACCTTCCCATTGACGACGAAGCACAGAAATTGCATCGGAATTAAATATAAGAGACACAACGCCGACTTAAGTACAAGAAAACAGAGTCTTCTTACGGTCTATGTTTTGAGCGTTTCCAGTGTCACCAGTCTGACATTCCGATGCACCTCTGCAGGTTTACTGTGTCCCTTGGACCTACCCATTGGCGATGAAACATAGAAATTGCACCGCAATTACATATAAGAGACACAATGACGTCTTAAGTAGAGGAAGACTGAGTCTTCCTACTGTCTATGATTTGAGCGTTTCCTGTCTCACCATTTTTACATTCCAATGCACCTCTGCAGGTTTACTATATACGTTGGACCTTCCCATTGACGAAAAAACACAGAAATTGCATCGGAATTAAATATAAGAGATACAATGCCGACTTAGGTACAGGAAGACTGAGTCTTCCTACTGTCTATGCTTTGAGCGTTTCCTGTGTCATCAGTTTTACTTCTTGATGCACTTCTGCAGGTTTACTGTATCCCTTGGACCTTCATAGTGACGATGAAACACATACATTGCATCTAAATTAAATATAAGAGACACAATGCCGACTTCAGTACAAGAAACTGAGTCTTCTCAGGGTCTATGTTTGACCGCTTCCTGTGTCACCAGTTTTACATTCCGATGCACCTCTGCAGGTTTACTCTATCCCTTGGACGTTCCCATTGACGACGATACAAGAAATTGCATCGGATATAAATATAAGAGACACAATGCGGTCTTAAGCACAGGAAGACTGAGTATTCCTACTGTCTACGTTTTGATCGTCTCCTGTGTCACCAGTTTTTCATTTCGATGTCCAGCCGCACGTTTACTGTATCCATTGGACCTTCCCATTGACGATGAAACACAGAAATTGCATCGGAATTAAATATAAGAGACACAATGCCGACATAAGAACAGGAATGCTGAGTCTTCCTACTGTCTATGTTTTGAGCATTTCCTGTGTCACAAGTTTTACATTCCGATGCACCTCTGCAAGTTTACTGTATCCCTTGGATCTTCCAATTGACGATGAAACAAAGAAATTGCATCGGAATTAAATATAAGAGACACAATGCCGACTTAAGTACAGGAAGATTGAGTCTTAATACTGTCTATGTTTTGAGCGTTTCCTGCGTCACCAATTTAAATTCCGATGCACCTCTGCTGGTTTACTGTTTCCATTGGACCTTCCCATTGACGGTGAAACACAGAAATTACATCGGAATTAAATATAAGAGACACAACGCCGACTTAAGTACAAGAAAACTGAGTCTTCTTACGGTCTATGTTTTGAGCGTTTCCAGTGTCACCAGTCTGACATTCCGATGCACCTCTGCAGGTTTACTGTGTCCCTTGGACCTACCCATTGGCGATGAAACATAGAAATTGCACCGCAATTACATATAAGAGACACAATGACGTCTTAAGTAGAGGAAGACTGAGTCTTCCTACTGTCTATGTTTTGAGCGTTTCCTGTGTCACCAGTTTTACATTCCGATGCACCTCTGCAGGTTTGATGTATCCCTTGCACCTTCCCATTGACAATGAAAAACAGAAATTACATCGGAATTAAATATAACAGACACAATGCCGACTTAAGTACAGGAAGACTGAGTCTTACTACTGTCTATGTTTTGAGCGTTTCCTGTGTCACCAGTTTTACATTCCGATGCACCTCTGCAGGTTTACTGTATCCCTTTGACCTTCCCATTGACGATGAATCACAGAAATTGCATTTGAATTAAATATAACAGACACAATGCCGACTTTAGTACAGGAAGATTGAGTCCTCCTACTGTCTATTCTTTGAGCGTTTCCTGCGTCACCAGTTTTACATTCCGATGCACTTCTGCAGGTTTACTGTATACATCGGACCTACCAATTGACGATGAAACACAGAAATTACATCGGAATTAAATATAAGAGACACAACTCCGTCTTAAGTACAAGAAAACTGAGTCTCCCTACGGTCTACGTTTTGAGCGTTTCCAGTGTCACCAGTTTTACATTCCGATGCACCTCTGCAGGTTTACTGTGTCCCTTGGACCTTCCCATTGGCGATGAATAACAGAAATTGCATCGGAATTAAATATAAGAGACACAATGACGGCTTAAGTACAGGAAGACAAGGTCTTCCAACTGTCTATGTTTTGAGCGTTTCCTGTGTCACCAGTTTTACATTCCCATGCACCTCTGCAGGTTTTCCTGTATCCCTTGGACCTACAAAGTGACGATGAAACACAGAAATAGCATCGGAATTAAATATAAGAGACACAATGCCGACTTAAGTACAGGAAGACTGAGCCTTCCTACTGTCTATGCTTTGAGCGTGTCCTGTGTCACCAGTTTTACATTCCTATGCACCTCTGCAGGTTTACTGTATCCATTGGAACTTCCCATGGACGATGAAACACAGAAATTACATCGGAATTAAATATAAGGGACACAATGACGTCTTAAGTACAGGAAGACAGAGTCTTCCAACTGTCTATGTTTTGAGCGTTTCCTGTGACACCAGTTATACATTCCGATGCACCTATGCAGGTCAACAGTATCCCTCGGACCTTCATAGTGACGATGAAACACAGAAATTGCATCGGAATTAAATATAAGAGTTACAATGCCGACTTAGGTACAGGAAGACTGAGTCTTCCTACTGTCTATGCTTTGAGCGTTTCCTGTGTCATCAGTTTTACTTTTTGATGCACTTCTGCAGGTTTACTGTATCCCTTGGACCTTCACAGTGACGATGAAACACATAAATTGCATCTAAATTAAATATAAGAGACACAATGCCGATTTCAGTACAAGAAAACTGAGTCTTCTCAGGGTCTATGTTTGACCGCTTCCTGTGTCACCAGTTTTATATTCCGATGCACCTCTGCAGGTTTACTCTATCCCTTGGACCTTCCCATTGACGACGAAACAAGAAATTGCATCGTATTTAAATATAAGAGACACAATGCCGTCTTAAGCACAGGAAGACTGAGTATTCCTACTGTCTACGATTTGATCGTTTCCTGTGTCACCAGTTTTTCATTTCGATGTCCCTCCGCACGTTTACTGTATCCATTGGACCTTCACATTGACGATGAAGCACAGAAATTGCATCGGAATTAAATATAAGAGACACAATGCCGACATAAGAACAGGAATGCTGAGTCTTCCTACTGTCTATGTTTTGAGCATTTCCTGTGTCACCAGTTTTACATTCCGATGCACCTCTGCAAGTTTACTGTATCCCTTGGATATTCCAATTGACGATGAATCAATGAAATTGCATCGGAATTAAATATAAGAGACGCAATGCCGACTTAAGTACAGGAAGATTGAGTCTTAATACTGTCTATGTTTTGAGCGTTTCCTGCGTCACCAATTTAAATTCCGATGCACTTCTGCAGGTTTACTGTATCCATTGGACCTTCCCATTGGCGATGAAACACAGAAATTGCATCGGAATTAAATATAAGAGACACAACGCCGACTTAAGTACAAGAAAACTGAGTCTCCTTACGGTCTATGTTTTGAGCGTTTCCAGTGTCACCAGTCTTACATTCCGATGCACCTCTGCAGGTTTACTGTGTCCCTTGGACCTTCCCATTGGCGATGAAAACAGAAATTGCACCGCAATTAAATATAAGAGACACAATGACGTCTTAAGTAGAGGAAGACTGAGTCTTCCTACTGTCTATGTTTTGAGCGTCTCCTGTGTCACCAGTTTTACATTCCGATGCACCTCTGCATGGTTACTGTATCCCTTGGACCTTCCCATTGACGATGAAACACAGAAATTGCATCGGAATTAAATATAAGAGACATAATGCCGACTTAACTACAGAAGGACTGAGTCTTCCTACTGTCTATGTTTTGAGCGTTTCCTGTGTCGCCAGTTATACATTCCGATGCACCTATGCAGGTCTACAGTATCCCTTGGACCTTCATAGTGACGATGAAACACAGAAATTGCATCGGAATTAAATATAAGACACACAATGTCGACTTAAGTACAGAAAGACTGAGTCTTCCTACTCTCTATGTTTTGAGCGTTTCCTGTGTCACCAGTTTTACATTCCGATGCACCTCTGCAGGTTTACGGTATCCATTGGACCTTCCCATTGACGATGAAACACAAAAACTGCATCGGAATTCAATATAAGAGACACAATGCCGACTTAAGTACAGGAAGATTGAGTCTTCCTACTGTCAATGTTTGAGCGTTTCCTGTTTCAACAGTTTTACATTCCGATCCACCTCTGCAGGTTCACTGTATCCATTGCACCTTCCCTGTGACGACGAAGCACAGAAATTGCATCGGAATTAAATATAAGAGACACAACGCCGTCTTAAGTACAAGAAAACAGAGTCTTCTTACGGTCTATGATTTGAGCGTTTCCTGTGTCACCATTTTTACATTCCAATGCACCTCTGCAGGGTTACTATATACCTTGGACCTTCCCATTGACGAAAAAACACAGAAATTGCATCGGAATTAAATATAAGAGTTACAATGCCGACTTAGGTACAGGAAGACTGAGTCTTCCTACTGTCTATGCTTTGAGCGTTTCCTGTGTCATCAGTTTTACTTTTTGATGCACTTCTGCAGGTTTACTGTTTCCCTTGGACCTTCACAGTGACGATGAAACACATAAATTGCATCTAAATTAAATATAAGAGACACAATGTCGACTTCAGTACAAGAAACCTGAGTCTTCTCAGGGTCTATGTTTGACCGCTTCCTGTGTTACCAGTTTTACATTCCGATGCACCTCTGCAGGTTTACTCTATCCCTTGGACCTTCCCATTGACGACGAAACAAGAAATTGCATCGTATTTAAATATAAGAGACACAATGCCGTCTTAAGCACAGGAAGACTGAGTATTCCTACTATCTACGATTTGATCGTTTCCTGTGTCACCACTTTTTCATTTCGATGTCCCTCCGCACGTTTACTGTATCCATTGGACCTTCACATTGACGATGAACACAGAAATTACATCGGTTATAAATATAAGACACACAACGCCGACTTAAGTACAAGAAAACTGAGTCTCCTTACGGTCTACGTTTTGAGCGTCTCCTGTGTCACCAGTTTTACATTCCGATGCACCTCTGCATGGTTACTGTATCCCTTGGACCTTCCCATTGACGATGAAACATAGAAATTGCATCGGAATTAAATATAAGACACACAACGCCGACTTAAGTACAAGAAAACTGAGTCTCCTTACTGTCTACGTTTTGAGCGTTTCCTGTGTCACCAGTTTTACATTCCGATGCACCTCTGCAGGTTTACTGTATCCATCGGACCTTCCAATTGACGATGAACACAGAAATTACATCGGAATTAAATATAAGAGACACAACGCCGACTTAAGTACAAGAAAACTGAGTCTCCTTACGGTCTACGTTTTGAGCGTTTCCAGTGTCACCAGTTTTACATTCCGATGCACGTCTGCAGGTTTACTGTGTCCCTTGGACCTTCCCATTGGCGATGAAACACAGAAATTGCATGGGAATTAAATATAAGTGACACAATGACGGCTTAAGTACAGGAAGACAAAGTCTTCCAACTGTCTATGTTTTGAGCGTTTCCTGTGTCACCAGTTTTACATTCCCATGCACCTCTGCAGGTTTTCCTGTATCCCTTGGACCTACAAAGTGACGATGAAGCACAGAAATAGCATCGGAATTAAATATAAGAGACTCAATGCCGACTTAAGTACAGGAAGACTGAGCCTTCCTACTGTCTATGTTTTGAGCGTCTCCTGTGTCACCAGTTTTACATTCCGATGCACCTCTGCATGGTTACTGTAACCCCTGGACCTTCCCATTGACGATGAAACACAGAAATTGCATCGGAATTAAATATAAGAGACATAATGCCGACTTAAGTACAGAAGGACTGAGTCTTCCTACTGTCTATGTTTTGAGCGTTTCCTGTGTCGCCAGTTATACATTCCGATGCACCTATGCAGGTCTACAGTATCCCTCGGACCTTCATAGTGACGATGAAACACAGAAATTGCATCGGAATTAAATATAAGACACACAATGTCGACTTAAGTACAGAAGGACTGAGTCTTCCTACTGTCTATGTTTTGAGCGTTTCCTGTGTCACCAGTTATACATTCCGATCCACCTCTGCAGGTTTACTGTATCCATTGGACCTTCCCATTGACGACGAAGCACAGAAATTGCATCGGAATTAAATATAAGAGACACAACGCCGACTTAAGTACAAGAAAACAGAGTCTTCTTACGGTCTATGATTTGAGCGTTTCCTGTCTCACCATTTTTACATTCCAATGCACCTCTGCAGGTTTACTATATACGTTGGACCTTCCCATTGACGAAAAAACACAGAAATTGCATCGGAATTAAATATAAGAGATACAATGCCGACTTAGGTACAGGGAGACTGAGTCTTCCTACTGTCTATGCTTTGAGCGTTTCCCGTGTCATCAGTTTTACTTCTTGATGCACTTCTGCAGGTTTACTGTATCCCTTGGACCTTCATAGTGACGATGAAACACATACATTGCATCTAAATTAAATATAAGAGACACAATGCCGACTTCAGTACAAGAAACTGAGTCTTCTCAGGGTCTATGTTTGACCGCTTCCTGTGTCACCAGTTTTACATTCCGATGCACCTCTGCAGGTTTACTCTATCCCTTGGACGTTCCCATTGACGACGAAACAAGAAATTGCATCGGATTTAAATATAAGAGACACAATGCGGTCTTAAGCACAGGAAGACTGAGTATTCCTACTGTCTACGTTTTGATCGTCTCCTGTGTCACCAGTTTTTCATTTCGATGTATAGCCGCACGTTTACTGTATCCATTGGACCTTCCCATTGACGATGAAACACAGAAATTGCATCGGAATTAAATATAAGAGACACAATGCTGACATAAGAACAGGAATGCTGAGTCTTCCTACTGTCTATGTTTTGAGCATTTCCTGTGTCACAAGTTTTACATTCCGATGCACCTCTGCAAGTTTACTGTATCCCTTGGATCTTCCAATTGACGATGAAACAAAGAAATTGCATCGGAATTAAATATAAGAGACACAATGCCGACTTAAGTACAGGAAGATTGAGTCTTAATACTGTCTATGTTTTGAGCGTTTCCTGCGTCACCAATTTAAATTCCGATGCACCTCTGCTGGTTTACTGTTTCCATTGGACCTTCCCATTGACGGTGCAACACAGAAATTACATCGGAATTAAATATAAGAGACACAACGCCGACTTAAGTACAAGAAAACTGAGTCTTCTTACGGTCTATGTTTTGAGCGTTTCCAGTGTCACCAGTCTGACATTCCGATGCACCTCTGCAGGTTTACTGTGTCCCTTGGACCTACCCATTGGCGATGAAACATAGAAATTGCACCGCAATTAAATATAAGAGACACAATGACGTCTTAAGTAGAGGAAGACTGAGTCTTCCTACTGTCTATGTTTTGAGCGTTTCCTGTGTCACCAGTTTTACATTCCGATGCACCTCTGCAGGTTTGATGTATCCCTTGCACCTTCCCATTGACAATGAAAAACAGAAATTACATCGGAATTAAATATAACAGACACAATGCCGACTTAAGTACAGGAAGACTGAGTCTTACTACTGTCTATGTTTCGAGCGTTTCCTGTGTCACCAGTTTTACATTCCGATGCACCTCTGCAGGTTTACTGTATCCCTTTGACCTTCCCATTGACGATGAATCACAGAAATTGCATTTGAATTAAATATAACAGACACAATGCCGACTTTAGTACAGGAAGATTGAGTCCTCCTACTGTCTATTCTTTGAGCGTTTCCTGCGTCACCAGTTTTACATTCCGATGCACTTCTGCAGGTTTACTGTATACATCGGACCTACCAATTGACGATGGAACACAGAAATTACATCGGAATTAAATATAAGAGACACAACTCCGTCTTAAGTACAAGAAAACTGAGTCTCCCTACGGTCTACGTTTTGAGCGTTTCCAGTGTCACCAGTTTTACATTCCGATGCACCTCTGCAGGTTTACTGTGTCCCTTGGACCTTCCCATTGGCGATGAATAACAGAAATTGCATCGGAATTAAATATAAGAGACACAATGACGGCTTAAGTACAGGAAGACAAGGTCTTCCAACTGTCTATGTTTTGAGCGTTTCCTGTGTCACCAGTTTTACATTCCCATGCACCTCTGCAGGTTTTCCTGTATCCCTTGGACCTACAAAGTGACGATGAAACACAGAAATAGCATCGGAATTAAATATAAGAGACACAATGCCGACTTAAGTACAGGAAGACTGAGCCTTCCTACTGTCTATGCTTTGAGCGTGTCCTGTGTCACCAGTTTTACATTCCTATGCACCTCTGCAGGTTTACTGTATCCATTGGAACTTCCCATGGACGATGAAACACAGAAATTACATCGGAATTAAATATAAGGGACACAATGACGTCTTAAGTACAGGAAGACAGAGTCTTCCAACTGTCTATGTTTTGAGCGTTTCCTGTGACACCAGTTATACATTCCGATGCACTTATGCAGGTCTACAGTATCCCTCGGACCTTCATAGTGACGATGAAACACAGAAATTGCATCGGAATTAAATATAAGAGTTACAATGCCGACTTAGGTACAGGAAGACTGAGTCTTCCTACTGTCTATGATTTGAGCGTTTCCTGTGTCATCAGTTTTACTTTTTGATGCACTTCTGCAGGTTTACTGTATCCCTTGGACCTTCACAGTGACGATGAAACACATAAATTGCATCTAAATTAAATATAAGAGACACAATGCCGATTTCAGTACAAGAAAACTGAGTCTTCTCAGGGTCTATGTTTGACCGCTTCCTGTGTCACCAGTTTTATATTCCGATGCACCTCTGCAGGTTTACTCTATCCCTTGGACCTTCCCATTGACGACGAAACAAGAAATTGCATCGTATTTAAATATAAGAGACACAATGCCGTCTTAAGCACAGGAAGACTGAGTATTCCTACTGTCTACGATTTGATCGTTTCCTGTGTCACCAGTTTTTCATTTCGATGTCCCTCCGCACGTTTACTGTATCCATTGGACCTTCACATTGACGATGAAGCACAGAAATTGCATCGGAATTAAATATAAGAGACACAATGCCGACATAAGAACAGGAATGCTGAGTCTTCCTACTGTCTATGTTTTGAGCATTTCCTGTGTCACCAGTTTTACATTCCGATGTACCTCTGCAAGTTTACTGTATCCCTTGGATATTCCAATTGACGATGAATCAATGAAATTGCATCGGAATTAAATATAAGAGACACAACGCCGACTTAAGTACAAGAAAACTGAGTCTCCTTACGGTCTATGTTTTGAGCGTTTCCAATGTCACCAGTCTTACATTCCGATGCACCTCTGCAGGTTTACTGTGTCCCTTGGACCTTCCCATTGGCGATGAAACACAGAAATTGCACCGCAATTAAATATAAGAGACACAATGACGTCTTAAGTAGAGGAAGACTGAGTCTTCCTACTGTCTATGTTTTGAGCGTCTCCTGTGTCACCAGTTTTACATTCCGATGCACCTCTGCATGGTTACTGTATCCCTTGGACCTTCCCATTGACGATGAAACACAGAAATTGCATCGGAATTAAATATAAGAGACATAATGCCGACTTAACTACAGAAGGACTGAGTCTTCCTACTGTCTATGTTTTGAGCGTTTCCTGTGTCGCCAGTTATACATTCCGATGCACCTATGCAGGTCTACAGTATCCCTTGGACCTTCATAGTGACGATGAAACACAGAAATTGCATCGGAATTAAATATAAGACACACAATGTCGACTTAAGTACAGAAAGACTGAGTCTTCCTACTCTCTACGTTTTGAGCGTTTCCAGTGTCACCAGTTTTACATTCCGATGCACGTCTGCAGGTTTACTGTGTCCCTTGGACCTTCCCATTGGCGATGAAACACAGAAATTGCATGGGAATTAAATATAAGTGACACAATGACGGCTTAAGTACAGGAAGACAAAGTCTTCCAACTGTCTATGTTTTGAGCGTTTCCTGTGTCACCAGTTTTACATTCCCATGCACCTCTGCAGGTTTTCCTGTATCCCTTGGACCTACAAAGTGACGATGAAGCACAGAAATAGCATCGGAATTAAATATAAGAGACACAATGCCGACTTAAGTACAGAAGGACTGAGTCTTCCTACTGTCTATGTTTTGAGCGTTTCCTGTGTCGCCAGTTATACATTCCGATGCACCTATGCAGGTCTACAGTATCCCTCGGACCTTCATAGTGACGATGAAACACAGAAATTGCATCGGAATTAAATATAAGACACACAATGTCGACTTAAGTACAGAAGGACTGAGTCTTCCTACTGTCTATGTTTTGAGCGTTTCCTGTGTCACCAGTTATACATTCCGATCCACCTCTGCAGGTTTACTGTATCCATTGGACCTTCCCATTGACGACGAAGCACAGAAATTGCATCGGAATTAAATATAAGAGACACAACGCCGACTTAAGTACAAGAAAACAGAGTCTTCTTACGGTCTATGATTTGAGCGTTTCCTGTCTCACCATTTTTACATTCCAATGCACCTCTGCAGGTTTACTATATACGTTGGACCTTCCCATTGACGAAAAAACACAGAAATTGCATCGGAATTAAATATAAGAGATACAATGCCGACTTAGGTACAGGGAGACTGAGTCTTCCTACTGTCTATGCTTTGAGCGTTTCCTGTGTCATCAGTTTAACTTCTTGATGCACTTCTGCAGGTTTACTGTATCCCTTGGACCTTCATAGTGACGATGAAACACATACATTGCATCTAAATTAAATATAAGAGACACAATGCCGACTTCAGTACAAGAAACTGAGTCTTCTCAGGGTCTATGTTTGACCGCTTCCTGTGTCACCAGTTTTACATTCCGATGCACCTCTGCAGGTTTACTCTATCCCTTGGACGTTCCCATTGACGACGAAACAAGAAATTGCATCGGATTTAAATATAAGAGACACAATGCGGTCTTAAGCACAGGAAGACTGAGTATTCCTACTGTCTACGTTTTGATCGTCTCCTGTGTCACCAGTTTTTCATTTCGATGTATAGCCGCACGTTTACTGTATCCATTGGACCTTCCCATTGACGATGAAACACAGAAATTGCATCGGAATTAAATATAAGAGACACAATGCTGACATAAGAACAGGAATGCTGAGTCTTCCTACTGTCTATGTTTTGAGCATTTCCTGTGTCACAAGTTTTACATTCCGATGCACCTCTGCAAGTTTACTGTATCCCTTGGATCTTCCAATTGACGATGAAACAAAGAAATTGCATCGGAATTAAATATAAGAGACACAATGCCGACTTAAGTACAGGAAGATTGAGTCTTAATACTGTCTATGTTTTGAGCGTTTCCTGCGTCACCAATTTAAATTCCGATGCACCTCTGCTGGTTTACTGTTTCCATTGGACCTTCCCATTGACGGTGAAACACAGAAATTACATCGGAATTAAATATAAGAGACACAACGCCGACTTAAGTACAAGAAAACTGAGTCTTCTTACGGTCTATGTTTTGAGCGTTTCCAGTGTCACCAGTCTGACATTCCGATGCACCTCTGCAGGTTTACTGTGTCCCTTGGACCTACCCATTGGCGATGAAACATAGAAATTGCACCGCAATTAAATATAAGAGACACAATGACGTCTTAAGTAGAGGAAGACTGAGTCTTCCTACTGTCTATGTTTTGAGCGTTTCCTGTGTCACCAGTTTTACATTCCGATGCACCTCTGCAGGTTAGATGTATCCCTTGCACCTTCCCATTGACAATGAAAAACAGAAATTACATCGGAATTAAATATAACAGACACAATGCCGACTTAAGTACAGGAAGACTGAGTCTTACTACTGTCTATGTTTTGAGCGTTTCCTGTGTCACCAGTTTTACATTCCGATGCACCTCTGCAGGTTTACTGTATCCCTTTGACCTTCCCATTGACGATGAATCACAGAAATTGCATTTGAATTAAATATAACAGACACAATGCCGACTTTAGTACAGGAAGATTGAGTCCTCCTACTGTCTATTCTTTGAGCGTTTCCTGCGTCACCAGTTTTACATTCCGATGCACTTCTGCAGGTTTACTGTATACATCGGACCTACCAATTGACGATGAAACACAGAAATTACATCGGAATTAAATATAAGAGACACAACTCCGTCTTAAGTACAAGAAAACTGAGTCTCCCTACGGTCTACGTTTTGAGCGTTTCCAGTGTCACCAGTTTTACATTCCGATGCACCTCTGCAGGTTTACTGTGTCCCTTGGACCTTCCCATTGGCGATGAATAACAGAAATTGCATCGGAATTAAATATAAGAGACACAATGACGGCTTAAGTACAGGAAGACAAGGTCTTCCAACTGTCTATGTTTTGAGCGTTTCCTGTGTCACCAGTTTTACATTCCCATGCACCTCTGCAGGTTTTCCTGTATCCCTTGGACCTACAAAGTGACGATGAAACACAGAAATAGCATCGGAATTAAATATAAGAGACACAATGCCGACTTAAGTACAGGAAGACTGAGCCTTCCTACTGTCTATGCTTTGAGCGTGTCCTGTGTCACCAGTTTTACATTCCTATGCACCTCTGCAGGTTTACTGTATCCATTGGAACTTCCCATGGACGATGAAACACAGAAATTACATCGGAATTAAATATAAGGGACACAATGACGTCTTAAGTACAGGAAGACAGAGTCTTCCAACTGTCTATGTTTTGAGCGTTTCCTGTGACACCAGTTATACATTCCGATGCACTTATGCAGGTCTACAGTATCCCTCGGACCTTCATAGTGACGATGAAACACAGAAATTGCATCGGAATTAAATATAAGAGTTACAATGCCGACTTAGGTACAGGAAGACTGAGTCTTCCTACTGTCTATGCTTTGAGCGTTTCCTGTGTCATCAGTTTTACTTTTTGATGCACTTCTGCAGGTTTACTGTATCCCTTGGACCTTCACAGTGACGATGAAACACATAAATTGCATCTAAATTAAATATAAGAGACACAATGCCGATTTCAGTACAAGAAAACTGAGTCTTCTCAGGGTCTATGTTTGACCGCTTCCTGTGTCACCAGTTTTATATTCCGATGCACCTCTGCAGGTTTACTCTATCCCTTGGACCTTCCCATTGACGACGAAACAAGAAATTGCATCGTATTTAAATATAAGAGACACAATGCCGTCTTAAGCACAGGAAGACTGAGTATTCCTACTGTCTACGATTTGATCGTTTCCTGTGTCACCAGTTTTTCATTTCGATGTCCCTCCGCACGTTTACTGTATCCATTGGACCTTCACATTGACGATGAAGCACAGAAATTGCATCGGAATTAAATATAAGAGACACAATGCCGACATAAGAACAGGAATGCTGAGTCTTCCTACTGTCTATGTTTTGAGCATTTCCTGTGTCACCAGTTTTACATTCCGATGTACCTCTGCAAGTTTACTGTATCCCTTGGATATTCCAATTGACGATGAATCAATGAAATTGCATCGGAATTAAATATAAGAGACACAACGCCGACTTAAGTACAAGAAAACTGAGTCTCCTTACGGTCTATGTTTTGAGCGTTTCCAATGTCACCAGTCTTACATTCCGATGCACCTCTGCAGGTTTACTGTGTCCCTTGGACCTTCCCATTGGCGATGAAACACAGAAATTGCACCGCAATTAAATATAAGAGACACAATGACGTCTTAAGTAGAGGAAGACTGAGTCTTCCTACTGTCTATGTTTTGAGCGTCTCCTGTGTCACCAGTTTTACATTCCGATGCACCTCTGCATGGTTACTGTATCCCTTGGACCTTCCCATTGACGATGAAACACAGAAATTGCATCGGAATTAAATATAAGAGACATAATGCCGACTTAACTACAGAAGGACTGAGTCTTCCTAATGTCTATGTTTTGAGCGTTTCCTGTGTCGCCAGTTATACATTCCGATGCACCTATGCAGGTCTACAGTATCCCTTGGACCTTCATAGTGACGATGAAACACAGAAATTGCATCGGAATTAAATATAAGACACACAATGTCGACTTAAGTACAGAAAGACTGAGTCTTCCTACTCTCTATGTTTTGAGCGTTTCCTGTGTCACCAGTTTTACATTCCGATGCACCTCTGTAGGTTTACGGTATCCATTTGACCTTCCCATTGACGATGAAACACAAAAACTGCATCGGAATTCAATATAAGAGACACAATGCCGACTTAAGTACAGGAAGATTGAGTCTTCCTACTGTCAATGTTTGAGCGTTTCCTGTTTCAACAGTTTTACATTCCGATGCACCTCTGCAGTTTTACTGTATCCATTGGACCTTCCCATTGACGATGAAACACAGAAAATGCATCGGAATTAAATGTAAGAGACACAATGCCGACTTAAGTACAGGAAGACTGAGTCTTCCTACTGTCTATGTTTTGAGCGTTTCCTGTGTCACCAGTTATATATTCCGATCCACCTCTGCAGGTTCACTGTATCCATTGCACCTTCCCTTTGACGACGAAGCACAGAAATTGCATCGGAATTAAATATAAGAGACATAACGCCGACTTAAGTACAAGAAAACAGAGTCTTCTTACGGTCTATGATTTGAGCGTTTCCTGTGTCACCATTTTTACATTCCAATGCACCTCTGCAGGGTTAATATATACCTTGGACCTTCCCATTGACGAAAAAACACAGAAATTGCATCGGAATTAAATATAAGAGTTAGAATGCCGACTTAGGTACAGGAAGACTGAGTCTTCCTACTGTCTATGCTTTGAGCGTTTCCTGTGTCATCAGTTTTACTTTTTGATGCACTTCTGCAGGTTTACTGTTTCCCTTGGACCTTCACAGTGACGATGAAACACATAAATTGCATCTAAATTAAATATAAGAGACACAATGCCGACTTCAGTACAAGAAACCTGAGTCTTCTCAGGGTCTATGTTTGACCGCTTCCTGTGTCACCAGTTTTACATTCCGATGCACCTCTGCAGGTTTACTCTATCCCTTGGACCTTCCCATTGACGACGAAACAAGAAATTGCATCGTATTTAAATTGAGTCTTAATACTGTCTATGTTTTGAGCGTTTCCTGCGTCACCAATTTAAATTCCGATGCACTTCTGCAGGTTTACTGTATCCATTGGACCTTCCCATTGGCGATGAAACACAGAAATTGCATCGGAATTAAATATAAGAGACACAACGCCGACTTAAGTACAAGAAAACTGAGTCTCCTTACGGTCTATGTTTTGAGCGTTTCCAGTGTCACCAGTCTTACATTCCGATGCACCTCTGCAGGTTTACTGTGTCCCTTGGACCTTCCCATTGGCGATGAAACACAGAAATTGCACCGCAATTAAATATAAGAGACACAATGACGTCTTAAGTAGAGGAAGACTGAGTCTTCCTACTGTCTATGTTTTGAGCGTCTCCTGTGTCACCAGTTTTACATTCCGATGCACATCTGCATTGTTACTGTATCCCTTGGACCTTCCCATTGACGATGAAACACAGAAATTGCATCGGAATTAAATATAAGAGACATAATGCCGACTTAACTACAGAAGGACTGAGTCTTCCTACTGTCTATGTTTTGAGCGTTTCCTGTGTCGCCAGTTATACATTCCGATGCACCTATGCAGGTCTACAGTATCCCTTGGACCTTCATAGTGACGATGAAACACAGAAATTGCATCGGAATTAAATATAAGACACACAATGTCGACTTAAGTACAGAAAGACTGAGTCTTCCTACTCTCTATGTTTTGAGCGTTTCCTGTGTCACCAGTTTTACATTCCGATGCACCTCTGCAGGTTTACGGTATCCATTGGACCTTCCCATTGACGATGAAACACAAAAACTGCATCGGAATTCAATATAAGAGACACAATGCCGACTTAAGTACAGGAAGATTGAGTCTTCCTACTGTCAATGTTTGAGCGTTTCCTGTTTCAACAGTTTTACATTCCGATGCACCTCTGCAGTTTTACTGTATCCATTGGACCTTCCCATTGACGTTGAAACACAGAAAATGCATCGGAATTAAATGTAAGAGACACAATGCCGACTTAAGTACAGGAAGACTGAGTCTTCCTACTGTCTATGTTTTGAGCGTTTCCTGTGTCACCAGTTATACATTCCGATCCACCTCTGCAGGTTCACTGTATCCATTGCACCTTCCCTTTGACGACGAAGCACAGAAATTGCATCGGAATTAAATATAAGAGACATAACGCCGACTTAAGTACAAGAAAACAGAGTCTTCTTACGGTCTATGATTTGAGCGTTTCCTGTGTCACCATTTTTACATTCCAATGCACCCCTGCAGGGTTACTATATACCTTGGACCTTCCCATTGAAGAAAAAACACAGAAATTGCATCGGAATTAAATATAAGAGTTAGAATGCCGACTTAGGTACAGGAAGACTGAGTCTTCCTACTGTCTATGCTTTGAGCGTTTCCTGTGTCATCAGTTTTACTTTTTGATGCACTTCTGCAGGTTTACTGTTTCCCTTGGACCTTCACAGTGACGATGAAACACATAAATTGCATCTAAATTAAATATAAGAGACACAATGCCGACTTCAGTACAAGAAACCTGAGTCTTCTCAGGGTCTATGTTTGACCGCTTCCTGTGTCACCAGTTTTACATTCCGATGCACCTCTGCAGGTTTACTCTATCCCTTGGACCTTCCCATTGACGACGAAACAAGAAATTGCATCGTATTTAAATTGAGTCTTAATACTGTCTATGTTTTGAGCGTTTCCTGCGTCACCAATTTAAATTCCGATGCACTTCTGCAGGTTTACTGTATCCATTGGACCTTCCCATTGGCGATGAAACACAGAAATTGCATCGGAATTAAATATAAGAGACACAACGCCGACTTAAGTACAAGAAAACTGAGTCTCCTTACGGTCTATGTTTTGAGCGTTTCCAGTGTCACCAGTCTTACATTCCGATGCACCTCTGCAGGTTTACTGTGTCCCTTGGACCTTCCCATTGGCGATGAAACACAGAATTTGCACCGCAATTAAATATAAGAGACACAATGACGTCTTAAGTAGAGGAAGACTGAGTCTTCCTACTGTCTATGTTTTGAGCGTCTCCTGTGTCACCAGTTTTACATTCCGATGCACCTCTGCATGGTTACTGTATCCCTTGGACCTTCCCATTGACGATGAAACACAGAAATTGCATCGGAATTAAATATAAGAGACATAATGCCGACTTAACTACAGAAGGACTGAGTCTTCCTACTGTCTATGATTTGAGCGTTTCCTGTGTCGCCAGTTATACATTCCGATGCACCTATGCAGGTCTACAGTATCCCTTGGACCTTCATAGTGACGATGAAACACAGAAATTGCATCGGAATTAAATATAAGACACACAATGTCGACTTAAGTACAGAAAGACTGAGTCTTCCTACTCTCTATGTTTTGAGCGTTTCCTGTGTCACCAGTTTTACATTCCGATGCACCTCTGCAGGTTTACGGTATCCATTGGACCTTCCCATTGACGATGAAACACAAAAACTGCATCGGAATTCAATATAAGAGACACAATGCCGACTTAAGTACAGGAAGATTGAGTCTTCCTACTGTCAATGTTTGAGCGTTTCCTGTTTCAACAGTTTTACATTCCGATGCACCTCTGCAGTTTTACTGTATCCATTGGACCTTCCCATTGACGATGAAACACAGAAAATGCATCGGAATTAAATGTAAGAGACACAATGCCGACTTAAGTACAGGAAGACTGAGTCTTCCTACTGTCTATGTTTTGAGCGTTTCCTGTGTCACCAGTTATACATTCCGAGCCACCTCTGCAGGTTTACTGTATCCATTGGACCTTCCCTTTGGCGACGAAGCACAGAAATTACATCGGAATTAAATATAAGAGACACAACGCCGACTTAAGTACAATAAAACTGAGTCTTCTTACGGTCTATGATTTGAGCGTCTCCTGTGACACCATTTTTACATTCCAATGCACCTTTGCAGGTTTACAATATACCTTGGACCTTCCCATTGACGAAAAAACACAGAAATTGCATCGGAATTATATATAAGAGATACAATGCCGACTTAGGTACAGGAAGACTGAGTCGTCCTACTGTCTATGTTTTGAGCGTTTCCTGTGTCATCAGTTTTACATTTTGATGCACCTCTACAGGTT
Organism: Schistocerca nitens; assembly: GCF_023898315.1. Classification (NCBI taxonomy): domain Eukaryota; kingdom Metazoa; phylum Arthropoda; class Insecta; order Orthoptera; family Acrididae; genus Schistocerca; species Schistocerca nitens. Next base: position 3,206,467 of record NC_064618.1, on the reverse strand, counting down.
TACTGTATCCCTTGGACCTTCACAGTGACGAAAAAACACAGCAATTGCATCTAAATTAAATATAAGAGACACAATGCCGACTTCAGTACAAGAAAACTGAGTCTTCTTAGGGTCTATGTTTGACCGCTTCCTGTGTCACCACTTTTACATTCCGATGCACCTCTGCAGATTTACTCTATCCCTTGGACCTTCCCATTGACGACGAAACACAGAAATTGCATCGGAATTAAATATAAGAGACACAATGTCGACTTCAGTACAGAAAGACTGAGTCTTCCTACTGTCCATGTTTTGAGCGTTTCCTGTGTCACCAGTTTTACATTCCGATTCACCTCTGCAGGTTTGCAGTATTCCTTGCACCTTCCCATTGACAATGAAACACAGAAATTACATCGGAATTAAATATAACAGACACAATGTCGACTTAACTACAGGAAGACTGAGTCTTACTACTGTCTATGATTTGAGCGTTTCCTGTGTCACCAGTTTTACATTCCGATGCACCTCTGCAGGTTTACTGTATCCCACTGAACTTCCCATTGACGATGAATCACAGAAATTGCATTGGAATTAAATATAAGAGACACAATGCCGACTTCAGTACAGGAAGATTGAGTACCCCTACTGTCTATTTTTTGAGCGTTTCCTGCGTCACCAGTTTTACATTCCGATGCACCTCTGCAGGTTTACTGTATCCATCGGACCTTCCCATTGACGATGAAGCACAGAAATTACATCGGAATTAAATATAAAAGACACAACGCCGACTTAAGTACAAGAAAACTGAGTCTTCTTACGGTCTACGTTTTGAGCGTTTCCAGTGTCACCAGTTTTACATTCCGATGCACCTCTGCAGGTTTACTGTGTCGCTTGGACCTTCCCATTGGCGATGAAATACACAAATTGCATCGGAATTAAATATAAGAGACACAATGCCGACATAAGAACAGGAATGCTGAGTCTTCCTACTGTCTATGTTTTGAGCATTTCCTGTGTCACCAGTTTTACATTCCGATGCACCTCTGCAAGTTTTCTGTATCCCTTGGATCTTCCAATTGACGATGAAACACAGAAATTGCATCGGAATTAAATATAAGAGACACAATGCCGACTTAAGTACAGGAAGATTGAGTCTTAATACTGTCTATGTTTTGAGCGTCTCCTGCGTCACCAATTTTATATTCCGATGCACCTCTGCAGGTTTACTGTATCCATTGGACCTTCCCATTAACGATGAAACACAGAAATAGCATCGGAATTAAATATAAGAGAGACAATGCCGACTTAAGTACAGGAACATTGAGTCTTCCTACTGTCTATGTTTTGAGCGTTTCCTGCGACACCAGTTTTACATTCCGATGCACCTCTGCAGGTTTACTGTATCCATTGGACCTTCCCATTGACGAAGAAACACAGAAATTACATCGGAATTAAATATAAGAGACACAACGCCGACTTAAGTACAAGAAAACTGAGTCTTCTTACGGTCTATGTTTTGAGCGTTTCCAGTGTCACCATTGTTACATTCCGATGCACCTCTGCCGGTTTACTGTATCCCTTGTATCTTCCCATTGACGATGAAACACAGAAATTGCATCGGAATTAAGTATAAGGGACACAATGCCGACTTAAGTACAGGAACATTGAGTCCTTCTACTGTCTATGATTTGAGCGTTTCCTGCGTCACCAGTTTTACATTCCGATGCACCTCTGCAAGTTTTCTGTATCCCTTGGATCTTCCAATTGACGATGAAACACAGAAATTGCATCGGAATTAAATATAAGAGACACAATGCCGACTTAAGTACAGGAAGATTGAGTCTTAATACTGTCTATGTTCTGAGCGTCTCCTGCGTCACCAATTTTATATTCCGATGCACCTCTGCAGGTTTACTGTATCCATTGGACCTTCCCATTAACGATGAAACACAGAAATAGCATCGGAATTAAATATAAGAGAGACAATGCCGACTTAAGTACAGGAACATTGAGTCTTCCTACTGTCTATGTTTTGAGCGTTTCCTGCGACACCAGTTTTACATTCCGATGCACCTCTGCAGGTTTACTGTATCCATTGGACCTTCCCATTAACGATGAAACACAGAAATAGCATCGGAATTAAATATAAGAGAGACAATGCCGACTTAAGTACAGGAACATTGAGTCTTCCTACTGTCTATGTTTTGAGCGTTTCCTGCGACACCAGTTTTACATTCCGATGCACCTCTGCAGGTTTACTGTATCCATTGGACCTTCCCATTGACGATGAAACACAGAAATTACATCGGAATTAAATATAAGAGACACAACGCCGACTTAAGTACAAGAAAACTGAGTCTTCTTACGGTCTATGTTTTGAGCGTTTCCAGTGTCACCATTGTTACATTCCGATGCACCTCTGCAGGTTTACTGTGTCCCTTTGACCTTCCCATTGGCGATGAAACACAGAAATTGCCCCGCAATTAAATATAAGTGACACAATGACGTCTTAAGTAGAGGAAGACTGAGCCTTCCTACTGTCTATGTTTTGAGCGTCTCCTGTGTCACCAGTTTTACATTCCGAGGCACCTCTGCAGGGTTACTGTTTCCCTTGGACCTTCATAGTGACGATGAAACACAGAAATTACATCGGAATTAAATATAAGAGACACAACGCCAACTTAAGTACAAGAAAACTGAGTCTTCTTACGGTCTACGTTTTGAGCGTTTCCAGTGTCACCAGTTTTACATTCCGATGCACCTCTGCAGGTTTACTGTGTCCCTTGGACCTTCCCATTGGCGATGAAACACAGAAATTGCACCGGAATTAAATATAAGAGACACAATGACGGCTTAAGTACAGGAAGACAAAGTCTTCCAGCTGTCTATGTTTTGCGCGTTTCCTGTGTCACCAGTTTTACATTTCCATGCACCTCTGCAGGTTTTCCTGTATCCCTTTGACCTACAAAGTGACGATGAAACACAGAAATTGCATCGGAATTAAATATAAGAGACACAATGCCGACTTAAGTACAGGAAGACTGAGCCTTCCTACTGTCAATGTTTGAGCGTTTCCTGTGTCAACAGTTTTACATTCCGATGCACTTCTGCAGGTTTACTGTATCCATTGGACCTTCCCATTGACGATGAAACACAGAAAATGCATCGGAATTAAATGTAAGAGACACAATGCCGACTTAAGTACAGGAAGACTGAGTCTTCCTACTGTCTATGTTTTGAGCGTTTCCTGTGTCACCAGTTATACATTCCGAGCCACCTCTGCAGGTTTACTGTATCCATTGGACCTTCCCTTTGGCGACGAAGCACAGAAATTACATCGGAATTAAATATAAGAGACACAACGCCGACTTAAGTACAATAAAACTGAGTCTTCTTACGGTCTATGATTTGAGCGTCTCCTGTGACACCATTTTTACATTCCAATGCACCTTTGCAGGTTTACAATATACCTTGGACCTTCCCATTGACGAAAAAACACAGAAATTGCATCGGAATTATATATAAGAGATACAATGCCGACTTAGGTACAGGAAGACTGAGTCGTCCTACTGTCTATGTTTTGAGCGTTTCCTGTGTCATCAGTTTTACATTTTGATGCACCTCTACAGGTTTACTGTATCCCTTGGACCTTCACAGTGACGAAAAAACACAGCAATTGCATCTAAATTAAATATAAGAGACACAATGCCGACTTCAGTACAAGAAAACTGAGTCTTCTTAGGGTCTATGTTTGACCGCTTCCTGTGTCACCACTTTTACATTCCGATGCACCTCTGCAGATTTACTCTATCCCTTGGACCTTCCCATTGACGACGAAACACAGAAAGTGCATCGGATTTAAATATAAGAGACACAAGTACAGGAAGACTTTGTATTCCTACTGTCTATGTTTTGATCGTTTCCTGTTACACCACTTTTTCATTCCAATGCACCTCCGCACGTTTACTGTATCCATTGGACCTTCCCATTGACGATTAAACACAGAAATTGAATCGGAATTAAATATAAGAGACACAATGCCGAGATAAGAACAGGAATGCTGAGTCTTCCTAATGTCTATGTTTTGAGCATTTCCTGTGTCACCAGTTTTACGTTCCGATGCACCTCTGCAAGTTTACTGTATCCCTTGGATCTTCCAATTGACGATGAAACACAGAAACTGCATCGGAATTAAATATATGAGACACAATGCGGACTTAAGTACGGGAAGATTGAGTCTTCCTGCTGTCTATGTTTTGAGCGTTTCCTGCGTCACCAATTTTACATTCCGATGCACCTCTGCAGGTTTACTGCATCCATTGCACCTTCCCATTGACGATGAAACACAGAAATAGCATCGGAATTAAATATAAGAGACACAATGCCGACTTAAGAACAGGATGGCTGAGCCTTCCTACTGTCTATGTTTTGAGCGTTTCGTGTGTCACCAGTTTTACATTCCGATGCACCTCTGCCGGTTTACTGTATCCCTTGTATCTTCCCATTGACGATGAAACACAGAAATTGCATCGGAATTAAGTATAAGGGACACAATGCCGACTTAAGTACAGGAACATTGAGTCCTTCTACTGTCTATGATTTGAGCGTTTCCTGCGTCACCAGTTTTACATTCCGATGCACCTCTGCAAGTTTTCTGTATCCCTTGGATCTTCCAATTGACGATGAAACACAGAAATTGCATCGGAATTAAATATAAGAGACACAATGCCGACTTAAGTACAGGAAGATTGAGTCTTAATACTGTCTATGTTTTGAGCGTCTCCTGCGTCACCAATTTTATATTCCGATGCACCTCTGCAGGTTTACTGTATCCATTGGACCTTCCCATTAACGATGAAACACAGAAATAGCATCGGAATTAAATATAAGAGAGACAATGCCGACTTAAGTACAGGAACATTGAGTCTTCCTACTGTCTATGTTTTGGGCGTTTCCTGCGACACCAGTTTTACATTCCGATGCACCTCTGCAGGTTTACTGTATCCATTGGACCTTCCCATTGACGATGAAACACAGAAATTACATCGGAATTAAATATAAGAGACACAACGCCGACTTAAGTACAAGAAAACTGAGTCTTCTTACGGTCTATGTTTTGAGCGTTTCCAGTGTCACCATTGTTACATTCCGATGCACCTCTGCAGGTTTACTGTGTCCCTTTGACCTTCCCATTGGCGATGAAACACAGAAATTGCCCCGCAATTAAATATAAGTGACACAATGACGTCTTAAGTAGAGGAAGACTGAGTCTTCCTACTGTCTATGTTCCGAGCGTCTCCTGTGTCACCAGTTTTACATTCCGATGCACCTATGCAGGTCTACAGTATCCCTTGGACCTTCATAGTGACGATGAAAGACAGAAATTTCATCGGAATTATATATAAGAGACACAATGTCAACTTCAGAACAGAAAGACTGAGTCATCCTACTCTCTATGTTTTGAGCGTTTCCTGTGTCACCAGTTTTACATTCCGATGCACCTCTGAAGGTTTACTGTATCCCTTTGAGCTTCCCATTGACGATGAATCACAGAAATTGCATCGGAATTAAATATAAGAGACACAATGCCGACATAAGAACAGGAAGACTGAGCCTTCCTACGGTCTATGTTTGAGCGTGTCCTGTGTCACCAATTTTACATTCCGATGAACCTCTGCAGGTTTACTGTACACATCGGACCTTCCCATTGACGATGAAACACAGAAATTACTTCGGAATTAAATATAAGAGACACAACGCCGACTTAAATATAAGAAAACTGAGTCTTCTTACGGTCTACGTTATGAGCATTTCCAGTGTCACCAGTTTTACATTCCGCTGCACCTCTGCAGGTTTACTGTGTCCCCTGGACCTTCCCATTTGCGATGAAACACAGAAATTGCATCGGAATTAAGTATAAGGGAAACAATGACGTCTTAAGTACAGGAAGACAGAGTCTCCCAACTGTCTATGATTTGAGCGTTTCCTGTGTCACCAGTTTTACATTCCCATGCACCTCTGCAGGTATACTGTTTCCCTTCAACTTTCCCATTGTCGATGAAACACAGAAATTGTATCGGAATTAAATATAAGAGAGACAATGCCGACTTAAGTACAGGAACATTGAGTCTTCCTACTGTCTATGTTTTGAGCGTTTCCTGCGACACCAGTTTTACATTCCGATGCACCTCTGCAGGTTTACTGTATCCATTGGACCTTCCCATTGACGATGAAACACAGAAATTACATCGGAATTAAATATAAGAGACACAACGCCGACTTAAGTACAACAAAACTGAGTCATCTTACGGTCTATGTTTCGAGCGTTTCCAGTGTCACCATTGTTACATTCCGATGCACCTCTGCAGGTTTACTGTGTCCCTTTGACCTTCCCATTGGCGATGAAACACAGAAATTGCCCCGCAATTAAATATAAGAGACACAATGACGTCTTAAGTAGAGGAAGACTGAGTCTTCCTACTGTCTATGTTTTGAGCGTCTCCTGTGTCACCAGTTTTACATTCCGAGGCACCTCTGCAGGGTTACTGTTTCCCTTGGACCTTCATAGTGACGATGAAACACAGAAATTACATCGGAATTAAATATAAGAGACACAACGCCAACTTAAGTACAAGAAAACTGAGTCTTCTTACGGTCTACGTTTTGAGCGTTTCCAGTGTCACCAGTTTTACATTCCGATGCACCTCTGCAGGTTTACTGTGTCCCTTGGACCTTCCCATTGGCGATGAAACACAGAAATTGCACCGGAATTAAATATAAGAGACACAATGACGGCTTAAGTACAGGAAGACAAAGTCTTCCAGCTGTCTATGTTTTGCGCGTTTCCTGTGTCACCAGTTTTACATTTCCATGCACCTCTGCAGGTTTTCCTGTATCCCTTTGACCTACAAAGTGACGATGAAACACAGAAATTGCATCGGAATTAAATATAAGAGACACAATGCCGACTTAAGTACAGGAAGACTGAGCCTTCCTACTGTCAATGTTTGAGCGTTTCCCATGTCAACAGTTTTACATTCCGATGCACTTCTGCAGGTTTACTGTATCCATTGGACCTTCCCATTGACGATGAAACACAGAAAATGCATCGGAATTAAATGTAAGAGACACAATGCCGACTTAAGTACAGGAAGACTGAGTCTTCCTACTGTCTATGTTTTGAGCGTTTCCTGTGTCACCAGTTATACATTCCGAGCCACCTCTGCAGGTTTACTGTATCCATTGGACCTTCCCTTTGGCGACGAAGCACAGAAAATACATCGGAATTAAATATAAGAGACACAACGCCGACTTAAGTACAATAAAACTGAGTCTTCTTACGGTCTATGATTTGAGCGTCTCCTGTGACACCATTTTTACATTCCAATGCACCTTTGCAGGTTTACAATATACCTTGGACCTTCCCATTGACGAAAAAACACAGAAATTGCATCGGAATTATATATAAGAGATACAATGCCGACTTAGGTACAGGAAGACTGAGTCGTCCTACTGTCTATGTTTTGAGCGTTTCCTGTGTCATCAGTTTTACATTTTGATGCACCTCTACAGGTTTACTGTATCCCTTGGACCTTCACAGTGACGAAAAAACACAGCAATTGCATCTAAATTAAATATAAGAGACACAATGCCGACTTCAGTACAAGAAAACTGAGTCTTCTTAGGGTCTATGTTTGACCGCTTCCTGTGTCACCACTTTTACATTCCGATGCACCTCTGCAGATTTACTCTATCCCTTGGACCTTCCCATTGACGACGAAACACAGAAATTGCATCGGAATTAAATATAAGAGACACAATGTCGACTTCAGTACAGAAAGACTGAGTCTTCCTACTGTCCATGTTTTGAGCGTTTCCTGTGTCACCAGTTTTACATTCCGATTCACCTCTGCAGGTTTGCAGTATTCCTTGCACCTTCCCATTGACAATGAAATACAGAAATTACATCGGAATTAAATATAACAGACACAATGTCGACTTAACTACAGGAAGACTGAGTCTTACTACTGTCTATGATGTGAGCGTTTCCTGTGTCACCAGTTTTACATTCCGATGCACCTCTGCAGGTTTACTGTATCCCATTGAACTTCCCATTGACGATGAATCACAGAAATTGCATCGGAATTAAATATAAGAGACACAATGCCGACTTCAGTACAGGAAGATTGAGTACCCCTACTGTCTATTTTTTGAGCGTTTCCTGCGTCACCAGTTTTACATTCCGATGCACCTCTGCAGGTTTACTGTATCCATCGGACCTTCCCACTGACGATGAAACACAGAAATTACATCGGAATTAAATATAAAAGACACAACGCCGACTTAAGTACAAGAAAACTGAGTCTTCTTACGGTCTACGTTTTGAGCGTTTCCAGTGTCACCAGTTTTACATTCCGATGCACCTCTGCAGGTTTACTGTGTCGCTTGGACCTTCCCATTGGCGATGAAATACACAAATTGCATCGGAATTAAATATAAGAGACACAATGCCGACATAAGAACAGGAATGCTGAGTCTTCCTACTGTCTATGTTTTGAGCATTTCCTGTGTCACCAGTTTTACATTCCGAGGCACCTCTGCAGGGTTACTGTTTCCCTTGGACCTTCATAGTGACGATGAAACACAGAAATTACATCGGAATTAAATATAAGAGACACAACGCCAACTTAAGTACAAGAAAACTGAGTCTTCTTACGGTCTACGTTTTGAGCGTTTCCAGTGTCACCAGTTTTACATTCCGATGCACCTCTGCAGGTTTACTGTGTCCCTTGGACCTTCCCATTGGCGATGAAACACAGAAATTGCACCGGAATTAAATATAAGAGACACAATGACGGCTTAAGTACAGGAAGACAAAGTCTTCCAGCTGTCTATGTTTTGCGCGTTTCCTGTGTCACCAGTTTTACATTTCCATGCACCTCTGCAGGTTTTCCTGTATCCCTTTGACCTACAAAGTGACGATGAAACACAGAAATTGCATCGGAATTAAATATAAGAGACACAATGCCGACTTAAGTACAGGAAGACTGAGCCTTCCTACTGTCAATGTTTGAGCGTTTCCTGTGTCAACAGTTTTACATTCCGATGCACTTCTGCAGGTTTACTGTATCCATTGGACCTTCCCATTGACGATGAAACACAGAAAATGCATCGGAATTAAATGTAAGAGACACAATGCCGACTTAAGTACAGGAAGACTGAGTCTTCCTACTGTCTATGTTTTGAGCGTTTCCTGTGTCACCAGTTATACATTCCGAGCCACCTCTGCAGGTTTACTGTATCCATTGGACCTTCCCTTTGGCGACGAAGCACAGAAATTACATCGGAATTAAATATAAGAGACACAACGCCGACTTAAGTACAATAAATCTGAGTCTTCTTACGGTCTATGATTTGAGCGTCTCCTGTGACACCAGTTTTACATTCCAATGCACCTTTGCAGGTTTACAATATACCTTGGACCTTCCCATTGACGAAAAAACACAGAAATTGCATCGGAATTATATATAAGAGATACAATGCCGACTTAGGTACAGGAAGACTGAGTCGTCCTACTGTCTATGTTTTGAGCGTTTCCTGTGTCATCAGTTTTACATTTTGATGCACCTCTACAGGTTTACTGTATCCCTTGGACCTTCACAGTGACGAAAAAACACAGCAATTGCATCTAAATTAAATATAAGAGACACAATGCCGACTTCAGTACAAGAAAACTGAGTCTTCTTAGGGTCTATGTTTGACCGCTTCCTGTGTCACCACTTTTACATTCCGATGCACCTCTGCAGATTTACTCTATCCCTTGGACCTTCCCATTGACGACGAAACAAAGAAAGTGCATCGGATTTAAGTATAAGAGACACAAGTACAGGAAGACTTTGTATTCCTACTGTCTATGTTTTGATCGTTTCCTGTGTCACCAGTTTTTCATTCCAATGCACCTCCGCACGTTTACTGTATCCATTGGACCTTCCCATTGACGATTAAACACAGAAATTGAATCGGAATTAAATATAAGAGACACAATGCCGAGATAAGAACAGGAATGCTGAGTCTTCCTAATGTCTATGTTTTGAGCATTTCCTGTGTCACCAGTTTTACGTTCCGATGCACCTCTGCAAGTTTACTGTATCCCTTGGATCTTCCAATTGACGATGAAACACAGAAACTGCATCGGAATTAAATATATGAGACACAATGCGGACTTAAGTACGGGAAGATTGAGTCTTCCTGCTGTCTATGTTTTGAGCGTTTCCTGCGTCACCAATTTTACATTCCGATGCACCTCTGCAGGTTTACTGCATCCATTGCACCTTCCCATTGACGATGAAACACAGAAATAGCATCGGAATTAAATATAAGAGACACAATGCCGACTTAAGAACAGGAAGGCTGAGCCTTCCTACTGTCTATGTTTTGAGCGTTTCCTGTGTCACCAGTTTTACATTCCGATGCACCTCTGCCGGTTTACTGTATCCCTTGGATCTTCCCATTGACGATGAAACACAGAAATTGCATCGGAATTAAGTATAAGGGACACAATGCCGACTTAAGTACAGGAACATTGAGTCCTTCTACTGTCTATGATTTGAGCGTTTCCTGCGTCACCAGTTTTACATTCCGATGCACCTCTGCAGGTTTACTGTGTCCCTTGGACCTTCCCATTGGCGATGAAACACAGAAATTGCATCGGAATTAAGTATAAGGGAAACAATGACGTCTTAAGTACAGGAAGACAGAGTCTCCCAACTGTCTATGATTTGAGCGTTTCCTGTGTCACCAGTTTTACATTCCCATGCACCTCTGCAGGTATACTGTTTCCCTTCAACTTTCCCATTGTCGATGAAACACAGAAATTGTATCGGAATTAAATATAAGAGACAAAATGCCGCCTTAAGTACAGGAAGACTGAGTCTTCCTACTGTCTATGTTTTGAGCGTTTCCTGTGTCTCCAGTTTTATATTCCGATGCACCTCTGCAGGTTTACTGTATCTCTTGGACCTTCGCAGTGACGAAGAAACACAGAAATTGCATCGGAATTAAATATAAGAGACACAATGCCGACTTATGTACAGGAAGACTGAGTCTTCCTACTGTCTATGTTTTGAGCGTCTCCTGTGTCACCAGTTTTGCATTCCAATGCACCTCTGCAGGTTTACTGCATCCATTGGACCTTCCCATTGACGATGAAACACAGAAATAGCATCGGTATTAAATATAAGAGACATAATGCCGACTTAAGAACACGAAGGCTGAGTCTTCCTACTGTCTATGTTTTGAGCGTTCCCTGTGTCACCAGTTTTACATTCCGATGCACCTCTGCAGGTTTACTGTATCCCTTGGATCTTCCCATTGGCGATGAAACACAGAAATTACACCGGAATTAATTATAAGAGACACAACGCCGACTTAAGTACAAGAAAACTGAGTCTTCTTACGGTCTATGTTTTGAGCGTCTGCAGTGTCACCAGTGTTACATTCCGATGCACCTCTGCAGGTTTACTGTGTCCCTTGGATCTTCCCATTGGCGATGAAACTCAGAAATTGCACCGCAATTAAATGTAAGAGACACAATGACGTCTTAAGTACAGGAAGACTGAGTCTTCCTACTGTCTATGATTTGAGCGTTTCCTGTGTCTCCAGTTTTATATTCCGAAGCACCTCTGCATGTTTACTGTATCCCTTGGACGTTCACAGTGACGAAGAAACACAGTATAGCATCGGAATTAAATATAAGAGACACAATGCCGACTTAAGGACAGGAAGACTGAGTCTTCCTACTGTCTATGTTTTGAGCGTCTCCTGTGTCACCAGTTTCACATTCCGATGCACCTATGCAGGTCTACAGTATCCCTTGGACCTTTATAGTGACGATGAAACACAGAAATTGCATCGGAATTAAATATAAGAGACACAATGTCGACTTCAGAACAGAAAGACTGAGTCTTCCTACTCTCTATGTTTGGAGCGTTTCCTGTGTCACCAGTTTTACATTCCGATGCACCTCTGCAGGTTTGCTGTATCCCTTGCACCTTCCCATTGACAATGAAACACAGAAATTACATCGGAATTAAATGTAACAGACACAATGCCGACTTAAGTACAGGAAGACTGAGTCTTACTACTGTCTATGTTTTGAGCGTTTCCTGTGTCACCAGTTTTACATTCCGATGCACCTCTGCAGGTTTACTGTATCCCTTTGAACTTCCCATTGACGATGAAACACAGAAATTGCATCGGAATTAAATATAACAGACACAATGCCGACTTTAGTACGGGAAGATTGAGTCCTCTTACTGTCTATTTTTAGAGCGTTTCCTGCGTCACCAGTTTTACATTCCGATGCACCTCTGCAGGTTTACTGTATCCATCGGACCTTCCCATTGACGATGAAACACAGAAATTACATCGGAATCAAATATAAGAGACACAACGCCGTCTTAAGTACAAGAAAACTGAGTCTTCTTACGGTCTACGTTTTGAGCGTTTCCAGTGTACCATTTTTACATTCCGATGCACCTCTGCAGGTTTACTGTGTCCCTTAGACCTTCCCCTTGGCGATGAAACACAGAAATTGCATCGGAATTAAATATAAGAGACACAATGACGGCTTAAGTACAGGAAGACAAAGTCTTCCAACTGTCTATGTTTTGAGCGTTTCCTGTGTCACCAGTTTTACATTCCCATGCACCTCTGCAGGTTTTCCTGTATCCCTTGGACCTACAAAGTGACAATGAAACACAGAAATTGCATCGGAATTAAATATAAGACACACAATGCCGACTTAAGTACAGGAAGACTGAGCCTTCCTACTGTCTATGTTTTGAGCGTGTCCTGTGTCACCAATTTTACATTCCGATGCACCTCTGCAGGTTTACTGTACCCATCGGACCTTCCCATTGACGATGAAACACAGAAATTACATCGGAATTAAATATAAGAGACACAACGCCGACTTAACTACAAGAAAACTGAGTCTTCTTACGGTCTACGTTTTGAGTTTTTCCAGTGTCACCAGTTTGACATTCCGATGCACCTCTGCAGGTTTACTGTGTCCCTTGGACCTTCCCATTTGCGATGAAACACAGAAATTGCATCGGAATTAAATATAAGGGACACAATGACGTCTTAAGTACAGGAAGACAGATTCTTCCAACTGTCTATGTTTTGCGCGTTTCCTGTGTCACCAGTTTTACATTCCCATGCACCTCTGCAGGTTTTCCTGTATCCCTTGGACCTTCAAAGTGACGATGAAACACAGAAATTGCATCGGAATTAAATATAAGAGACACAATGCCGACTTAAGTACAGGAAGCCTGAGTCTTCCTACTGTCTATGTTTTGAGCGTTTCCTGTGGCATCAGTTCTACATTCCGATGCACCTCTGCAGGTTTACGGTATCCATTGGAACCCCCCCCCCCCCCCCCCCATTGACGATGAAACACAGAAATTGCATCGGAATTAAATATAAAAGACACAATGCCGACTTAAGTACAGGAAGACTGAGTCTTTCTACTGTCTATGTTTTGAGCGTTTCCTGTGTCACCAGTTTTACATTCCGATGCACCTCTGCAGGTTTACTGTATTCATTGGACCTTCACAGTGACGATGAAACACAACAATTCCATCGGAATGAATTAAAAGAAACACAATGTCGACTTAAGTACAGGTAGAGTGTGTCTTTCTATTGTCTATGCTTTCAGTGTTCCCTGTGTCACCGGTTTCACATTCCGATGCACTTCTGCAGGTTTAGTGTATCCATTGGACCTTCCCATAGGCGATGAAACACAGAAAATGCATCGGAATTAAATGTAAGAGGCACAATGCCGTCTTAAGTACAGGAATACTGAGTCTTCCTACTGTCTATGTTTTGAGCGTTTCCTGTGTCACCAGTTATACATTCCGATCCACCTCTGCTATTTTACTGTATCCATTGGACCTTCCCTTTGGCGACCAATCACAGAAATTACATCGGAATTAAATATAAGAGACACAACGCCGACTTAAGTACAAGAAAACTGAGTCTTCTTACGGTCTATAATTTGAGCGTTTCCTGTGTCACCATTTTTACATTCCAATGCACCTTTGCAGGTTTACTATATACCTTGGACCTTCCCATTGACGAAAAAACACAGAAATTGCATCGGAATTTAATATAAGAGATACAATGCCGACTTAGGTACAGGAAGACTGAGTCTTCCTACAGTCTATGTTTGAGCGTTTCCTGTGTCATCAGTTTTACATTTTGATGCACCTCTGCAGGTTTACTGTATCCCTTGGACCTTCACAGTGACGATGAAACACAGAAATTGCATCTAAATTAAATATAAGAGACACAATGCCGACTTCAGTACAAGAAAACTGAGTCTTCTTAGGGTCTATGTTTGACCGCTTCCTGTATCACCGGTTTTACATTCCGATGCACCTCTGCAGGTTTACTCTATCCATTGGACCTTACCATTGACGACGAAACACAGAAATTGCATCGGAATTAAATATAAGAGACACAATGGCGACTTAAGTACAGGAAGACTGAGTCTTCCTACTGTCTACGTTTTGAGCGTCTCCTGTGTCACCTGTTTTACATTCCAATGCACCTCTGCAGGTTTACTGCATCCATTGGACCTTCCCATTGACGATGAAACACAGAAATAGCATCGGAATTAAATATAAGAGACACAATGCCGTCTTAAGAACAGCAAGGCTGAGTCTTCCTACTGTCTATGATTTGAGCGTTCCCTGTGTCACCAGTTTTACATTCCGATGCTCTTCTGGAGGTTTACTGTATCCCTTGGATCTTCCCATTGGCGATGAAACACAGAAATTACACCGGAATTAAATATAAGAGACACAATGACGTCTTAAGTAGAGGAAGACTGAGTCTTCCTACTGTCTATGTTTTTAGCGTTTCCTGTGTCTCCAGTTTTATATTCCGATGCACCTCTGCAGGTTTACTGTATCCCTGGGACCTTCACAGTGACGAAGAAACACAGAAATTGCATCGGAATGAAATATAAGAGGCACAATGCCGACTTAAGTACAGAAAAACTGTGTCTTCCTGCTGTCTATGTTTTGAGCGTTTCGTGTGTCACCAGTTTTACATTCCGATGCACCTCTGCAGATTTGCTGTTTCCCTTGCACCTTCCCATTGACAATGAAACACAGAAATTACATCGGAATTAAATATAACAGACACAATGCCGACTTAAGTACAGGAAGACTGAGTCTTTCTACTGTCTATGTTTTGAGCGTCTCCTGTGTCATCAGTTCTACATTCCCATGCACCTCTGCAGGTTTACTGTATCCATTGGACCCCCCCATTGACGATGAAACACAGAAATTGCATCGGTATTAAATATAAAAGACACAATGCCGACTTAAGTACAGGAAGACTGAGTCTTTCTTCTGTCTATGTTTTGAGCGTTTCCTGTGTCACCAGTTTTACATTCCGATGCTCCTCTGCAGGTTTTCTGTATCCATTGGACCTTCACAGCGGCGATGAAACACAGAAATTGCATCGGAATGAAATATAAGAGACACAATGTCGACTTAAGTACAGGAAGAGCGTCTCCTGTGTCACCAGTTTTACATTCCGATGCACCTCTGCAGGTTTACTGTATCCATTGGACCTTCCCATTGACGCTGAAATACAGAAATTGCATCGGAATTAAATATAAGAGACACAATGCCGACTTAAGGACAGGAAGGCTGAGTCTTCCTACTGTCTATGTTTTGAGCGTTTCCTGTGTCACCAGTTTTACATTCCGATGCACCTCTGCAGGTTTGCTGTATCCCTTGGATCTTCCAATTGGCGATGAAACACAGAAATTACACCGGAAATAAATAAAAGAGACACAACGCCGACTTAAGTACAAGAAAACTGAGTCTTCTTACGGTCTATGTTTTGAGCGTTTCCAGTGTCACCAGTGTTACATTCCGATGCACCTCTGCAGGTTTACTGTGACCCTTGGACCTTCCCATTGGCGATGAAACACAGAAATTGCACCGCAATGAAATATAAGAGACACAATGACGTCTTAAGTAGAGGAAGACTGAGTCTTCCTACTGTCTATGTTTTGAGCGTTTCCTGTGTCTCCAGTTTTACATTCCGATGCACCTCTGCAGGTTTACTGTATCCCTTGGACCTTCACAGTGACGAAGAAACACAGAAATTGCATCGGAATTAAATATAAGAGACACAATGCCGACTTAAGTACAGGAAGACTGAGTCTTCCTACTGTCTATGTTTTGAGCGTCTCCTGTGTCACCAGTTTTACATTCCGATGCACCTCAGAAGGGTTACTGTATCCCTTGGACCTTCCCATTGACGATGAAACACAGAAATTGCATCGGAATTAAATATAAGAGAGACAATGCCGACTTAAGTACAGAAGGACTGAGTCTTCCTACTGTCTATGTTTTGAGCGTTTCCTGTGTCACCAGTTTTACATTCCGATGCACCTATGCAGGTCTACAGTATCCCTTGGACCTTCATAGTGACGATGAAACACAGAAATTGCATCGGAATTAAATATAAGAGACACAATGTCGACTTCAATACACAAAGACTGAGTCTTCCTACTCTCTATGTTTTGAGCGTTTCCTGTGTCACCAGTTTTACATTCCGATGCACCTCTGCAGGTAATGTTTCCTTTCGACTTTCCCATTGACGATGAAACACAGAAATTGCATCTGAATGAAATATAAAAGACACAATGCCGACTTAAGTACAGGAAGACTGAGTCTTTCTACTGTCTATGTTTTGAGCGTTTCCTGTGTCACCAGTTTTTCATTCCGATGCACCTCTGCAGGTTTACTGTATCCCTTGGATCTTCCCATTGACGATGAAACACAGAAATTGCATCGGAATTAAATATAAGAGACACAATGCCGACTTAAGTACACAAGGACTGAGTCTTCCTACTGTCTATGTTTTGAGCGTTTCCTGTGTCACCAGTTTTACATTCCGATGCACCTATGCAGGTCTACAGTATCCCTTGGACCTTCATAGTGACGATGAAACACAGAAATTGCATCGGAATTAAATGTAAGAGACACAATGTTGACTTAAGTACAGAAAGACTGAGTCTTCCTACTCTCTATGTTTTGAGCGTTTCCTGTGTCACCAGTTTTACATTCCGATGTACCTCTGCAGGTTTGCTGTATCCCTTGCACCTTCCCGTTGACAATGAAACACAGAAATTACATCGGAATTAAATATAACAGACACAATGCCGACTTAAGTACAGGAAGACTGAGTCTTACTACTGTCTATGCTTTGAGCGTTTCCTGTGTCACCAGTTTTACATTCCGATGCTCCTCTGCAGGTTTACTGTATCCATCGGACCTTCCCATTGACGATGAATCACAGAAATTGCGTCGGAATTAAATATAAGACACACAATGCCGACTTAAGTACAGGAAGATTGAGTCTTCCTACAGTCTATTTTTTGAGCGTTTCCTGTGTCACCAGTTTTACATTCCGATGCACCTCTGCAGGTTTACTGTATCCATCGGACCATCCCATTGACGATGAAACACAGAAATTACATTGGAATTAAATATGAGAGACACAACGCCGGCTTAAGTACATGAAAACTGAGTCTTCTTACGGTCTACGTTTTGAGAGTTTCCAGTGTCACCAGTTTTACATTCCGATGCACCTCTGCAGGTTTACTGTGTCCCTTGGACCTTCCCATTTGCGATGAAACACAGAAATTGTATCGGAATTAAATATAAGAGACACAATGACGTCTTAAGTACAGGAAGACAGAGTCTTCCAACTGCCTATGTTTTGAGCGTTTCCTGTGTCACCAGTTTTACATTCCCATGCACTTCTGCAGGGTTTCCTGTATCCCTTGGACGTTCAAAGTGACGATGAAACACATAAATTGCATCGGAATTAAATATAAGAGACACAATGCCGACTTAAGTACAGGAATACTGAGTCTTCCTAGTGTCTATGTTTTGAGCGTTTCCTGTGTCACCAGTTTTACATTCCGATGCACCTCTGCAGGTATACTGTTTCCCTTCGACTTTCCCATTGACGATGAAACACAGAAATTGCATCGGAATTAAATATAAAAGACACAATGCCGACTTAAGTACAGGAAGACTGAGTCTTTCTACTCTCTATGTTTTGAGCGTTTCCTGTGTCACCAGTTTTACATTCCGATGCACCTCTGCAGGTTTACTGTATCCCTTGGATCTTCCCATCGACGATGAAACACAGAAATTGCATCGGAACTAAATATAAGAGACACAATGCCGACTTAAGTACAGGAACATTGAGTCTTCCTACTGTCTATACTTTGGACGTTTCCTGCGTCACCAGTTTTACATTCCGATGCACCTCTGCAGGTTTACTGTATCCATTGGACCTTCCCATTGACGATGAATCACAGAAATTGCATCGGAATTGAATATAAGAGACACAATGCCGACTTAAGTACAGGAAGATTGAGTCTTCCTACAGTCTATTTTTTGAGCGTTTCCTGCGTCACCAGTTTTACATTCCGATGCACCTCTGCAGGGTTACTGTATCCCTTGGACCTTCCCATTGACGACGAAACACAGAAATTACATCGGAATTAAATATAAGAGACACAATGCCGACTTAAGTACAGAAGGACTGAGTCTTCCTACTGTCTATGTTTTGAGCGTTTCCTGTGTCACCAGTTTTACATTCCGATGCACCTATGCAGGTCTGCAGTATCCCTTGGAACTTCGTAGTGACGATGAAACACAGAAATTGCATCGGAATTAAATATAAGAGACACGATGTCGACTTAAGTACTGAAAGACTGAGTCTTCCTACTCTCTATGTTTTGAGCGTTTCCTGTGTCACCAGTTTTACATTCCGATACACCTCTGCAGGTTTGATGTATTCCTTGCACCTTCCCATCGACAATGAAACACAGAAATTACATCGGAATTAAATGTAACAGACACAATGCCGACATAAGTACAGGAAGACTGAGTCTTCCTACTGTCTATGTTTTGAGCGTCTCCTGTGTCACCAGTTTTACATTCCGATGCACCTCTGCAGGTTTACTGTATCCATCGGACCTTCCCATTGACGATGAATCACAGAAATTGCGTCGGAATTAAATATAAGAGACACAATGCCGACTTAAGTACAGGAAGATTGAGTCTTCCTACTGTCTATTTTTTGAGCGTTTAGTGCGTCACCAGTTTTACATTCCGATGCACCTCTGCAGGTTTACTGTATCCATCGGACCATCCCATTGACGATGAAACACAGAAATTACATCGGAATTAAATATAAGAGACACAACGCCCACTTAAGTACATGAAAACTGAGTCTTCTTACGGTCTACGTTTTGAGAGTTTCCAGTGTCACCAGTTTTACCTTCCGATGCACATCTGCAGGTTTACTGTGTCCCTTGGACCTTCCCATTTGCGATGAAACACAGAAATTGCATCGGAATTAAATATAAGAGACACAATGACGTCTTAAGTACAGGAAGACAGAGTCTTCCAACTGCCTATGTTTTGAGCGTTTCCTGTGTCACCAGTTTTACACTCCCATGCACCTCTGCAGGTTTTCCTGTATCCCTTGGACCTTCAAAGTGACGATGAAACACAGAAATTGCATCGGAATTAAATATAAGAGACACAATGCCGACTTAAGTACAGGAAGACTGAGTCTTCCTACTGTCTATGTTTTGAGCGTTTCCTGTGTCACCAGTTTTACATTCCGATGCACCTCTGCAAGTATACTGTTTCCCATCGACTTTCCCATTGCCGATGAAATACAGAAATTGCATCGGAATGAAATAAAAGAGACACAATGTCGACTTAAGTACAGGAAGAGTGTGTCTTTCTATTGTCTATACTTTGAGCGTCTCCTGTGACACCAGTTTTACATTCCGATGCACCTCTGCAGGTTAACTGTATCCCTTTGACCTTCCCATTGACGATGCATCACAGAAATTGCATCAGAATTAAATATAAGAGACACAATGCCGACTTCAGTACAGGAAGATTGAGTCTTCCTACTGTCTATTTTTTGAGCGTTTCCTGTGTCACCAGTTTTGCATTCCGATTCACCTATGCAGGTCTACAGTATCCCTTGGACCTTCATAGTGAAGATGAAACACAGAAATTACATCGGAATTAAATATGAGAGACACAATGCCGACTTAAGTACAGAAGGACTGAGTCTTCCTACTGTCTATGTTTTGAGCGTTTCCTGTGTCACCAGTTTTACATTCCGATTCACCTATGCAGGTCTACAGTATCCCTTGGACCTTCATAGTGAAGATGAAACACAGCAATTGCATCGGAATTAAATATAAGAGACACAATGTCGACTTAAGTACAGAAAGACTGAGTCTTCCTACTCTCTATGTTTTGAGCGTTTCCTGTGTCACCAGTTTTACATTCCGATGCACCTATGCAGGTCTACAGTATCCCTTGGACCTTCATAGTGAAGATGAAACACAGAAATTGCATCGGAAGTAAATATAAGAGACACAATGCCGACTTAAGTACAAAAGGACTGAGTCTTCCTACTGTCTATGTTTTGAGCGTTTCCTGTGTCACCAGTTTTACATTCCGATGCACTTATGCAGGTCTACAGTATCCCTTGGACCTTCATAGTGAAGATGAAACACAGAAATTGCATCGGAATTAAATATAAGAGACACAATGTCGACTTAAGTACAGAAAGACTGAGTCTTCCTACTCTCTATGTTTTGAGCGTTTCCTGTGTCACCAGTTTTACATTCCGATGCACCTCTGCAGGTTTACTGTATCCATCGGACCTTCCCATTGACGATGAATCACAGAAACTTCGTCGGAATTAAATATAAGACACACAATGCCGACTTAAGAACAGGAAGGCTGAGTCTTCCTACTGTCTATGTTTTGAGCGTTTCCTGTGTCACCAGTTTTACATTCCGATGCACCTCTGCAGGTTTACTGTATCCCTTGGATCTTCCCATTGGCGATGAAACACAGAAATTACACCGGAATTAAATATAAGAGACACAACGCCGACTTAAGTACAAGAAAACTGCGTCTTTTTACGGTCTATGTTTTGAGCGTTTCCAGTGTCACCAGTGCTACATTCCGATGCACCTCTGCACGTTTACTGTGTCCCTTGGACCTTCCCATTGGCGATGAAACACAGAAATTGCACCGCAATTAAATATAAGAGACACAATGACGTCTTAAGTAGAGGAAGACTGTGTCTTCCTACTGTCTATGTTTGAGCGTTTCCAGTGTCTCCAGTTTTATATTCCGATGCACCTCTGCAGGTTTACTGTATCCCGTGGACCTTCACAGTGACGAAGAAACGCAGAAATTGCATCGGAATTAAATATAAGAGACACAATGCCGACTTAAGTAAAGGAAGACTGAGTCTTCCTACTGTCTATGCTTTGAGCGTCTCCTGTGTCACCTGCTTTACATTCCGATGCCCCTCAGCAGGGTTACTTGATCCCTTGGACCTTTCCATTGACGATGAAACACAGAAATTGCATCCGAATTAAATATAAGAGAGACGATGCCGACTTAAGTACAGAAGGACTGAGTCTTCCTACTGTCTATGTTTTGAGCGTTTCCTGTGTCACCAGTTTTACATTCCGATGCACCTCTGCAGGTTTACTGTATCCCTTTGAACTTCCCATTGACGATGAATCACAGAAATTGCATCGGAATTAAATATAACAGACACAATGCCGACTTTAGTTCATGAAGATGGAGTCCTCCTATTGTCTATTTTTTGAGCGTTTCCTGCGTCACCAGTTTTACATTCCGATGCATCTCTGCAGTTTTACTGTATCCATCGGACCTTCCCTTTGACGATGAAACACCGAAATTACATCGGAATTAAATATAAGAGACACAACGACGACTTAAGTACAAGAAAACTGAGTCTTCTCACGGTCTACGTTTTGTGCGTTTCCAGTGTCACCAGTTTTACATACCGTTGCACCTCTGCAGGTTTACTGTGTCCCTTGGACCTTCCCATTGGCGATGAATCACTGAAATTGCATCGGAATTAAATATAAGGGACACAATGACGTCTTAAGAACAGGAAGACAAAGTCTTCCAACTGTCTATGTTTTGAGCGTTTCCTGTGTCACCAGTTTTACATTCCCATGCACATCTGCAGGTCTTCCTCTATCCCTTGGACCTACAAAGTGACGATGAAACACAGAAATTGCAACGGAATTAAATGTAAGAGACACAATGCCGACTTAAGTACAGGAAGACTGAGCCTTCCTACTGTCTATGTTTTGAGCGTTTCCTGTGTCACCAGTTTTACATTCCGATGCACCTCTGCAGGTATGCTGTTTCCCTTCGACTTTCCCATTGACGATGAAACACAGAAATTGCATCGGAATTAAATACAAGAGACACAATGCCGATTTAAGTACAGGAAGACTGAGTCTTCCTACTGTCTATGTTTTGAGCGTTTCCTGTGTCATCAGTTCTACATTCCGATGCACCTCTGCAGGTTTACTGTATCCATTGGACCCCCCCCCCCCCCCCATTGACGGTGAAACACAGAAATTGCATTGGAATTAAATATAAAAGACACAATGCCGACTTAAGTACAGGAAGACTGAGTCTTTCTACTGTCTATGATTTGAGCGTTTCCTGTGTCACCACTTTAACATTCCGATGCACCTCTACAGGTTTACTGTATCCATTGGACCTTCCCATTGACGATGAATCACAGAAATTGCGTCGGAATTAAATATAAGAGACACAATGCCGACTTAAGTAGAGGAAGATTCAGTCTTCCTACTGTCTATTTTTTGAGCGTTTCCTGCGTCACCAGTTTTACATTCCGATGCACCTCTGCAGGTTTACTGTATCCATCGGACCATCCCATTGACGATGAAACACAGAAATTACATCGGAATTAAATATAAGAGACACAACGCCCACTTAAGTACATGAAAACTGAGTCTTCTTACGGTCTACGTTTTGAGAGTTTCCAGTGTCACCAGTTTTACCTTCCGATGCACCTCTGCAGGTTTACTGTGTCCCTTGGACCTTCCCATTTGCGATGAAACACAGAAATTGCATCGGAATTAAATATAAGAGACACAATGACGTCTTAAGTACAGGAAGACAGAGTCTTCCAACTGCCTATGTTTTGAGCGTTTCCTGTGTCACCAGTTTTACATTCCCATGCACCTCTGCAGGTTTTCCTGTATCCCTTGGACCTTCAAAGTGACGATGAAACACAGAAATTGCATCGGAATTAAATATAAGAGACACAATGCCGACTTCAGTACAGGAAGACTGAGTCTTCCTACTGTCTATGTTTTGAGCGTTTCCTGTGTCACCAGTTTTACATTCCGATGCACCTCTGCAAGCATACTGTTTCCCATCGACTTTCCCATTGCCGATGAAACACAGAAATTGCATCGGAATGAAATAAAAGAGACACAATGTCGACTTAAGTACAGAAAGACTGAGTCTTCCTACTCTCTATGTTTTGAGCGTTTACTGTGTCACCAGTTTTACATTCCGATGCACCTATGCAGGTCTACAGTATCCCTTGGACCTTCATAGTGAAGATGAAACACAGAAATTGCATCGGAATTAAATATAAGAGACACAATGCCGACTTAAGTACAAAAGGACTGAGTCTTCCTACTGTCTATGTTTTGAGCGTTTCCTGTGTCACCAGTTTTACATTCCGATGCACTTATGCAGGTCTACAGTATCCCTTGGACCTTCATAGTGAAGATGAAACACAGAAATTGCATCGGAATTAAATATAAGAGACACAATGTCGACTTAAGTACAGAAAGACTGAGTCTGCCTACTCTCTATGTTTTGAGCGTTTCCTGTGTCACCAGTTTTACATTCCGATGCACCTCTGCAGGTTTACTGTATCCATCGGACCTTCCCATTGACGATGAATCACAGAAATTTCGTCGGAATTAAATATAAGACACACAATGCCGACTTAAGAACAGGAAGGCTGAGTCTTCCTACTGTCTATGTTTTGAGCGTTTCCTGTGTCACCAGTTTTACATTCCGATGCACCTCTGCAGGTTTACTGTATCCCTTGGATCTTCCCATTGGCGATGAAACACAGAAATTACACCGGAATTAAATATAAGAGACACAACGCCGACTTAAGTACAAGTAAACTGAGTCTTTTTACGGTCTATGTTTTGAGCGTTTCCAGTGTCACCAGTGTTACATTCCGATGCACCTCTGCAGGTTTACTGTGTCCCTTGGGCCTTCCCATTGGCGATGAAACACAGAAATTGCACCGCAATTAAATATAAGAGACACAATGACGTCTTAAGTAGAGGAAGACTGAGTCTTCCTACTGTCTATGTTTGAGCGTTTCCAGTGTCTCCAGTTTTATATTCCGATGCACCTCTGCAGGTTTACTGTATCCCGTGGACCTTCACAGTGACGAAGAAACACAGAAATTGCATCGGAATTAAATATAAGAGACACAATGCCGACATAAGTAAAGGAAGACTGAGTCTTCCTACTGTCTATGCTTTGAGCGTCTCCTGTGTCACCAGTTTTACATTCCGATGCCCCTCAGCAGGGTTACTTTATCCCTTGGACCTTCCCATTGACGATGAAACATAGAAATTGCATCCGAATTAAATATAAGAGAGACAATGCCGACTTAAGTACAGAAGGACTGAGTCTTCCTACTGTCTATGTTTTGAGCGTTTCCTGTGTCACCAGTTTTACATTCCGATGCACCTCTGCAGGTTTACTGTATCCCTTTGAACTTCCCATTGACGATGAATCACAGAAATTGCATCGGAATTAAATATAACAGACACAATGCCGACTTTAGTTCATGAAGATTGAGTCCTCCTACTGTCTATTTTTTGTGCGTTTCCTGCGTCACCAGTTTTACATTCCGATGCATCTCTGCAGTTTTACTGTATCCATCGGACCTTCCCATTGACGATGAAACACCGAAATTACATCGGAATTAAATATAAGAGACACAACGCCGACTTAAGTACAAGAAAACTGAGTCTTCTTACGGTCTACGTTTTGTGCGTTTCCAGTGTCACCAGTTTTACATACCGTTGCACCTCTGCAGGTTTACTGTGTCCCTTGGACCTTCCCATTGGCGATGAATCACAGAAATTGCATCGGAATTAAATATAAGGGACACAATGACGTCTTAAGTACAGGAAGACAAAGTCTTCCAACTGTCTATGTTTTGAGCGTTTCCTGTGTCACCAGTTTTACATTCCCATGCACATCTGCAGGTCTTCCTCTATCCCTTGGACCTTCACAGCGACGATGAAACACAGAAATTGCATCGGAATGAAATATAAGAGACACAATGTCGACTTAAGTACAGGAAGAGTGCGTCTTTCTATTGTATATGTTTTGAGCGTTTCCTGTGTCACCAGTTTTACATTACGATGCACCTCTGCAGGTTTACCTTATCCATTGGACCTTCCCATTGACGATGAAACACAGGAATTGCATCGGAATTAAATATAAGAGACACAACGCCGACTTAAGTACATGAAAACTGAGTCTTCTTACGGTCTACGTTTTGGGAGTTTCCAGTGTCACCAGTTTTACATTCCGATGCACCTCTGCAGGTTTACTGTGTCCCTTGGACCTTCCCATTGGCGATGAAACACAGAAAATGCATCGGAATTAAGTATAAGAGACACAATGACGTCTTAAGTACTGGAAGACAGATTCTTCCAACTGTCTATGTTTTGAGCGTTTCCTGTGTCACCACTTTTACATTCCCATGCACCTCTGCAGGTTTTCCTGTATCCCTTGGACCTTCAAATTGACGATGAAACACAGAAATTGCATCGGAATTAAATATAAGAGGCACAATGCCGACTTAAGTACAGGAAGACTGAGTCTTCCTACTGTCTATGTTTTGAGCGTTTCCTGTGTCACCAGTTTTACATTTCGATGTACCTCTGCAGGTTTGCTGTATCCCTTGCACCTTCCCGTTGACAATGAAACACAGAAATTACATCGGAATTAAATATAACAGACACAATGCCGACTTCAGTACAGGAAGACTGAGTCTTACTACTGTCTATGTTTTGAGCGTTTCCTGTGTCACCAGTTTTACATTCCGATGCACCTCTGCAGGTTTACTGTATCCATCGGACCTTCCCATTGACGATGAATCACAGAAATTGCGTCGGAATTAAATATAAGAGACAGAATGCCGACTTAAGTACAGGAAGATTGAGTCTTCCTACAGTCCATTTTTTGAGCGTTTCCTGCGTCACAAGTTTTACATTCCGATGCACCTCTGCAGGTTTACTGTATCCATCGGACCATCCCATTGACGATGAAACACAGAAATTACATCGGAATTAAATATAAGAGACACAACGCCGACTTAAGTACATGAAAACTGAATCTTCTTACGGTCTACGTTTTGAGAGTTTCCAGTGTCACCAGTTTTACATTCCGATGCACCTCTGCAGGTTTACTGTGTCCCTTGGACCTTCCCGTTTGCGATGAAACACAGAAATTACATCGGAATTAAATATAAGAGACACAATGACGTCTTAAGTACAGGAAGACAGAGTCTTCCAAACTGCCTATGTTTTGAGCGTTTCCTGTGTCACCAGTTTTACATTCCCATGCCCCTCTGCAGGGTTTCCTGTATCCCTTGGACCTTCAAAGTGACGATGAAACACATAAATTGCATCGGAATTAAATATAAGAGACACAATGCCGACTTAAGTACAGGAAGACTGAGTCTTCCTACTGTCTATGCTTTGAGCGTTTCCTGTGTCACCAGTTTTACATTGCGATGCACCTCTGCAGGTATACTGTTTCCCTTCGACTTTCCCATTGACGATGAAACACAGAAATTGCATCGGAATTAAATATAAAAGACACAATGCCGTCTTAAGTACAGGAAGACTGAGTCTTTCTACTGTCTATGTTTTGAGCGTTTCCTGTGTCACCAGTTTTACATTCCGATGCACCTCTGCTGGTTTACTGTATCCCTTGGATCTTCCCATTGACGATGAAACACAGATATTGCATCGGAATTAAATATAAGAGACACAATGCCGACTTAAGTACAGGAACATTGAGTCTTCCTACGGTCTATACTTTGGACGTTTCCTGCGTCACCAGTTTTACATTCCGATGCACCTCTGCAGGGTTACTGTATCCCTTGGACCTTCCCATTGACGACGAAACACAGAAATTACATCGGAATTAAATATAAGAGACACAATGCCGACTTAAGTACAGAAAGACTGAGTCTTCCTACTCTCTATGTTTTGAGCGTTTCCTGTGTCACCAGTTTTACATTCCGTTGCACCTCTGCAGGTTTGATGTATCCCTTGCACCTTCCCATCGACAATGAAACACAGAAATTACATCGGAAATAAATATAAGAGACACAACGCCCACTTAAGTACATGAAACCTGAGTCTTCTTACAGTCTACGTTTTGAGAGTTTCCAGTGTCACCAGTTTTACATTCCGATGCACCTCTGCAGGTTTACTGTGTCCCTTGGACCTTCCCATTTGCGATGAAACACAGAAATTGCATCGGAATTAAATATAAGAGACACAATGACGTCTTAAGTACAGGAAGACAGAGTCTTCCAACTGCCTATGTTTTGAGCGTTTCCTGTGTCACCATTTTTACATTCCCATGCACCTCTGCAGTTTTTCCTGTATCCCTTGGATCTTCAAAGTGACGATGACACACAGAAATTGCATCGGAATTAAATATAAGAGACACAATGCCGACTTAAGTACAGGAAGACTGAGTCTTCCTACTGTCTATGTTTTGAGCGTTTCCTGTGTCACCAGTTTTACATTCCGATGCACCTCTGCAGGTATACTGTTTCCCTTCGACTTTCCCATTGCCGATGAAATACAGAAATTGCATCGGAATGAAATATAAAAGACACAATGCCGACATAACTACGCGAAGACTGAGTCTTTCTACTGTCTATGTTTTGAGCGTTTCCTGTGTCACCAGTTTTACATTCCGATGCACCTCTGCATGTTTACTGTATCTATTGGACCTTCACAGTGACGATGAAACACAGAAATTGCATCGGAATGAAATAAAAAAGACACAATGTCGACTTAAGTACAGGAAGAGTGTGTCTTTCTATTGTCTATGCTTTGAGCGTCTCCTGTGTCACAAGTTTTACATTCCGATGCACCTCTGCAGGTTAACTGTATCCCTTTGACCTTCCCATTGACGATGAATCACAGAAATTGCATCAGAATTAAATATAAGAGACACAATGCCGACTTCAGTACAGGAAGATTGAGTCTTCCTACTGTCTATTTTTTGAGCGTTCCTGCGTCACCAGTTTTTTATTCCGATGCACCTTTGCAGGTTTAATGTATCCATCGGACCTTCCCATTGACGATGAAACACAGAAATTACATCGGAATTAAATATAAGAGACACAACGCCGACTTAAGTACAAGAAAACTGAGTCTTCTTACGGTCTACGTTTTGAGCGTTTCCAGTGTCACCAGTTTTACATTCGGATGCACCTCTGCAGGTTAACTGTATCCCTTTGACCTTCCCATTGACGATGAATCACAGAAATTGCATCAGAATTAAATATAAGAGACACAATGCCGACTTCAGTACAGGAAGATTGAGTCTTTCTACTGTCTATGTTTTGAGCGTTTCCTGTGTCACCAGTTTTACATTCCGATGCACCTCTGCATATTTACTGTATCTATTGGACCTTCACAGTGACGATGACACACAGAAATTGCATCGGAATGAAATAAAACAGACACAATGTCGACTTAAGTACAGGAAGAGTGTGTCTTTCTATTGTCTATGTTTTGAGCGTCTCCTGTGTCACCAGTTTTACATTCCGATGCACCTCTGCAGGTTAACTGTATCCCTTTGACCTTCCCATTGACGATGAATCACAGAAATTGCATCAGAATTAAATATAAGAGACACAATGCCTACCTCAGTACAGGAAGATTGAGTCTTCCTACTGTCTATTTTCTGAGCGTTCCTGCGTCACCAGTTTTACATTCCGATGCACCTCTGCAGGTTTACTGTATCCATCGGACCTTCCCATTGACGATGAAACACAGAAATTACATCGGAATTAAATATAAGAGACACAACGCCGACTTAAGTACAAGAAAACTAAGTCTTCTTACGGTCAACGTTTTGAGCGTTTCCAGTGTCACCAGTATTACATTCCGATGCACCTCTGCAGGTTTACTCTGTCCCTTGGACCTTCCCATTGGCGATGAAACACAGAAATTGCACCGCAATTAAATATAAGAGACACAATGACGTCTTAAGTAGAGGAAGACTGAGTCTTCCTACTGTCTATGTTTGAGCGTTTCCAGTGTCTCCAGTTTTATATTCCGATGCACCTCTGCAGATTTACTGTATCCCGTGGACCTTCACAGTGACGAAGAAACACAGAAATTGCATCGGAATTAAATATAAGAGACACAATGCCGACATAAGTAAAGGAAGACTGAGTCTTCCTACTGTCTATGCTTTGAGCGTCTACTGTGTCACCAGTTTTACATTCCGATGCCCCTCAGCAGGGTTACTTTATCCCTTGGACCTTCCCATTGACGATGAAACACAGAAATTGCATCCGAATTAAATATAAGAGAGACAATGCCGACTTAAGTACAGAAGGACTGAGTCTTCCTACTGTCTATGTTTTGAGCGTTTCCTGTGTCACCAGTTTTACATTCCGATGCACCTCTGCAGGTTTACTGTATCCCTTTGAACTTCCCATTGACGATGAATCACAGAAATTGCATCGGAATTAAATATAACAGACACAATGCCGACTTTAGTTCATGAAGATTGAGTCCTCCTACTGTCTATTTTTTGTGCGTTTCCTGCGTCACCAGTTTTACATTCCGATGCATCTCTGCAGTTTTACTGTATCCATCGGACCTTCCCATTGACGATGAAACACCGAAATTACATCGGAATTAAATATAAGAGACACAACGCCGACTTAAGTACAAGAAAACTGAGTCTTCTTACGGTCTACGTTTTGTGCGTTTCCAGTGTCACCAGTTTTACATACCGTTGCACCTCTGCAGGTTTACTGTGTCCCTTGGACCTTCCCATTGGCGATGAATCACAGAAATTGCATCGGAATTAAATATAAGGGACACAATGACGTCTTAAGTACAGGAAGACAAAGTCTTCCAACTGTCTATGTTTTGAGCGTTTCCTGTGTCACCAGTTTTACATTCCCATGCACATCTGCAGGTCTTCCTCTATCCCTTGGACCTTCACAGCGACGATGAAACACAGAAATTGCATCGGAATGAAATATAAGAGACACAATGTCGACTCAAGTACAGGAAGAGTGCGTCTTTCTATTGTATATGTTTTGAGCGTTTCCTGTGTCACCAGTTTTACATTACGATGCACCTCTGCAGGTTTACCTTATCCATTGGACCTTCCCATTGACGATGAAACACAGGAATTGCATCGGAATTAAATATAAGAGACACAACGCCGACTTAAGTACATGAAAACTGAGTCTTCTTACGGTCTACGTTTTGGGAGTTTCCAGTGTCACCAGTTTTACATTCCGATGCACCTCTGCAGGTTTACTGTGTCCCTTGGACCTTCCCATTGGCGATGAAACACAGAAAATGCATCGGAATTAAGTATAAGAGACACAATGACGTCTTAAGTACTGGAAGACAGATTCTTCCAACTGTCTATGTTTTGAGCGTTTCCTGTGTCACCACTTTTACATTCCCATGCACCTCTGCAGGTTTTCCTGTATCCCTTGGACCTTCAAATTGACGATGAAACACAGAAATTGCATCGGAATTAAATATAAGAGGCACAATGCCGACTTAAGTACAGGAAGACTGAGTCTTCCTACTGTCTATGTTTTGAGCGTTTCCTGTGTCACCAGTTTTACATTTCGATGTACCTCTGCAGGTTTGCTGTATCCCTTGCACCTTCCCGTTGACAATGAAACACAGAAATTACATCAGAATTAAATATAACAGACACAATGCCGACTTCAGTACAGGAAGACTGAGTCTTACTACTGTCTATGTTTTGAGCGTTTCCTGTGTCACCAGTTTTACATTCCGATGCACCTCTGCAGGTTTACTGTATCCATCGGACCTTCCCATTGACGATGAATCACAGAAATTGCGTCGGAATTAAATATAAGAGACAGAATGCCGACTTAAGTACAGGAAGATTGAGTCTTCCTACAGTCCATTTTTTGAGCGTTTCCTGCGTCACAAGTTTTACATTCCGATGCACCTCTGCAGGTTTACTGTATCCATCGGACCATCCCATTGACGATGAAACACAGAAATTACATCGGAATTAAATATAAGAGACACAACGCCGACTTAAGTACATGAAAACTGAATCTTCTTACGGTCTACGTTTTGAGAGTTTCCAGTGTCACCAGTTTTACATTCCGATGCACCTCTGCAGGTTTACTGTGTCCCTTGGACCTTCCCGTTTGCGATGAAACACAGAAATTACATCGGAATTAAATATAAGAGACACAATGACGTCTTAAGTACAGGAAGACAGAGTCTTCCAAACTGCCTATGTTTTGAGCGTTTCCTGTGTCACCAGTTTTACATTCCCATGCCCCTCTGCAGGGTTTCCTGTATCCCTTGGACCTTCAAAGTGACGATGAAACACATAAATTGCATCGGAATTAAATATAAGAGACACAATGCCGACTTAAGTACAGGAAGACTGAGTCTTCCTACTGTCTATGCTTTGAGCGTTTCCTGTGTCACCAGTTTTACATTGCGATGCACCTCTGCAGGTATACTGTTTCCCTTCGACTTTCCCATTGACGATGAAACACAGAAATTGCATCGGAATTAAATATAAAAGACACAATGCCGTCTTAAGTACAGGAAGACTGAGTCTTTCTACTGTCTATGTTTTGAGCGTTTCCTGTGTCACCAGTTTTACATTCCGATGCACCTCTGCTGGTTTACTGTATCCCTTGGATCTTCCCATTGACGATGAAACACAGATATTGCATCGGAATTAAATATAAGAGACACAATGCCGACTTAAGTACAGGAACATTGAGTCTTCCTACGGTCTATACTTTGGACGTTTCCTGCGTCACCAGTTTTACATTCCGATGCACCTCTGCAGGGTTACTGTATCCCTTGGACCTTCCCATTGACGACGAAACACAGAAATTACATCGGAATTAAATATAAGAGACACAATGCCGACTTAAGTACAGAAAGACTGAGTCTTCCTACTCTCTATGTTTTGAGCGTTTCCTGTGTCACCAGTTTTACATTCCGTTGCACCTCTGCAGGTTTGATGTATCCCTTGCACCTTCCCATCGACAATGAAACACAGAAATTACATCGGAAATAAATATAAGAGACACAACGCCCACTTAAGTACATGAAACCTGAGTCTTCTTACAGTCTACGTTTTGAGAGTTTCCAGTGTCACCAGTTTTACATTCCGATGCACCTCTGCAGGTTTACTGTGTCCCTTGGACCTTCCCATTTGCGATGAAACACAGAAATTGCATCGGAATTAAATATAAGAGACACAATGACGTCTTAAGTACAGGAAGACAGAGTCTTCCAACTGCCTATGTTTTGAGCGTTTCCTGTGTCACCATTTTTACATTCCCATGCACCTCTGCAGTTTTTCCTGTATCCCTCGGATCTTCAAAGTGACGATGACACACAGAAATTGCATCGGAATTAAATATAAGAGACACAATGCCGACTTAAGTACAGGAAGACTGAGTCTTCCTACTGTCTATGTTTTGAGCGTTTCCTGTGTCACCAGTTTTACATTCCGATGCACCTCGGCAGGTATACTGTTTCCCTTCGACTTTCCCATTGCCGATGAAATACAGAAATTGCATCGGAATGAAATATAAAAGACACAATGCCGACATAACTACGCGAAGACTGAGTCTTTCTACTGTCTATGTTTTGAGCGTTTCCTGTGTCACCAGTTTTACATTCCGATGCACCTCTGCATGTTTACTGTATCTATTGGACCTTCACAGTGACGATGAAACACAGAAATTGCATCGGAATGAAATAAAAAAGACACAATGTCGACTTAAGTACAGGAAGAGTGTGTCTTTCTATTGTCTATGCTTTGAGCGTCTCCTGTGTCACAAGTTTTACATTCCGATGCACCTCTGCAGGTTAACTGTATCCCTTTGACCTTCCCATTGACGATGAATCACAGAAATTGCATCAGAATTAAATATAAGAGACACAATGCCGACTTCAGTACAGGAAGATTGAGTCTTCCTACTGTCTATTTTTTGAGCGTTCCTGCGTCACCAGTTTTTTATTCCGATGCACCTTTGCAGGTTTAATGTATCCATCGGACCTTCCCATTGACGATGAAACACAGAAATTACATCGGAATTAAATATAAGAGACACAACGCCGACTTAAGTACAAGAAAACTGAGTCTTCTTACGGTCTACGTTTTGAGCGTTTCCAGTGTCACCAGTTTTACATTCGGATGCACCTCTGCAGGTTAACTGTATCCCTTTGACCTTCCCATTGACGATGAATCACAGAAATTGCATCAGAATTAAATATAAGAGACACAATGCCGACTTCAGTACAGGAAGATTGAGTCTTTCTACTGTCTATGTTTTGAGCGTTTCCTGTGTCACCAGTTTTACATTCCGATGCACCTCTGCATATTTACTGTATCTATTGGACCTTCACAGTGACGATGACACACAGAAATTGCATCGGAATGAAATAAAACAGACACAATGTCGACTTAAGTACAGGAAGAGTGTGTCTTTCTATTGTCTATGCTTTGAGCGTCTCCTGTGTCACCAGTTTTACATTCCGATGCACCTCTGCAGGTTAACTGTATCCCTTTGACCTTCCCATTGACGATGAATCACAGAAATTGCATCAGAATTAAATATAAGAGACACAATGCCTACCTCAGTACAGGAAGATTGCGTCTTCCTACTGTCTATTTTCTGAGCGTTCCTGCGTCACCAGTTTTACATTCCGATGCACCTCTGCAGGTTTACTGTATCCATCGGACCTTCCCATTGACGATGAAACACAGAAATTACATCGGAATTAAATATAAGAGACACAACGCCGACTTAAGTACAAGAAAACTAAGTCTTCTTACGGTCAACGTTTTGAGCGTTTCCAGTGTCACCAGTATTACATTCCGATGCACCTCTGCAGGTTTACTCTGTCCCTTGGACCTTCCCATTGGGGATGAAACATAGAAATTGCACGGAATTAAATATAAGAGACACAATGACGTCTTAAGTACAGGAAGACAAAGTCTTCCAACTGTCTATGTTTTGAGCGTTTCCTGTGTCCCCCGTTTTACATTCCCATGCACCTCTGCAGGTTTACTGTATCCCTTGGACCTTCAATGTTGGCGATGAAACACAGAAATTGCTTCGGAATTAAATATAAGAGACACAATGCCGACATAAGTACAGGAAGACTGAGCCTTCCTACTGTCTATGTTTTGAGCGTTTCCTGTGTCACCAGTTTTACATTCCGATGCACCTCCGCAGGTATACTGTTTCCCTTCGACTTTCCCATTGACGATGAAACACAGAAATTGCATCGGAATTAAATGTAAAAGACACAATGCCGACATAAGTAAAGGAAGACTGAGTCTTTCTACTGTCAATGTTTTGAGCGTTTCCTGTGTCACCAGTTTTACATTCCGATGCACCTCTGCAGGTTTACTGTATCCCTTGGATCTTCCCATTGACGATGAAACACAGAAATTGCATCGGAATTAAATATAAGAGACACATTGCCGACTTAAGTACAGGAAGATTGAGTCTTCCTACAGTCAATTTTTTGAGCGTCTCCTGTGTCACCAGTTTTACATTCCGATGCACCTCTGCAGGTTTACTGTATCCATTGGACCTTCCCACTGACGATGAATCACAGACATTGCGTCGGAATTAAATATAAGAGACACAATGCCGACTTAAGTACAGGAAGACTGAGTCTTCCAACTGTCTATGTTTTGAGCGTTTCCTGTGTCACCAGTTTTACATTCCGATGCACCTATGCAGGTCTTCAGTATCCCTTGGACCTTCATAGTGAAGATGAAACACAGAAATTGCGTCGGAATTAAATATAAGAGACACAATGTCGACTTAAGTACAGAAAGACTGAGTCTTCCTACTCTCTAAGTTTTGAGCGTTTCCTGTGTCACCAGTTTTACATTCCGATGCACCTCTGCAGTCTTGCTGACTCCCTTGCACCTTCCCATTGACAATGAAACACAGAAATTACATCGGAATTAAATATAACATACACAATGCCGACTTAAGTACAGGAAGACTGAGTCTTACTACTGTCTATGTTTTGAGCGTTTCCTGGGTCACCAGCTTTACATTCCGATGCACCTCTGCAGGCTTACTGTATCCATCGGACCTTCCCATTGACGATGAATCACAGAAATTTCGTCGGAATTAAATATAAGACACACAACGCCGACTTAAGAACAGGAAGGCTGAGTCTTCCTACTGTCTATGTTTTGAGCGATTCCTGTGTCACCAGTTTTACATTCCGATGCACCTCTGCAGGTTTACTGTATCCCTTGGATCTTCCCATTGGCGATGAAACACAGAAATTACACCGGAATTAAATATAAGAGATACAACGCCGACTTAAGTACAAGAAAACTGAGTCTTTTTACGGTCTATGTTTTGAGCGTTTCCAGTGTCACCAGTGTTACATTCCGATGCACCTCTGCAGGTTTACTGTATCCCTTTGTCCTTCCCATTGACGATGAATCACACAAATTGCAACGGAATTAAATATAAGAGACACAATGCCGACTTCAGTGCAGGAAGATTGAGTCTTCCTACTGTCTATTTTTTTAGCGTTTCCTGCGTCACCAGTTTTACATTCCGATGCACCTCTGCAGGTTTACTGTATCCATCGTACCTTCCCATTGACGATGAAACACAGAAATTACATCGGATTTAAATATAAGTGACACAACGCCGACTTAAGTACAAGAGAACTGAGTCTTCTTACGGTCTACGGTTTGAGCGTTTCCAGTGTCACCTGTTTTACATTCCGATGCACCTCTGCAGGTTTACTGTGTCCCTTTGACCTTCCCATTGGCGATGAAACACAGAAATTGCATCGGAATTAAATATACGAGACACAACGACGTCTTAAGTACAGGAAGACAAAGTCTTCCAACTGTCTATGTCTTGAGCGTTTCCTGTGTCACCAGTTTTACATTCCCATGCACCTCTGCAGGTATTCCTGTATCACTTGGACCTTCAAAGTGGCGATGAAACACAGAAATTTCTTCTGAATTAAATATAAGAGACACAATGCCGACATAAGTACAGGAAGACTGAGCCTTCCTACTGTCTATGATTTGAGCGTTTCCTGTGACACCAGTTTTACATTCCGATGCACCTCTGCAGGTATACTGCTTCCCTTCGACTTTCCCATTGACGATGAAACACAGAAATTGCATCGGAATTAAATATAAAAGACACAATGCCGACTTAAGTACTGGAAGACTGAGTCTTTCTACTGTCTATTATTTGAGCGTTTCCTGT
Source organism: Schistocerca nitens (assembly GCF_023898315.1). Taxonomy (NCBI): domain Eukaryota; kingdom Metazoa; phylum Arthropoda; class Insecta; order Orthoptera; family Acrididae; genus Schistocerca; species Schistocerca nitens. The sequence continues at coordinate 3,169,897 of NC_064618.1, read as the reverse complement.
GTCACCAGTTTTACATTCCGATGCACCTCTGCAGGTTTTCTGTATCCCTTGGATCTTCCCATTGACGATGAAACACAGAAATTGCATCGGAATTAAATATAAGAGACACAGTGCCGACTTATGTACAGGAACATTGAGTCTTCCTACTGTCTATGTTTTGAGCGTCTCCCGTGTCACCAGTTTTACATTCCGATGCACCTCTGCAGGTTTACTGTATCCATTGGACCTTCACAGCGACGATGAAACACAGAAATTGCATCGGAATGAAATATAAGAGACACAATGTCGACTTAAGTACAGGAAGAGTGCGTCTTTCTATTGTATATGTTTTGAACGTTTCCTGTGTCACCAGTTTTACATTCCGATGCACCTCTGCAGGTTTACTGTATCCATTGGACCTTTCCATTGACGATGAAACACAGAAATTGCATCGGAATTAAATATAAGAGACACAACGCCGACTTAAGTACAGGAAGACTGAGTCTTATTACTGTTTATGTTTTGAGCGTTTCCTGTGTCACCAGTTTTACATTCCGATGCACCTCTGCAGGTTTGCTGTATCCCTTGCACCTTCCCATTGACAATGAAACACAGAAATTACATCGGAATTAAATATAAGCGACACAACGCCGACTTAAGGACAAGAAAACTGAGTCATCTTACGGTCTACGTTTTGAGCGTTTCCAGTGTCACCAGTTTTACATTCCGATGCACCTCTGCAGGTTTACTGTGTCCCTTGGACCGTCCCATTGGCGATGAAACACAGAAATTGCATCGGAATTAAATATAAGAGGCACAATGACGTTGTAAGTACAGGAAGACAAAGTCTTCCAACTGTCTATGCCTTGAGCGTTTCCTGTGTCACCAGTTTTACATTCCCATGCACCTCTGCAGGTTTTCCTGTATCCCTTGGACCCTAAAAGTGGCGATGAAACACAGAAATTGCTTCGGAATTAAATATAAGAGACACAATGCCGACATAAGTACAGGAAGACTGAGTCTTACTACTGTCTAGGTTTTGAGCGTTTCCTGTGTCACCAGTTTTACATTCCGATGCACCTCTGCAGGTATACTGTTTCCCTTCGACTTTCCCATTGACGATGAAACACAGAAATTGCATTGGAATTAAATATAAAAGACACAATGCCGACTTAAGTACAGGAAGACTGAGTCTTTCTACTGTGTATGATTTGAGCGTTTCCTGTGTCACCAGTTTTACATTTCGATGCACCTCTGCAGGTTTACTGTATCCCTTGGATCTTCCAATTGACGATGAAACACAGAAATTGCATCGGAATTAAATATAAGAGACACAATGCCGACTTAAGTACAGGAACATTGAGTCTTCCTACTGTCTATACTTTGGACGTTTCCTGCGTCACCAGTTTTACATTCCGATGCACCTCTGCAGGTTTACTGTATCCATTGGATCTTCCCATTGACGATAAATCACAGAAATTGCATCGGAATTAAATATAATAGACACAATGCCGACTTAAGTACAGGAAGATTGAGTCTTCCTACAGTCTATTTTTTGAGCGTTTCCTGCGTCACCAGTTTTACATTCCGATGCACCTCTGCAGGTTTACTGTATCCCTTGGACCTTCACAGTGACGAAGAAACACAGAAATTGCATCGGAATTAAATATAAGATACACACTTGCCGACTTAAGTACAGGAAGACTGAGTCTTCCTACTGTCTATGTTTTGAGCGTCTCCTGTGTCACCAGTTTTACATTCCGATGCACCTCTGCAGGGTTACTGTATCCATCGGACCATCCCATTGATGATGAAACACAGAAATTACATCGGAATTAAATATAAGAGACACAACGCCGACTTAAGTACATGAAAACTGAGTCTTCTTACGGTCTACGTTTTGAGAGTTTTCAGTGTCACCAGTTTTACATTCCGATGCACCTCTGCAGGTTTACTGTGTCCCTTGGACCTTCCCATTTGCGATGAAAGACAGAAATTGCATCGGAATTAAATATAAGATACACAATGCCGACTTAAGTACAGGAAGACTGAGTCTTCCTACTGTCTATATTTTGAGCGTCTCCTGTGTCACCAGTTTTACATTCCGATGCAACTCTGCAGGGTTACTGTATCCCTTGGACCTTCCCATTGACGACGAAACACAGAAATTGCATCGGAATTAAATATAAGAGACACAATGCCGACTTTAGTAGAGAAGGACTGAGTCTTCCTACTGTCTATGTTTTGAACGTTTCCTGTGTCACTAGTTTTACATTCCGATGCACCTATGCAGGTCTACAGTATCCTTTGGACCTTCATAGTGACGATGAAACACAGAAATAGCATCGGAATTAAATATAAGAGACACAATGTCGACTTAGGTACAGAAACACTGAGTCTTCCTACTCTCTATGGTTTGAGCGTTTCCTGTGTCACCAGTTTTACATTCCGATGCACCTCTGCAGGTTTGCTGTATCCCTTGCACCTTCCCATTGACGATGAAACACAGAAATTACATCGGAATTAAATATAACAGACACAATGCCGTCTTAAGTACAGGAAGACTGAGTCCTACTACTGTCTTTGTTTTGAGCGTTTCCTGTGTCACCAGTTTTACATTCCGACGCACCTCTGCAGGTTTACTGCATCCATCGGACCTTCCCATTGACAATGAATCACAGAAATTGCGTCGGAATTAAATTTAAGAGACACAACGCCGACTTAAGTACAGGAAGATTGAGTCTTCCTACTGTCTATTTTTTGAGCGTTTCCTGCGTCACCAGTTTTACATTCCGATGCACCTCTGCAGGTTTACTGTATCCGTTGGACCTTCACAGTGACGAAGAAACACAGAAATTGCATCGGAATTAAATATAAGATACACACTTGCCGACTTAAGTACAGGAAGACTGAGTCTTCCTACTGTCTATGTTTTGAGCGTCTCCTGTGTCACCAGTTTTACATTCCGATGCACCTCTGCAGGGTTACTGTATCCATCGGACCATCCCATTGACGATGAAACACAGAAATTACATCGGAATTAAATATAAGAGACACAACGCCGACTTAAGTACATGAAAACTGAGTCTTCTTACGGTCTACGTTTTGAGAGTTTTCAGTGTCACCAGTTTTACATTCCGATGCACCTGTGCAGGTTTACTGTGTCCCTTGGACCTTCCCATTTGCGATGAAACACAGAAATTGCATCGGAATTAAATATAAGAGACACAATGACGTCTTAAGTACAGGAAGACAGAGTCTTCCAACTGCCTATGTTTTGAGCGTTTCCTGTGTCACCAGTTTTGCATTCCCATGCACCTCTGCAGGTTTTGCTGTATCCCTTGGACCTTCAAAGTGACGATGAAACACAGAAATTGCATCGGAATTAAATATAAGAGACACAATGCCGACCTAAGTACAGGAAGACTGAGTCTTCCTACTGTCTATGTTTTGAGCGTTTCCTGTGTCACCAGTTTTACATTCCGATGCACCTCTGCAGGTATACTGTTTCCCTTCGACTTTCCCATTGGCGATGAAACACAGAAATTGCATCTGAATTAAATATAAGAGACACAATGGCGTCTTAAGAACAGGAGGACAAAGTCTTCCAACTGTCTATGCTTTGAGCGTTCCTGTGTCACCAGTTTTACATTCCCATGCACCTCTGCAGGTTTTCCTGTATCCCTTGGCCCTTGAAAGTGGCGATGAAACACAGAAATTCTTCGGAATTAAATATAAGAGACACAGTGGCGACATAAGTACAGGAAGACTGAGCCTTCCTACTGTCTATGGTTTGAGCGTTTCCTATGTCACCAGTTTTACATTCCGATGCACCTCTGCAGGTATACTGTTTCCCTTCGACTTTCCCATTGACGATGAAACACAGAAATAGCATCGGAATTAAATATAAAAGACACAATGCCGACTTAAGTACAGGAAGACTGATTCTTTCTACTGTCTATCTTTTGAGCGTTTCCTGTGTCACCAGTTTTACATTCCGATGCACCTCTGCAGGTTTTCTGTATCCCTTGGATCTTCCCATTGACGATGAAACACAGAAATTGCATCGGAATTAAATATAAGAGACACAATGCCGACTTAAGTACAGGAACATTGAGTCATCCTACTGTCTATACTCTGGACATTTCCTGCGTCACCAGTTTTACATTCCAATGCACCTCTGCAGGTTTACTGTATCCATCGGACCTTCCCATTGACGATGAATCACAGAAATTGCATCGGAATTAAATATAAAAGACTCAATGCCGACTTAAGTATTGGAAGACTGATTCTTTCTACTGTCTATGTTTTGAGCGTTTCCTGTGTCACCAGTTTTACATTCCGATGCACCTCTGCAGGTTTGCTGTATCCCTTGCACCTTCCCATTGACAATGAAACACAGAAATTACATCGGAATTAAATATAACAGACACAATGCCGACATAAGTACAGGAAGACTGAGTCTTACTACTGTCTATGTTTTGAGCGTTTCCTGTGTCACCAGTTTTACATTCCGATGCACCTCTGCAGATATACTGTTTCCCTTCGACTTTCCCATTGACGATGAAACACAGAAATTGCATTGGAATTAAATATAAAAGACACAATGCCGACTTAAGTACAGGAAGACTGAGTCTTTCTACTGTGTATGATTTGAGCGTTTCCTGTGTCACCAGTTTTACATTTCGATGCACCTCTGCAGGTTTACTGTATCCCTTGGATCTTCCAATTGACGATGAAACACAGAAATAGCATCGGAATTAAATATAAGAGACACAATGTCGACTTAGGTACAGAAACACTGAGTCTTCCTACTCTCTATGGTTTGAGCGTTTCCTGTGTCACCAGTTTTACATTCCGATGCACCTCTGCAGGTTTACTGTATCCCTTGGACCTTCACAGTGACGAAGAAACACAGAAATTGCATCGGAATTAAATATAAGATACACACTTGCCGACTTAAGTACAGGAAGACTGAGTCTTCCTACTGTCTATGTTTTGAGCGTCTCCTGTGTCACCAGTTTTACATTCCGATGCACCTCTGCAGGGTTACTGTATCCATCGGACCATCCCATTGACGATGAAACACAGAAATTACATCGGAATTAAATATAAGAGACACAACGCCGACTTAAGTACATGAAAACTGAGTCTTCTTACATCTACGTTTTGAGAGTTTTCAGTGTCACCAGTTCTACATTCCGATGCACCTCTGCAGGTTTACTGTGTCCCTTGGACCTTCCCATTTGCGATGAAACACAGAAATTGCATCGGAATTAAATATAAGAGACACAATGACGTCTTAAGTACAGGAAGACAGAGTCTTCCAACTGCCTATGTTTTGAGCGTTTCCTGTGTCACCAGTTTTACATTCCCATGCACCTCTGCAGGTTTTGCTGTATCCCTTGGACCTTCAAAGTGACGATGAAACACAGAAATTGCATCGGAATTAAATATAAGAGACACAATGCCGACCTAAGTACAGGAAGACTGAGTCTTCCTACTATCTATGTTTTGAGCGTTTCCTGTGTCACCAGTTTTACATTCCGATGCACCTCTGCAAGTATACTGTTTCCCTTCGACTTTCCCATTGGCGATGAAACACAGAAATTGCATCTGAATTAAATATAAGAGACACAATGGCGTCTTAAGAACAGGAGGACAAAGTCTTCCAACTGTCTATGCTTTGAGCGTTTCCTGTGTCACCAGTTTTACATTCCCATGCACCTCTGCAGGTTTTCCTGTATCCCTTGGCCCTTGAAAGTGGCGATGAAACACAGAAATTGCTTCGGAATTAAATATAAGAGACACAATGGCGACATAAGTACAGGAAGGCTGAGTGTTCCTACTGTCTATGTTTTGAGCGTTTCCTGTGTCACCAGTTTTACATTCCGATGCACCTCTGCAGGTTTACTGTGTCCCTTGGACCTTCCCATTTGCGATGAAACACAGAAATTGCATCGGAATTAAATATAAGAGACACAATGACGTCTTAAGTACAGGAAGACAGAGTCTTCCAACTGCCTATGTTTTGAGCGTTTCCTGTGTCACCAGTTTTACATTCCCATGCACCTCTGCAGGTTTTGCTGTATCCCTTGGACCTTCAAAGTGACGATGAAACACAGAAATTGCATCGGAATTAAATATAAGAGACACAATGCCGACCTAAGTACAGGAAGACTGAGTCTTCCTACTGTCTATGTTTTGCGCGTTTCCTGTGTCACCAGTTTTACATTCCGATGCACCTCTGCAGGTATACTGTTTCCCTTCGACTTTCCCATTGGCGATGAAACACAGAAATTGCATCTGAATTAAATATAAGAGACACAATGGCGTCTTAAGAACAGGAGGACAAAGTCTTCCAACTGTCTATGCTTTGAGCGTTTCCTGCGTCACCAGTTTTACATTCCGATGCACCTCTGCAGGTTTACTGTATCCCTTGGACCTTCACAGTGACGAAGAAACACAGAAATTGCATCGGAATTAAATATAAGAAACACACTTGCCGACTTAAGTACAGGAAGACTGAGTCTTCCTACTGTCTATGTTTTGAGCGTCTCCTGTGTCACCAGTTTTACATTCCGATGCACCTCTGCAGGGTTACTGTATCCATCGGACCATCCCATTGACGATGAAACACAGAAATTACATCGGAATTAAATATAAGAGACACAACGCCGACTTAAGTACATGAAAACTGAGTCTTCTTACGGTCTACGTTTTGAGAGTTTTCAGTGTCACCAGTTTTACATTCCGATGCACCTCTGCAGGTTTACTGTGTCCCTTTGGACCTTCCCATTTGCGATGAAACACAGAAATTGCATCGGAATTAAATATAAGATACACAATGCCGACTTAAGTACAGGAAGACTGAGTCTTCCTACTGTCTATATTTTGAGCGTCTCCTGTGTCACCAGTTTTACATTCCGATGCAACTCTGCAGGGTTACTGTATCCCTTGGACCTTCCCATTGACGACGAAACACAGAAATTGCATCGGAATTAAATATAAGAGACACAATGCCGACTTTAGTAGAGAAGGACTGAGTCTTCCTACTGTCTATGTTTTGAACGTTTCCTGTGTCACCAGTTTTACATTCCGATGCACCTATGCAGGTCTACAGTATCCTTTGGACCTTCATAGTGACGATGAAACACAGAAATAGCATCGGAATTAAATATAAGAGACACAATGTCGACTTAGGTACAGAAACACTGAGTCTTCCTACTCTCTATGGTTTGAGCGTTTCCTGTGTCACCAGTTTTACATTCCGATGCACCTCTGCAGGTTTGCTGTATCCCTTGCACCTTCCCATTGACGATGAAACACAGAAATTACATCGGAATTAAATATAACAGACACAATGCCGTCTTAAGTACAGGAAGACTGAGTCCTACTACTGTCTTTGTTTTGAGCGTTTCCTGTGTCACCAGTTTTACATTCCGATGCACCTCTGCAGGTTTACTGCATCCATCGGACCTTCCCATTGACGATGAATCACAGAAATTGCGTCGGTATTAAATTTAAGAGACACAACGCCGACTTAAGTACAGGAAGATTGAGTCTTCCTACTGTCTATTTTTTGAGCGTTTCCTGCGTCACCAGTTTTACATTCCGATGCACCTCTGCAGGTTTACTGTATCCCTTGGACCTTCACAGTGACGAAGAAACACAGAAATTGCATCGGAATTAAATATAAGATACACACTTGCCGACTTAAGTACAGGAAGACTGAGTCTTCCTACTGTCTATGTTTTGAGCGTCTCCTGTGTCACCAGTTTTACATTCCGATGCACCTCTGCAGGGTTACTGTATCCATCGGACCATCCCATTCACGATGAAACACAGAAATTACATCGGAATTAAATATAAGAGACACAACGCCGACTTAAGTACATGAAAACTGAGTCTTCTTACGGTCTACGTTTTGAGAGTTTTCAGTGTCACCAGTTCTACATTCCGATGCACCTCTGCAGGTTTACTGTGTCCCTTGGACCTTCCCATTTGCGATGAAACACAGAAATTGCATCGGAATTAAATATAAGAGACACAATGACGTCTTAAGTACAGGAAGACAGAGTCTTCCAACTGCCTATGTTTTGAGCGTTTCCTGTGTCACCAGTTTTACATTCCCATGCACCTCTGCAGGTTTTGCTGTATCCCTTGGACCTTCAAAGTGACGATGAAACACAGAAATTGCATCGGAATTAAATATAAGAGACACAATGCCGACCTAAGTACAGGAAGACTGAGTCTTCCTACTGTCTATGTTTTGAGCGTTTCCTGCGTCACCAGTTTTACATTCCGATGCACCTCTGCAGGTTTACTGTATCCCTTGGACCTTCAAAGTGACGATGAAACACAGAAATTGCATCGGAATTAAATATAAGAGACACAATGCCGACTTAAGTACAGGAAGACTGATTCTTTCTACTGTCTATCTTTTGAGCGTTTCCTGTGTCACCAGTTTTACATTCCGATGCACCTCTGCAGGTTTTCTGTATCCCTTGGATCTTCCCATTGACGATGAAACACAGAAATTGCATCGGAATTAAATATAAGAGACACAATGCCGACTTAAGTACAGGAACATTGAGTCATCCTACTGTCTATACTCTGGACATTTCCTGCGTCACCAGTTTTACATTCCAATGCACCTCTGCAGGTTTACTGTATCCATCGGGCCTTCCCATTGACGATGAATCACAGAAATTGCATCGGAATTAAATATAAGAGACACAATGCTGACTTAAGTACTGGAAGATTGAGTCTTCCTACTGTCTATCTTTTGAGCGTTTCCTGCGTCACCAGTTTTACATTCCGATGCACCTCTGCAGGTTTACTGTATCCCTTGGACCTTCACAGTGACGAAGAAACACAGAAATTGCATCGTAATTAAATATAAGAGACACAATGCTGACTTAAGTACAGGAAGACTGAGTCTTCCTACTGTCTATGTTTGGAGCGTTTCCTGTGTCACCAGTTTTACATTCCGATGCACCTCTGCAGGTTTACTGTATCCCTTTGACCTTCCCATTGACGATGAATCACAGAAATTGCATCGGAATTAAATGTAAGGGACACAATGCCGAATTAAGTACAGAAGGACTGAGTCTTCCTACTGTCTATGTTTTAAATGTTTCCTGTGTCACAAGTTTTACATTCCGATGCACCTATGCAGGTCTACAGTATCCTTTGGACCTTCATAGTGACGATGAAACACAGAAATAACATCGGAATTGAATATAAGAGACACAATGTCGACTTAGGTACAGAAACACTGAGTCTTCCTACTCTCTATGTTTTGAGCGTTTCCTGTGTCACCAGTTTTACATTCCGATGCACCTCTGCAGGTTTACTGTACCCATCGGAACTTCCCATTGACGATGAATCACACAAATTGCGTCGGAATTAAATATAAGAGACACAATGCCGACTTAAGTACAGGAAGATTTTGTCTTCCTACTGTCTATTTTTTGACCGTTTCCTGCGTCACCAGTTTTACATTCCGATGCACCTCTGCAGGTTTACTGTATCCCTTGGACCTTCACAGTGACGAAGAAACACAGAAATTGCATCGGAATTAAATATAAGATACACAATGCCGACTTAAGTACAGGAAGACTGAGTCTTCCTACTGTCTATGTTTTGAGCGTCTCCTGTGTCACCAGTTTTACATTCCGATGCACCACTGCAGGGTTACTGCATCCCTTGGACCTTCCCATTGACGACGAAACACAGAAATTGCATCGGAATTAAATATAAGAGACACAATGTCGACTTAAGTACAGAAGGACTGAGACTTCCTACTGTCTATCATTTGAACGTTTCCTGTGTCACCAGTTTTACATTCCGATGCACATACGCAGGTCTACAGTATCCCTTGGACCTTCATAGTGACGATGAAACACAGAAATTGCATCGGAATTAAATATAAGAGACACAATGTCGACTTAGGTACAGAAACACTGAGTCTTCCTACATTCTATGTTTTGAGCGTTTCCTGTGTCACCAGTTTTACATTCCGATGGACCTCTGCAGGTTTGCTGTATCCCTTGCACCTTCCCATTGACAATGAAACACAGAAATTACATCGGAATTAAATATAACAGACACAATGCCGACTTAAGTACAGGAAGACTGAGTCTTACTACTGTCTATGTTTTGAGCGTTTCCTGTGTCACCAGTTTTACATTCCGATACACCTCTGCAGGTTTACTATATCTATCGGACCTTCCCATTGACGATGAATCACAGAATTTGCGTCGGAATTAAATATAAGAGACACAATGCCGACTTAAGTACAGGAAGATTGAGTCTTCCTACTGTCTATTTTTTGAGCGTTTCCTGCGTCACCAGTTTTACATTCCGATGCACCTCTGCAGGTTTACTGTATCCATCGGACCATCCCATTGACGATGAAACACAGAAATTACATCGGAATTAAATATAAGAGACACAATGACGTCTTAAGTACAGGAAGACAGAGTCTTCCAACTGCCTATGTTTTGAGCGTTTCCTGTGTCACCAGTTTTACATTCCCATGCACCTCTGCAGGTTTTCCTGTATCCCTTGGACCTTCAAAGTGACGATGAAACACAGAAATTGCATCGGAATTAAATATAAGAGACACAATGCCGACTTAAGTACAGGAAGACTGAGTCTTCCTACTGTCTATGTTTTGAGCGTTTCCTGTGTCACCAGATTTACATTCCGATGCACCTCTGCAGGTATACTGTTTCGCTTCGACTTTCCCATTGCCGATGAAACACAGAAATTGCATCGGAATGAAATATATAAGACACAATGCCGACTTAAGTACAGGAAGACTGAGTCTTTCTACTGTCTATGATTTGAGCGTTTCCTGTGTCACCAGTTTTACATTCCGATGCACCTCTGCATATTTACTGTATCCCTTTGACCTTCCCATTGACGATGAATCACAGAAATTGCATCGGAATTAAATATAAGAGACACAATGCCGACTTCAGTACAGGAAGAGTGAGTCTTCCTACTGTCTATTTTTTGAGCGTTTCCTGCGTCACCAGTTGTACATTCCGATGCATCTCTGCAGGTTTACTGTATCCATCGGACCTTCCCATTAACGATGAAACACATAAATTACATCGGAATTAAATATAAGAGACACAACGCCGACTTAAGTACAAGAAAACTGAGTCTTCTTACGGTCTACGTTTTGAGCGTTTCCAGTGTCACCTGTTTTACATTCCGATGCACCTCTGCAGGTTTACTGTGTCCCTTGGACCTTCCCATTGGCGATGAAACACAGAAATTGCATCGGAATTAAATATAAGAGACACAATGACGTCTTAAGTACAGGATGACAAAGTCTTCCAACTGTCTATGTTTTGAGCGTTTCCTGTGTCACCAGTTTTACATTCCCATGCACCTCTGCAGGTTTTCCTGTATCCCTTGGCCCTTCAAAGTGGCGATGAAACACAGAAATTGCTTCGGAATTAAATATAAGAGACACAATGGCGACATAAGTACAGGAAGACTGAGCCTTCCTACTGTCTATGTTTTGAGCGTCTCCTGTGTCGCCAGTTTTTCATTCCGATGCACCTCTGCAGGTATACTGTTTCCCTTCGACTTTCCCATTGACGATGAAACACAGAAATTGCATCGGAATTAAATATAAAAGACACAATGCCAACTTAAGTACAGGAAGACTGAGTCTTTCTACTGTCAATGTTTTGAGCGTTTCCTGTGTCACCAGTTTTACATTCCGATCCACCTCTGCAGGTTTACTGTATCCCTTGGATCTTCCCATTGACGATGAAACACAGAAATTGCATCGGAATTTAATATAAGAGACACAATGACGACATAAGTCCAGGAACATTGAGTCTTCCTACTGTCTATACTTTGGACGTTTCCTGCGTCACCAGTTTTACATTCCGATGCACCTCTGCAGGTTTACTGTATCCATTGGACCTTCCCATTGACAATCAATCACAGAAATAGCATCGGAATTAAATATAAGAGACACAATGCCGACTTAAGTACAGGAAGATTGAGTCTTCCTACAGTATATTTTTTGAGCGTTTCCTCCGTCACCAGTTTTACATTCCGATGCACCTCTGCAGGTTTACTGTATCCCTTGGACCTTCACAGTGACGAAGAAACACAGAAATTGCATCGGAATTAAATATAAGAGACACAATGCCGACTTAAGTACAGGAAGACTGAGTCTTCCTACTGTCTATATTTTGAGCGTCTCCTGTGTCACCAGTTTTACATTCCGATGCACCTCTGCTGGGTTACTGTATCCCTTGGACCTTCCCATTGACGATGAAACACAGAAATTACATCGGAATTAAATATAAGAGACACAATGTCGACTTAAGTACAGGAAGAGTGTGTCTTTCAATTGTCTATGCTTTGAGCGTTCCTGTGTCACCAGTTTTATATTCCGATGCACCTCTGCAGGTTTACTGTATCCATTGGACCTTCCCTTTGACACCGAAGCACAGATATTGGATCGGAATAAAATATACGAGACACAACGCCGACTTAAGTACAAGAAAACTGAGTCTTCTTACGGTCTATGATTTGAGCGTTTCCTGTGTCACCATTTTTACATTCCCTTGCACCTCTGCAGGTTTACTATATACCTTGGACCTTCCCATTGACGAAAAAACACAGAATTTCCATCGGAATTAAATATGAGAGATACAATGCCGACTTAGGTACAGGAAGACTGAGTCTTCCTACTGTCTATGATTTGAGCGTTTCCTATGTCACAGTTTTACATTTTGTTGCACCTCTGCAGGTTAACTGTATCCCTTGGACCTTCACAGTGTCGATCAAACACAGAAATTGCATCTAAATTAAATATAAGAGACACAATGCCGACTTCAGTACAAGAAAACTGAGTCTTCTTAGGGTCTATCTTTTGACCACTTCCTGTGTCACCAGTTTTACATTCCAATGCACCTCTGCAGGTTATACTATCCCTTGGACCTTCCCATTGACGATGAAACACAGAAATTGCATCGGATTTAAATATAAGAGACACAATGCCGACTTAAGTACAGGAAGACTGAGTTTTCCTACTGTCTATGCTTTGATCGTTTCCTGTGTCACCAGTTTTTCATTCCGATGCACCTCTGCACGTTTACTGTACCCATGGGACCTTCCCATCGACGATGAAACACAGAAATTGCATCTAAATTAAATATAAGAGACACAATGCCGACTTCAGTACAAGAAAACTGAGTCTTCTTAGGGTCTATCTTTTGACCACTTCCTGTGTCACCAGTTTTACATTCCAATGCACCTCTGCAGGTTATACTATCCCTTGGACCTTCCCATTGACGATGAAACACAGAAATTGCATCGGATTTAAATATAAGAGACACAATGCCGACTTAAGTACAGGAAGACTGAGTTTTCCTACTGTCTATGCTTTGATCGTTTCCTGTGTCACCAGTTTTTCATTCCGATGCACCTCTGCACGTTTACTGTACCCATGGGACCTTCCCATCGACGATGAAACACAGAAATTGCATCGGAATTAAATATAAGAGACACAATGCCGACATAAGAACAGGAATGCTGAGTCTTCCTACTGTCTATGTTTTGAGCATTTCCTGTATCACCAGTTTTACATTCCGATGCACCTCTGCAGGTTTACTGTATCCCTTGGATCTTCCAATTGACGATGAAACACAGAAATTGCATCGGAATTAAATATAAGAGACACAATGGCGACTTAAGTACAGGAAAATTGAGTCTTGCTACTGTCTATGTTTTGAGCGTTTCCTGCGTCACCAATTTTACATTCCGATACACCTCTGCAGCTTTACTGTATCCATTGGACCTTCCCATTGACGATGTAACACAGAAATAGCATCGGAATTAAATATAAGAGACACAATGCCGACTTAAGAACAGGAAGGCTGAGGCTTCCTACTGTCTATGTTTTGATCGTTTCCTGTGTCACCAGTTTTACATTCCGATGCACCTCTGCAGGTTTACTGTATCCCTTGGATCTTCCCATTGACGATGAATCACAGAAATTTTATCGGAATTAAATATAAGAGACACAATGCCGACTTAAGAACAGGAACATTGTGTCTCTTATATTTAATTCCGATGCAATTCCTGTGTTTCATCGTCAATGGGAAGGTCCAATGGATAAGGTAAACCTGCAGAGGTGCATCGGAATGTAAAACTGGTGACACAGGAAACGCTCAAAACATATACAATAGAAAGACGCACTCTTCCTGTACTTAAGTCGACATTGTGTCTCTTATATTTCATTCCGATGCAATTTCTGTGTTTCATCGTCGCTGTGAAGGTCCAATGGATACAGTAAACCTGTAGAGGTGCATCGGAATGTTAAAGTGGTGACACAGGAAACGCTCAAATCATAGACAGTAGAAAGACTCAGTCTTCCTGTACTTAAGTCGGCAATGTGTCTTTTATATTTAATTCCGATGCAATTTCTGTGTTTCATCGTCAATGGGGGGGGGGGTCCAATGGATACAGTAAACCTGCAGAGGTGCATCGGAATGTAGAACTGATGACACAGGAAACGCTCAAAACATAGACAGTAGGAAGACTCAGTCTTCCTGTACTTAAGTCGGCATTGTGTCTCTTGTATTTAATTCCGATGCAATTTCTGTGTTTCATCGTCAATGGGAAAGTCGAAGGGAAACAGCATACCTGCAGAGGTGCATCGGAATGTAAAACTGGTGACACAGAAAAACGCTCAAAACATAGACAGTAGGAAGGCTCAGTCTTCCTGTACTTAAGTCGGCATTGTGTCTCTTACATTTAATTCCGATGCAATTTCTGTGTTTCATCGTCACTTTGTAGGTCCAAGGGATAGAGGAAGACCTGCAGATGTGCATGGGAATGTAAAACTGGTGACACAGGAAACGCTCAAAACATAGACAGTTGGAAGACTTTGTCTTCCTTTACTTAAGACGTCATTGTGTCCCTTATATTTAATTCCGATGCAATTTCTGTGATTCATCGCCAATGGGAATAGACGTTACAAATAACTGTCAGTTTTGCGTCGGATTCCAAAATCTCCTAGGAGTGTAGTTTTTCGAATCCGGCACAAAACTGACACTTAATTGTAAGGTTCAGAGCCTCTTAATGACGATGAAACACACAATTTGCGCTGCGATTTAATACATCGTCCTCCAGCCGACTTGTCTCCAAGGGTCTAGTGCTGCCTCGGACACCTTATGGTCGTTCTCCTTTGAGTATAGATTTTCGAATCCAACGCAAAACTGACAGTTAATTGTAACGTTGAAAGCCTGTTAATGACGATGGAACACACAAATCGCGTCGCGATTCAATACATCGTCCGACAGCCGACTTGTCTCCAAGGGTCTAGTGCTGCCTCGGGCACCTTATGGTCGTTCTTCTGTGAGTCTAGATTTTCGAATCCGACGCAAAACTGACAGTTAATTGTAAGGTTCAGAGCCTCTTAATGACAATGGAACACACAAATTGCGTCGCGATTCAATGCATCGTCCTCCGGCCGACCTGTCTCCAAGTGTCTATTGCTGCCTCGGGCACCTTATGGTCGATCTCCTGTGAGTCTAGATTTTCGAATCCGACGCATAACTGACAGTTAATTGTAACGTTCAGAGCCTGTTAATGACGATGGAACACACAAATTGCGTCGCGATTCAATACATCGTCCTCCAGCCGACTTGTCTCCAAGGGTCTATAGCTGCCTCGGGCACCTTATGGTCGTTCTCCTGTGAGTCTAGATTTTCGAATCCGACGCAAAACTGACAGTGAATTGTAACGTTCAGAGCCTCTTAATGACGATGGAACACAAAAATTGCGTCGCGATTCAATACATCGTCCTCCAGCCGACTTGTCTCCAAGGGTCTATTGCTGCCTAGGGCACCTTATGGTCGTTCTCCTGTGAGTCTAGTTTTTCGAATCCGACGCAATACTGACAGCTTATTGTAACGTTCAGAGGCTGTTAATGACTACGGAACACTCCTGTTTTTCGAAGCAGAAGCAAAAGTGACAGTTAATTGTAACGTTCAGACCCTCTTACTGACGATGGACACACAAATTGCGTCGCGAATCAATACATCGTCCGACAGACGACCTGTCTCCAAAAGTCTATTGCTGCCTCGGGCACGTTATGGTCGCTCTGCTGTGAGTCTAGTTTTTCGAATACGACGCATAACTGACAGTTAATTGTAACGTTCTGAGCCTCTTAATAACGATGGAACACACAAATTGCGTCGCGATTCAATACATCGTCCTCCAGCCCACTTGTCGCCGAGGTACTATTGCTGCCCCGGGCACCTCTTGGTCGTTCTCCTAGGAGTGTAGTTTTTCGAATCCGGCACAAAACTGCCAGTTAATTGTAACATTGAGAGCCTCTTAATGACGATGGAACACACAAATTGCGCTGCGATTCAATACATGGTCCTCCGGCCGACTTGTCTCCAAGTGTCTATTGCTGCCTCGGGCACCTTATGGTCGCTCTGCTGTGAGTCTAGTTTTTCGAATCCGACGCAAAACTGACAGTTAATTGTAACGTTCAGAGCCTGTCAATGACTATGGAACACACAAATTGCGTCGCGATTCAATACATCGTCCTCCAGCCGCCTTGTCTCCAAGTGTCTATTGCTGCCTCGGGCACCTTATGGTCGTTCTCCTCTGAGTCTAGTTTTTCGAATCCGACGCAAAACTGACAGTTAATTGTAACGTTCAGAGCCTCTTAATGACGATGGAACACACAAATTGCGTCGCGAATCAATACATCGTCCGACAGCCGACCTGTCTCCAAAGGTGTATTGCTGCCTCGGGCACCTTATGGTCGCTCTGCTGTGAGTCTAGTTTTCCGAAAACCACGCATAACTGACAGTTAATTGTAACGTTCAGAGCCTCTTAATGACGATGGAACACACAAATTGCGCCGCGATTCAATACATCGTCCTCCAGCCGACTTGTCGCCGACTTGCTGCCCCGGGCTCCTCTTGGTCGTTGTCCTATGAGTGTAGTTTTTCGAATCCGGCACAAAACTGACAGTTAATTGTAACATTCAGAGCCTCTTAATGAGGATGGAACACGCAAATTGCGCTGCGATTCAATACATCGTCCTCCAGCCGACTTGTCTTCAAGGGTCTAGTGCTGCCTCGGGCACCTTATGGTCGTTCTCCTGTGAGTCTAGATTTTCGAATCCGACGCAAAAGTGACAGTTAATTGTAACGTTCAGAGGCTGTTAATGACGATGGAACACACAAATCGCGTCGCGATTCAATACATCGTCCTCCACCCGCCCTGTCTCCAAGGGTCTATTGCTGCCTCGGACACCTTATGGTCGTTCTCCTGTGTGTCTAGTTTTTCGAATCCGACGCAAAACACAGTTAAGTGTAACGTTCAGAGCCTCTTAATGACGATGGAACACACAAATTGCGTCGAGATTCAATACATCGTCCTCCAGCCGACTTGTCTCCAAGGGTCTATTGCTGCCTCGGGCACCTAATGGTCGTTCTCCTGTGAGTCTAGTTTTTCGAATCCGACGCAAAACTAACAGTTAATTGTAACGTTCAGAGCCTGTTAATGACTATGGAACACACAAATTGCGTCGCGATTCAATACATCGTCCTCCAGCCGACTTGTCTCCAAGGGTCTATTGCTGCCTCGGGCACCTTATGGTCGTTCTCCTGTGAGTCTAGTTTTTCGAATCCGACGCAAAACTGACAGTTAATTGTAACGTTCAGAGCCTCTTAATGACGATGGAACACACAAATTGCGTCGCGATTCAATACATCGTCCTCCAGCCGACTTGTCTCCAAGGGTCTATTGCTGCCTCGGGCACCTTATGGTCTTTCTCCTGTGAGCCTAGATTTTCGAATCCGACGCAAAACTGACAGTGAATTGTAACGTTCAGATCCTCTTAATGACAATGGAACACACAAATTGCGTTGCGATTCAATACATCGTCCTCCAGCCGATTTGTCTCCAAGGGTCTATTGCTGCCTCGGGCACCTTATGGTCGTTCTCCTGTGAGTCTAGTTTTTCGAATCCGACGCAAAACTGACAGTTAATTGTAAAGTTCAGAGCCTGTTAATGACTATGGAACACACAAATTGCGTCGCGATTCAATACATCGTCCTCCAGCCGCCTTGTCTCCAAGGGTCTATTGCTGCCTAGGGCACCTTATGGTCGTTCTCCGGTGACTCTAGTTTTTCGAATCCGACGCAAAACAGACAGTTAATTGTAACGTTCAGAGCCTCTTAATGACGATGGAACACACAAATTGCGTCGCGATTCAATATATCGTCCACCAGCAGACTTGTCTCCAAGTGTCTATTGCTGCCTCGGGCACCTTATGGTCGTTCTCCTGTGAGTCTAGATTCTCGAGTCCGACGCAAAACTGACAGTGAATTGTAACGTTCAGAGCCTCTTAATGACGATGGAACACACAAATTGCGTCGAGATTCAATACATCGTCCTCCAGCCGACTTGTCTCCAAGGGTCTATTGCTGCCTCGGGCACCTAATGGTCGTTCTCCTGTGAGTCTAGCTTTTCGAATCCGACGCAAAACTAACAGTTAATTGTAACGTTCAGAGCCTGTTAATGACTATGGAACACACAAATTGCGTTGCGATTCAATACATCGTCCTCCAGCCGCCTTGTCTCCAATGGTCTATTGCTGCCTCGGGCACCTTATGGTCGTTCTCCGATGAGCCTAGTTTTTCGAATCCGACGCAAAACTGACAGTTAATTGTAACGTTCAGAGCCTCTTAATGACGATGGAACACACAAATTGCGTCGCGATTCAATACATCGTCCTCCAGCCGACTTGTCGCCGAGGTACTATTGCTGCCCCGGGCACCTCTTGGTCGTTCTCCTAGGAGTGTAGTTTTTCGAATCCGGCACAAAACTGACAGTTAATTGTAACATTCAGAGCCTCTTAATGACGATGGAACACACAAATTGCGTCGCGATTCAAAACATCGTCCTCCAGCCGCCTTGTCTCCAATGGTCTATTGCTGCCTCGGGCACCTTATGGTCGTTCTCCGATGAGCCTAGTTTTTCGAATCCGACGCAAAACTGACAGTTAATTGTAACGTTCAGAGCCTCTTAATGACGATGGAACACACAAATCGCGTCGCGATTCAATACATGGTCCTCCAGCCGACTTGTCTCCAAGGGTCTATAGCTGCCTCGGGCACCTTATCGTCGTTCTCCTGTGAGTCTAGTTTTTCGAATCCGACCCAAAACTGACAGTTAATTGTAACGTTCAGAGCCTGTTAATGACGATGGAACACACAAATTGCGTCGCGATTCAATACATCGTCCTCCAGCCGACTTGTCTCCAAGGGTCTATTGCTGCCTCGGGCACCTTATGGTCGTTCTCCTGTGAGTCTAGTTTTTCGAATCCGACGCAAAACTGACAGTTAATTGTAAAGTTCAGAGCCTCTTAATGAGGATGGAACACACAAATTGCGTCGCGATTCAATACATCGTCCTCCAGCCGACTCGTCTCCTAGGGTCTATTGCTGCCTCGGGCACCTTATGGACGTTCTCCTGTGAGTCTAGATTTTCGAATCCGACGCAAAACTGACAGTTAATTGTAACGTTCAGAGCCTCTTAATGACGATGGAACACACAAATTGCGTCGCGATTCAATACATCGTCCTCCAGCCGACTTGTCTCCAAGGGTCTATTGCTGCCTCGGGCACCTTATGGTCGTTCTCCTGTGAGTGTAGTTTTTCGAGTCCGACGCAAAACTGACAGTATATTGTAACGTTCAGAGCCTGTTAATGACTATGGAACACACAAATTGCGTCGCGATTCAATACATCGTCCTCCAGCCGCCTTGTCTCCAAGGGTCTATTGCTGCCTCGGTCACCTTATGGTCGTTCTCCTGTGTGTCTAGTTTTTCGAATCCGATGTATAACTGACAGTTAATTGTAACGTTCAGAGCCTCTTAATGACGATGGAACACACAAATTTCGTCGAGATTCAATACATCGTCCGACAGCCGACCTGTCTCCAAGGGTCTATTGCTGCCTCGGGCACCTTATGGTCGTTCTGCTGTGAGTTTAGTTTTCCGAATACGACGCATAACTGACAGTTAATTGTAACGTTAAGAGCCTGTTAATGACGATGGGACATACAAATTGCGTCGCGATTCAATACATCGTCCTCCAGCCGACTTGTCTCCAAGGGTCTAGTGTTGCCTCGGCACCTTATGGTCGTTCTTCTGTGAGTCTAGATTTTTGAATCCGACGCAAAAATGACAGTTAATTGTAAGGTTCAGAGCCTCTTAATGACGATGGAACACACAAATTGCGTCGCGATTCAATACATCGTCCGACAGCCGACCTGTCTCCAAAGGTCTATTGCTGCCTCGGGCACCTTATGGTCGCTCTGCTGTGAGTCTAGTTTTCCGAATACGACGCATAACTGACAGTTAATTGTAAGGTTCAGAGCCTCTTAATGACGATGGAACACACAAATTGCGTCGCGATTCAATACATCGTCCTCCAGCCGACTTGTCGCCGACTTGCTGCCCCGGGCTCCTCTTGGACGTTGTCCTAGGAGTGTAGTTTTTCGAATCCGGCACAAAACTGAAAAATTCAAAGCCTCTTAATGACGATGGAACACACAAATTGCGCTGCGATTCAATACATCGTCCTCCAGCCGACTTGTCTTCAAGGGTCTAGTGCTGCCTCGGGCACCTTATGGTCGTTCTCCTGTGTGTCTAGTTTTTCGAATCCGACGCAAAACTGACAGATAATTGTAACGTTCAGAGCCTCTTAATGACGATGGAACACACAAATTGCGTCGAGTTTCAATACATCGTCCGACAGCCGAACTGTTTCCAAAGGTCTGTTGCTGCTACGGGCACCTTATGGTCGTTCTGCTGTGAGTCTAGTTTTCCGAATACGACGCATAACTGACAGTGAATTGTAACGTTCAGAGCCTGTTAATGACAATGGAACACACAAATTGCGTCGCGATTCAATACATCGTCCTCCAGCCGTCCTGTCTCCAAGGGTCTATTGCTGCCTCGGTCACCTTATGGTCGTTCTCCTGTGTGTCTAGTTTTTCGAATCCGACGCAAAACTGACAGATAATTGTAACGTTCAGAGCCTCTTAATGACGATGGAACACACAAATTGCGTCGAGATTCAATATATCGTCCGACAGCCGAACTGTCTCCAAAGGTCTATTGCTGCTACGGGCACCTTATGGTCGTTCTGCTGTGAGTCTAGTTTTCCGAATACGACGCATAACTGACAGTGAATTGTAACGTTCAGAGACTGTTAATGACAATGGAACACACAAATTGCGTCGCGATTCAATACATCGTCCTCCAGCCGCCTTGTCTAAAAGGGTCTATTGCTGCCTCGGGCACTTTATGGTCGTTCTCCTGTGAGTCTAGTTTTTCGAATCCGACGCAAAACTGACAGTTAATTGCAACGTTCACAGCCTCTTAATGACGATGGAACACACAAATTGCGTCGAGATTCAATACATCGTCCGACAGCCGACCTGTCTCCAAAGGTCTATTGCTGCCTCGGGCACCTTATGGTCGTTCTGCTGTGAGTCTAGTTTTCCAAATTCGACGCATAACTGACAGTTAATTGTAACATTCTGAGCCTTGTTAATGACGATGGAACACACAAATTTCGCTGGGATTCAATACATCGTACTCCAGCCGACTTGTCTCCAAGGGTCTATTGCTGCCTCGGGCACCTAATGGTCGTTCTCCTGTGAGTCTAGTTTTTCGAATCCGACGCAAAACTAACAGTTAATTGTAACGTTCAGATCCTGTTAATGACTATGGAACACACAAATTGCGTCGCGATTCAATTCATCGTCCTCCAGCCGCCTTGTCTCCAAGGGTCTATTGCTGCCTCGGGCACCTTATGGTCGTTCTCCGATGAGCCTAGTTTTTCGAATCCGACGCAAAACTGACAGTTAATTGTAACGTTCAGAGCCTCTTAATGACGATGGAACACACAAATTGCGTCGCGATTCAGTACATCGTCCGCCAGCCGACTTGTCGCCGAGGTACTATTGCTGCCCCGGGCACCTCTTGGTCGTTCTCCTAGGAGTGTAGTTTTTCGAATCCGGCACAAAACTGACAGTTAATTGTAACATTCAGAGCCTCTTAATGACGATGGAACACACAAATTGCGTCGCGATTCAAAACATCGTCCTCCAGCCGACTTGTCTCCAAGGGTCTAGTGCTGCCATGGACAACTTATGGTCGTTCTCCTGTGAGTCTAGATTTTCGAATCCGACGCAAAACAGACAGTTAATTGTAACGTTCAGAGCCTGTTAATGACGATGGAACACACAAATCGCGTCGCGATTCAATACATGGTCCTCCAGCCGACTTGTCTCCAAGGGTCTATAGCTGCCTCGGGCACCTTATCATCGTTCTCCTGTGAGTCTAGTTTTTCGAATCCGACGCAAAACTGACAGTTAATTGTAACGTTCAGAGCCTCTTAATGACGATGGAACACACAAATTGCATCGCGATTCAATACATCGTCCTCCAGCCGCCCTGTCTCCAAGGGTCTATTGCTGCCTCGGTCACCTTATGGTCTTTCTCCTGTGTGTCTATTTTTCCGAATACGACGCATAACTGACAGTTAATTGTAACGTTCAGAGCCTGTTAATGACGATGGAACACACAAATTGCGTCGCGATTCAATACATCGTCCTCCAGCCGACCTGTCTCCAAGGGTCTATTGCTGCCTCGGGCACCTTATGGACGTTCTCCTGTGAGTCTAGATTTTCGAATCCGACGCAAAACTGACAGTGAATTGTAACGTTCAGAGCCTCTTAATGACGATGGAACACACAAATTGCGTCGCGATTCAATACATCGTCCTCCAGCCGACTTGTCTCCAAGGGTATTGCTGCCTCGGGCACCTTATGGTCGTTTTCCTGTGAGTGTAGTTTTTCGAGTCCGACGCAAAACTGACAGTATATTGTAACGTTCAGAGCCTGTTAATGACTATGGAACACACAAATTGCGTCGCGATTCAATACATCGTCCTCCAGCCGCCTTGTCTCCAAGGATCTATTGCTGCCTCGGTCACCTTATGGTCGTTCTCCTGTGTGTCTGGTTTTTCGAATCCGATGCATAACTGACAGTTAATTGTAACGTTCAGAGCCTCTTAATGACGATGGAACACACAAATTTCGTCGCGATTCAATACATCGTCCGACAGCCGACCTGTCTCCAAGGGTCTATTGCTGCCTCGGGCACCTTATGGTCGTTCTGCTGTGAGTTTAGTTTTCCGAATACGACGCATAACTGACAGTTAATTGTAACGTTAAGAGCCTGTTAATGACGATGGAACATACAAATTGCGTCGCGATTCAATACATCGTCCTCCAGCCGACTTGTCTCAAAGGGTCTAGTGTTGCCTCGGCACCTTATGGTCGTTCTTCTGTGAGTCTAGATTTTTGAATCCGACGCAAAACTGACAGTTAATTGTAAGGTTCAGAGCCTCTTAATGACGATGGAACACACAAATTGCGTCGCGATTCAATACATCGTCCTCCAGCCGACCTGTCTCCAAGGGTCTATTGCTGCCTCGGGCACCTTATGGTCGTTCTCCTGTGAGTCTAGTTTTTCGAATCCGACGCAAAACTGACATTAAGTTGTAACGTTCAGAGCCTCTTAATGACGATGGAACACACAAATTGCGTCGCGATTCAATACATCGTCCTCCAGCCGACTTGTCTCCAAGGGTCTATTGCTGCCTCGGGCACCTTATGGTCGTTCTCCTGTGAGCCTAGATTTTCGAATCCGACGCAAAACTGACAGTGAATTGTAACGTTCAGATCCTCTTAATGACGATGGAACACACAAATTGCGTCGCGATTCAATACATCGTCCTCCAGCCGATTTGTCTCCAAGGGTCTATTGCTGCCTCGGGCACCTTATGGTCGTTCTCCTGTGAGTCTAGTTTTTCGAATCCGACGCAAAACTGACAGTTAATTGTAAGGTTCAGAGCCTGTTAATGACTATGGAACACACAAATTGCGTCGCGATTCAATACATCGTCCTCCAGCCGCCATGTCTCCAAGGGTCTATTGCTGCCTAGGGCACCTTATGGTCTTTCTCCGGTGACTCTAGATTTTCGAATCCGACGCAAAACTGACAGTTAATTGCAACGTTCAGAGCCTCTTAATGACGATGGAACACACAAATTGCGTCGCGATTCAATACATCGTCCTCCAGCCGCCCTGTCTCCAAGGGTCTATTGCTGCCTCGGTCACCTTATGGTCGTTCTGCTGTGAGTCTAGTTTTCCAAATACGACGCATAACTGACAGGTAATTGTAACGTGCAGAGCCTGTTAATGACGATGGAACACACAAATTGCGTCGCGATTCAATACATCGTCCTCCAGCCGACTTGTCTCCAAGGGTCTATTGCTGCCTCGGGCACCTTATGGTCGTTCTCCTGTGAGTCTAGTTTTTCGAATCCGACGCAAAGCTGACAGTTAATTGTAACGTTCAGAGCCTCTTAATGACGATGGAACACACAAATTGCGTCGAGATTCAATACATCGTCCTCCAGCCGACTTGTCTCCAAGGGTCTATTGCTGCCTCGGGCACCTAATGGTCGTTCTCCTGTGAGTCTAGTTTTTCGAATCCGACGCAAAACTAACAGTTAATTGTAACGTTCAGAGCCTGTTAATGACTATGGAACACACAAATTGCGTCGCGATTCAATACATCGTCCTCCAGCCGCCTTGTCTCCAATGGTCTATTGCTGACTCGGGCACCTTATGGTCGTTCTCCGATGAGCCTAGTTTTTCGAATCCGACGCAAAACTGACAGTTAATTGTAACGTTCAGAGCCTCTTAATGACGATGGAACACACAAATTGCGTCGCGATTCAATACATCGTCCTCCAGCCGACTTGTCGCCGAGGTACTATTTCTGCCCCGGGCACCCCTTGGTCGTTCTCCTAGGAGTGTAGTTTTTCGAATCCGGCACAAAACTGACAGTTAATTGTAACATTCAGAGCCTCTTAATGACGATGGAACATACAAATTGCGTCGCGATTCAAAACATCGTCCTCCAGCCGACTTGTCTCCAAGGGTCTAGTGCTGCCATGGACAACTTATGGTCGTTCTCCTGTGAGTCTAGATTTTCGAATCCGACGCAAAACAGACAGTTAATTCTAACGTTCAGAGCCTGTTAATTACGATGGAACACACAAATCGCGTCGCGATTCAATACATGATCCTCCAGCCGACTTGTCTCCAAGGGTCTATAGCTGCCTCGGGCACCTTATCGTCGTTCTCCTGTGAGTCTAGTTTTTCGAATCCGACGCAAAACTGACAGTTAATTGTAACGTTCAGAGCCTGTTAATGACGATGGAACACACAAATTGCGTCGCGATTCAATACATCGTCCTCCAGCCGACTTGTCTCCAAGGATCTATTGCTGCCTCGGGCACCTTATGGTCGTTCTCCTGTGAGTCTAGTTTTTCGAATCCGACGCAAAACTGACAGTTAATTGTAAAGTTCAGAGCCTCTTAATGACGATGGAACACACAAATTGCGTCGCGATTCAATACATCGTCCTCCAGCCGACTTGTCTCCAAGGGTCTATTGCTGCCTCGGGCACCTTATGGACGTTCTCCTGTGAGTCTAGATTTTCGAATCCGACGCAAAACTGACAGTTAATTGTAACGTTCAGAGCCTCTTAATGACGATGGAACACACAAATTGCGTCGCGATTCAATACATCGTCCTCCAGCCGACTTGTCTCCAAGGGTCTATTGCTGCCTCGGGCACCTTATGGTCGTTCTCCTGTGAGTGTAGTTTTTCGAGTCCGACGCAAAACTGACAGTATATTGTAACGTTCAGAGCCTGTTAATGACTATGGAACACACAAATTGCGTCGCGATTCAATACATCGTCCTCCAGCCGCCTTGTCTCCAAGGGTCTATTGCTGCCTCGGTCACCTTATGGTCGTTCTCCTGTGTGTCTAGTTTTTCGAATCCGATGCATAACTGACAGTTAATTGTAACGTTCAGAGCCTCTTAATGACGATGGAACACACAAATTTCGTCGAGATTCAATACATCGTCCGACAGCCGACCTGTCTCCAAGGGTCTATTGCTGCCTCGGGCACCTTATGGTCGTTCTGCTGTGAGTTTAGTTTTCCGAATACGACGCATAACTGACAGTTAATTGTAACGTTAAGAGCCTGTTAATGACGATGGAACATACAAATTGCGTCGCGATTCAATACATCGTCCTCCAGCCGACTTGTCTCCAAGGGTCTAGTGTTGCCTCGGCACCTTATGGTCGTTCTTCTGTGAGTCTAGATTTTTGGTTCCGACGCAAAACTGACAGTTAATTGTAAGGTTCAGAGCCTCTTAATGACGATGGAACACACAAATTGCGTCGCGATTCAAAACATCGTCCTCCAGCCGACTTGTCTCCAAGGGTCTAGTGCAGCCATGGACAACTTATGGTCGTTCTCCTGTGAGTCTAGATTTTCGAATCCGACGCAAAACAGACAGTTAATTGTAACGTTCAGAGCCTGTTAATTACGATGGAACACACAAATCGCGTCGCGATTCAATACATGATCCTCCGGCCGACTTGTCTCCAAGGGTCTATAGCTGCCTCGGGCACCTTATCGTCGTTCTCCTGTGAGTCTAGTTTTTCGAATCCGACGCAAAACTGACAGTTAATTGTAACGTTCAGAGCCTGTTAATGACGATGGAACACACAAATTGCGTCGCGATTCAATACATCGTCCTCCAGCCGACTTGTCTCCAAGGATCTATTGCTGCCTCGGGCACCTTATGGTCGTTCTCCTGTGAGTCTAGTTTTTCGAATCCGACGCAAAACTGACAGTTAATTGTAAAGTTCAGAGCCTCTTAATGAGGATGGAACACACAAATTGCGTCGCGATTCAATACATCGTCCTCCAGCCGACTTGTCTCCAAGGGTCTATTGCTGCCTCGGGCACCTTATGGACGTTCTCCTGTGAGTCTAGATTTTCGAATCCGACGCAAAACTGACAGTTAATTGTAACGTTCAGAGCCTCTTAATGACGATGGAACACACAAATTGCGTCGCGATTCAATACATCGTCCTCCAGCCGACTTGTCTCCAAGGGTCTATTGCTGCCTCGGGCACCTTATGGTCGTTCTCCTGTGAGTGTAGTTTTTCGAGTCCGACGCAAAACTGACAGTATATCGTAACGTTCAGAGCCTCTTAATGACTATGGAACACACAAATTGCGTCGCGATTCAATACATCGTCCTCCAGCCGATTTGTCTCCAAGGGTCTATTGCTGCCTCGGGCACCTTATCGTCGTTCTCCTGTGAGTCTAGTTTTTCGAATCCGACGCAAAACTGACAGATAATTGTAACGTTCAGAGCCTGTTAATGACTATGGAACACACAAATTGCGTCGCGATTCAATACATCGTCCTCCAGCCGCCTTGTCTCCAAGGGTCTATTGCTGCCTAGGGCACCTTATGGTCTTTCTCCGGTGACTCTAGATTTTCGAATCCGACGCAAAACTGACAGTTAATTGCAACATTCAGAGCCTCTTAATGACGATGGAACACACTTATTGCGTCGCGATTCAATACATCGTCCTCCAGCCGCCCTGTCTCCAAGGGTCTATTGCTGCCTCGGTCACCTTATGGTCGTTCTGCTGTGAGTCTAGTTTTCCGAATACGACGCATAACTGACAGGTAATTGTAACGTGCAGAGCCTGTTAATGACGATGGAACACACAAATTGCGTCGCGATTCAATACATCGTCCTCCAGCCGACTTGTCTCCAAGGGTCTATTGCTGCCTCGGGCACCTTATGGTCGTTCTCCTGTGAGTCTAGTTTTTCGAATCCGACGCAAAGCTGACAGTTAATTGTAACGTTCAGAGCCTCTTAATGACGATGGAACACACAAATTGCGTCGCGATTCAATATATCGTCCTCCAGCAGACTTGTCTCCAAGGGTCTATTGCTGCCTCGGGCACCTTATGGTCGTTCTCCTGTGAGTCTAGATTCTCGAATCCGACGCAAAACTGACAGTGAATTGTAACGTACAGAGCCTCTTAATGACGATGGAACACACAAATTGCGTCGAGATTCAATACATCGTCCTCCAGCCGACTTGTCTCCAAGGGTCTATTGCTGCCTCGGGCACCTAATGGTCGTTCTCCTGTGAGTCTAGTTTTTCGAATCCGACGCAAAACTAACAGTTAATTGTAACGTTCAGAGCCTGTTAATGACTATGGAACACACAAATTGCGTCGCGATTCAATACATCGTCCTCCAGCCGCCTTGTCTCCAATGGTCTATTGCTGACTCGGGCACCTTATGGTCGTTCTCCGATGAGCCTAGTTTTTCGAATCCGACGCAAAACTGACAGTTAATTGTAACGTTCAGAGCCTCTTAATGACGATGGAACACACAAATTGCGTCGCGATTCAATACATCGTCCTCCAGCCGACTTGTCGCCGAGGTACTATTGCTGCCCCGGGCACCTCTTGGTCGTTCTCCTAGGAGTGTAGTTTTTCGAATCCGGCACAAAACTGACAGTTAATTGTAACATTCAGAGCCTCTTAATGACGATGGAACACACAAATTGCGTCGCGATTCAAAACATCCTCCTCCAGCCGCCTTGTCTCCAAGGGTCTATTGCTGCCTAGGGCACCTTATGGTCTTTCTCCGGTGACTCTAGATTTTCAAATCCGACGCAAAACTGACAGTTAATTGCAACGTTCAGAGCCTCTTAATGACGATGGAACACACAAATTGCGTCGCGATTCAATACATCGTCCTCCAGCCGCCCTGTCTCCAAGGGTCTATTGCTGCCTCGGTCACCTTATGGTCGTTCTGCTGTGAGTCTAGTTTTCCGAATACGACGCATAACTGACAGGTAATTGTAACGTGCAGAGCCTGTTAATGACGATGGAACACACAAATTGCGTCGCGATTCAATACATCGTCCTCCAGCCGACTTGTCTCCAAGGGTCTATTGCTGCCTCGGGCACCTTATGGTCGTTCTCCTGTGAGTCTAGTTTTTCGAATCCGACGCAAAGCTGACAGTTAATTGTAACGTTCAGAGCCTCTTAATGACAATGGAACACACAAATTGCGTCGCGATTCAATATATCGTCCTCCAGCAGACTTGTCTCCAAGGGTCTATTGCTGCCTCGGGCACCTTATGGTCGTTCTCCTGTGAGTCTAGATTCTCGAATCCGACGCAAAACTGACAGTGAATTGTAACGTTCAGAGCCTCTTAATGACGATGGAACACACAAATTGCGTCGAGATTCAATACATCGTCCTCCAGCCGACTTGTCTCCAAGGGTCTATTGCTGCCTCGGGCACCTAATGGTCGTTCTCCTGTGAGTCTAGTTTTTCGAATCCGACGCAAAACTAACAGTTAATTGTAACGTTCAGAGCCTGTTAATGACTATGGAACACACAAATTGCGTCGCGATTCAATACATCGTCCTCCAGCCGCCTTGTCTCCAATGGTCTATTGCTGACTCGGGCACCTTATGGTCGTTCTCCGATGAGCCTAGTTTTTCGAATCCGACGCAAAACTGACAGTTAATTGTAACGTTCAGAGCCTCTTAATGACGATGGAACACACAAATTGCGTCGCGATTCAATACATCGTCCTCCAGCCGACTTGTCGCCGAGGTACTATTGCTGCCCCGGGCACCTCTTGGTCGTTCTCCTAGGAGTGTAGTTTTTCGAATCCGGCACAAAACTGACAGTTAATTGTAACATTCAGAGCCTCTTAATGACGATGGAACACACAAATTGCGTCGCGATTCAAAACATCGTCCTCCAGCCGACTTGTCTCCAAGGGTCTAGTGCTGCCATGGACAACTTATGGTCGTTCTCCTGTGAGTCTAGATTTTCGAATCCGACGCAAAACAGACAGTTAATTGTAACGTTCAGAGCCTGTTAATTACGATGGAACACACAAATCGCGTCGCGATTCAATACATGATCCTCCAGCCGACTTGTCTCCAAGGGTCTATAGCTGCCTCGGGCACCTTATCGTCGTTCTCCTGTGAGTCTAGTTTTTCGAATCCGACGCAAAACTGACAGTTAATTGTAACGTTCAGAGCCTGTTAATGACGATGGAACACACAAATTGCGTCGCGATTCAATACATCGTCCTCCAGCCGACTTGTCTCCAAGGATCTATTGCTGCCTCGGGCACCTTATGGTCGTTCTCCTGTGAGTCTAGTTTTTCGAATCCGACGCAAAACTGACAGTTAATTGTAAAGTTCAGAGCCTCTTAATGAGGATGGAACACACAAATTGCGTCGCGATTCAATACATCGTCCTCCAGCCGACTTGTCTCCAAGGGTCTATTGCTGCCTCGGGCACCTTATGGACGTTCTCCTGTGAGTCTAGATTTTCGAATCCGACGCAAAACTGACAGTTAATTGTAACGTTCAGAGCCTCTTAATGACGATGGAACACACAAATTGCGTCGCGATTCAATACATCGTCCTCCAGCCGACTTGTCTCCAAGGGTCTATTGCTGCCTCGGGCACCTTATGGTCGTTCTCCTGTGAGTGTAGTTTTTCGAGTCCGACGCAAAACTGACAGTATATTGTAACGTTCAGAGCCTGTTAATGACTATGGAACACACAAATTGCGTCGCGATTCAATACATCGTCCTCCAGCCGCCTTGTCTCCAAGGGTCTATTGCTGCCTCGGGCACCTTATGGTCGTTCTCCTGTGAGTGTAGTTTTTCGAGTCCGACGCAAAACTGACAGTATATCGTAACGTTCAGAGCCTCTTAATGACTATGGAACACACAAATTGCGTCGCGATTCAATACATCGTCCTCCAGCCGATTTGTCTCCAAGGGTCTATTGCTGCCTCGGGCACCTTATCGTCGTTCTCCTGTGAGTCTAGTTTTTCGAATCCGACGCAAAACTGACAGATAATTGTAACGTTCAGAGCCTGTTAATGACTATGGAACACACAAATTGCGTCGCGATTCAATACATCGTCCTCCAGCCGCCTTGTCTCCAAGGGTCTATTGCTGCCTAGGGCACCTTATGGTCTTTCTCCGGTGACTCTAGATTTTCGAATCCGACGCAAAACTGACAGTTAATTGCAACGTTCAGAGCCTCTTAATGACGATGGAACACACTTATTGCGTCGCGATTCAATACATCGTCCTCCAGCCGCCCTGTCTCCAAGGGTCTATTGCTGCCTCGGTCACCTTATGGTCGTTCTGCTGTGAGTCTAGTTTTCCGAATACGACGCATAACTGACAGGTAATTGTAACGTGCAGAGCCTGTTAATGACGATGGAACACACAAATTGCGTCGCGATTCAATACATCGTCCTCCAGCCGACTTGTCTCCAAGGGTCTATTGCTGCCTCGGGCACCTTATGGTCGTTCTCCTGTGAGTCTAGTTTTTCGAATCCGACGCAAAGCTGACAGTTAATTGTAACGTTCAGAGCCTCTTAATGACGATGGAACACACAAATTGCGTCGCGATTCAATATATCGTCCTCCAGCAGACTTGTCTCCAAGGGTCTATTGCTGCCTCGGGCACCTTATGGTCGTTCTCCTGTGAGTCTAGATTCTCGAATCCGACGCAAAACTGACAGTGAATTGTAACGTACAGAGCCTCTTAATGACGATGGAACACACAAATTGCGTCGAGATTCAATACATCGTCCTCCAGCCGACTTGTCTCCAAGGGTCTATTGCTGCCTCGGGCACCTAATGGTCGTTCTCCTGTGAGTCTAGTTTTTCGAATCCGACGCAAAACTAACAGTTAATTGTAACGTTCAGAGCCTGTTAATGACTATGGAACACACAAATTGCGTCGCGATTCAATACATCGTCCTCCAGCCGCCTTGTCTCCAATGGTCTATTGCTGACTCGGGCACCTTACGGTCGTTCTCCGATGAGCCTAGTTTTTCGAATCCGACGCAAAACTGACAGTTAATTGTAACGTTCAGAGCCTCTTAATGACGATGGAACACACAAATTGCGTCGCGATTCAATACATCGTCCTCCAGCCGACTTGTCGCCGAGGTACTATTGCTGCCCCGGGCACCTCTTGGTCGTTCTCCTAGGAGTGTAGTTTTTCGAATCCGGCACAAAACTGACAGTTAATTGTAACATTCAGAGCCTCTTAATGACGATGGAACACACAAATTGCGTCGCGATTCAAAACATCCTCCTCCAGCCGCCTTGTCTCCAAGGGTCTATTGCTGCCTAGGGCACCTTATGGTCTTTCTCCGGTGACTCTAGATTTTCAAATCCGACGCAAAACTGACAGTTAATTGCAACGTTCAGAGCCTCTTAATGACGATGGAACACACAAATTGCGTCGCGATTCAATACATCGTCCTCCAGCCGCCCTGTCTCCAAGGGTCTATTGCTGCCTCGGTCACCTTATGGTCGTTCTGCTGTGAGTCTAGTTTTCCGAATACGACGCATAACTGACAGGTAATTGTAACGTGCAGAGCCTGTTAATGACGATGGAACACACAAATTGCGTCGCGATTCAATACATCGTCCTCCAGCCGACTTGTCTCCAAGGGTCTATTGCTGCCTCGGGCACCTTATGGTCGTTCTCCTGTGAGTCTAGTTTTTCGAATCCGACGCAAAGCTGACAGTTAATTGTAACGTTCAGAGCCTCTTAATGACGATGGAACACACAAATTGCGTCGCGATTCAATATATCGTCCTCCAGCAGACTTGTCTCCAAGGGTCTATTGCTGCCTCGGGCACCTTATGGTCGTTCTCCTGTGAGTCTAGATTCTCGAATCCGACGCAAAACTGACAGTGAATTGTAACGTTCAGAGCCTCTTAATGACGATGGAACACACAAATTGCGTCGAGATTCAATACATCGTCCTCCAGCCGACTTGTCTCCAAGGGTCTATTGCTGCCTCGGGCACCTAATGGTCGTTCTCCTGTGAGTCTAGTTTTTCGAATCCGACGCAAAACTAACAGTTAATTGTAACGTTCAGAGCCTGTTAATGACTATGGAACACACAAATTGCGTCGCGATTCAATACATCGTCCTCCAGCCGCCTTGTCTCCAATGGTCTATTGCTGACTCGGGCACCTTATGGTCGTTCTCCGATGAGCCTAGTTTTTCGAATCCGACGCAAAACTGACAGTTAATTGTAACGTTCAGAGCCTCTTAATGACGATGGAACACACAAATTGCGTTGCGATTCAATACATCGTCCTCCAGCCGACTTGTCGCCGAGGTACTATTGCTGCCCCGGGCACCTCTTGGTCGTTCTCCTAGGAGTGTAGTTTTTCGAATCCGGCACAAAACTGACAGTTAATTGTAACATTCAGAGCCTCTTAATGACGATGGAACACACAAATTGCGTCGCGATTCAAAACATCGTCCTCCAGCCGACTTGTCTCCAAGGGTCTAGTGCTGCCATGGACAACTTATGGTCGTTCTCCTGTGAGTCTAGATTTTCGAATCCGACGCAAAACAGACAGTTAATTGTAACGTTCAGAGCCTGTTAATTACGATGGAACACACAAATCGCGTCGCGATTCAATACATGATCCTCCAGCCGACTTGTCTCCAAGGGTCTATAGCTGCCTCGGGCACCTTATCGTCGTTCTCCTGTGAGTCTAGTTTTTCGAATCCGACGCAAAACTGACAGTTAATTGTAACGTTCAGAGCCTGTTAATGACGATGGAACACACAAATTGCGTCGCGATTCAATACATCGTCCTCCAGCCGACTTGTCTCCAAGGATCTATTGCTGCCTCGGGCACCTTATGGTCGTTCTCCTGTGAGTCTAGTTTTTCGAATCCGACGCAAAACTGACAGTTAATTGTAAAGTTCAGAGCCTCTTAATGAGGATGGAACACACAAATTGCGTCGCGATTCAATACATCGTCCTCCAGCCGACTTGTCTCCAAGGGTCTATTGCTGCCTCGGGCACCTTATGGACGTTCTCCTGTGAGTCTAGATTTTCGAATCCGACGCAAAACTGACAGTTAATTGTAACGTTCAGAGCCTCTTAATGACGATGGAACACACAAATTGCGTCGCGATTCAATACATCGTCCTCCAGCCGACTTGTCTCCAAGGGTCTATTGCTGCCTCGGGCACCTTATGGTCGTTCTCCTGTGAGTGTAGTTTTTCGAGTCCGACGCAAAACTGACAGTATATTGTAACGTTCAGAGCCTGTTAATGACTATGGAACACACAAATTGCGTCGCGATTCAATACATCGTCCTCCAGCCGCCTTGTCTCCAAGGGTCTATTGCTGCCTCGGTCACCTTATGGTCGTTCTCCTGTGTGTCTAGTTTTTCGAATCCGATGCATAACTGACAGTTAATTGTAACGTTCAGAGCCTCTTAATGACGATGGAACACACAAATTTCGTCGAGATTCAATACATCGTCCGACAGCCGACCTGTCTCCAAGGGTCTATTGCTGCCTCGGGCACCTTATGGTCGTTCTGCTGTGAGTTTAGTTTTCCGAATACGACGCATAACTGACAGTTAATTGTAACGTTAAGAGCCTGTTAATGACGATGGGACATACAAATTGCGTCGCGATTCAATACATCGTCCTCCAGCCGACTTGTCTCCAAGGGTCTAGTGTTGCCTCGGCACCTTATGGTCGTTCTTCTGTGAGTCTAGATTTTTGGTTCCGACGCAAAACTGACAGTTAATTGTAAGGTTCAGAGCCTCTTAATGACGATGGAACACACAAATTGCGTCGCGATTCAATACATCGTCCTCCAGCCTACCTGTCTCCAAGGGTCTATTGCTGCCTCGGGCACCTTATGGTCGTTCTCCTGTGAGTCTAGTTTTTCGAATCCGACGCAAAACTGACAGTTAATTGTAACGTTCAGAGCCTCTTAATGACGATGGAACACACAAATTGCGTCGCGAATCAATACATCGTCCGACAGCCGACCTGTCTCCAAAAGTCTATTGCTGCCTCGGGCACCTTATGGTCGCTCTGCTGTGAGTCTAGTTTTCCGAATACGACGCATAACTGACAGTTAATTGTAAGGTTCAGAGTCTCTTTATGACGATGGAACACACAAATTGCGTCGCGATTCAATACATCGTCCTCCAGCCGACTTGTCGCCGACTTGCTGCCCCGGGCTCCTCTTGGTCGTTGTCCTAGGAGTGTAGTTTTTCGAATCCGGCACAAAACTGAAAAATTCAAAGCCTCTTAATGACGATGGAACACACAAATTGCGCTGCGATTCAATACATCGTCCTCCAGCCGACTTGTCTTCAAGGGTCTAGTGCTGCCTCGGGCACCTTATGGTCGTTCTCCTGTGTGTCTAGTTTTTCGAATCCGACGCAAAACTGACAGATAATTGTAACGTTCTGAGCCTCTTAATGACGATGGAACACACAAATTGCGTCGAGATTCAATACATCGTCCGACAGCCGAACTGTCTCCAAAGGTCTATTGCTGCTACGGGCACCTTATGGTCGTTCTGCTGTGAGTCTAGTTTTCCGAATACGACGCATAACTGACAGTGAATTGTAACGTTCAGAGCCTGTTAATGACAATGGAACACACAAATTGCGTCGCGATTCAATACATCGTCCTCCAGCCGCCCTGTCTCCAAGGGTCTATTGCTGCCTCGGTCACCTTATGGTCGTTCTCCTGTGTGTCTAGTTTTTCGAATCCGACGCAAAACTGACAGATAATTGTAAGGTTCAGAGCCTCTTAATGACGATGGAACACACAAATTGCGTCGAGATTCAATACATCGTCCGACAGCCGAACTGTCTCCAAAGGTCTATTGCTGCTACAGGCACCTTATGGTCGTTCTGCTGTGAGTGTAGTTTTCCGAATACGACGCATAACTGACAGTGAATTGTAACGTTCAGAGCCTGTTAATGACAATGGAACACACAAATTGCGTCGCGATTCGATACATCGTCCTCCAGCCAACTTGTCTCCAAGGGTCTATTGCTGCCTCGGGCACCTTATGGTCGTTCACCTGTGAGTCTAGTTTTTCGAATCCGACCCAAAACTGACAGTTAATTGTAACGTTCAGAGCCTCTTAATGACGATGGAACACACAAATTGCGTCGCGATTCAATACATCGTCCTCCAGCCGACATGTCTCCAAGGGTCTATTGCTGCCTCGGGCACCTTATGGTCGTTCTCCTGTGAGTCTAGCTTTTCGAATCTGACGCAAATCTGACAGTTAATTGTAACGTTCAGAGCCTGTTAATGACTATGGAACACACAAATTGCGTGGCGATTCAATACATCGTCCTCCAGCCGCCTTGTCTAAAAGGGTCTATTGCTGCCTCGGGCACTTTATGGTCGTTCTCCTGTGAGTCTAGTTTTTCGAATCCGACGCAAAACTGACAGTTAATTGTAACGTTCACAGCCTCTTAATGACGATGGAACACACAAATTGCGTCGAGATTCAATACATCGTCCGACAGCCGACCTGTCTCCAAAGGTCTATTGCTGCCTCGGGCACCTTATGGTCGTTCTGCTGTGAGTCTACTTTTCCAAATACGACGCATAACTGACAGTTAATTGTAACGTTCAGAGCCTTGTTAATGACGATGGAACACACAAATTGCGCTGGGATTCAATACATCGTCCTCCAGCCGACTTGTCTCCAAGGGTCTATTGCTGCCTCGGGCACCTAATGGTCGTTCTCCTGTGAGTCTAGTTTTTCGAATCCGACGCAAAACTAACAGTTAATTGTAACGTTCAGATCCTGTTAATGACTATGGAACACACAAATTGCGTCGCGATTCAATTCATCGTCCTCCAGCCGCCTTGTCTCCAAGGGTCTATTGCTGCCTCGGGGACCTTATGGTCGTTCTCCGAGAGCGTAGTTTTTCGAATCCGACGCAAAACTGGCAGTTAATTGTAACGTTCAGAGCCTCTTAATGACGATGGAACACACAAATTGCGTCGCGATTCAATACATCGTCCTCCAGCCGACTTGTCGCCGAGGTACTATTGCTGCCCCGGGCACCTCTTGGTCGTTCTCCTAGGAGTGTAGTTTTTCGAATCCGGCACAAAACTGACAGTTAATTGTAACATTCAGAGCCTCTTAATGACGATGGAACACACAAATTGCGTCGCGATTCAAAACATCGTCCTCCAGCCGACTTGTCTCCAAGGGTCTAGTGCTGCCATGGACAACTTATGGTCGTTCTCCTGTGAGTCTAGATTTTCGAATCCGACGCAAAACAGACAGTTAATTGTAACGTTCAGAGCCTGTTAATTACGATGGAACACACAAATCGCGTCGCGATTCAATACATGATCCTCCAGCCGACTTGTCTCCAAGGGTCTATAGCTGCCTCGGGCACCTTATCGTCGTTCTCCTGTGAGTCTAGTTTTTCGAATCCGACGCAAAACTGACAGTTAATTGTAACGTTCAGAGCCTGTTAATGACGATGGAACACACAAATTGCGTCGCGATTCAATACATCGTCCTCCAGCCGACTTGTCTCCAAGGATCTATTGCTGCCTCGGGCACCTTATGGTCGTTCTCCTGTGAGTCTAGTTTTTCGAATCCGACGCAAAACTGACAGTTAATTGTAAAGTTCAGAGCCTCTTAATGAGGATGGAACACACAAATTGCGTCGCGATTCAATACATCGTCCTCCAGCCGACTTGTCTCCAAGGGTCTATTGCTGCCTCGGGCACCTTATGGACGTTCTCCTGTGAGTCTAGATTTTCGAATCCGACGCAAAACTGACAGTTAATTGTAACGTTCAGAGCCTCTTAATGACGATGGAACACACAAATTGCGTCGCGATTCAATACATCGTCCTCCAGCCGACTTGTCTCCAAGGGTCTATTGCTGCCTCGGGCACCTTATGGTCGTTCTCCTGTGAGTGTAGTTTTTCGAGTCCGACGCAAAACTGACAGTATATTGTAACGTTCAGAGCCTGTTAATGACTATGGAACACACAAATTGCGTCGCGATTCAATACATCGTCCTCCAGCCGCCTTGTCTCCAAGGGTCTATTGCTGCC
Source organism: Schistocerca nitens (assembly GCF_023898315.1). Taxonomy (NCBI): domain Eukaryota; kingdom Metazoa; phylum Arthropoda; class Insecta; order Orthoptera; family Acrididae; genus Schistocerca; species Schistocerca nitens. The sequence continues at coordinate 3,131,902 of NC_064618.1, read as the reverse complement.
TCGGTCACCTTATGGTCGTTCTCCTGTGTGTCTAGTTTTTCGAATCCGATGCATAACTGACAGTTAATTGTAACGTTCAGAGCCTCTTAATGACGATGGAACACACAAATTTCGTCGAGATTCAATACATCGTCCGACAGCCGACCTGTCTCCAAGGGTCTATTGCTGCCTCGGGCACCTTATGGTCGTTCTGCTGTGAGTTTAGTTTTCCGAATACGACGCATAACTGACAGTTAATTGTAACGTTAAGAGCCTGTTAATGACGATGGAACATACAAATTGCGTCGCGATTCAATACATCGTCCTCCAGCCGACTTGTCTCCAAGGGTCTAGTGTTGCCTCGGCACCTTATGGTCGTTCTTCTGTGAGTCTAGATTTTTGGTTCCGACGCAAAACTGACAGTTAATTGTAAGGTTCAGAGCCTCTTAATGACGATGGAACACACAAATTGCGTCGCGATTCAATACATCGTCCTCCAGCCGACCTGTCTCCAAGGGTCTATTGCTGCCTCGGGCACCTTATGGTCGTTCTCCTGTGAGTCTAGTTTTTCGAATCCGACGCAAAACTGACAGTTAATTGTAACGTTCAGAGCCTCTTAATGACGATGGAACACACAAATTGCGTCGCGATTCAATACATCGTCCTCCAGCCGACTTGTCGCCGACTTGCTGCCCCGGGCTCCTCTTGGTCGTTGTCCTAGGAGTGTAGTTTTTCGAATCCGGCACAAAACTGAAAAATTCAAAGCCTTTTAATGACGATGGAACACACAAATTGCGCTGCGATTCAATACATCGTCCTCCAGCCGACTTGTCTTCAAGGGTCTAGTGCTGCCTCGGGCACCTTATGGTCGTTCTCCTGTGTGTCTAGTTTTTCGAATCCGACGCAAAACTGACAGATAATTGTAACGTTCAGAGCCTCTTAATGACGATGGAACACACAAATTGCGTCGAGATTCAATACATCGTCCGACAGCCGAACTGTCTCCAAAGGTCTATTGCTGCTACGGGCACCTTATGGTCGTTCTGCTGTGAGTCTAGTTTTCCGAATACGACGCATAACTGACAGTGAATTGTAACGTTCAGAGCCTGTTAATGACAATGGAACACACAAATTGCGTCGCGATTCAATACATCGTCCTCCAGCCGCCCTGTCTCCAAGGGTCTATTGCTGCCTCGGTCACCTTATGGTCGTTCTCCTGTGTGTCTAGTTTTTCGAATCCGACGCAAAACTGACAGATAATTGTAACGTTCAGAGCCTCTTAATGACGATGGAACACACAAATTGCGTCGAGATTCAATACATCGTCCGACAGCCGAACTGTCTCCAAAGGTCTATTGCTGCTACAGGCACCTTATGGTCGTTCTGCTGTGAGTCTAGTTTTCCGAATACGACGCATAACTGACAGTGAATTGTAACGTTCAGAGCCTGTTAATGACAATGGAACACACAAATTGCGTCGCGATTCAATACATCGTCCTCCAGCCGACTTGTCTCCAAGGGTCTATTGCTGCCTCGGGCACCTTATGGTCGTTCACCTGAGAGTCTAGTTTTTCGAATCCGACCCAAAACTGACAGTTAATTGTAACGTTCAGAGCCTCTTAATGACGATGGAACACACAAATTGCGTCGCGATTCAATACATCGTCCTCCAGCCGACATGTCTCCAAGGGTCTATTGCTGCCTCGGGCACCTTATGGTCGTTCTCCTGTGAGTCTAGCTTTTCGAATCTGACGCAAATCTGACAGTTAATTGTAACGTTCAGAGCCTGTTAATGACTATGGAACACACAAATTGCGTGGCGATTCAATACATCGTCCTCCAGCCGCCTTGTCTAAAAGGGTCTATTGCTGCCTCGGGCACTTTATGGTCGTTCTCCTGTGAGACTAGTTTTTCGAATCCGACGCAAAACTGACAGTTAATTGTAACGTTCACAGCCTCTTAATGACGATGGAACACACAAATTGCGTCGAGATTCAATACATTGTCCGACAGCCGACCTGTCTCCAAAGCTCTATTGCTGCCTCGGGCACCTTATGGTCGTTCTGCTGTGAGTCTAGTTTTCCAAATACGACGCATAACTGACAGTTAATTGTAACGGTCAGAGCCTTGTTAATGACGATGGAACACACAAATTGCGCTGGGATTCAATACATCGTCCTCCAGCCGACTTGTCTCCAAGGGTCTATTGCTGCCTCGGGCACCTAATGGTCGTTCTCCTGTGAGTCTAGTTTTTCGAATCCGACGCAAAACTAACAGTTAATTGTAACGTTCAGATCCTGTTAATGACTATGGAACACACAAATTGCGTCGCGATTCAATTCATCGTCCTCCAGCCGCCTTGTCTCCAAGGGTCTATTGCTGCCTCGGGGACCTTATGGTCGTTCTCCGAGAGCGTAGTTTTTCGAATCCGACGCAAAACTGGCAGTTAATTGTAACGTTCAGAGCCTCTTAATGACGATGGAACACACAAATTGCGTCGCGATTCAATACATCGTCCTCCAGCCGACTTGTCGCCGAGGTACTATTGCTGCCCCGGGCACCTCTTGGTCGTTCTCCTAGGAGTGTAATTTTTCGAATCCGGCACAAAACTGACAGTTAATTGTAACATTCAGAGCCTGTTAATGACTATGGAACACACAAATTGCGTCGCGATTCAAAACATCGTCCTCCAGCCGACTTGTCTCCAAGGGTCTAGTGCTGCCATGGACAACTTATGGTCGTTCTCCTGTGAGTCTAGATTTTCGAATCCGACGCAAAACAGACAGTTAATTGTAACGTTCAGAGCCTGTTAATCACGATGGAACACACAAATCGCGTCGCGATTCAATACATGGTCCTCCAGCCGACTTGTCTCCAAGGGTCTATAGCTGCCTCGGGCACCTTATGGTCGTTCTCCTGTGAGTCTAGTTTTTCGAATCCGACGCAAAACTGACAGTTTTATTGTAACGTTCACAGCCTCTTAATGACGATGGAACACACAAATTGCGTCGAGATTCAATACATCGTCCGACAGCCGACCTGTCTCCAAGGGTCTATTGCTGCCTCGGTCACCTTATGGTCTTTCTCCTGTGTGTCTATTTTTCCGAATACGACGCATAACTGGCAGTTAATTGCAACGTTCAGAGCCTGTTAATGACGATGGAACACACAAATTGCGTCGCGATTCAATACATCGTCCTCCAGCCGACTTGTCTCCAAGGGTCTATTGCTGCCTCGGGCACCTTATGGACGTTCTCCTGTGAGTCTAGATTTTCGAATCCGACGCAAAACTGACAGTGAATTGTAACGTTCAGAGCCTCGTAATGACGATGGAACACACAAATTGCGTCGCGATTCAATACATCGTCCTCCAGCCGACTTGTCTCCAAGGGTACTGCTGCCTCGGGCACCTTATGGTCGTTCTCCTGTGAGTGTAGTTTTTCGAGTCCGACGCAAAACTGACAGTATATTGTAACGTTCAGAGCCTGTTAATGACTATGGAACACACAAATTGCGTCGCGATTCAATACATCGTCCTCCAGCCGCCTTGTCTCCAAGGGTCTATTGCTGCCTCGGTCACCTTATGGTCGTTCTCCTGTGTGTCTAGTTTTTCGAATCCGATGCATAACTGACAGTTAATTGTAACGTTCAGAGCCTCTTAATGACGATGGAACACACAAATTTCGTCGAGATTCAATACATCGTCCGACAGCCGACCTGTCTCCAAGGGTCTATTGCTGCCTCGGGCACCTTATGGTCGTTCTGCTGTGAGTTTAGTTTTCCGAATACGACGCATAACTGACAGTTAATTGTAACGTTAAGAGCCTGTTAATGACGATGGAACATACAAATTGCGTCGCGATTCAATACATCGTCCTCCAGCCGACTTGTCTCAAAGGGTCTAGTGTTGCCTCGGCACCTTATGGTCGTTCTTCTGTGAATCTAGATTTTTGAATCTGACGCAAAACTGACAGTTAATTGTAAGGTTCAGAGCCTCTTAATGACGATGGAACACATAAATTGCGTCGCGATTCAATACATCGTCCTCCAGCCGACCTGTCTCCAACGGTCTATTGCTGCCTCGGGCACCTTATGGTCGTTCTCCTGTGAGTCTAGTTTTTCGAATCCGACGCAAAACTGACAGTTAATTGTAACGTTCAGAGCCGCTTAATGACGATGGAACACACAAATTGCGTCGCGAATCAATACATCGTCGCGCCAGCCGACCTGTCTCCAAAGGTCTATTGCTGCCTCGGGCACCTTATGGTCGCTCTGCTGTGAGTCTAGTTTTCCGAATACGACGCATAACTGACAGTTAATTGTAAGGTTCAGAGCCTCTTAATGACGATGGAACACACAAATTGCGTCGCAATTCAATACATCGTCCTCCAGCCGACTTGTCGCCGACTTGCTGCCCCGGGCTCCTCTTGGTCGTTGTCCTAGGAGTGTAGTTTTTCGAATCCGGCACAAAACTGAAAAATTCAAAGCCTCTTAATGACGATGGAACACACAAATTACGCTGCGATTCAATACATCGTCCTCCAGCCGAATTGTCTTCAAGGGTCTAGTGCTGCCTCGGGCACCTTATGGTCGTTCTCCTGTGTGTCTAGTTTTTCGAATCCGACGCAAAACTGACAGATAATTGTAACGTTCAGAGCCTCTTAATGACGATGGAACACACAAATTGCGTCGAGATTCAATACATCGTCCGACAGCCGAAATGTCTCCAAAGGTCTATTGCTGATACGGGCACCTTATGGTCGTTCTGCTGTGAGTCTAGTTTTCCGAATACGACGCATAACTGACAGTGAATTGTAACGTTCAGAGCCTGTTAATGACAATGGAACACACAAATTGCGTCGCGATTCAATACATCGTCCTCCAGCCGACTTGTCTCCAAGGGTCTATTGCTGCCTCGGGCACCTTATGGTCGTTCACCTGTGAGTCTAGTTTTTCGAATCCGACGCAAAACTGACAGTTAATTGTAACGTTCAGACCCTCTTAATGACGATGGAACACACAAATTGCGTCGCGATTCAATACATCATCCTCCAGCCGACATTTCTCCAAGGGTCTATTGCTGCCTCGGGCACTTTATGGTCGTTCTCCTGTGAGTCTAGCTTTTCGAATCTGACGAAAAACTGACAGTTAATTGTAACGTTCAGAACCTGTTAATGACTATGGAACACACAAATTGCGTGGCGATTCAATACATCGTCCTCCAGCCGCCTTGTCTAAAAGGGTCTATTGCTGCCTCGGGCACTTTATGGTCGTTCTCCTGTGAGTCCAGTTTTTCGAATCCGACGCAAAACTGACAGTTAATTGTAACGTTCACAGCCTCTTAAAGACGGTGGAACACACAAACTGCGTCGAGATTCAATACATCGTCCGACAGCCGACCTGTCTCCAAAGGTCTATTGCTGCCTCGGGCACCTTATGGTCGTTCTGCTGTGAGTCTAGTTTTCCAAATACGACGCATAACTGACAGTTAATTGTAACGTTCAGAGCCTTGTTAATGACGATGGAACACACAAATTGCGCTGGGATTCAATACACCGTCCTCCAGCCGACTTGTCTCCAAGGGTCTATTGCTGCCTCGGGCACCTTATGGTCGTTCTCCTGTGAGTCAAGTTTTTCGAATCCGACGCAAAACTGACAGTTAATTGTAACGTTCAGAGCCTCTTAATGACGATGGAACACACAAATTGCGTCGCGATTCAATACATGGTCCTCCAGCCGACTTGTCTCCAAGGGTCTATTGCTGCCTCGGGCACCTTATGGTCGTTCTCCTGTGAGTCTAGTTTTTCGAATCCGACGCAAAACTGGCAGTTAATTGTAACGTTCTGAGCCTGTTAATGACTATGGAACACACAAATTGCGTCGCGATTCAATACGTCGTCCTCCAGCCGCGTTGTCTCCAAGGGTCTATTGCTGCCTCGGGCACCTTATGGTCGTTCTCCTGTGAGTCTAGTTTTTCGAATCCGACGCAAAACTGACAGTTAATTGTAACGTTCAGAGCCTCTTAATGACGATGGACACACAAATTGCGTCGCGAATCAATACATCGTCCGACAGCCGACCTGTCTCCAAGGGTCTATTGCTGCCTCGGGCACCTTGTGGTCGCTCTGCTGTGAGTCTAGTTTTCCGATTACGACGCATAACTGACAGTTAATTGTAAAGTTCAGAGCCTCTTAATGACGATGGAACACACAAATCGCGTCGCGATTCAATACATCCTCCTCCGGCCGACCTGTCTCCAAGGGTCTATTGCTGCCTCGGGCACCTTATGGTCGATCTCCTGTGAGTCTAGTTTTTCGAATCCGACGCAAAACTGACAGTTAATTGTAACGTTCACAGCCTCTTAATGACGATGGAACACACAAATTGCGTCGAGATTCAATACATCGTCCGACAGCCGACCTGTCTCCAAAGGTCTTTTGCTGCCTCGGGCACCTTATGGACGTTCTGCTGTGAGTCTAGTTTTCCAAATACGACGCATAACTGACAGTTAATTGTAACGTCAGAGCCTTGTTAATGACGATGGAACACACAAATTGCGCTGGGATTCAATACATCGTCCTCCAGCCGACTTGTCTCCAAGGGTCTATTGCTGCCTCGAGCACCTTATTGTCGTTCTCCTGTGAGTCTAGTTTTTCGAATCCGACGCAAAACTGACAGTTAATTGTAACGTTCAGAGCCTGTTAATGACTATGGAACACACAAATTGCGTGGCGATTCAATACATCGTCCTCCAGCCGCCTTGTCTAAAAGGGTCTATTGCTGCCTCGGGCACTTTATGGTCGTTCTCCTGTGAGTCTAGTTTTTCGAATCCGACGCAAAACTGACAGTTAATTGTAACGTTCACAGCCTCTTAAAGACGGTGGAACACACAAACTGCGTCGAGATTCAATACATCGTCCGACAGCCGACCTGTCTCCAAAGGTCTATTGCTGCCTCGGGCACCTTATGGTCGTTCTGCTGTGAGTCTAGTTTTCCAAATACGACGCATAACTGACAGTTAATTGTAACGTTCAGAGCCTTGTTAATGACGATGGAACACACAAATTGCGCTGGGATTCAATACATCGTCCTCCAGCCGACTTGTCTCCAAGGGTCTATTGCTGCCTCGGGCACCTTATGGTCGTTCTCCTGTGAGTCAAGTTTTTCGAATCCGACGCAAAACTGACAGTTAATTGTAACGTTCAGAGCCTCTTAATGACGATGGAACACACAAATTGCGTCGCGATTCAATACATCGTCCTCCAGCCGACTTGTCTCCAAGGGTCTATTGCTGCCTCGGGCACCTTATGGTCGTTCTCCTGTGAGTCTAGTTTTTCGAATCCGACGCAAAACTGGCAGTTAATTGTAAAGTTCTGAGCCTGTTAATGACTATGGAACACACAAATTGTGTCGCGATTCAATACGTCGTCCTCCAGCCGCGTTGTCTCCAAGGGTCTATTGCTGCCTCGGGCAACTTGTGGTCGTTCTCCTGTGAGTCTAGTTTTTCGAATCCGACGCAAAACTGACAGTTAATTGTAACGTTCAGAGCCTCTTGATGACGATGGAACACACAAATTGCGTCGAGATTCAATACATCGTCCGACAGCCGACCTCTCTCCAAAGGTCTATTGCTGCCTCGGGCACCTTATGGTCGTTCTGCTGTGAGTCTAGTTTTCCGAATACGACGCATAACTGACAGTTAATTGTAACGTTCAGAGCCTGTTAATGACGATGGAACACACAAATCGCGTCGCGATTCAATACATCGTCCTCCAGCCGACTTGTCTCCAAAGGTCTATTGCTGCCTCGGGCACCTTATGGTCGTTCTCCTGTGAGTCTAGTTTTTCGAATCCGACGCAAAACTGACAGTTAATTGTAACGTTCAGAGCCTCTTAATGACGATGGACACACAAATTGCGTCGCGAATCAATACATCGTCCGACAGCCGACTTGTCTCCAAGGGTCTATTGCTGCCTCGGGCACCTTGTGGTCGCTCTGCTGTGAGTCTAGTTTTCCGATTACGACGCATAACTGACAGTTAATTGTAAAGTTCAGAGCCTCTTAATGACGATGGAACACACAAATCGCGTCGCGTTTCAATACATCCTCCTCCGGCCGACCTGTCTCCAAGGGTCTATTGCTGCCTCGGGCACCTTATGGTCGATCTCCTGTGAGTCTAGTTTTTCGAATCCGACGCAAAACTGACAGTTAATTGTAACGTTCACAGCCTCTTAATGACGATGGAACACACAAATTGCGTCGAGATTCAATACATCGTCCGACAGCCGACCTGTCTCCAAAGGTCTTTTGCTGCCTCGGGCACCTTATGGACGTTCTGCTGTGAGTCTAGTTTTCCAAATACGACGCATAACTGACAGTTAATTGTAACGTCAGAGCCTTGTTAATGACGATGGAACACACAAATTGCGCTGGGATTCAATACATCGTCCTCCAGCCGACTTGTCTCCAAGGGTCTATTGCTGCCTCGAGCACCTTATTGTCGTTCTCCTGTGAGTCTAGTTTTTCGAATCCGACGCAAAACTGACAGTTAATTGTAACGTTCAGAGCCTCTTAATGACGATGGAACACACAAATTTCGTCGAGATTCAATACATCGTCCGACAGCCGACCTGTCTCCAAGGGTCTATTGCTGCCTCGGGCACCTTATGGTCGTTCTGCTGTGAGTTTAGTTTTCCGAATACGACGCATAACTGACAGTTAATTGTAACGTTAAGAGCCTGTTAATGACGATGGAACATACAAATTGCGTTGCGATTCAATACATCGTCCTCCAGCCGACTTGTCTCAAAGGGTCTAGTGTTGCCTCGACACCTTATGGTCGTTCTTCTGTGAATCTAGATTTTTGAATCCGACGCAAAACTGACAGTTAATTGTAAGGTTCAGAGCCTCTTAATGACGATGGAACACATAAATTGCGTCGCGATTCAATACATCGTCCTCCAGCCGACCTGTCTCCAACGGTCTATTGCTGCCTCGGGCACCTTATGGTCGTTCTCCTGTGAGTCTAGTTTTTCGAATCCGACGCAAAACTGACAGTTAATTGTAACGTTCAGAGCCTCTTAATGACGATGGAACACACAAATTGCGTCGCGAATCAATACATCGTCGCGCCAGCCGACCTGTCTCCAAAGGTCTATTGCTGCCTCGGGCACCTTATGGTCGCTCTGCTGTGAGTCTAGTTTTCCGAATACGACGCATAACTGACAGTTAATTGTAAGGTTCAGAGCCTCTTAATGACGATGGAACACACAAATTGCGTCGCAATTCAATACATCGTCCTCCAGCCGACTTGTCGCCGACTTGCTGCCCCGGGCTCCTCTTGGTCGTTGTCCTAGGAGTGTAGTTTTTCGAATCCGGCACAAAACTGAAAAATTCAAAGCCTCTTAATGACGATGGAACACACAAATTACGCTGCGATTCAATACATCGTCCTCCAGCCGAATTGTCTTCAAGGGTCTAGTGCTGCCTCGGGCACCTTATGGTCGTTCTCCTGTGTGTCTAGTTTTTCGAATCCGACGCAAAACTGACAGATAATTGTAACGTTCAGAGCCTCTTAATGACGATGGAACACACAAATTGCGTCGAGATTCAATACATCGTCCGACAGCCGAAATGTCTCCAAAGGTCTATTGCTGATACGGGCACCTTATGGTCGTTCTGCTGTGAGTCTAGTTTTCCGAATACGACGCATAACTGACAGTTAATTGTAACGTTCAGAGCCTGTTAATGACAATGGAACACACAAATTGCGTCGCGATTCAATACATCGTCCTCCAGCCGACTTGTCTCCAAGGGTCTATTGCTGCCTCGGGCACCTTATGGTCGTTCACCTGTGAGTCTAGTTTTTCGAATCCGACGCAAAACTGACAGTTAATTGTAACGTTCAGACCCTCTTAATGACGATGGAACACACAAATTGCGTCGCGATTCAATACATCATCCTCCAGCCGACATTTCTCCAAGGGTCTATTGCTGCCTCGGGCACTTTATGGTCGTTCTCCTGTGAGTCTAGCTTTTCGAATCTGACGAAAAACTGACAGTTAATTGTAACGTTCAGAGCCTGTTAATGACTATGGAACACACAAATTGCGTGGCGATTCAATACATCGTCCTCCAGCCGCCTTGTCTAAAAGGGTCTATTGCTGCCTCGGGCACTTTATGGTCGTTCTCCTGTGAGTCTAGTTTTTCGAATCCGACGCAAAACTGACAGTTAATTGTAACGTTCACAGCCTCTTAAAGACGGTGGAACACAAAAACTGCGTCGAGATTCAATACATCGTCCGACAGCCGACCTGTCTCCAAAGGTCTATTGCTGCCTCGGGCACCTTATGGTCGTTCTGCTGTGAGTCTAGTTTTCCAAATACGACGCATAACTGACAGTTAATTGTAACGTTCAGAGCCTTGTTAATGACGATGGAACACACAAATTGCGCTGGGATTCAATACATCGTCCTCCAGCCGACTTGTCTCCAAGGGTCTATTGCTGCCTCGGGCACCTTATGGTCGTTCTCCTGTGAGTCAAGTTTTTCGAATCCGACGCAAAACTGACAGTTAATTGTAACGTTCAGAGCCTCTTAATGACGATGGAACACACAAATTGCGTCGCGATTCAATACATCGTCCTCCAGCCGACTTGTCTCCAAGGGTCTATTGCTGCCTCGGGCACCTTATGGTCGTTCTCCTGTGAGTCTAGTTTTTCGAATCCGACGCAAAACTGGCAGTTAATTGTAACGTTCAGAGCCTGTTAATGACGATGGAACACACAAATCGCGTCGCGATTCAATACATCGTCCTCCAGCCGACTTGTCTCCAAAGGTCTATTGCTGCCTCGGGCACCTTGTGGTCGCTCTGCTGTGAGTCTAGTTTTCCGATTACGACGCATAACTGACAGTTAATTGTAAAGTTCAGAGCCTCTTAATGACGATGGAACACACAAATCGCGTCGCGATTCAATACATCCTCCTCCGGCCGACCTGTCTCCAAGGGTCTATTGCTGCCTCGGGCACCTTATGGTCGATCTCCTGTGAGTCTAGTTTTTCGAATCCGACGCAAAACTGACAGTTAATTGTAACGTTCACAGCCTCTTAATGACGATGGAACACACAAATTGCGTCGAGATTCAATACATCGTCCGACAGCCGACCTGTCTCCAAAGGTCTTTTGCTGCCTCGGGCACCTTATGGACGTTCTGCTGTGAGTCTAGTTTTCCAAATACGACGCATAACTGACAGTTAATTGTAACGTCAGAGCCTTGTTAATGACGATGGAACACACAAATTGCGCTGGGATTCAATACATCGTCCTCCAGCCGACTTGTCTCCAAGGGTCTATTGCTGCCTCGAGCACCTTATTGTCGTTCTCCTGTGAGTCTAGTTTTTCGAATCCGACGCAAAACTGACAGTTAATTGTAACGTTCAGAGCCTCTTAATGACGATGGAACACACAAATTGCGTCGCGATTCAATATATCGTCCTCCAGCAGACTTGTCTCTAAGGGTCTATTGCTGCCACGGGCACCTTATGGTCGTTCTCCTGTGATTCTAGATTCTGGAATCCGACGCAAAACTGACAGTGAATTGTAACGTTCAGAGCCTCTTAATGACGATGGACACACAAATTGCGTCGCGAATCAATACATCGTCCGACAGCCGACCTGTCTCCAAGGGTCTATTGCTGCCTCGGGCACCTTATGGTCGCTCTGCTGTGAGTCTAGTTTTCCGAATACGACGCATAACTGACAGTTAATTGTAACGTTCAGAGCCTCTTAATGACGATGGAACACACAAATTGCGTCGCGATTCAATACATTGTCCTCCAGCCGACCTGTCTCCAAGGGTCTATTGCTGCCTCGGGCACCTTATGGTCTTTCTCCTGTGAGTCTAGTTTTTCGAATGCGACGCAAAACTGACAGTTAATTGTAACGTTCAGAGCCTCTTAATGACGATGGAACACACAAATTGCGTCGCGAATCAATACATCGTCCGACAGCCGACCGGTCTCCAAAGGTCTATTGCTGCCTCGGGCACCTTATGGTCGCTCTGCTGTGAGTCTAGTTTTCCGAATACGACGCATAACTGACAGTTAATTGTAACGTTCAGAGCCTGTTAATGACGATGGAACACACAAATTGCGTCGCGATTCAATATATCGTCCTCCAGCCTACTTGTCGCCGACTTGCTGCCCCAGGCTCCTCTTGGTCGTTGTCCTAGGAGTGTAGTTTTTCGAATCCGGCACAAAACTGAAAAATTCAAAGCCTCTTAATGACGATGGAACACAAAAATTGCGCTGCGATTCAATACATCGTCCTCCAGCCGCCTTGTTTCCAATGGTCTAGTGCTGCCTCGGGCACCTTATGGTCGTTCTCCTGTGAGTCTAGATTTTCGAATCCGACGCAAAACTGACAGTTAATTGTAACGTTCAGAGCCTCTTAATGACGATGGAACACACAAATCGCGTCGCGATTCAATACATCCTCCTCCGGCCGACCTGTCTCCAAGGGTCTATTGCTGCCTCGGGCACCTTATGGTCGATCTCCTGTGAGTCTAGTTTTTCGAATCCGACGCAAAACTGACAGTTAATTGTAACGTTCACAGCCTCTTAATGACGATGGAACACACAAATTGCGTCGGGATTCAATACATCGTCCGACAGCCGACCTGTCTCCAAAGGTCTATTGCTGCCTCGGGCACCTTATGGTCGTTCTGCTGTGAGTCTAGTTTTCCAAATACGACGCATAACTGACAGTTAATTGTAACGTTCAGAGCCTTATTAATGACGATGGAACGCACAAATTGCGCTGGGATTCAATACATCGTCCTCCAGCCGACTTGTCTCCAAGGGTCTATTGCTGCCTCGGGCACCTTATGGTCGCTCTGCTGTGAGTCTAGATTTTTGAATCCGACGCAAAACTGACAGTTAATTGTAAGTTCAGAGCCTCTTAATGACGATGGAACACACAAATTGCGTCGCGATTCAATACATCGTCCTCCAGCCGATCTGACTCCAAGGGTCTATTGCTGCCTCGGGAACCTTATGGTCGTTCTCCTGTGAGTCTAGTTTTTTGAATCCGACGCAAAACTGACAGTTAATTGTAAGGTTCAGAGCCTCTTAATGACGATGGAACACACAAATTGCGTCGCGAATCAATACATCGTCCGACAGCCGACCTTTCTCCAAAGGTCTATTGCTGCCTCGGGCACCTTATGGTCGCTCTGCTGTGAGTCTAGTTTTTAGAATACGACGCATAACTGGCAGTTAATTGTTACGTTCAGAGCCTCTTAATGACGATGGAACACACAAATTGCGTCGCGATTCAATACATCGTCCTCCAGCCGACTTGTCGCCGACTTGCTGCCCCGGGCTCCTCTTGGTCGTTGTCCTAGGAGTGTAGTTTTTCGAATCCGGCACAAAACTGAAAAATTCAAAGCCTCTTAATGACGATGGAACACACAAATTGCGCTGCGATTCAATACATCGTCCCCCAGCCGACCTGTCTCCAAAGGTCTATTGCTGCCTCGGTCACCTTATGGTCGTTCTCCTGTGTGTCTAGTTTTTCGAATCCGACGCAAAACTGACAGATAATTGTAACGTTCAGAGCCTCTTAATGACGATGGAACACACAAATTGCGTCGCGATTCAATACATCGTCCTCCAGCCGACTTGTCTCCAAGGGTCTATTGCTGCCTCGGGCACCTCATGGTCGTTCTCCTGTGAGTCTAGTTTTTCAAATCCGACGCAAAACTGACAGTTAATTGTAACGTTCAGAGCCTCTTAATGACGATGGAACACACAAATTGCGTCGCGATTCAATACATCGTCCTCCAGCCGACTTGTCTCCAAGGGTCTATTGCTGCCTCGGGCACCTTATGGTCGTTCTCCTGTGAGTCTAGCTTTTCGAATCCGACGCAAAACTGACAGTTAATTGTAACGTTCAGAGCCTGTCAATGACTATGGAACACACAAATTGCGTCGCGATTCAATACATCGTCCTCCAGCCGCCTTGTCTAAAAGGGTCTATTGCTGCCTCGGGCACTTTATGGTCGTTCTCCTGTGAGTCTAGTTTTTCGTATCCGACGCAAAACTGACAGTTAATTGTAACGTTCAGAGCCTCTTAATGACGATGGACACACAAATTGCGTCGCGAATCAATACATCGTCCGACAGCCGACCTCTCTCCAAGGGTCTATTGCTGCCTCGGGCACCTTATGGTCGCTCTGCTGTGAGTATAGTTTTCCGATTACGACGCATAACTGACAGTTAATTGTAACATTCAGAGCCTCTTAATGACGATGGAACACACAAATTGCGTCGCGATTCAATACATCGTCCTCCAGCCGACTTGTCTCCAAGGGTCTATTGCTGCCTCGGGCACCTTATGGTCGTTCTCCTGTGAGTCTAGCTTTTCGAATCTGACGCAAAACTGACAGTTAATTGTAACGTTCAGAGCCTGTTAATGACTATGGAACACACAAATTGCGTGGCGATTCAATACATCGTCCTCCAGCCGCCTTGTCTCAAAGGGTCTATTGCTGCCTCGGGCACTTTATGGTCGTTCTCCTGTGAGTCTAGTTTTTCGAATCCGACGCAAAACTGACAGTTAATTGTAACGTTCACAGCCTCTTAATGACGATGGAACACACAAATAGCGTCGAGATTCAATACATCGTCCGACAGCCGACCTGTCTCCAAAGGTCTATTGCTGCCTCGGGCACCTTATGGTCGTTCTGCTGTGAGTCTAGATTTCCAAATACGACGCATAACTGACAGTTAATTGTAACGTTCAGAGCCTTGTTAATGACGATGGAACACACAAATTGCGCTGGGAATCAATACATCGTCCTCCAGCCGACTTGTCTCCAAGGGTCTATTGCTGCCTCGGGCACCTAATGGTCGTTCTCCTGTGAGTCTAGTTTTTCGAATCCGACGCAAAACTAACAGTTAATTGTAACGTTCAGATCCTGTTAATGACTATGGAACACACAAATTGCGTCGCGATTCAATTCATCGTCCTCCAGCCGCCTTGTCTCCAAGGGTCTATTGCTGCCTCGGGGACCTTATGGTCGTTCTCCGAGAGCCTAGTTTTTCGAATCCGACGCAAAACTGACAGTTAATTGTAACGTTCAGAGCCTCTTAATGACGATGGAACACACAAATTGCGTCGCGATTCAATACATCGTCCTCCAGCCGACTTGTCTCCAAGGGTATTGCTGCCTCGGGCACCTTATGGTCGTTCTCCTGTGAGTGTAGTTTTTCGAGTCCGACGCAAAACTGACAGTATATTGTAACGTTCAGAGCCTGTTAATGACTATGGAACACACAAATTGCGTCGCGATTCAATACATCGTCCTCCAGCCGCCTTGTCTCCAAGGGTCTATTGCTGCCTCGGTCACCTTATGGTCGTTCTCCTGTGTGTCTAGTTTTTCGAATCCGATGCATAACTGACAGTTAATTGTAACGTTCAGTGCCTCTTAATGACGATGGAACACACAAATTTCGTCGAGATTCAATACATCGTCCGACAGCCGACCTGTCTCCAAGGGTCTATTGCTGCCTCGGGCACCTTATGGTCGTTCTGCTGTGAGTTTAGTTTTCCGAATACGACGCATAACTGACAGTTAATTGTAACGTTAAGAGCCTGTTAATGACGATGGAACACACAAATTGCGTCGCGATTCAATACATCGTCCTCCAGCCGACTTGTCTCCAAGGGTCTATTGCTGCCTCGGGCACCTTATGGTCGTTCTCCTGTGAGTCTAGCTTTTCGAATCCGACGCAAAACTGACAGTTAATTGTAACGTTCAGAGCCTGTCAATGACTATGGAACACACAAATTGCGTCGCGATTCAATACATCGTCCTCCAGCCGCCTTGTCTAAAAGGGTCTATTGCTGCCTCGGGCACTTTATGGTCGTTCTCCTGTGAGTCTAGTTTTTCGTATCAGACGCAAAACTGACAGTTAATTGTAACGTTCAGAGCCTGTTAATGACTATGGAACACACAAATTGCGTGGCGATTCAATACATAGTCCTCCAGCCGCCTTGTCTAAAAGGGTCTATTGCTGCCTCGGGCACTTTATGGTCGTTCTCCTGTGAGTCTAGTTTTTCGAATCCGACGCAAAACTGACAGTTAATTGTAACGTTCACAGCCTCTTAATGACGATGGAACACACAAATAGCGTCGAGATTCAATACATCGTCCGACAGCCGACCTGTCTCCAAAGGTCTATTGCTGCCTCGGGCACCTTATGGTCGTTCTGCTGTGAGTCTAGATTTCCAAATACGACGCATAACTGACAGTTAATTGTAACGTTCAGAGCCTTGTTAATGACGATGGAACACACAAATTGCGCTGGGAATCAATACCTCGTCCTCCAGCCGACTTGTCTCCAAGGGTCTATTGCTGCCTCGGGCACCTAATGGTCGTTCTCCTGTGAGTCTAGTTTTTCGAATCCGACGCAAAACTAACAGTTAATTGTAACGTTCAGATCCTGTTAATGACTATGGAACACACAAATTGCGTCGCGATTCAATTCACCGTCCTCCAGCCGCCTTGTCTCCAAGGGTCTATTGCTGCCTCGGGGACCTTATGGTCGTTCTCCGAGAGCCTAGTTTTTCGAATCCGACGCAAAACTGACAGTTAATTGTAACGTTCAGAGCCTCTTAATGACGATGGAACACACAAATTGCGTCGCGATTCAATACATCGTCCTCCAGCCGACTTGTCTCCAAGGGTATTGCTGCCTCGGGCACCTTATGGTCGTTCTCCTGTGAGTGAAGTTTTTCGAGTCCGACGCAAAACTGACAGTATATTGTAACGTTCAGAGCCTGTTAATGACTATGGAACACACAAATTGCGTCGCGATTCAATACATCGTCCTCCAGCCGCCTTGTCTCCAAGGGTCTATTGCTGCCTCGGTCACCTTATGGTCGTTCTCCTGTGTGTCTAGTTTTTCGAATCCGATGCATAACTGACAGTTAATTGTAACGTTCAGAGCCTCTTAATGACGATGGAACACACAAATTTCGTCGAGATTCAATACATCGTCCGACAGCCGACCTGTCTCCAAGGGTCTATTGCTGCCTCGGGCACCTTATGGTCGTTCTGCTGTGAGTTTAGTTTTCCGAATACGACGCATAACTGACAGTTAATTGTAACGTTAAGAGCCTGTTAATGACGATGGAACACACAAATTGCGTCGCGATTCAATACATCGTCCTCCAGCCGCCTTGTCTAAAAGGGTCTATTGCTGCCTCGGGCACTTTATGGTCGTTCTCCTGTGAGTCTAGTTTTTCGTATCCGACGCAAAACTGACTGTTAATTGTAACGTTCAGAGCCTCTTAATGACGATGGACACACAAATTGCGTCGCGAATCAATACATCGTCCGACAGCCGACCTCTCTCCAAGCGTCTATTGCTGCCTCGGGCACCTTATGGTCGCTCTGCTGTGAGTCTAGTTTTCCGATTACGACGCATAACTGACAGTTAATTGTAACATTCAGAGCCTCTTAATGACGATGGAACACACAAATTGCGTCGCGATTCAATACATCGTCCTCCAGCCGACTTGTCTCCAAGGGTCTATTGCTGCCTCGGGCACCTTATGGTCGTTCTCCTGTGAGTCTAGCTTTTCGAATCTGACGCAAAACTGACAGTTAATTGTAACGTTCAGAGCCTCTTAATGACTATGGAACACACAAATTGCGTGGCGATTCAATACATCGTCCTCCAGCCGCCTTGTCTAAAAGGGTCTATTGCTGCCTCGGGCACTTTATGGTCGTTCTCCTGTGAGTCTAGTTTTTCGAATCCGACGCAAAACTGACAGTTAATTGTAACGTTCACAGCCTCTTAATGACGATGGAACACACAAATAGCGTCGAGATTCAATACATCGTCCGACAGCCGACCTGTCTCCAAAGGTCTATTGCTGCCTCGGGCACCTTATGGTCGTTCTGCTGTGAGTCTAGTTTTCCAAATACGACGCATAACTGACAGTTAATTGTAAAGTTCAGAGCCTTGTTAATGACGATGGAACACACAAATTGCGCTGGGAATCAATACATCGTCCTCCAGCCGACTTGTCTCCAAGGGTCTATTGCTGCCTCGGGCACCTAATGGTCGTTCTCCTGTGAGTCTAGTTTTTCGAATCCGACGCAAAACTAACAGTTAATTGTAACGTTCAGATCCTGTTAATGACTATGGAACACACAAATTGCGACGCGATTCAATTCATCGTCCTCCAGCCGCCTTGTCTCCAAGGGTCTATTGCTGCCTCGGGGACCTTATGGTCGTTCTCCGAGAGCCTAGTTTTTCGAATCCGACGCAAAACTGACAGTTAATTGTAACGTTCAGAGCCTCTTAATGACGATGGAACACACAAATTGCGTCGCGATTCAATACATCGTCCTCCAGCCGACTTGTCTCCAAGGGTATTGCTGCCTCGGGCACCTTATGGTCGTTCTCCTGTGAGTGTAGTTTTTCGAGTCCGACGCAAAACTGACAGTATATTGTAACGTTCAGAGCCTGTTAATGACTATGGAACACACAAATTGCGTCGCGATTCAATACATCGTCCGACAGCCGACCTGTCTCCAAAGGTCTATTGCTGCCTGGGGCACCTTATGGTCGCTCTGCTGTGAGTCTAGTTTTCCGAATACGACGCATAACTGACAGTTAATTGTAAGGTTCAGAGCCTCTTAATGACGATGGAACACACAAATTGCGTCGCAATTCAATACATCGTCCTCCAGCCGACTTGTCGCCGACTTGCTGCCCCGGGCTCCTCTTGGTCGTTGTCCTAGGAGTGTAGTTTTTCGAATCCGGCACAAAACTGAAAAATTCAAAGCCTCTTAATGACGATGGAACACACAAATTGCGCTGCGATTCAATACATCGTCCTCCAGCCGACTTGTCTTCAAGGGTCTAGTGCTGCCTCGGGCACCTTATGGTCGTTCTCCTGTGTGTCTAGTTTTTCGAATCCGACGCAAAACTGACAGATAATTGTAACGTTCAGAGCCTCTTAATGACGATGGAACACACAAATTGCGTCGAGATTCAATACATCGTCCGACAGCCGAAATGTCTCCAAAGGTCTATTGCTGCTACGGGCACCTTATGGTCGTTCTGCTGTGAGTCTAGTTTTCCGAATACGACGCATAACTGACAGTGAATTGTAACGTTCAGAGCCTGTTAATGACAATGGAACACACAAATTGCGTCGCGATTCAATACATCGTCCTCCAGCAGACTTGTCTCCAAGGGTCTATTGCTGCCTCGGGCACCTTATGGTCGTTCACCTGTGAGTCTAGTTTTTCGAATCCGACGCAAAACTGACAGTTAGTTGTAACGTTCAGACCCTCTTAATGACGATGGAACACACAAATTGCGTCGCGATTCAATACATCATCCTCCAGCCGACATTTCTCCAAGGGTCTATTGCTGCCTCGGGCACCTTATGGTCGTTCTCCTGTGAGTCTAGCTTTTCGAATCTGACGAAAAACTGACAGTTAATTGTAACGTTCAGAGCCTGTTAATGACTATGGAACACATAAATTGCGTCGCGATTCAATACATCGTCCTCCAGCCGCCTTGTCTAAAAGGGTCTATTGCTGCCTCGGGCACTTTATGGTCGTTCTCCTGTGAGTCTAGTTTTTCGAATCCGACGCAAAACTGACAGTTAATTGTAACGTTCAGAGCCTCTTGATGACGATGGAACACACAAATTGCGTCGAGATTCAATACATCGTCCGACAGCCGACCTCTCTCCAAAGGTCTATTGCTGCCTCGGGCACCTTATGGTCGTTCTGCTGTGAGTCTAGTATTCCGAATACGACGCATAACTGACAGTTAATTGTAACGTTCAGAGCCTGTTAATGACGATGGAAGACACAAATCGCGTCGCGTTTCAATACATCGTCCTCCAGCCGACTTGTCTCCAAAGGTCTATTGCTGCCTCGGGCACCTTATGGTCGTTCTCCTGTGAGTCTAGTTTTTCGAATACGACGCAAAACTGACAGTTAATTGTAACGTTCAGAGCCTCTTAATGACGATGGACACACAAATTGCGTCGCGAATCAATACATCGTCCGACAGCCGACCTGTCTCCAAGGGTCTATTGCTGCCTCGGGCACCTTGTGGTCGCTCTGCTGTGAGTCTAGTTTTCCGATTACGACGCATAACTGACAGTTAATTGTAACGTTTAGAGCCTCTTAATGACGATGGAACACACAAATCGCGTCGCGATTCAATACATCCTCCTCCGGCCGACCTGCCTCCAAGGGTCTATTGCTGCCTCGGGCACCTTATGGTCGATCTCCTGTGAGTCTAGTTTTTCGAATCCGACGCAAAACTGACAGTTAATTGTAACGTTCACAGCCTCTTAATGACGATGGAACACACAAATTGCGTCGAGATTCAATACATCGTCCGACAGCCGACCTGTCTCCAAAGGTCTATTGCTGCCTCGGGCACCTTATGGACGTTCTGCTGTGAGTCTAGTTTTCCAAATACGACGCATAACTGACAGTTAATTGTTACGTCAGAGCCTTGTTAATGACGATGGAACACACAAATTGCGCTGGGATTCAATACATCGTCCTCCAGCCGACTTGTCTCCAAGGGTCCATTGCTGCCTCGAGCACCTTATTGTCGTTCTCAAGTGAGTCTAGTTTTTCGAATCCGACGCAAAACTGACAGTTAATTGTAACGTTCAGAGCCTCTTAATGACGATGGAACACACAAATTGCGTCGCGATTCAATATATCGTCCTCCAGCAGACTTGTCTCCAAGGGTCTATTGCTGCCACGGGCACCTTATGGTCGTTCTCCTGTGATTCTAGATTCTCGAATCCGACGCAAAACTGACAGTGAATTGTAACGTTCAGAGCCTCTTAATGACGATGGACACACAAATTGCGTCGCGAATCAATACATCGTCCGACAGCCGACCTGTCTCCAAGGGTCTATTGCTGCCTCGGGCACCGTATGGTCGCTCTGCTGTGAGTCTAGTTTTCCGAATACGACGCATAACTGACAGTTATTTGTAACGTTCAGAGCCTCTTAATGACGATGGAACACACAAATTGCGTCGCGATTCAATACATCGTCCTCCAGCCGACCTGTCTCCAAGGGTCTATTGCTGCCTCGGGCACCTTATGGTCGTTCTCCTGTGAGTTTAGTTTTTCGAATCCGACGCAAAACTGACAGTTAATTGTAACGTTCACAGCCTCTTAATGACGATGGAACACACAAATTGCGTCGCGAATCAATACATCGTCCGACAGCCGACCTGTCTCCAAAGGTCTATTGCTGCCTCGGGCACCTTATGGTCGCTCTGCTGTGAGTCTAGTTTTCCGAATACGACGCATAACTGACAGTTAATTGTAACGTTCAGAGCCTGTTAATGACGATGGAACACACAAATTGCGACGCGATTCAATATATCGTCCTCCAGCAGACTTGTCTCCAAGGGTCTATTGCTGCCACGGGCACCTTATGGTCGTTCTCCTGTGATTCTAGATTCTCGAATCCGACGCAAAACTGACAGTGAATTGTAACGTTCAGAGCCTCTTAATGACGATGGACACACAAATTGCGTCGCGAATCAATACATCGTCCGACAGCCGACCTGTCTCCAAGGGTCTATTGCTGCCTCGGACACCTTATGGTCGCTCTGCTGTGAGTCTAGTTTTCCGAATACGACGCATAACTGACAGTTAATTGTAAGGTTCAGAGCCTCTTAATGACGATGGAACACACAAATTGCGTCGCGATTCAATACATCGTCCTCCACCCTACTTGTCGCCGACTTGCTGCCCCGGGCTCCTCTTGGTCGTTGTCCTAGGAGTGTAGTTTTTCGAATCCGGCACAAAACTGAAAAATTCAAAGCCTCTTAATGACGATGGAACACACAAATTGCGCTGCGATTCAATACATCGTCCTCCAGCCGCCTTGTCTCCAATGGTCTAGTGCTGCCTCGGGCACCTTATGGTCGTTCTCCTGTGAGTCTAGATTTTCGAATCCGACGCAAAACTGACAGTTAATTGTAACGTTCAGAGCCTCTTAATGACGATGGAACACACAAATCGCGTCACGATTCAATACATCCTCCTCCGGCCGACCTGTCTCCAAGGGTCTATTGCTGCCTCGGGCACCTTATGGTCGATCTCCTGTGAGTCTAGTTTTTCGAATCCGACGCAAAACTGACAGTTAATTGTAACGTTCACAGCCTCTTAATGACGATGGAACACACAAATTGCGTCGAGATTCAATACATCGTCCGACAGCCGACCTGTCTCCAAAGGTCTATTGCTGCCTCGGGCACCTTATGGTCGTTCTGCTGTGAGTCTAGTTTTCCAAATACGACGCATAACTGACAGTTAATTGTAACGTTCAGAGCCTTGTTAATGACGATGGAACGCACAAATTGCGCTGGGATTCAATACATCGTCCTCCAGCCGACTTGTCTCCAAGGGTCTATTGCTGCCTCGGGCACCTTATGGTCGCTCTGCTGTGAGTCTAGATTTTTGAATCCGACGCAAAACTGACAGTTAATTGTAAGGTTCAGAGCCTCTTAATGACGATGGAACACACAAATTGCGTCGCGATTCAATACATCGTCCTCCAGCCGATCTGTCTCCAAGGGTCTATTGCTGCCTCGGGCACCTTATGGTCGTTCTCCTGTGAGTCTAGTTTTTCGAATCCGACGCAAAACTGACAATTAATTGTAACGTTCAGAGCCTCTTAATGACGATGGAACACACAAATTGCGTCGCGAATCAATACATCGTCCGACAGCCGACCTTTCTCCAAAGGTCTATTGCTGCCTCGGGCACCTTATGGTCGCTCTGCTGTGAGTCTAGTTTTCCGAATACGACGCATAACTGGCAGTTAATTGTAACGTTCAGAGCCTCTTAATGACGATGGAACACACAAATTGCGTCGCGATTCAATACATCGTCCTCCAGCCGACTTGTCGCCGACTTGCTGCCCCGGGCTCCTCTTGGTCGTTGTCCTAGGAGTGTAGTTTTTCTAATCCGGCACAAAACTGAAAAATTCAAAGCCTCTTAATGACGATGGAACACACAAATTGCGCTGCGATTCAATACATCGTCCTCCAGCCGACTTGTCTTCAAGGGTCTAGTGCTGCCTCGGGCACCTTATGGTCGTTCTCCTGTGAGTCTAGATTTTCGAATCCGACGCAAAACTGACAGTTAATTGTAACGTTCAGAGCCTGTTAATGACGATGGAACACACAAATCGCGTCGCGATTGAATACATCGTCCCCCAGCCGCCCTGTCTCCAAAGGTCTATTGCTGCCTCGGTCACCTTATGGTCGTTCTCCTGTGTGTCTAGTTTTTCGAATCCGACGCAAAACTGACAGATAATTGTAACGTTCAGAGCCTCTTAATGACGATGGAACACACAAATTGCGTCGCGATTCAATACATCGTCCTCCAGCCGACTTGTCTCCAAGGGTCTATTGCTGCCTCGGGCACCTCATGGTCGTTCTCCTGTGAGTCTAGTTTTTCGAATCCGACGCAAAACTGACAGTTAATTGTAACGTTCAGAGCCTCTTAATGACGATGGGACACACAAATTGCGTCGCGATTCGATACATCGTCCTCCAGCCGACTTGTCTCCAAGGGTCTATTGCTGCCTCGGGCACCTTATGGTCGTTCTCCTGTGAGTCTAGCTTTTCGAATCCGACGCAAAACTGACAGTTAATTGTAACGTTCAGAGCCTGTCAATGACTATGGAACACACAAATTGCGTCGCGATTCAATACATCGTCCTCCAGCCGCCTTGTCTAAAAGGGTCTATTGCTGCCTCGGGCACTTTATGGTCGTTCTCCTGTGAGTCTAGTTTTTCGTATCCGACGCAAAACTGACAGTTAATTGTAACGTTCAGAGCCTCTTAATGACGATGGAACACACAAATTGCGTCGCGATCCAATACATCGTCCTCCAGCCGACTTGTCGCCGAGGTACTATTGCTGCCCCGGGCACCTCTTGGTCGTTCTCCTAGGAGTGTAGTTTTTCGAATCCGGCACAAAACTGACAGTTAATTGTAACATTCAGAGCCTCTTAATGATGATGGAACACACAAATTGCGCTGCGATTCAATACATCGTCCTCCAGCCGACTTGTCTCCAATGGTCTAGTGCTGCCTCGGGCACCTTATGGTCGTTCTCCTGTGAGTCTAGATTTTCGAATCCGACGCAAAACTGACAGTTAATTGTAACGTTCAGAGCCTCTTAATGACGATGGAACACACAAATCGCGTCGCGATTCAATACATCCTCCTCCGGCCGACCTGTCTCCAAGGGTCTATTGCTGCCTCGGGCACCTTATGGTCGATCTCCTGTGAGTCTAGTTTTTCGAATCCGACGCAAAACTGACAGTTAATTGTAACGTTCACAGCCTCTTAATGACGATGGAACACACAAATTGCGTCGAGATTCAATACATCGTCCGACAGCCGACCTGTCTCCAAAGGTCTATTGCTGCCTCGGGCACCTTATGGTCGTTCTGCTGTGAGTCTAGTTTTCCAAATACGACGCATAACTGACAGTTAATTGTAACGTTCAGAGCCTTGTTAATGACGATGGAACACACAAATTGCGCTGGGATTCAATACATCGTCCTCCAGCCGACTTGTCTCCAAGGGTCTATTGCTGCCTCGGGCACCTTATGGTCGTTCTCCTGTGAGTCAAGTTTTTCGAATCCGACGCAAAACTGACAGTTAATTGTAACGTTCAGAGCCTCTTAATGACGATGGACACACAAATTGCGTCGCGAATCAATACATCGTCCGACAGCCGACCTGTCTCCAAGGGTCTATTGCTGCCTCGGGCACCTTATGGTCGCTCTGCTGTGAGTCTAGTTTTCCGAATACGACGCATAACTTACAGTTAATTGTAACGTTCAGAGCCTCTTAATGACGATGGAACACACAAATTGCGTCGCGATTCAATACATCGTCCTCCAGCCGACCTGTCTCCAAGGGTCTATTGCTGCCTCGGGCACCTTATGGTCGTTCTCCTGTGAGTCTAGTTTTTCGAATCCGACGCAAAACTGACAGTTAATTGTAACGTTCAGAGCCTCTTAATGACGATGGAACACACATTTTGCGTCGCGAATCAATACATCGTCCGACAGCCGACCTGTCTCCAAAGGTCTATTGCTGCCTCGGGCACCTTATGGTCGCTCTGCTGTGAGTCTAGTTTTCCGAATACGACGCATAACTGACAGTTAATTGTAACGTTCAGAGCCTGTTAATGACGATGGAACACACAAATTGCGTCGCGATTCAATATATCGTCCTCCAGCAGACTTGTCTCCAAGGGTCTATTGCTGCCACGGGCACCTTATGGTCGTTCTCCTGTGATTCTAGATTCTCGAATCCGACGCAAAACTGACAGTGAATTGTAACGTTCAGAGCCTCTTAATGACGATGGACACACAAATTGCGTCGCGAATCAATACATCGTCCGACAGCCGACCTGTCTCCAAGGGTCTATTGCTGCCTCGGGCACCTTATGGTCGCTCTGCTGTGAGTCTAGTTTTCCGAATACGACGCATAACTGACAGTTAATTGTAAGGTTCAGAGCCTCTTAATGACGATGGAACACACAAATTGCGTCGCGATTCAATACATCGTCCTCCAGCCTACTTGTCGCCGACTTGCTGCCCCGGGCTCCTCTTGGTCGTTGTCCTAGGAGTGTAGTTTTTCGAATCCGGCACAAAACTGAAAAATTCAAAGCCTCTTAATAACGATGGAACACACAAATTGCGCTGCGATTCAATACATCGTCCTCCAGCCGCCTTGGCTCCAATGGTCTAGTGCTGCCTCGGGCACCTTATGGTCGTTCTCCTGTGAGTCTAGATTTTCGAATCCGACGCAAAACTGACAGTTAATTGTAACGTTCAGAGCCTCTTAATGACGATGGAACACACAAATCGCGTCGCGATTCAATACATCCTCCTCCGGCCGACCTGTCTCCAAGGGTCTATTGCTGCCTCGGGCACCTTATGGTCGATCTCCTGTGAGTCTAGTTTTTCGAATCCGACGCAAAACTGACAGTTAATTCTAACGTTCAGAGCCTTGTTAATGACGATGGAACGCACAAATTGCGCTGGGATTCAATACTTCGTCCTCCAGCCGACTTGTCTCCAAGGGTCTATTGCTGCCTCGGGCACCTTATGGTCGCTCTGCTGTGAGTCTAGATTTTTGAATCCGACGCAAAACTGACAGTTAATTGTAAGGTTCAGAGCCTCTTAATGACGATGGAACACACAAATTGCGTCGCGATTCAATACATCGTCCTCCAGCCGATCTGTCTCCAAGGGTCTATTGCTGCCTCGGGCACCTTATGGTCGTTCTCCTGTTAGTCTAGTTTTTCGAATCCGACGCAAAACTGACAATTAATTGTAACGTTCAGAGCCTCTTAATGACGATGGAACACACAAATTGCGTCGCGAATCAATACATCGTCCGACAGCCGACCTTTCTCCAAAGGTCTATTGCTGCCTCGGGCACCTTATGGTCGCTCTGCTGTGAGTCTAGTTTTCCGAATACGACGCATAACTGGCAGTTAATTGTAACGTTCAGAGCCTCTTAATGACGATGGAACACACAAATTGCGTCGCGATTCAATACATCGTCCTCCAGCCGACTTGTCGCCGACTTGCTGCCCCGGCCTCCTCTTGGTCGTTGTCCTAGGAGTGTAGTTTTTCGAATCCGGCACAAAACTGAAAAATTCAAAGCCTCTTAATGACGATGGAACACACAAATTGCGCTGTGATTCAATACATCGTCCTCCAGCCGACTTGTCTTCAAGGGTCTAGTGCTGCCTCGGGCTCCTTATGGTCGTTCTCCTGTGAGTCTAGATTTTCGAATCCGATGCAAAACTGACAGTTAATTTTAAGGTTCAGAGCCTGTTAATGACGATGGAACACACAAATCGCGTCGCGATTCAATACATCGTCCCCCAGCCGCCCTGTCTCCAAAGGTCTATTGCTGCCTCGGTCACTTTATGGTCGTTCTCCTGTGTGTCTAGTTTTTCGAATCCGACGCAAAACTGACAGATAATTGTAACGTTCAGAGCCTCTTAATGACGATGGAACACACAAATTGCGTCGTGATTCAATACATCGTCCTCCAGCCGACCTGTCTCCAAGGGTCTATTGCTGCCTCGGGCACCTTATGGTCGCTCTGCTGTGAGTCTAGTTTTCCGAATACGACGCATAACTGACAGTTAATCGTAAGGTTCAGAGCCTCTTAATGACGATGGAACACACAAATTGCGTCGCGATTCAATACATCGTCCTCCAGCCTACTTGTCGCCGACTTGCTGCCCCGGGCTCCTCTTGGTCGTTGTCCTAGGAGTGTAGTTTTTCGAATCCGGCACAAAACTGAAAAATTCAAAGCCTCTTAATGACGATGGAACACACAAATTGCGCTGCGATTCAATACATCGTCCTCCAGCCGACTTGTCTCCAAGGGTCTATTGCTGCCTCGAGCACCTTATGGTCGTTCTCCTGTGAGTCAAGTTTTTCGAATCCGACGCAAAACTGACAGTTAATTGTAACGTTCAGAGCCTCTTAATGACGATGGACACACAAATTGCGTCGCGAATCAATACATCGTCCGACAGCCGACCCGTCTCCAAGGGTCTATTGCTGCCTCGGGCACCTTATGGTCGCTCTGCTGTGAGTCTAGTTTTCCGAATACGACGCATAACTGACAGTTAATTGTAACGTTCAGAGCCTCTTAATGACGATGGAACACACAAATTGCGTCGCGATTCAATACATCGTCCTCCAGCCGACCTGTCTCCAAGGGTCTATTGCTGCCTCGGGCACCGTATGGTCGTTCTCCTGTGAGTCTAGTTTTTCGAATCCGACGCAAAACTGACAGTTAATTGTAACGTTCAGAGCCTCTTAATGACGATGGAACACACAAATTGCGTCGCGAATCAATACATCGTCCGACAGCCGACCTGTCTCCAAAGGTCTATTGCTGCCTCGGGCACCTTATGGTCACTCTGCTGTGAGTCTAGTTTTCCGAATACGACGCATAACTGACAGTTAATTGTAACGTTCAGAGCCTCTTAATGACGATGGAACACACAAATTGCGTCGCGATTCAATATATCGTCCTCCAGCAGACTTGTCTCAAAGGGTCTATTGCTGCCACGGGCACCTTATGGTCGTTCTCCTGTGATTCTAGATTCTCGAATCCGACGCAAAACTGACAGTGAATTGTAACGTTCAGAGCCTCTTAATGACGATGGACACACAAATTGCGTCGCGAATCAATACATCGTCCGACAGCCGACCTGTCTCCAAGGGTCTATTGCTGCCTCGGGCACCTTATGGTCGCTCTGCTGTGAGTCTAGTTTTCCGAATACGACGCATAACTGACAGTTAATTGTAAGGTTCAGAGCCTCTTAATGACGATGGAACACACAAATTGCGTCGCGATTCAATACATCGTCCTCCAGCCTACTTGTCGCCGACTTGCTGCCCCGGGCTCCTCTTGGTCGTTGTCCTAGGAGTGTAGTTGTTCGAATCCGGCAGAAAACTGAAAAATTCAGAGCCTCTTAATGACGATGGAACACACAAATTGCGCTGCGATTCAATACATCGTCCTCCAGCCGACTTGTCTTCAAGGGTCTAGTGCTGCCTCGGGCTCCTTATGGTCGTTCTCCTGTGAGTCTAGATTTTCGAATCCGATGCAAAACTGACAGTTAATTTTAAGGTTCAGAGCCTGTTAATGACGATGGAACACACAAATTGCGTCGCGATTCAATATATCGTCCTCCAGCAGACTTGTCTCCAAGGGTCTATTGCTGCCACGGGCACCTTATGGTCGTTCTCCTGTGATTCTAGATTCACGAATCCGACGCAAAACTGACAGTGAATTGTAACGTTCAGAGCCTCTTAATGACGATGGACACACAAATTGCGTCGTGAATCAATACATCGTCCGACAGCCGACCTGTCTCCAAGGGTCTATTGCTGCCTCGGGCACCTTATGGTCGCTCTGCTGTGAGTCTAGTTTTCCGAATACGACGCATAACTGACAGTTAATCGTAAGGTTCAGAGCCTCTTAATGACGATGGAACACACAAATTGCGTCGCGATTCAATACATCGTCCTCCAGCCTACTTGTCGCCGACTTGCTGCCCCGGGCTCCTCTTGGTCGTTGTCCTAGGAGTGTAGTTTTTCGAATCCGGCACAAAACTGAAAAATTCAAAGCCTCTTAATGACGATGGAACACACAAATTGCGCTGCGATTCAATACATCGTCCTCCAGCCGACTTGTCTCCAAGGGTCTATTGCTGCCTCGAGCACCTTATGGTCGTTCTCCTGTGAGTCAAGTTTTTCGAATCCGACGCAAAACTGACAGTTAATTGTAACGTTCAGAGCCTCTTAATGACGATGGACACACAAATTGCGTCGCGAATCAATACATCGTCCGACAGCCGACCCGTCTCCAAGGGTCTATTGCTGCCTCGGGCACCTTATGGTCGCTCTGCTGTGAGTCTAGTTTTCCGAATACGACGCATAACTGACAGTTAATTGTAACGTTCAGAGCCTCTTAATGACGATGGAACACACAAATTGCGTCGCGATTCAATACATCGTCCTCCAGCCGACCTGTCTCCAAGGGTCTATTGCTGCCTCGGGCACCGTATGGTCGTTCTCCTGTGAGTCTAGTTTTTCGAATCCGACGCAAAACTGACAGTTAATTGTAACGTTCAGAGCCTCTTAATGACGATGGAACACACAAATTGCGTCGCGATTCAATATATCGTCCTCCAGCAGACTTGTCTCAAAGGGTCTATTGCTGCCACGGGCACCTTATGGTCGTTCTCCTGTGATTCTAGATTCTCGAATCCGACGCAAAACTGACAGTGAATTGTAACGTTCAGAGCCTCTTAATGACGATGGACACACAAATTGCGTCGCGAATCAATACATCGTCCGACAGCCGACCTGTCTCCAAGGGTCTATTGCTGCCTCGGGCACCTTATGGTCGCTCTGCTGTGAGTCTAGTTTTCCGAATACGACGCATAACTGACAGTTAATTGTAAGGTTCAGAGCCTCTTAATGACGATGGAACACACAAATCGCGTCGCGATTCAATACATCGTCCTCCAGCCGCCCTGTCTCCAAGGGTCTATTGCTGCCTCGGTCACCTTATGGTCGTTCTCCTGTGTGTCTAGTTTTTCGAATCCGACGCAAAACTGACAGATAATTGTAACGTTCAGAGCCTCTTAATTACGATGGAACACACAAATTGCGTCGAGATTCAATACATCGTCCGACAGCCGAACTGTCTCCAAAGGTCTATTGCTGCTACGGGCACCTTATGGTCGTTCTGCTGTGAGTCTAGTTTTCCGAATACGACGCATAACTGACAGTGAATTGTAACGTTCAGAGCCTGTTAATGACAATGGAACACACAAATTGCGTCGCGATTCAATACATCGACCTCCAGCCGACTTGTCTCCAAGGGTCTATTGCTGCCTCGGGCACCTTATGGTCGTTCTCCTGTGAGTCTAGTTTTTCGAATCCGACGCAAAACTGACAGTTAATTGTAACGTTCAGAGCCTCTTAATGACGATGGAACACACAAATTGCGTCGCGATTCAATACATCGTCCTCCAGCCGACTTGTCTCCAAGGGTCTATTGCTGCCTCGGGCACCTTATGGTCGTTCTCCTGTGAGTCTAGCTTTTCGAATCCGACGCAAAACTGACAGTTAATTGTAACGTTCAGAGCCTGTTAATGACTATGGAACACACAAATTGCGTCGCGATTAAATACATCGTCCTCCAGCCGCCTTGTCTAAAAGGGTCGATTTATGCCTCGGGCACTTTATGGTCGTTCTCCTGTGAGTGTAGTTTTTCGTATCCGACGCAAAACTGACAGTTAATTGTAACGTTCAGAGCCTCTTAATGACGATGGACACACAAATTGCGTCGCGAATCAATACATCGTCCGACAGCCGACCTGTCTCCAAGGGTCTATTGCTGCCTCGGGCACCTTATGGTCGCTCTGCTGTGAGTCTAGTTTTCCGATTACGACGCATAACTGACAGTTAATTGTAACGTTCAGAGCCTCTTAATGACGATGGAACACACAAATTGCGTCGCGGTTCAATACATCGTCCTCCAGCCGACTTGTCGCCGAGGTACTATTGCTGCCCCGGGCACCTCTTGGTCGTTCTCCTAGAAGTGTAGTTTTTCGAATCCGGCACAAAACTGACAGTTAATTGTAACATTCAGAGCCTCTTAATGATGATGGAACACACAAATTGCGCTGCGATTCAATACATCGTCCTCCAGCCGACTTGTCTCCAAGGGTCTATTGCTGCCTCGGGCACATTATGGTCGCTCTGCTATGAGTCTAGTTTTTCGATTCCGACGCAAAACTGACAGTTAATTGTAACGTTCAGAGCCTGTTAATGACTATGGAACACACAAATTGCGTCGTGATTCAATACATCGTCCTCCAGCCGCCTTGTCTCCAACGGTCTATTGCTGCCTCTGTCACCTTATGGTCGTTCTGCTGTGAGTCTAGATTTTTGAATCCGACGCAAAACTGATAGTTAATTGTAAGGTTCAGAGCCTCTTAATTACGATGGAACACACAAATTGCATCACGATTCCATACTTCGTCCTCCAGCCGACCTGCCTCCAAGGGTCTATTGCTGCCTCGGGCACCTTATGGTCGCTCTGCTGTGAGTCTAGTTTTCCGAATAAGACGCATAACTGACAGTTAATTGTAACGTTCAGAGCCTCTAAATGACGATGGAACACACAAATTGCGTCGCGATTCAATACATCCTCCTCCAGCCGACTTGTCGCCGACTTGCTGCCCCGGGCTCCTCTTGGTCGTTGTCCTAGGAGTGTAGTTTTTCGAATCCGGCAAAAAACTAAAAAATTCAAAGCCTCTTAATGTCGATGGAACACACAAATTGCGCTGCGATTCAATACATCGTCCTCCAGCTGACTTGTCTTCAAGGGTCTAGTGCTGCCTCGGGCACCTTATGGTCGTTCTCCTGTGAGTCTAGATTTTCGAATCCGATGCAAAACTGACAGTTAATTGTAAGGTTCAGAGCCTGTTAATGACGATGGAACACACAAATCGCGTCGCGATTCAATACATCGTCCTCTAGCCGCCCTGTCTCCAAGGGTCTATTGCTGCCTCGGTCACCTTATGGTCGTTCTCCTGTGTGTCTAGTTTTTCGAATCCGACGCAAATCTGACAGATAATTGTAACGTTCAGAGCCTCTTAATGACGATGGAACACACAAATTGCGTCGAGATTCAATACATCGTCCGACAGCCGAACTGTCTCCAAAGGTCTATTGCTGCCTCGGGCACCTTATGGTCGTTCTGCTGTGAGTCTAGTTTTCCAAATACGACGCATAACTGACAGTTAATTGTAACGTTCAGAGCCTTGTTAATGACGATGGAACGCACAAATTGCGCTGGGATTCAATACATCGTCCTCCAGCCGACTTGTCTCCAAGGGTCATTGCTGCCTCGGGCACCTTATGGTCGTTCTCCTGTTAGTCTAGTTTTTCGAATCCGACGCAAAACTGACAATTAATTGTAACGTTCAGAGCCTCTTAATGACGATGGAAGACAGAAATTGCGTCGCGAATCAATACATCGTCCGACAGCCGACCTTTCTCCAAAGGTCTATTGCTGCCTCAGGCACCTTATGGTCGCTCTGCTGTGAGTCTAGTTTTCCGAATACGACGCATAACTGGCAGTTAATTGTAACGTTCAGAGCCTCTTAATGACGATGGAACACACAAATTGCGTCGCGATTCAATACATCGTCCTCCAGCCGACTTGTGGCCGACTTGCTGCCCCGGGCTCCTCTTGGTCGTTGTCCTAGGAGTGTAGTTTTTCGAATCCGGCACAAAACTGAAAAATTCAAAGCCTCTTAATGACGATGGAACACACAAATTGCGCTGCGATTCAATACATCGTCCTCCAGCCGACTTGTCTTCAAGGGTCTAGTGCTGCCTCGGGCACCTTATGGTCGTTCTCCTGTGAGTCTAGATTTTCGAATCCGATGCAAAACTGACAGTTAATTTTAAGGTTCAGAGCCTGTTAATGACGATGGAACACACAAATCGCGTCGCGATTCAATACATCGTCCCCCAGCCGCCCTGTCTCCAAAGGTCTATTGCTGCCTCGGTCACCTTATGGTCGTTCTCCTGTGTGTCTAGTTTTTCGAATCCGACGCAAAACTGACAGATAATTGTAACGTTCAGAGCCTCTTAATGACGATGGAACACACAAATTGCGTCGCGATTCAATACATCGTCCTCCAGCCGACTTGTCTCCAAGGGTCTATTGCTGCCTCGGGCACCTCATGGTCGTTCTCCTGTGAGTCTAGTTTTTCGAATCCGACGCAAAACTGACAGTTAATTGTAACGTTCAGAGCCTCTTAATGACGATGGAACACACAAATTGCGTCGCGATTCAATACATCGTCCTCCAGCCGACTTGTCTCCAAGGGTCTATTGCTGCCTCGGGCACCTTATGGTCGTTCTCCTGTGAGTCTAGCTTTTCGAATCCGACGCAAAACTGACAGTTAATTGTAACGTTCAGAGCCTGTCAATGACTATGGAACACACAAATTGCGTCGCGATTCAATACATCGTCCTCCAGCCGCCTTGTCTAAAAGGGTCTATTGCTGCCTCGGGCACTTTATTGTCGTTCTCCTGTGAGTGTAGTTTTTCGTATCCGACGCAAAACTGACAGTTAATTGTAACGTTCAGAGCCTCTTAATGACGATGGACACACAAATTGCGTCGCGAATCAATACATCGTCCGACAGCCGACCTCTCTCCAAGGGTCTATTGCTGCCTCGGGCACCTTATGGTCGCTCTGCTGTGAGTCTAGTTTTCCGATTACGACGCATAACTGACAGTTAATTGTAACGTTCAGAGCCTCTTAATGACGATGGAACACACAAATTGCGTCGCGATTCAATACATCGTCCTCCGGCCGACCTGTCTCCAAGGGTCTATTGCTGCCTCGGGCACCTTATGGTCGATCTCCTGTGAGTCTAGTTTTTCGAATCCGACGCAAAACTGACAGTTAATTGTAACGTTCATAGCCTCTTAATGACGATGGAACACACAAATTGCGTCGAGATTCAATACATCGTCCGACAGCCGACCTGTCTCCAAAGGTCTATTGCTGCCTCGGGCACCTTATGGTCGTTCTGCTGTGAGTCTAGTTTTCCAAATACGACGCATAACTGACAGTTAATTGTAACGTTCAGGGCCTTGTTAATGACGATGGAACAAACAAATTGCGCTGGGATTCAATACATCGTCCTCCAGCAGACTTGTCTCCAAGGGTCTATTGCTGCCTCGAGCACCTTATGGTCGTTCTCCTGTGAGTCAAGTTTTTCGAATCCGACGCAAAACTGACAGTTAATTTAACGTTCAGAGCCTCTTAATGACGACGGACACACAAATTGCGTCGCGAATCAATACATCGTCCGACAGCCGACCTGTCTCCAAGGGTCTATTGCTGCCTCGGGCACCTTATGGTCGCTCTGCTGTGAGTCTAGTTTTCCGAATACGACGCATAACTGACAGTTAATTGTAACGTTCAGAGCCTCTTAATGACGATGGAACACACAAATTGCGTCGCGATTCAATACATCGTCCTCCAGCCGACCTGTCTCCAAGGGTCTATTGCTGCCTCGGGCACCTTATGGTCGTTCTCCTGTGAGTCTAGTTTTTCGAATCCGACGCAAAACTGACAGTTAATTGTAACGTTCAGAGCCTATTAATGACGATGGAACACACAAATTGCGTCGCGAATCAATACATCGTCCGACAGCCGACCTGTCTCCAAAGGTCTATTGCTGCCTCGGGCACCTTATGGTCGCTCTGCTGTGAGTCTAGTTTTCCGAATACGACGCATTACTGACAGTTAATTGTAACGTTCAGAGCCTCTTAATGACGATGGAACACACAAATTGCGTCGCGATTCAATACATCGTCCTCCAGCCGACTTGTCGCCGAGGTACTATTGCTGCCCCGGGCACCTCTTGGTCGTTCTCCTAGAAGTGTAGTTTTTCGAATCCGGCACAAAACTGACAGTTAATTGTAACATTCAGAGCCTCTTAATGATGATGGAACACACAAATTGCGCTGCGATTCAATACATCGTCCTCCAGCCGACTTGTCTCCAAGGGTCTATTGCTGCCTCGGGCACATTATGGTCGCTCTGCTATGAGTCTAGTTTTTCGATTCCGACGCAAAACTGACAGTTAATTGTAACGTTCAGAGCCTGTTAATGACTATGGAACACACAAATTGCGTCGTGATTCAATACATCGTCCTCCAGCCGCCTTGTCTCCAACGGTCTATTGCTGCCTCTGTCACCTTATGGTCGTTCTGCTGTGAGTCTAGATTTTTGAATCCGACGCAAAACTGATAGTTAATTGTAAGGTTCAGAGCCTCTTAATTACGATGGAACACACAAATTGCATCACGATTCCATACTTCGTCCTCCAGCCGACCTGCCTCCAAGGGTCTATTGCTGCCTCGGGCACCTTATGGTCGCTCTGCTGTGAGTCTAGTTTTCCGAATAAGACGCATAACTGACAGTTAATTGTAACGTTCAGAGCCTCTTAATGACGATGGAACACACAAATTGCGTCGCGATTCAATACATCCTCCTCCAGCCGACTTGTCGCCGACTTGCTGCCCCGGGCTCCTCTTGGTCGTTGTCCTAGGAGTGTAGTTTTTCGAATCCGGCAAAAAACTAAAAAATTCAAAGCCTCTTAATGTCGATGGAACACGCAAATTGCGCTGCGATTCAATACATCGTCCTCCAGCTGACTTGTCTCCAAGGGTCTAGTGCTGCCTCGGGCACCTTATGGTCGTTCTCCTGTGAGTCTAGATTTTCGAATCCGATGCAAAACTGGCAGTTAATTGTAAGGTTCAGAGCCTGTTAATGACGATGGAACACACAAATCGCGTCGCGATTCAATACATCGTCCTCCAGCCGCCCTGTCTCCAAGGGTCTATTGCTGCCTCGGTCACCTTATGGTCGTTCTCCTGTGTGTCTAGTTTTTCGAATCCGACGCAAATCTGACAGATAATTGTAACGTTCAGAGCCTCTTAATGACGATGGAACACACAAATTGCGTCGAGATTCAATACATCGTCCGACAGCCGAACTGTCTCCAAAGGTCTATTGCTGCCTCAGGCACCTTATGGTCGTTCTGCTGTGAGTCTAGTTTTCCAAATACGACGCATAACTGACAGTTAATTGTAACGTTCAGAGCCTTGTTAATGACGATGGAACGCACAAATTGCGCTGGGATTCAATACATCGTCCTCCAGCCGACTTGTCTCCAAGGGTCTATTGGTGCCTCGGGCACCTTATGGTCGTTCTCCTGTTAGTCTAGTTTCTCGAATCCGACGCAAAACTGACAATTAATTGTAACGTTCAGAGCCTCTTAATGACGATGGAAGACACAAATTGCGTCGCGAATCAATACATCGTCCGACAGCCGACCTTTCTCCAAAGGTCTATTGCTGCCTCGGGCACCTTATGGTCGCTCTGCTGTGAGTCTAGTTTTCCGAATACGACGCATAACTGGCAGTTAATTGTAACGTTCAGAGCCTCTTAATGACGATGGAACACACAAATTGCGTCGCGATTCAATACATCGTCCTCCAGCCGACTTGTCGCCGACTTGCTGCCCCGGGCTCCTCTTGGTCGTTGTCCTAGGAGTGTAGTTTTTCGAATCCGGCACAAAACTGAAAAATTCAAAGCCTCTTAATGACGATGGAACACACAAATTGCGCTGCGATTCAATACATCGTCCTCCAGCCGACTTGTCTTCAAGGGTCCAGTGCTGCCTCGGGCACCTTATGGTCGTTCTCCTGTGAGTCTAGATTTTCGAATCCGATGCAAAACTGACAGTTAATTTTAAGGTTCAGAGCCTGTTAATGACGATGGAACACACAAATCGCGTCGCGATTCAATACATCGTCCCCCAGCCGCCCTGTCTCCAAAGGTCTATTGCTGCCTCGGTCACCTTATGGTCGTTCTCCTGTGTGTCTAGTTTTTCGAATCCGACGCAAAACTGACAGATAATTGTAACGTTCAGAGCCTCTTAATGACGATGGAACACACAAATTGCGTCGCGATTCAATACATCGTCCTCCAGCCGACTTGTCTCCAAGGGTCTATTGCTGCCTCGGGCACCTCATGGTCGTTCTCCTGTGAGTCTAGTTTTTCGAATCCGACGCAAAACTGACAGTTAATTGTAACGTTCAGAGCCTCTTAATGACGATGGAACACACAAATTGCGTCGCGATTCAATACATCGTCCTCCAGCCGACTTGTCTCCAAGGGTCTATTGCTGCCTCGGGCACCTTATGGTCGTTCTCCTGTGAGTCTAGCTTTTCGAATCCGACGCAAAACTGACAGTTAATTGTAACGTTCAGAGCCTGTCAATGACTATGGAACACACAAATTGCGTCGCGATTCAATACATCGTCCTCCAGCCGCCTTGTCTAAAAGGGTCTATTGCTGCCTCGGGCACTTTATGTTCGTTCTCCTGTGAGTGTAGTTTTTCGTATCCGACGCAAAACTGACAGTTAATTGTAACGTTCAGAGCCTCTTAATGACGATGGACACACAAATTGCGTCGCGAATCAATACATCGTTCGACAGCCGACCTCTCTCCAAGGGTCTATTGCTGCCTCGGGCACCTTATGGTCGCTCTGCTGTGAGTCTAGTTTTCCGATTACGACGCATAACTGACAGTTAATTGTAACGTTCAGAGCCTCTTAATGACGATGGAACACACAAATTGCGTCGCGATTCAATACATCGTCCTCCGGCCGACCTGTCTCCAAGGGTCTATTGCTGCCTCGGGCACCTTATGGTCGATCTCCTGTGAGTCTAGTTTTTCGAATCCGACGCAAAACTGACAGTTAATTGTAACGTTCATAGCCTCTTAATGACGATGGAACACACAAATTGCGTCGAGATTCCATACATCGTCCGACAGCCGACCTGTCTCCAAAGGTCTATTGCTGCCTCGGGCACCTTATGGTCGTTCTTCTGTGAGTCTAGTTTTCCAAATACGACGCATAACTGACAGTTAATTGTAACGTTCAGGGCCTTGTTAATGACGATGGAACAAACAAATTGCGCTGGGATTCAATACATCGTCCTCCAGCAGACTTGTCTCCAAGGGTCTATTGCTGCCTCGAGCACCTTATGGTCGTTCTCCTGTGAGTCAAGTTTTTCGAATCCGACGCAAAACTGACAGTTAATTGTAACGTTCAGAGCCTCTTAATGACGACGGACACACAAATTGCGTCGCGAATCAATACATCGTCCGACAGCCGACCTGTCTCCAAGGGTCTATTGCTGCCTCCGGCACCTTATGGTCGCTCTGCTGTGAGTCTAGTTTTCCGAATACGACGCATAACTGACAGTTAATTGTAACGTTCAGAGCCTCATAATGACGATGGAACACACAAATTGCGTCGCGATTCAATACATCGTCCTCCAGCCGACCTGTCTCCAAGGGTCTATTGCTGCCTCGGGCACCTTATGGTCGTTCTCCTGTGAGTCTAGTTTTTCGAATCCGACGCAAAACTGACAGTTAATTGTAACGTTCAGAGCCTATTAATGACGATGGAACACACAAATTGCGTCGCGAATCAATACATCGTCCGACAGCCGACCTGTCTCCAAAGGTCTATTGCTGCCTCGGGCACCTTATGGTCGCTCTGCTGTGAGTCTAGTTTTCCGAATACGACGCATTACTGACAGTTAATTGTAACGTTCAGAGCCTCTTAATGACGATGGAACACACAAATTGCGTCGCGATTCAATACATCGTCCCCCAGCCGACTTGTCGCCGACTTGCTGCCCCGGGCTCCTTTTGGTCGTTGTCCTAGGAGTGTAGTTTCTCGAATCCGGCAGAAAACTGAAAAATTCAGAGCCTCTTAATGACGATGGAACACACAAATTGCGCTGCGATTCAATACATCGTCCTCCAGCTGACTTGTCTTCAAGGGTCTAGTGCTGCCTCGGGCACCTTATGGTCGTTCTCCTGTGAGTCTAGATTTTCGAATCCGACGCAAAACTGACAGTTAATTGTAAGGTTCAGAGCCTGTTAATGATGATGGAACACACAAATCGCGTCGCGATTCAATACATCGTCCTCCAGCCGCCCTGTCTCCAAGGGTCTATTGCTGCCTCGGTCACCTTATGGTCGTTCTCCTGTGTGCCTAGTTTTTCGAATCCGACGCAAAACTGACAGATAATTGTAACGTTCAGAGCCTCTTAATTACGATGGAACACACAAATTGCGTCGAGATTCAATACATCGTCCGACAGCCGAACTGTCTCCAAAGGTCTATTGCTGCTACGGGCACCTTATGGTCGTTCTGCTGTGAGTCTAGTTTTCCGAATACGACGCATAACTGACAGTGAATTGTAACGTTCAAAGCCTGTTAATGACAATGGAACACACAAATTGCGTCGCGATTCAATACATCGACCTCCAGCCGACTTGTCTCCAAGGGTCTATTGCTGCCTCGGGCACCTTATGGTCGTTCTCCTGTGAGTCTAGTTTTTCGAATCCGACGCAAAACTGACAGTTAATTGTAACGTTCAGAGCCTCTTAATGACGATGGAACACACAAATTGCGTCGCGATTCAATACATCGTCCTCCAGCCGACTTGTCTCCAAGGGTCTATTGCTGCCTCGGGCACCTTATGGTCGTTCTCCTGTGAGTCTAGCTTTTCGAATCCTACGCAAAACTGACAGTTAATTGTAACGTTCAGAGCCTGTTAATGACTATGGAACACACAAATTGCGTCGCGATTAAATACATCGTCCTCCAGCCGCCTTGTCTAAAAGGGTCGATTGCTGCCTCGGGCACTTTATGGTCGTTTTCCTGTGAGTCTAGTTTTTCGTATCCGACGCAAAACTGACAGTTAATTGTAACGTTCAGAGCCACTTAATGACGATGGTCACACAAATTGCGTCGCGAATCAATACATCGTCCGACAGCTGACCTGTCTCCAAGGGTCTATTGCTGCCTCGGGCACCTTATGGTCGCTCTGCTGTGAGTCTAGTTTTCCGATTACGACGCATAACTGACAGTTAATTGTAACGTTCAGAGCCTCTTAATGACGATGGAACACACAAATTGCGTCGCGATTCAATACATCGTCCTCCAGCCGACTTGTCGCCGAGGTACTATTGCTGCCCCGGGCACCTCTTGGTCGTTCTCCTAGAAGTGTAGTTTTTCGAATCCGGCACAAAACTGACAGTTAATTGTAACATTCAGAGCCTCTTAATGATGATGGAACACACAAATTGCGCTGCGATTCAATACATCGTCCTCCAGCCGACTTGTCTCCAATGGTCTAGTGCTGCCTCGGGCACCTTATGGTCGTTCTCCTGTGAGTCTAGATTTTCGAATCCGACGCAAAACTGACAGTTAATTGTAACGTTCAGAGCCTCTTAATGACGATGGAACACACAAATCGCGTCGCGATTCAATACATCCTCCTCCGGCCGACCTGTCTCCAAGGGTCTATTGCTGCCTCGGGCACCTTATGGTCGATCTCCTGTGAGTCTAGTTTTCCGAATCCGACGCAAAACTGACAGTTAATTGTAACGTTCACAGCCTCTTAATGACGATGGAACACACAATTTGCGTCGCGAATCAATGCATCGTCCGACAGCCGACCTGTCTCCAAGGGTCTATTGCTGCCTCGGGCACCTTATGGTCGATCTCCTGTGAGTCTAGTTTTCCGAATCCGACGCAAAACTGACAGTTAATTGTATCGTTCACAGCCTCTTAATGACGATGGACACACAAATTGCGTCGCGAATCAATGCATCGTCCGACAGCCGACCTGTCTCCAAGGGTCTATTGCTGCCTCGGGCACCTTATGGTCGTTCTCCTGTGAGTCTAGTTTTCCAAATACGACGCATAACTGACAGTTAATTGTAACGTTCAGAGCCTTGTTAATGACGATGGAACACACAAATTGCGCTGGGATTCAATACATCGTCCTCCAGCCAACTTGTCTCCAAGGGTCTATTGCTGCATCGAGCACCTTATGGTCGTTCTCCTGTGAGTCAAGTTTTTCGAATCCGACGCAAAACTGACAGTTAATTGTAACGTTCACAGCCTCTTAATGACGATGGAACACACAAATCGCGTCGCGATTCAATACATCCTCCTCCGGCCGACCTGTCTCCAAGGGTCTATTGCTGCCTCGGGCACCTTATGGTCGATCTCCTGTGAGTCTAGTTTTCCGAATCCGACGCAAAACTGACAGTTAATTGTAACGTTCACAGCCTCTTAATGACGATGGAACACACAAATTGCGTCGAGATTCAATACATCGTCCGACAGCCGACCTGTCTCCAAAGGTCTATTGCTGCCTCGGGCACCTTATGGTCGTTCTGCTGTGAGTCTAGTTTTCCAAATACGACGCATAACTGACAGTTAATTGTAACGTTCAGAGCCTTGGTAATGACGATGGAACACACAAATTGCGCTGGGATTCAATACATCGTCCTCCAGCCAACTTGTCTCCAAGGGTCTATTGCTGCCTCGGGCACCTTATGGTCGCTCTGCTGTGAGTCTAGTTTTCCGAATACGACGCATAACTGAGAGTTAATTGTAACGTTCAGAGCCTCTTAATGACGATGGAACACACAAATTGCGTCGCGATTCAATACATCGTCCTCCAGCCGACCTGTCTCCAAGGGTCTATTGCTGCCTCGGGCACCTTATGGTCGTTCTCCTGTGAGTCTAGTTTTTCGAATCCGACGCAAAACTGACAGATAATTGTAACGTTCAGAGCCTCTTAATGACGATGGAACACACAAATTGCGTCGAGATTCAATACATCGTCCTCCAGCCGACTACTCGCCGAGGTACTATTGCTGCCCCGGGCCCCTCTTGGTCGTTCTCCTAGGAGTGTAGTTTTTCGAATCCGGCACAAAACTGACAGTTAATTGTAACGTTCAGAGCCTGTTAATGACTATGGAACACACAAATTGCGTCGCGATTCAATACATCGTCCTCCAGCCGACTTGTCTCCAAGGGTCTATTGCTGCCTCGGGCACATTATGGTCGCTCTGCTATGAGTCTAGTTTTTCGATTCCGACGCAAAACTGACAGTTAATTGTAACGTTCAGAGCCTGTTAATGACTATGGAACACACAAATTGCGTCGTGATTCAATACATCGTCCTCCAGCCGCCTTGTCTCCAACGGTCTATTGCTGCCTCGGTCACCTTATGGTCGTTCTGCTGTGAGTCTAGATTTTTGAATCCGACGCAAAACTGATAGTTAATTGTAAGGTTCAGAGCCTCTTAATGACGATGGAACACACAAATTGCATCACGATTCCATACATCGTCCTCCAGCCGACCTGCCTCCAAGGGTCTATTGCTGCCTCGGGCACCTTATGGTCGCTCTGCTGTGAGTCTAGTTTTCCGAATAAGACGCATAACTGACAGTTAATTGTAAGGTTCAGAGCCTCTTAATGACGATGGAACACACAAATTGCGTCGCGATTCAATACATCCTCCTCCAGCCGACTTGTCGCCGACTTGCTGCCCCGGGCTCCTCATGGTCGTAGTCCTAGGAGTGTAGTTTTTCGAATCCGGCAAAAAACTGAAAAATTCAAAGCCTCTTAATGTCGATGGAACACACAAATTGCGCTGCGATTCAATACATCGTCCTCCAGCTGACTTGTCTTCAAGGGTCTAGTGCTGCCTCGGGTACCTTATGGTCGTTCTCCTGTGAGTCTAGATTTTCGAATCCGATGCAAAACTGACAGTTAATTGTAAGGTTCAGAGCCTGTTAATGACGATGGAACACACAAATCGCGTCGCGATTCAATACATCGTCCTCCAGCCGCCCTGTCTCCAAGGGTCTATTGCTGCCTCGGTCACCTTATGGTCGTTCTCCTGTGTGTCTAGTTTTTCGAATCCGACGCAAAACTGACAGATAATTGTAACGTTCAGAGCCTCTTAATGACGATGGAACACACAAATTGCGTCGAGATTCAATACATCGTCCGACAGCCGAACTGTCTCCAAAGGTCTATTGCTGCCTCGGGCACCTTATGGTCGTTCTGCTGTGAGTCTAGTTTTCCAAATACGACGCATAACTGACAGTTAATTGTAACGTTCAGAGCCTTGTTAATGACGATGGAACGCACAAATTGCGCTGGGATTCAATACATCGTCCTCCAGCCGACTTGTCTCCAAGGGTCTATTGCTGCCTCGGG
This sequence comes from Schistocerca nitens, assembly GCF_023898315.1. NCBI lineage: Eukaryota > Metazoa > Arthropoda > Insecta > Orthoptera > Acrididae > Schistocerca > Schistocerca nitens. The sequence continues at coordinate 3,088,549 of NC_064618.1, read as the reverse complement.
CATCTTATGGTCGCTCTGCTGTGAGTCTAGATTTTTGAATCCGACGCAAAACTGACAGTTAATTGTAAGGTTCAGAGCCTCTTAATGACGATGGACACACAAATTGCGTCGCGAATCAATACATCGTCCGACAGCCGACCTGTCTCCAAGGGTCTATTGCTGCCTCGGGCACCTTATGGTCGCTCTGCTGTGAGTCTAGTTTTCCGAATACGACGCATAACTGACAGTTAATTGTAACGTTCAGAGCCTCTTAATGACGATGGAACACACAAATTGCGTCGCGATTCAATACATCGTCCTCCAGCCGACCTGTCTCCAAGGGTCTATTGCTGCCTCGGGCACCTTATGGTCGTTCTCCTGTGAGTCTAGTTTTTCGAATCCGACGCAAAACTGACAGTTAATTGTAACGTTCAGAGCCTCTTAATGACGATGGAACACACAAATTGCGTCGCGAATCAATACATCGTCCGACAGCCGACCTGTCTCCAAATGTCTATTGCTGCCTCCGGCACCTTATGGTCGCTCTGCTGTGAGTCTAGTTTTCCGAATACGACGCATTACTGACAGTTAATTGTAACGTTCAGAGCCTGTTAATGACGATGGAACACACAAATTGCGTCGCGATTCAATATATCGTCCTCCAGCAGACTTGTCTCCAAGGGTCTATTGCTGCCACGGGCACCTTATGGTCGTTCTCCTGTGATTCTAGATTCTCGAATCCGACGCAAAACTGACAGTGAATTGTAACGTTCAGAGCCTCTTAATGACGATGGACACACAAATTGCGTCGCCAATCAATACATCGTCCGACAGCCGACCTGTCTCCAAGGGTCTATTGCTGCCTCGGGCACCTTATGGTCGCTCTGCTGTGAGTCTAGTTTTCCGAATACGACGCATAACTGACAGTTAATTGTAATGTTCAGAGCCTCTTAATGACGATGGAACACACAAATTGCGTCGCGATTCAATACATCGTCCTCCAGCCTACTTGTCGCCGACTTGCTGCCCCGGGCTCCTCTTGGTCGTTGTCCTAGGAGTGTAGTTTTTCGAATCCGGCACAAAACTGAAAAATTCAAAGCCTCTTAATAACGATGGAACACACAAATTGCGCTGCGATTCAATACATCGTCCTCCAGCCGCCTTGTCTCCAATGGTCTAGTGCTGCCTCGGGCACCTTATGGTCGTTCTCCTGTGAGTCTAGATTTTCGAATCCGACGCAAAACTGACAGTTAATTGTAACGTTCAGAGCCTCTTAATGACGATGGAACACACAAATCGCGTCGCGATTCAATACATCCTCCTCCGGCCGACCTGTCTCCAAGGGTCTATTGCTGCCTCGGGCACCTTATGGTCGATCTCCTGTGAGTCTAGTTTTTCGAAACAGACGCAAAACTGACAGTTAAGTGTAACGTTCACAGCCTCTTAATGACGATGGATCACACAAATTGCGTCGGGATTCAATACATCGTCCGACAGCCGACCTGTCTCCAAAGGTCTATTGCTGCCTCGGGCACCTTATGGTCGTTCTGCTGTGAGTCTAGTTTTCCAAATACGACGCATTACTGACAGTTAATTCTAACGTTCAGAGCCTTGTTAATGACGATGGAACGCACAAATTGCGCTGGGATTCAATACATCGTCCTCCAGCCGACTTGTCTCCAAGGGTCTATTGCTGCCTCGGGCACCTTATGGGCGCTCTGCTGTGAGTCTAGATTTTTGAATCTGACGCAAAACTGACAGTTAATTGTAAGGTTCAGAGCCTCTTAATGACGATGGAACACACAAATTGCGTCGCGATTCAATACATCGTCCTCCCGCCGATCTGTCTCCAAGGGTCTATTGCTGCCTCGGGCACCTTATGGTCGTTCTCCTGTTAGTCTAGTTTTTCGAATCCGACGCAAAACTGACAATTAATTGTAACGTTCAGAGCCTCTTAATGACGATGGAACACACAAATTGCGTCGCGAATCAATACATCGTCCGACAGCCGACCTTTCTCCAAAGGTCTATTGCTGCCTCGGGCACCTTATGGTCGCTCTGCTGTGAGTCTAGTTTTCCGAATACGACGCATAACTGGCATTTAATTGTAACGTTCAGAGCCTCTTAATGACGATGGAACACACAAATTGCGTCGCGATTCAATACATCGTCCTCCAGCCGACTTATCGCCGACTTGCTGCCCCGGGATCCTCTTGGTCGTTGTCCTAGGAGTGTAGTTTTTCGAATCCGGCACAAAACTGAAAAATTCAAAGCCTCTTAATGACGATGGAACACACAAATTGCGCTGCGATTCAATACATCGTCCTCCAGCCGACTTGTCTTCAAGGTTCTAGTGCTGCCTCGGGCACCTTATGGTCGATCTCCTGTGAGTCTAGATTTTCGAATCCGATGCAAAACTGACAGTTAATTTTAAGGTTCAGAGCCTGTTAATGACGATGGATCACACAAATCGCGTCGCGATTCAATACATCGTCCGACAGCTGACCTGTCTCCAAGGGTCTATTGCTGCCTCGGGCACCTTATGGTCGCTCTGCTGTGAGTCTAGTTTTCCGATTACGACGCATAACTGACAGTTAATTGTAACGTTCAGAGCCTCTTAATGACGATGGAACACACAAATTGCGTCGCGATTCAATACATCGTCCTCCAGCCGACTTGTCGCCGAGGTACTATTGCTGCCCCGGGCACCTCTTGGTCGTTCTCCTAGAAGTGTAGTTTTTCGAATCCGGCACAAAACTGACAGTTAATTGTAACATTCAGAGCCTCTTAATGATGATGGAACACACAAATTGCGCTGCGATTCAATACATCGTCCTCCAGCCGACTTGTCTCCAATGGTCTAGTGCTGCCTCGGGCACCTTATGGTCGTTCTCCTGTGAGTCTAGATTTTCGAATCCGACGCAAAACTGACAGTTAATTGTAACGTTCAGAGCCTCTTAATGACGATGGAACACACAAATCGCGTCGCGATTCAATACATCCTCCTCCGGCCGACCTGTCTCCAAGGGTCTATTGCTGCCTCGGGCACCTTATGGTCGATCTCCTGTGAGTCTAGTTTTCCGAATCCGACGCAAAACTGACAGTTAATTGTAACGTTCACAGCCTCTTAATGACGATGGAACACACAATTTGCGTCGCGAATCAATGCATCGTCCGACAGCCGACCTGTCTCCAAGGGTCTATTGCTGCCTCGGGCACCTTATGGTCGATCTCCTGTGAGTCTAGTTTTCCGAATCCGACGCAAAACTGACAGTTAATTGTATCGTTCACAGCCTCTTAATGACGATGGACACACAAATTGCGTCGCGAATCAATGCATCGTCCGACAGCCGACCTGTCTCCAAGGGTCTATTGCTGCCTCGGGCACCTTATGGTCGTTCTCCTGTGAGTCTAGTTTTCCAAATACGACGCATAACTGACAGTTAATTGTAACGTTCAGAGCCTTGTTAATGACGATGGAACACACAAATTGCGCTGGGATTCAATACATCGTCCTCCAGCCAACTTGTCTCCAAGGGTCTATTGCTGCATCGAGCACCTTATGGTCGTTCTCCTGTGAGTCAAGTTTTTCGAATCCGACGCAAAACTGACAGTTAATTGTAACGTTCACAGCCTCTTAATGACGATGGAACACACAAATCGCGTCGCGATTCAATACATCCTCCTCCGGCCGACCTGTCTCCAAGGGTCTATTGCTGCCTCGGGCACCTTATGGTCGATCTCCTGTGAGTCTAGTTTTCCGAATCCGACGCAAAACTGACAGTTAATTGTAACGTTCACAGCCTCTTAATGACGATGGAACACACAAATTGCGTCGAGATTCAATACATCGTCCGACAGCCGACCTGTCTCCAAAGGTCTATTGCTGCCTCGGGCACCTTATGGTCGTTCTGCTGTGAGTCTAGTTTTCCAAATACGACGCATAACTGACAGTTAATTGTAACGTTCAGAGCCTTGGTAATGACGATGGAACACACAAATTGCGCTGGGATTCAATACATCGTCCTCCAGCCAACTTGTCTCCAAGGGTCTATTGCTGCCTCGGGCACCTTATGGTCGCTCTGCTGTGAGTCTAGTTTTCCGAATACGACGCATAACTGAGAGTTAATTGTAACGTTCAGAGCCTCTTAATGACGATGGAACACACAAATTGCGTCGCGATTCAATACATCGTCCTCCAGCCGACCTGTCTCCAAGGGTCTATTGCTGCCTCGGGCACCTTATGGTCGTTCTCCTGTGAGTCTAGTTTTTCGAATCCGACGCAAAACTGACAGATAATTGTAACGTTCAGAGCCTCTTAATGACGATGGAACACACAAATTGCGTCGAGATTCAATACATCGTCCTCCAGCCGACTACTCGCCGAGGTACTATTGCTGCCCCGGGCCCCTCTTGGTCGTTCTCCTAGGAGTGTAGTTTTTCGAATCCGGCACAAAACTGACAGTTAATTGTAACGTTCAGAGCCTGTTAATGACTATGGAACACACAAATTGCGTCGCGATTCAATACATCGTCCTCCAGCCGACTTGTCTCCAAGGGTCTATTGCTGCCTCGGGCACATTATGGTCGCTCTGCTATGAGTCTAGTTTTTCGATTCCGACGCAAAACTGACAGTTAATTGTAACGTTCAGAGCCTGTTAATGACTATGGAACACACAAATTGCGTCGTGATTCAATACATCGTCCTCCAGCCGCCTTGTCTCCAACGGTCTATTGCTGCCTCGGTCACCTTATGGTCGTTCTGCTGTGAGTCTAGATTTTTGAATCCGACGCAAAACTGATAGTTAATTGTAAGGTTCAGAGCCTCTTAATGACGATGGAACACACAAATTGCATCACGATTCCATACATCGTCCTCCAGCCGACCTGCCTCCAAGGGTCTATTGCTGCCTCGGGCACCTTATGGTCGCTCTGCTGTGAGTCTAGTTTTCCGAATAAGACGCATAACTGACAGTTAATTGTAAGGTTCAGAGCCTCTTAATGACGATGGAACACACAAATTGCGTCGCGATTCAATACATCCTCCTCCAGCCGACTTGTCGCCGACTTGCTGCCCCGGGCTCCTCATGGTCGTAGTCCTAGGAGTGTAGTTTTTCGAATCCGGCAAAAAACTGAAAAATTCAAAGCCTCTTAATGTCGATGGAACACACAAATTGCGCTGCGATTCAATACATCGTCCTCCAGCTGACTTGTCTTCAAGGGTCTAGTGCTGCCTCGGGTACCTTATGGTCGTTCTCCTGTGAGTCTAGATTTTCGAATCCGATGCAAAACTGACAGTTAATTGTAAGGTTCAGAGCCTGTTAATGACGATGGAACACACAAATCGCGTCGCGATTCAATACATCGTCCTCCAGCCGCCCTGTCTCCAAGGGTCTATTGCTGCCTCGGTCACCTTATGGTCGTTCTCCTGTGTGTCTAGTTTTTCGAATCCGACGCAAAACTGACAGATAATTGTAACGTTCAGAGCCTCTTAATGACGATGGAACACACAAATTGCGTCGAGATTCAATACATCGTCCGACAGCCGAACTGTCTCCAAAGGTCTATTGCTGCCTCGGGCACCTTATGGTCGTTCTGCTGTGAGTCTAGTTTTCCAAATACGACGCATAACTGACAGTTAATTGTAACGTTCAGAGCCTTGTTAATGACGATGGAACGCACAAATTGCGCTGGGATTCAATACATCGTCCTCCAGCCGACTTGTCTCCAAGGGTCTATTGCTGCCTCGGGCATCTTATGGTCGCTCTGCTGTGAGTCTAGATTTTTGAATCCGACGCAAAACTGACAGTTAATTGTAAGGTTCAGAGCCTCTTAATGACGATGGACACACAAATTGCGTCGCGAATCAATACATCGTCCGACAGCCGACCTGTCTCCAAGGGTCTATTGCTGCCTCGGGCACCTTATGGTCGCTCTGCTGTGAGTCTAGTTTTCCGAATACGACGCATAACTGACAGTTAATTGTAACGTTCAGAGCCTCTTAATGACGATGGAACACACAAATTGCGTCGCGATTCAATACATCGTCCTCCAGCCGACCTGTCTCCAAGGGTCTATTGCTGCCTCGGGCACCTTATGGTCGTTCTCCTGTGAGTCTAGTTTTTCGAATCCGACGCAAAACTGACAGTTAATTGTAACGTTCAGAGCCTCTTAATGACGATGGAACACACAAATTGCGTCGCGAATCAATACATCGTCCGACAGCCGACCTGTCTCCAAATGTCTATTGCTGCCTCCGGCACCTTATGGTCGCTCTGCTGTGAGTCTAGTTTTCCGAATACGACGCATTACTGACAGTTAATTGTAACGTTCAGAGCCTGTTAATGACGATGGAACACACAAATTGCGTCGCGATTCAATATATCGTCCTCCAGCAGACTTGTCTCCAAGGGTCTATTGCTGCCACGGGCACCTTATGGTCGTTCTCCTGTGATTCTAGATTCTCGAATCCGACGCAAAACTGACAGTGAATTGTAACGTTCAGAGCCTCTTAATGACGATGGACACACAAATTGCGTCGCCAATCAATACATCGTCCGACAGCCGACCTGTCTCCAAGGGTCTATTGCTGCCTCGGGCACCTTATGGTCGCTCTGCTGTGAGTCTAGTTTTCCGAATACGACGCATAACTGACAGTTAATTGTAATGTTCAGAGCCTCTTAATGACGATGGAACACACAAATTGCGTCGCGATTCAATACATCGTCCTCCAGCCTACTTGTCGCCGACTTGCTGCCCCGGGCTCCTCTTGGTCGTTGTCCTAGGAGTGTAGTTTTTCGAATCCGGCACAAAACTGAAAAATTCAAAGCCTCTTAATAACGATGGAACACACAAATTGCGCTGCGATTCAATACATCGTCCTCCAGCCGCCTTGTCTCCAATGGTCTAGTGCTGCCTCGGGCACCTTATGGTCGTTCTCCTGTGAGTCTAGATTTTCGAATCCGACGCAAAACTGACAGTTAATTGTAACGTTCAGAGCCTCTTAATGACGATGGAACACACAAATCGCGTCGCGATTCAATACATCCTCCTCCGGCCGACCTGTCTCCAAGGGTCTATTGCTGCCTCGGGCACCTTATGGTCGATCTCCTGTGAGTCTAGTTTTTCGAAACAGACGCAAAACTGACAGTTAAGTGTAACGTTCACAGCCTCTTAATGACGATGGATCACACAAATTGCGTCGGGATTCAATACATCGTCCGACAGCCGACCTGTCTCCAAAGGTCTATTGCTGCCTCGGGCACCTTATGGTCGTTCTGCTGTGAGTCTAGTTTTCCAAATACGACGCATTACTGACAGTTAATTCTAACGTTCAGAGCCTTGTTAATGACGATGGAACGCACAAATTGCGCTGGGATTCAATACATCGTCCTCCAGCCGACTTGTCTCCAAGGGTCTATTGCTGCCTCGGGCACCTTATGGGCGCTCTGCTGTGAGTCTAGATTTTTGAATCTGACGCAAAACTGACAGTTAATTGTAAGGTTCAGAGCCTCTTAATGACGATGGAACACACAAATTGCGTCGCGATTCAATACATCGTCCTCCCGCCGATCTGTCTCCAAGGGTCTATTGCTGCCTCGGGCACCTTATGGTCGTTCTCCTGTTAGTCTAGTTTTTCGAATCCGACGCAAAACTGACAATTAATTGTAACGTTCAGAGCCTCTTAATGACGATGGAACACACAAATTGCGTCGCGAATCAATACATCGTCCGACAGCCGACCTTTCTCCAAAGGTCTATTGCTGCCTCGGGCACCTTATGGTCGCTCTGCTGTGAGTCTAGTTTTCCGAATACGACGCATAACTGGCATTTAATTGTAACGTTCAGAGCCTCTTAATGACGATGGAACACACAAATTGCGTCGCGATTCAATACATCGTCCTCCAGCCGACTTATCGCCGACTTGCTGCCCCGGGATCCTCTTGGTCGTTGTCCTAGGAGTGTAGTTTTTCGAATCCGGCACAAAACTGAAAAATTCAAAGCCTCTTAATGACGATGGAACACACAAATTGCGCTGCGATTCAATACATCGTCCTCCAGCCGACTTGTCTTCAAGGTTCTAGTGCTGCCTCGGGCACCTTATGGTCGATCTCCTGTGAGTCTAGATTTTCGAATCCGATGCAAAACTGACAGTTAATTTTAAGGTTCAGAGCCTGTTAATGACGATGGATCACACAAATCGCGTCGCGATTCAATACATCGTCCCCCAGCCGCCCTGTCTCCAAAGGTCTATTGCTGCCTCGGTCACCTTATGGTCGTTCTCCTGTGTGTCTAGTTTTTCGAATCCGACGCAAAACTGACAGATAATTGTAACGTTCAGAGCCTCTTAATGACGATGTAACACACAAATTGCGTCGCGATTCCGTACATCGTCCTCCAGCCGACTTGTCTCCAAGGGTCTATTGCTGCCTCGGGCACCTCATGGTCGTTCTCCTGTGAGTCTAGTTTTTCGAATCCGACGCAAAACTGACAGTTAATTGTAACGTTCAGAGCCTGTCAATGACTATGGAACACACAAATTTCGTCGCGATTCAATACATCGTCCTCCAGCCGCCTTGTCTAAAAGGGTCTATTGCTGCCTCGGGCACTTTATGGTCGTTCTCCTGTGAGTGTAGTTTTTCGTATCCGACGCAAAACTGACAGTTAATTGTAACGTTCAGAGCCTCTTAATGACGATGGACACACAAATTGCGTCGCGAATCAATACATCGTCCGACAGCCGACCTCTCTCCAAGGGTCTATTGCTGCCTCGGGCACCTTATGGTCGCTCTGCTGTGAGTCTAGTTTTCCGATTACGACGCATAACTGACAGTTAATTGTAACGTTCAGAGCCTCTTAATGACGATGGAACACACAAATTGCGTCGCGATTCAATACATCGTCCTCCAGCCGACTTGTCGCCGAGGTACTATTGCTGCCCCGGGCACCTCTTGGTCGTTCTCCTAGGAGTGTAGTTTTTCGAATCCGGCACAAAACTGACAGTTAATTGTAACATTCAGAGCCTCTTAGTGATGATGGAACACACAAATTGCGGTGCGATTCAATACATCGTCCTCCAGCCGACTTGTCTCCAATGGTCTAGTGCTGCCTCGGGCACCTTATGGTCGTTCTCCTGTGAGTCTAGATTTTCGAATCCGACGCAAAACTGACAGTTAATTGTAACGTTCAGAGCCTCTTAATGACGATGGAACACACAAATTGCGTCGCGATTCAATACATCCTCCTCCGGCCGACCTGCCTCCAAGGGTCTATTGCTGCCTCGGGCACCTTATGGTCGATCTCCTGTGAGTCTAGTTTTTCGAATCCGACGCAAAACTGACAGTTAATTGTAACGTTCACAGCCTCTTAATGACGATGGAACACACAAATTGCGTCGAGATTCAATACATCGTCCGACAGCCGACCTGTCTCCAAAGGTCTATTGCTGCCTCGGGCACCTTATGGTCGTTCTGCTGTGAGTCTAGTTTTCCAAATACGACGCATAACTGACAGTTAATTGTAACGTTCTGAGCCTTGTTAATGACGATGGAACACACAAATTGCGCTGGGATTCAATACATCGTCCTCCAGCCGACTTGTCTCCAAGGGTCTATTGCTGCCTCGAGCACCTTATGGTCGTTCTCCTGTGAGTCAAGTTTTTCGAATCCGACGCAAAACTGACAGTTAATTGTAACGTTCAGAGCCTCTTAATGACGATGGACACACAAATTGCGTCGCGAATCAATACATCGTCCGACAGCCGACCTGTCTCCAAGGGTCTATTGCTGCCTCGGGCACCTTATGGTCGCTCTGCTGTGAGTCTAGTTTTCCGAATACGACGCATAACTGACAGTTAATTGTAACGTTCAGAGCCTCTTAATGACGATGGAACACACAAATTGCGTCGCGATTCAATACATCGTCCTCCAGCCGACCTGTCTCCAAGGGTCTATTGCTGCCTCGGGCACCTTATGGTCGTTCTCCTGTGAGTCTAGTTTTTCGAATCCGACGCAAAACTGACAGTTAATTGTAACGTTCAGAGCCTCTTAATGACGATGGAACACACAAATTGCGTCGCGATTCAATACATCGTCCTCCAGCCGACCTGTCTCCAAGGGTCTATTGCTGCCTCGGGCACCTTATGGTCGTTCTCCTGTGAGTCTAGTTTTTCGAATCCGACGCAAAACTGACAGATAATTGTAACGTTCAGAGCCTCTTAATTACGATGGAACACACAAATTGCGTTTAGATTCAATACATCGTCCGACAGCCGAACTGTCTCCAAAGGTCTATTGCTGCTACGGGCACCTTATGGTCGTTCTGCTGTGAGTCTAGTTTTCCGAATACGACGCAATAACTGACAGTGAATTGTAACGTTCAGAGCCTGTTAATGACAATGGAACACACAAATTGCGTCGCGATTCAATACATCGTCCTCCAGCCGACTTGTCTCCAAGGGTCTATTGCTGCATCGGGCACCTTATGGTCGTTCTCCTGTGAGTCTAGTTTTTCGAATCCGACGCAAAACTGACAGTTAATTGTAACGTTCAGAGCCTCTTAATGACGATGGAACACACAAATTGCGTCGCGATTCAATACATCGTCCTCCAGCCGACTTGTCTCCAAGGGTCTATTGCTGCCTCGGGCACCTTATGGTCGTTCTCCTGTGAGTCTAGCTTTTCGAATCCGACGCAAAACTGACAGTTAATTGTAACGTTCGGAGCCTGTTAATGACTATGGAACACACAAATTGCGTCGCGATTAAATACATCGTCCTCCAGCCGCCTTGTCTAAAAGGGTCGATTGCTGCCTCGGGCACTTTTTGGTCGTTCTCCTGTGAGTCTAGTTTTTCGTATCCGACGCAAAACTGACAGTTAATTGTAACGTTCAGAGCCTCTTAATGACGATGGACACACAAATTGCGTCGCGAATCAATACATCGTCCGACAGCCGACCTGTCTCCAAGGGTCTATTGCTGCCTCGGGCACCTTATGGTCGCTCTGCTGTGAGTCTAGTTTTCCGATTACGACGCATAACTGACAGTTAATTGTAACGTTCAGAGCCTCTTAATGACGATGGAACACACAAATTGCGTCGCGATTCAATACATCGTCCTCCAGCCGACTTGTCGCCGAGGTACTATTGCTGCCCCGGGCACCTCTTGGTCGTTCTCCTAGAAGTGTAGTTTTTCGAATCCGGAACAAAACTGACAGTTAATTGTAACATTAAGAGCCTCTTAATGATGATGGAACACACAAATTGAGCTGCGATTCAATACATCGTCCTCCAGCCGACTTGTCTCCAATGGTCTAGTGCTGCCTCGGGCACCTTATGGTCGTTCTCCTGTGAGTCTAGATTTTCGAATCCGACGCAAAACTGACAGTTAATTGTAACGTTCAGAGCCTCTTAATGACGATGGAACACACAAATCGCGTCGCGATTCAATACATCCTCCTCCGGCCGACCTGTCTCCAAGGGTCTATTGCTGCCTCGGGCACCTTATGGTCGATCTCCTGTGAGTCTAGTTTTCCGAATCCGACGCAAAACTGACAGTTAATTGTAACGTTCACAGCCTCTTAATGACGATGGAACACACAAATTGCTTCGAGATTCAATACATCGTCCGACAGCCGACCTGTCTCCAAAGGTCTATTGCTGCCTCGGGCACCTTATGGTCGTTCTGCTGTGAGTCTAGTTTTCCAAATACGACGCATAACTGACAGTTAATTGTAACGTTCAGAGCCCTGTTAATAACGATGGAACACACAAATTGCGCTGGGATTCAATACATCGTCCTCCAGCCAACTTGTCTCCAAGGGTCTATTGCTGCATCGAGCACCTTATGGTCGTTCTCCTGTGAGTCAAGTTTTTCGAATCCGACGCAAAACTGACAGTCAATTGTAACGTTCAGAACCTCTTAATGACGATGGACACACAAATTGCGTCGCGAATCAATGCATCGTCCGACAGCCGACCTGTCTCCAAGGGTCTATTGCTGCCTCGGGCACCTTATGGTCGCTCTGCTGTGAGTCTAGTTTTCCGAATACGACGCATAACTGAGAGTTAATTGTAACGTTCAGAGCCTCTTAATGACGATGGAACACACAAATTGCGTCGCGATTCAATACATCGTCCTCCAGCCGACCTGTCTCCAAGGGTCTATTGCTGCCTCGGGCACCTTATGGTCGTTCTCCTGTGAGTCTAGTTTTTCGAATCCGACGCAAAACTGACAGTTAATTGTAACGTTCAGAGCCTCTTAATGACGATGGAACACACAAATTGCGTCGCGATTCAATACATCGTCCTCCAGCCGACTACTCGCCGAGGTACTATTGCTGCCCCGGGCCCCTCTTGGTCGTTCTCCTAGGAGTGTAGTTTTTCGAATCCGGCACCAAACTGACAGTTAATTGTAACATTCAGAGCCTCTTAATGACGATGGAACACACAAATTGCGCTGGGATTCAATACATCGTCCTCCAGCCGACTTGTCTCCAAGGGTCTATTGCTGCCTCGGGCACATTATGGTCGCTCTGCTATGAGTCTAGTTTTTCGATTCCGACGCAAAACTGACAGTTAATTGTAACGTTCAGAGCCTGTTAATGACTATGGATCACACAAATTGCGTCGTGATTCAATACATCGTCCTCCAGCCGCCTTGTCTCCAACGGTCTATTGCTGCCTCGGTCACCTTATGGTCGTTCTGCTGTGAGTCTAGATTTTTGAATCCGACGCAAAACTGATAGTTAATTGTAAGTTTCAGAGCCTCTTAATGACGATGGAACACACAAATTGCATCACGATTCCATACATCGTCCTCCAGCCGACCTGCCTCCAAGGGTCTATTGCTGCCTCGGGCATCTTATGGTCGCTCTGCTGTGAGTCTAGTTTTCCGAATACGACGCATAACTGACAGTTAATTGTAACGTTCAGAGCCTGTTAATGACAATGGAACACACAAATTGCGTCGCGATTCAATACATCGTCCTCCAGCTGACTTGTCTTCAAGGGTCTAGTGCTGCCTCGGGCACCTTATGGTCGTTCTCCTGTGAGTCTAGATTTTCGAATCCGACGCAAAACTGACAGTTAATTGTAAGGTACAGAGCCTGTTAATGACGATGGAACACACAAATCGCGTCGCGATTCAATACATCGTCCTCCAGCCGCCCTGTCTCCAAGGGTCTATTGCTGCCTCGGTCACCTTATGGTCGTTCTCCTGTGTGTCTAGATTTTCGAATCCGACGCAAAACTGACAGATAATTGTAACGTTCAGAGCCTCTTAATGACGATGGAACACACAAATTGCGTCGAGATTCAATACATCGTCCGAAGGCCGAACTGTCTCCAAAGGTCTATTGCTGCTACGGGCACCTTATGGTCGTTCTGCTGTGAGTCTAGTTTTCCGAATACGACGCATAACTGACAGTGAATTGTAACGTTCAGAGCCTGTTAATGACAATGGAACACACAAATTGCGTCGCGATTCAATACATCGTCCTCCAGCCCACTTGTCTCCAAGGGTCTATTGCTGCCTCGGGCACCTTATGGTCGTTCTCCTGTGAGTCTAGTTTTTCGAATCCGACGCAAAACTGACAGTTAATTGTAACGTTCAGAGCCTCTTAATGACGATGGAACACACAAATTGCGTCGCGATTCAATACATCGTCCTCCAGCCGACTTGTCTCCAAGGGTCTATTGCTGCCTCGGGCACCTTATGGTCGTTCTCCTGTGAGTCTAGTCTTTTCGAATCCGACACAAAACTGACAGTTAATTGTAACGTTCAGAGCCTGTTAATGACTATGGAACACACAAATTCCGTCGCGATTCAATACATCGTCCTCCAGCCGCCTTGTCTAAAAGGGTCTATTGCTGCCTCGGGCACTTTATGGTCGTTCTCCTGTGAGTCTAGTTTTTCGTATCCGACGCAAAACTGACAGTTAATTGTAACGTTCAGAGCCTCTTAATGGCTAAGGACACACAAATTGCGTCGCGAATCAATACATCGTCCGACAGCCGACCTGTCTAAAAGGGTCTATTGCTGCCTCGGGCACCTTATGGTCGCTCTGCTGTGAGTCTAGTTTTCCGAATACGACGCATAACTGACAGTTAATTGTAACGTTCAGACCCTCTTAATGACGATGGAACACACAAATTGCGTCGCGATTCAATACATCGTCCTCCAGCCGACTTGTCGCCGTGGTACTATTGCTGCCCCGGGCACCTCTTGGTCGTTCTCCTAGGAGTGTAGTTTTTCGAATCCGGCACAAAACTGACAGTTAATTGTAACATTCAGAGCCTCTTAATGACGATGGAACACACAAATTGCGCTGCGATTCAATACATCGTCCTCCAGCCGACTTGTCTCCAAGGGTCTAGTGCTGCCTCGGGCACCTTATGGTCGTTCTCCTGTGAGTCTAGATTTTCGAATCCGACGCAAAACTGACAGTTAATTATAACGTTCAGAGCCTGTTAATAACTATGGAACACACAAATTGCGTCGCGATTCAATACATCGTCCTCCAGGCGCCTTGTCTAAAAGGGTCTATTGCTGCCTAGGGCACTTTATGGTCGTTCTCCTGTGAGTCTAGTTTTGCGTATCCGACGCAAAACTGACAGTTAATTGTAACGTTCAGAGCCTCTTAATGACGATGGACACACAAATTGCGTCGCGAATCAATACATCGTCCGACAGCCGACCTGTCTCCAAGGGTCTATTGCTGCCTCGGGCACCTTATGGTCGCTCTGCTGTGAGTCTAGTTTTCCGATTACGACGCATAACTGACAGTTAATTGTAACGTTCAGAGCCTCTTAATGACGATGGAACACACAAATTGCGTCGCGATTCAATACATCGTCCTCCAGCCGACCTGTCTCCAAGGGTCTATTGCTGCCTCGGGCACCTTATGGTCGTTCTCCTGTGACTCTAGTTTTTCGAATCCGACGCAAAACTGACAGTTAATTGTAACGTTCAGAGCCTCTTAATGACGATGGAACACACAAATTGCGTCGCGAATCAATACATCGTCCGACAGCCGACCTGTCTCCAAGGGTCTATTGCTGCCTCGGGCACCTTATGGTCGCTCTGCTGTGAGTCTAGTTTTCCGAATACGACGCATAACTGACAGTTAATTGTAACGTTCAGAGCCTCTTAATGACGATGGAACACACAAATTGCGCTGCGATTCAATACATCGTCCTCCAGCCGACTTGTCTCCAAGGGTCTATTGCTGCCTCGGGCACATTATGGTCGCTCTGCTGTGAGTCTAGTTTTTCGATTCCGACGCAAAACTGACAGTTAATTGTAACGTTCAGAGCCTGTTAATGACTATGGAACACACAAATTGCGTCGCGATTCAATACATCGTCCTCCAGCCGCCTTGTCTCCAACGGTCTATTGCTGCCTCGGTCACCTTATGGTCGTTCTGCTGTGAGTCTAGATTTTTGAATCCGACGCAAAACTGATAGTTAATTGTAAGGTTCAGAGCCTCTTAATGACGATGGAACACACAAATTGCATCACGATTCCATACATCGTCCTCCAGCCGACCTGTCTCCATGGGTCTATTGCTGCCTCGGGCACCTTATGGTCGCTCTGCTGTGAGTCTAGTTTTCCGAATACGACGCATAACTGACAGTTAATTGTTAGGTTCAGAGCCTCTTAATGACGATGGAACACACAAATTGCGTCGCGATTCAATACATCGTCCTCCAGCCGACTTGTCGCCGAGGTACTATTGCTGCCCCGGGCACCTCTTGGTCGTTCTCCTAGGAGTGTAGTTTTTCGAATCCGGCACAAAACTGACAGTTAATTGTAACATTCAGAGCCTCTTAATGATGATGGAACACACAAATTGCGCTGCGATTCAATACATCGTCCTCCAGCCGACTTGTCTCCAATGGTCTAGTGCTGCCTCGGGCACCTTATGGTCGTTCTCCTGTGAGTCTAGATTTTCGAATCCGACGCAAAACTGACAGTTAATTGTAACGTTCAGAGCCTCTTAATGACGATGGAACACACAAATCGCGTCGCGATTCAATACATCCTCCTCCGGCCGACCTGTCGCCAAGGGTCTATTGCTGCCTCGGGCACCTTATGGTCGATCTCCTGTGAGTCTAGTTTTTCGATCCGACGCAAAACTGACAGTTAATTGTAACGTTCACAGCCTCTTAATGACGATGGAACACACAAATTGCGTCGAGATTCAATACATCGTCCGACAGCCGACCTGTCTCCAAAGGTCTATTGCTGCCTCGGGCACCTTATGATCGTTCTGCTGTGAGTCTAGTTTTCCAAATACGACGCATAACTGACAGTTAATTGTAACGTTCAGAGCCTTGTTAATGACGATGGAACACACAAATTGCGCTGGGATTCAATACATCGTCCTCCAGCCGACTTGTCTCCAAGGGTCTATTGCTGCATCGAGCACCTTATGGTCGTTCTCCTGTGAGTCAAGTTTTTCGAATCCGACGCAAAACTGACAGTTAATTGTAACGTTCAGAGCCTCTTAATGACGATGGACACACAAATTGCGTCGCGAATCAATGCATCGTCCGACAGCCGACCTGTCTCCAAGGGTCTATTGCTGCCTCGGGCACCTTATGGTCGCTCTGCTGTGAGTTTAGTTTTCCGAATACGACGCATAACTGACAGTTAATTGTAACGTTCAGAGCCTCTTAATGACGATGGAACACACAAATTGCGTCGCGATTCAATACATCGTCCTCCAGCCGACCTGTCTCCAAGGGTCTATTGCTGCCTCGGGCACCTTATGGTCGTTCTCCTGTGAGTCTAGTTTTTCGAATCCGACGCAAAACTGACAGTTAATTGTAACGTTCAGAGCCTCTTAATGACGATGGAACACACAAATTGCGTCGCGAATCAATACATCGTCCGACAGCCGACCTGTCTCCAAAGGTCTATTGCTAGCTCGGGCACCTTATGGTCGCTCTGCTGTGAGTCTAGGTTTTCGATTCCGACGCAAAACTGACAGTTAATTGTAACGTTCAGAGCCTGTTAATGACTATGGAACACACAAATTGCGTCGCGATTCAATACATCGTCCTCCAGCCGCCTTGTCTCCAACGGTCTATTGCTGCCTCGGTCACCTTATGGTCGTTCTGCTGTGAGTCTAGATTTTTGAATCCGACGCAAAACTGATAGTTAATTGTAAGGTTCAGAGCCTCTTAATGACGATGGAACACACAAATTGCATCACGATTCCATACATCGTCCTCCAGCCGACCTGTCTCCAAGGGTCTATTGCTGCCTCGGGCACCTTATGGTCGCTCTGCTGTGAGTCTAGTTTTCCGAATACGACGCATAACTGATAGTTAATTGTAAGGTTCAGAGCCTCTTAATGACGATGGAACACACAAATTGCATCACGATTCCATACATCGTCCTCCAGCCGACCTGTCTCCAAGGGTCTATTGCTGCCTCGGGCACCTTATGGTCGCTCTGCTGTGAGTCTAGTTTTCCGAATACGACGCATAACTGACAGTTAATTGTAAGGTTCAGAGCCTCTTAATGACGATGGAACACACAAATTGCGTCGCGATTCAATACATCCTCCTCCAGCCGACTTGTCGCCGACTTGCTGCCCCGGGCTCCTCTTGGTCGTTGTCCTAGGAGTGTAGTTTTTCGAATCCGGCACTAAACTGAAAAATTCAAAGCCTCTTAATGTCGATGGAACACACAAATTGCGCTGCGATTCAATATATCGTCCTCCAGCTGACTTGTCTTCAAGGGTCTAGTGCTGCCTCGGGCACCTTATGGTCGTTCTCCTGTGAGTCTAGATTTTCGAATCCGACGCAAAACTGACAGTTAATTGTAAGGTACAGAGCCTGTTAATGACGATGGAACACACAAATCGCGTCGCGATTCAATACATCGTCCTCCAGCCGCCCTGTCTCCAAGGGTCTATTGCTGCCTCGGTCACCTTATGGTCGTTCTCCTGTGTGTCTAGATTTTCGAATCCGACGCAAAACTGACAGATAATTGTAACGTTCAGAGCCTCTTAATGACGATGGAACACACAAATTGCGTCGAGATTCAATACATCGTCCGAAGGCCGAACTGTGTCCAAAGGTCTATTGCTGCTACGGGCACCTTATGGTCGTTCTGCTGTGAGTGTAGTTTTCCGAATACGACGCATAACTTACAGTGAATTGTAACGTTCAGAGCCTGTTAATGACAATGGAACACACAAATTGCGTCGCGATTCAATACATCGTCCTCCAGCCCACTTGTCTCCAAGGGTCTATTGCTGCCTCGGGCACCTTATGGTCGTTCTCCTGTGAGTCTAGTTTTTCGAATCCGACGCAAAACTGACAGTTAATTGTAACGTTCAGAGCCTCTTAATGACGATGGAACACACAAATTGCGTCGCGATTCAATACATCGTCCTCCAGCCGACCTGTCTCCAAGGGTCTATTGCTGCCTCGGGCACCTTATGGTCGTTCTCCTGTGAGTCTAGTTTTTCGAATCCGACGCAAAACTGACAGTTAATTGTAACGTTCAGAGCCTCTTAATGACGATGGAACACACAAATTGCGTCGCGAATCAATACATCGTCCGACAGCCGACCTGTCTCCAAAGGTCTATTGCTAGCTCGGGCACCTTATGGTCGCTCTGCTGTGAGTCTAGGTTTTCGATTCCGACGCAAAACTGACAGTTAATTGTAACGTTCAGAGCCTGTTAATGACTATGGAACACACAAATTGCGTCGCGATTCAATACATCGTCCTCCAGCCGCCTTGTCTCCAACGGTCTATTGCTGCCTCGGTCACCTTATGGTCGTTCTGCTGTGAGTCTAGATTTTTGAATCCGACGCAAAACTGATAGTTAATTGTAAGGTTCAGAGCCTCTTAATGACGATGGAACACACAAATTGCATCACGATTCCATACATCGTCCTCCAGCCGACCTGTCTCCAAGGGTCTATTGCTGCCTCGGGCACCTTATGGTCGCTCTGCTGTGAGTCTAGTTTTCCGAATACGACGCATAACTGATAGTTAATTGTAAGGTTCAGAGCCTCTTAATGACGATGGAACACACAAATTGCATCACGATTCCATACATCGTCCTCCAGCCGACCTGTCTCCAAGGGTCTATTGCTGCCTCGGGCACCTTATGGTCGCTCTGCTGTGAGTCTAGTTTTCCGAATACGACGCATAACTGACAGTTAATTGTAAGGTTCAGAGCCTCTTAATGACGATGGAACACACAAATTGCGTCGCGATTCAATACATCCTCCTCCAGCCGACTTGTCGCCGACTTGCTGCCCCGGGCTCCTCTTGGTCGTTGTCCTAGGAGTGTAGTTTTTCGAATCCGGCACTAAACTGAAAAATTCAAAGCCTCTTAATGTCGATGGAACACACAAATTGCGCTGCGATTCAATATATCGTCCTCCAGCTGACTTGTCTTCAAGGGTCTAGTGCTGCCTCGGGCACCTTATGGTCGTTCTCCTGTGAGTCTAGATTTTCGAATCCGACTCAAAACTGACAGTTAATTGTAAGGTACAGAGCCTGTTAATGACGATGGAACACACAAATCGCGTCGCGATTCAATACATCGTCCTCCAGCCGCCCTGTCTCCAAGGGTCTATTGCTGCCTCGGTCACCTTATGGTCGTTCTCCTGTGTGTCTAGATTTTCGAATCCGACGCAAAACTGACAGATAATTGTAACGTTCAGAGCCTCTTAATGACGATGGAACACACAAATTGCGTCGAGATTCAATACATCGTCCGAAGGCCGAACTGTCTCCAAAGGTCTATTGCTGCTACGGGCACCTTATGGTCGTTCTGCTGTGAGTCTAGTTTTCCGAATACGACGCATAACTTACAGTGAATTGTAACGTTCAGAGCCTGTTAATGACAATGGAACACACAAATTGCGTCGCGATTCAATACATCGTCCTCCAGCCCACTTGTCTCCAAGGGTCTATTGCTGCCTCGGGCACCTTATGGTCGTTCTCCTGTGAGTCTAGTTTTTCGAATCCGACGCAAAACTGACAGTTAATTGTAACGTTCAGAGCCTCTTAATGACTATGGAACACACAAATTGCGTCGCGAGTCAATACATCGTCCTCCAGCCGACTTGTCTCCAAGGGTCTATTGCTGCCTCGGGCACCTTATGGTCGTTCTCCTGTGAGTCTAGTCTTTTCGAATCCGACACAAAACTGACAGTTAATTGTAACGTTCAGAGCCTGTTAATGACTATGGAACACACAAATTGCGTCGCGAGTCAATACATCGTCCTCCAGCCGACTTGTCTCCAAGGGTCTATTGCTGCCTCGGGCACCTTATGGTCGTTCTCCTGTGAGTCTAGTCTTTTCGAATCCGACACAAAACTGACAGTTAATTGTAACGTTCAGAGCCTGTTAATGACTATGGAACACACAAATTCCGTCGCGATTCAATACATCGTCCTCCAGCCGCCTTGTCTAAAAGGGTCTATTGCTGCCTCGGGCACCTTATGGTCGCTCTGCTGTGAGTCTAGTTTTCCGAATACGACGCATAACTGACAGTTAATTGTAACGTTCAGACCCTCTTAATGACGATGGAACACACAAATTGCGTCGCGATTCAATACATCGTCCTCCAGCCGACTTGTCGCCGTGGTACTATTGCTGCCCCGGGCACCTCTTGGTCGTTCTCCTAGGAGTGTAGTTTTTCGAATCCGGCACAAAACTGACAGTTAATTGTAACATTCAGAGCCTCTTAATGACGATGGAACACACAAATTGCGCTGCGATTCAATACATCGTCCTCCAGCCGACTTGTCTCCAAGGGTCTAGTGCTGCCTCGGGCACCTTATGGTCGTTCTCCTGTGAGTCTAGATTTTCGAATCCGACGCAAAACTGACAGTTAATTATAACGTTCAGAGCCTGTTAATGACTATGGAACACACAAATTGCGTCGCGATTCAATACATCGTCCTCCAGGCGCCTTGTCTAAAAGGGTCTATTGCTGCCTAGGGCACTTTATGGTCGTTCTCCTGTGAGTCTAGTTTTGCGTATCCGACGCAAAACTGACAGTTAATTGTAACGTTCAGAGCCTCTTAATGACGATGGACACACAAATTGCGTCGCGAATCAATACATCGTCCGACAGCCGACCTGTCTCCAAGGGTCTATTGCTGCCTCGGGCACCTTATGGTCGCTCTGCTGTGAGTCTAGTTTTCCGATTACGACGCATAACTGACAGTTAATTGTAACGTTCAGAGCCTCTTAATGACGATGGAACACACAAATTGCGTCGCGATTCAATACATCGTCCTCCAGCCGACCTGTCTCCAAGGGTCTATTGCTGCCTCGGGCACCTTATGGTCGTTCTCCTGTGAGTCTAGTTTTTCGAATCCGACGCAAAACTGACAGTTAATTGTAACGTTCAGAGCCTCATAATGACGATGGAACACACAAATTGCGTCGCGAATCAATACATCGTCCGACAGCCGACCTGTCTCCAAGGGTCTATTGCTGCCTCGGGCACCTTATGGTCGCTCTGCTGTGAGTCTAGTTTTCCGAATACGACGCATAACTGACAGTTAATTGTAACGTTCAGAGCCTCTTAATGACGATGGAACACACAAATTGCGCTGCGATTCAATACATCGTCCTCCAGCCGACTTGTCTCCAAGGGTCTATTGCTGCCTCGGGCACCTTATGGTCGCTCTGCTGTGAGTCTAGTTTTTCGATTCCGACGCAAAACTGACAGTTAATTGTAACGTTCAGAGCCTGTTAATGACTATGGAACACACAAATTGCGTCGCGATTCAATACATCGTCCTCCAGCCGCCTTGTCTCCAACGGTCTATTGCTGCCTCGGTCACCTTATGGTCGTTCTGCTGTGAGTCTAGATTTTTGAATCCGACGCATAACTGATAGTTAATTGTAAGGTTCAGAGCCTCTTAATGACGATGGAACACACAAATTGCATCACGATTCCATACATCGTCCTCCAGCCGACCTGTCTCCAAGGGTCTATTGCTGCCTCGGGCACCTTATGGTCGCTCTGCTGTGAGTCTAGTTTTCCGAATACGACGCATAACTGACAGTTAATTGTTAGGTTCAGAGCCTCTTAATGACGATGGAACACACAAATTGCGTCGCGATTCAATACATCGTCCTCCAGCCGACTTGTCGCCGAGGTACTATTGCTGCCCCGGGCACCTCTTGGTCGTTCTCCTAGGAGTGTAGTTTTTCGAATCCGGCACAAAACTGACAGTTAATTGTAACATTCAGAGCCTCTTAATGATGATGGAACACACAAATTGCGCTGCGATTCAATACATCGTCCTCCAGCCGACTTGTCTCCAATGGTCTAGTGCTGCCTCGGGCACCTTATGGTCGTTCTCCTGTGAGTCTAGATTTTCGAATCCGACGCAAAACTGACAGTTAATTGTAACGTTCAGAGCCTCTTAATGACGATGGAACACACAAATCGCGTCGCGATTCAATACATCCTCCTCCGGCCGACCTGTCGCCAAGGGTCTATTGCTGCCTCGGGCACCTTATGGTCGATCTCCTGTGAGTCTAGTTTTTCGAATCCGACGCAAAACTGACAGTTAATTGTAACGTTCACAGCCTCTTAATGACGATGGAACACACAAATTGCGTCGAGATTCAATACATCGTCCGACAGCCGACCTGTCTCCAAAGGTCTATTGCTGCCTCGGGCACCTTATGATCGTTCTGCTGTGAGTCTAGTTTTCCAAATACGACGCATAACTGACAGTTAATTGTAACGTTCAGAGCCTTGTTAATGACGATGGAACACACAAATTGCGCTGGGATTCAATACATCGTCCTCCAGCCGACTTGTCTCCAAGGGTCTATTGCTGCATCGAGCACCTTATGGTCGTTCTCCTGTGAGTCAAGTTTTTCGAATCCGACGCAAAACTGACAGTTAATTGTAACGTTCAGAGCCTCTTAATGACGATGGACACACAAATTGCGTCGCGAATCAATGCATCGTCCGACAGCCGACCTGTCTCCAAGGGTCTATTGCTGCCTCGGGCACCTTATGGTCGCTCTGCTGTGAGTCTAGTTTTCCGAATACGACGCATAACTGACAGTTAATTGTAACGTTCAGAGCCTCTTAATGACGATGGAACACACAAATTGCGTCGCGATTCAATACATCGTCCTCCAGCCGACCTGTCTCCAAGGGTCTATTGCTGCCTCGGGCACCTTATGGTCGTTCTCCTGTGAGTCTAGTTTTTCGAATCCGACGCAAAACTGACAGTTAATTGTAACGTTCAGAGCCTCTTAATGACGATGGAACACACAAATTGCGTCGCGAATCAATACATCGTCCGACAGCCGACCTGTCTCCAAAGGTCTATTGCTAGCTCGGGCACCTTATGGTCGCTCTGCTGTGAGTCTAGGTTTTCGATTCCGACGCAAAACTGACAGTTAATTGTAACGTTCAGAGCCTGTTAATGACTATGGAACACACAAATTGCGTCGCGATTCAATACATCGTCCTCCAGCCGCCTTGTCTCCAACGGTCTATTGCTGCCTCGGTCACCTTATGGTCGTTCTGCTGTGAGTCTAGATTTTTGAATCCGACGCAAAACTGATAGTTAATTGTAAGGTTCAGAGCCTCTTAATGACGATGGAACACACAAATTGCATCACGATTCCATACATCGTCCTCCAGCCGACCTGTCTCCAAGGGTCTATTGCTGCCTCGGGCACCTTATGGTCGCTCTCCTGTGAGTCTAGTTTTCCGAATACGACGCATAACTGATAGTTAATTGTAAGGTTCAGAGCCTCTTAATGACGATGGAACACACAAATTGCATCACGATTCCATACATCGTCCTCCAGCCGACCTGTCTCCAAGGGTCTATTGCTGCCTCGGGCACCTTATGGTCGCTCTGCTGTGAGTCTAGTTTTCCGAATACGACGCATAACTGACAGTTAATTGTAAGGTTCAGAGCCTCTTAATGACGATGGAACACACAAATTGCGTCGCGATTCAATACATCGTCCTCCAGCCGACTTGTCGCCGAGGTACTATTGCTGCCCCGGGCACCTCTTGGTCGTTCTCCTAGGAGTGTAGATTTTCGAATCCGGCACAAAACTGACAGTTAATTGTAACATTCAGAGCCTCTTAATGATGATGGAACACACAAATTGCGCTGCGATTCAATACATCGTCCTCCAGCCGACTTGTCTCCAATGGTCTAGTGCTGCCACGGGCACCTTATGGTATTTCTCCTGTGAGTCTAGATTTTCGAATCCGACGCAAAACTGACAGTTAATTGTAGCGTTCAGAGCCTCTTAATGACGATGGAACACACAAATCGCGTCGCGATTCAATACATCCTCCTCCGGCCGACCTGTCTCCAAGGGTCTATTGCTGCCTCGGGCACCTTATGGTCGATCTCCTGTGAGTCTAGTTTTTCGAATCCGACGCAAAACTGACAGTTGATTGTAACGTTCACAGCCTCTTATTGACGATGGAACACACAAATTGCGTCTAGATTCAATACATCGTCCGACAGCCGACCTGTCTCCAAAGGTCTATTGCTGCCTCGGGCACCTTATGGTCGTTCTGCTGTGAGTCTAGTTTTCCAAATACGACGCATAACTGACAGTTAATTGTAACGTTCAGAGCCTTGTTGATGACGATGGAACACACAAATTGCGCTGGGATTCAATACATCGTCCTCCAGCCGACTTGTCTCCAAGGGTCTATTGCTGCATCGAGCACCTTATGGTCGTTCTCCTGTGAGTCAAGTTTTTCGAATCCGCCGCAAAACTGACAGTTAATTGTAACGTTCAGAGCCTCTTAATGACGATGGACACACAAATTGCGTCGCGAATCAATGCATCGCCCGACAGCCGACCTGTCTCCAAGGGTCTATTGCTGCCTCGGGCACCTTATGGTCGCTCTGCTGTGAGTCTAGTTTTCCGAATACGACGCATAACTGACAGTTAATTGTAACGTTCAGAGCCTCTTAATGACGATGGAACACACAAATTGCGTCGCGTTTCAATACATCGTCCTCCAGCCGACCTGTCTCCAAGGGTCTATTGCTGCCTCGGGCACCTTATGGTCGTTCTCCTAGGAGTCTAGTTTTTCGAATCCGACGCAAAACTGACAGTTAATTGTAACGTTCACAGATTCTTAATGACGATGGAACACACAAATTGCGTCGCGAATCAATACATCGTCCGACAGCCGACCTGTCTCCAAAGGTCTATTGCTGCCTCGGGCACCTTATGGTCGCTCTGCTGTGAGTCTAGTTTTCCGAATACGACGCATAACTGACAGTTAATTGTAACGTTCAGAGCCTCTTAATGACGATGGAACACACAAATTGCGTCGAGATTCAATACATCGTCCTCCAGCCGACCTGTCGCCAAGGGTCTATTGCTGCCTCGGGCACCTTATGGTCGATCTCTTGTGAGTCTAGTTTTTCGAATCCGACGCAAAACTGACAGTTAATTGTAACGTTCACAGCCTCTTAATGACGATGGAACACACAAATTGCGTCGAGATTCAATACATCGTCCGACAGCCGACCTGTCTCCAAAGGTCTATTGCTGCCTCGGGCACCTTATGATCGTTCTGCTGTGAGTCTAGTTTTCCAAATACGACGCATAACTGACAGTTAATTGTAACGTTCAGAGCCTTGTTAATGACGATGGAACACACAAATTGCGCTGGGATTCAATACATCGTCCTCCAGCCGACTTGTCTCCAAGGGTCTATTGCTGCATCGAGCACCTTATGGTCGTTCTCCTGTGAGTCAAGTTTTTCGAATCCGACGCAAAACTGACAGTTAATTGTAACGTTCAGAGCCTCTTAATGACGATGGACACACAAATTGCGTCGCGAATCAATGCATCGTCCGACAGCCGACCTGTCTCCAAGGGTCTATTGCTGCCTCGGGCACCTTATGGTCGCTCTGCTGTGAGTCTAGTTTTCCGAATACGACGCATAACTGACAGTTAATTGTAACGTTCAGAGCCTCTTAATGACGATGGAACACACAAATTGCGTCGCGATTCAATACATCGTCCTCCAGCCGACCTGTCTCCAAGGGTCTATTGCTGCCTCGGGCACCTTATGGTCGTTCTCCTGTGAGTCTAGTTTTTCGAATCCGACGCAAAACTGACAGTTAATTGTAACGTTCAGAGCCTCTTAATGACGATGGAACACACAAATTGCGTCGCGAATCAATACATCGTCCGACAGCCGACCTGCCTCCAAAGGTCTATTGCTAGCTCGGGCACCTTATGGTCGCTCTGCTGTGAGTCTAGGTTTTCGATTCCGACGCAAAACTGACAGTTAATTGTAACGTTCAGAGCCTGTTAATGACTATGGAACACACAAATTGCGTCGCGATTCAATACATCGTCCTCCAGCCGCCTTGTCTCCAACGGTCTATTGCTGCCTCGGTCACCTTATGGTCGTTCTGCTGTGAGTCTAGATTTTTGAATCCGACGCAAAACTGATAGTTAATTGTAAGGTTCAGAGCCTCTTAATGACGATGGAACACACAAACTGCATCACGATTCCATACATCGTCCTCCAGCCGACCTGTCTCCAAGGGTCTATTGCTGCCTCGGGCACCTTATGGTCGCTCTGCTGTGAGTCTAGTTTTCCGAATACGACGCATAACTGATAGTTAATTGTAAGGTTCAGAGCCTCTTAATGACGATGGAACACACAAATTGCATCACGATTCCATACATCGTCCTCCAGCCGACCTGTCTCCAAAGGTCTATTGCTGCCTCGGGCACCTTATGGTCGCTCTGCTGTGAGTCTAGTTTTCCGAATACGACGCATAACTGACAGTTAATTGTAAGGTTCAGAGCCTCTTAATGACGATGGAACACACAAATTGCGTCGCGATTCAATACATCGTCCTCCAGCCGACTTGTCGCCGAGGTACTATTGCTGCCCCGGGCACCTCTTGGTCGTTCTCCTAGGAGTGTAGTTTTTCGAATCCGGCACAAAACTGACAGTTAATTGTAACATTCAGAGCCTCTTAATGATGATGGAACACACAAATTGCGCTGCGATTCAATACATCGTCCTCCAGCCGACTTGTCTCCAATGGTCTAGTGCTGCCTCGGGCACCTTATGGTATTTCTCCTGTGAGTCTAGATTTTCGAATCCGACGCAAAACTGACAGTTAATTGTAGCGTTCAGAGCCTCTTAATGACGATGGAACACACAAATTGCGTCTAGATTCAATACATCGTCCGACAGCCGACCTGTCTCCAAAGGTCTATTGCTGCCTCGGGCACCTTATGGTCGTTCTGCTGTGAGTCTAGTTTTCCAAATACGACGCATAACTGACAGTTAATTGTAACGTTCAGAGCCTTGTAAATGACGATGGAACACACAAATTGCGCTGGGATTCAATACATCGTCCTCCAGCCGACTTGTCTCCAAGGGTCTATTGCTGCATCGAGCACCTTATGGTCGTTCTCCTGTGAGTCAAGTTTTTCGAATCCGACGCAAAACTGACAGTTAATTGTAACGTTCAGAGCCTCTTAATGACGATGGACACACAATTGCGTCGCGAATCAATGCATCGTCCGACAGCCGACCTGTCTCCAAGGGTCTATTGCTGCCTCGGGCACCTTATGGTCGCTCTGCTGTGAGCCTAGTTTTCCGAATACGACGCATAACTGACAGTTAATTGTAACGTTCAGAGCCTCTTAATGACGATGGAACACACAAATTGCGTCGCGTTTCAATACATCGTCCTCCAGCCGACCTGTCTCCAAGGGTCTATTGCTGCCTCGGGCACCTTATGGTCGTTCTCCTAGGAGTCTAGTTTTTCGAATCCGACGCAAAACTGACAGTTAAATGTAACGTTCACAGCCTCTTAATGACGATGGAACACACAAATTGCGTCGCGAATCAATACATCGTCCGACAGCCGACCTGTCTCCAAAGGTCTATTGCTGCCTCGGGCACCTTATGGTCGCTCTGCTGTGAGTCTAGTTTTCCGAATACGACGCATAACTGACAGTTAATTGTAACGTTCAGAGCCTCTTAATGACGATGGAACACACACATTGCGTCGCGATTCAATACATCGTCCTCCAGCCGACTTGTCGCCGAGGTACTATTGCTGCCCCGGGCCCCTCTTGGTCGTTCTCCTAGGAGTGTAGTTTTTCGAATCCGGCACAAAACTGACAGTTAATTGTAACATTCAGAGCCTCTTAATGACGATGGAACACACAAATTGCGTCGCGATTCAATACATCGTCCTCCAGCCGACTTGTCTCCAACGGTCTATTGCTGCCTCGGTCACCTTATGCTGTGAGTCTAGATTTTTGAATCCGACGCAAAACTGATAGTTAATTGTAAGGTTCAGAGCCTCTTAATGACGATGGAACACACAAATTGCATCACGATTCCATACATCGTCCTCCAGCCGACCTGTCTCCAAGGGTCTATTGCTGCCTCGGGCACCTTATGGTCGCTCTGCTGTGAGTCTAGTTTTCCGAATACGACGCATAACTGACAGTTAATTGTAAGGTTCAGAGCCTCTTAATGACGATGGAACACACAAATTGCGCTGAGATTCAATACATCGTCCTCCAGCTGACTTGTCTTCAAGGGTCTAGTGTTGCCTCGGGCACCTTATGGTCGTTCTCCTGTGAGTCTAGATTTTCGAATCCGACGCAAAACTGACAGTTAATTGTAAGGTTCAGAGCCTGTTAATGACGATGGAACACACAAATCGCGTCGCGATTCAATACATCGTCCTCCAGCCGCCCTGTCTCCAAGGGTCTATTGCTGCCTCGGTCACCTTATGGTCGTTCTCATGTGTGTCTAGTTTTTCGAATCCGACGCAAAACTGACAGATAATTGTAACGTTCAGAGCCTCTTAATGACGATGGAACACACAAATTGCGTCGAGATTCAATACATCGTTCGACAGCCGAACTGTCTCCAAAGGTCTATTGCTGCTACGGGCACCTTATGGTCGTTCTGCTGTGAGTCTAGTTTTCCGAATACGACGCATAACTGACAGTTAATTGTAACGTTCAGAACCTGTTAATGACTATGGAACACACAAATTGCGTCGCGATTCAATACATCGTCCTCCAGCCGCCTTGTCTCCAACGGTCTATTGCTGCCTCGGTCACCTTATGGTCGTTCTGCTGTGAGTCTAGATTTTTGAATCCGACGCAAAACTGATAGTTAATTGTAAGGTTCAGAGCCTCTTAATGACGATGGAACACACAAATTGCATCACGATTCCATACATCGTCCTCCAGCCGACCTGTCTCCAAGGGTCTATTGCTGCCTCGGGCACCTTATGGTCGCTCTGCTGTGAGTCTAGTTTTCCGAATACGACGCATAACTGACAGTTAATTGTAAGGTTCAGAGACTCTTAATGACGATGGAACACACAAATTGCGTCGCGATTCATTACATCGTCCTCCAGCCGACTTGTCGCCGAGGTACTATTGCTGCCCCGGGCCCCTCTTGGTCGTTCTCCTAGGAGTGTAGTTTTTCGAATCCGGCAGAAAACTGACAGTTAATTGTAACATTCAGAGCCTCTTAATGACGATGGAACACACAAATTGCGCTGGGATTCAATACATCGTCCTCCAGCCGACTTGTCTCCAAGGGTCTATTGCTGCCTCGGGCACCTTATGGTCGCTCTGCTGTGAGTCTAGTTTTTCGAATCCGACGCAAAACTGACAGTTAATTGTAACGTTCAGAGCCTGTTAATGACTATGGAACACACAAATTGCGTCGCGACTCAATACATCGTCCTCCAGCCGCCTTGTCTCCAACGGTCTATTGCTACCTCGGTCACCTTATGGTCGTTGTGCTGTGTGTCTTGATTTTTGAATCCGACGCAAAACTGATAGTTAATTGTAAGGTTCAGAGCCTCTTAATGACGATGGAACACACAAATTGCATCACGATTCCATACATCGTCCTCCAGCCGACCTGTCTCCAAGGGTCTATTGCTGCCTCGGGCACCTTATGGTCGCTCTGCTGTGAGTCTAGTTTTCCGAATACGACGCATAACTGACAGTTAATTGTAAGGTTCAGAGCCTCTTAATGACGATGGAACACACAAATTGCGTCGCGATTCAATACATCGTCCTCCAGCCGACTTGTCGCCGACTTGCTGCCCCGGGCTCCTCTTGGTCGTTCTCCTAGGAGTGTAGTTTTTCGAATCCGCCACAAAACTGAAAAATTCAAAGCCTGTTAATGACGATGGAACACACAAATTGCATCACGATTCAATACATCGTCCTCCAGCCGCCCTGTCTCCAAGGGTCTATTGCTGCCTCGGGCACCTTATGGTCGCTCTGCTGTGAGTCTAGTTTTCCGATTACGACGCATAACTGACAGTTAATTGTAAGGTTCAGAGCCTCTTAATGACGATGGAACACACAAATTGCGTCGCGATTCAATACATCGTCCTCCAGCCGACTTGTCTCCAAGGGTTTTTTTCTGCCTCGGGCACCTTATGGTCGTTCTCCTGTGAGTCTAGCTTTTCGAATCCGACGCAAAACTGATAGTTAATTGTAACGTTCAGAGCCTGTTAATGACTATGGAACACACAAATTGCGTCGCGATTCAATATATCGTCCTCCAGCCGCCTTGTCTAAAAAGGTCTATTGCTGCCTCGGGCACTTTATGGTCGTTCTCCTGTGAGTCTAGTTTTTCGTATCCGACGCAAAACTGACAGTTAATTGTAACGTTCAGAGCCTCTTAATGACGATGGACACACAAATTGCGTCGCGAATCAATACATCGTCCGACAGCCGACTTGTCTCCAAGGGTCTATTGCTGCCTCGGGCACCTTATGGTCGCTCTGCTGTGACTCTAGTTTTCCGATTACGACGCATAACTGACAGTTAATTGTAAGGTTCAGAGCCTCTTAATGACGATGGAACACACAAATTGCGTCGCGATTCAATACATCGTCCTCCAGCCGACTTGTCTCCAAGGGTCTATTGCTGCCTCGGGCACCTTATGGTCGTTCTCCTGTGAGTCTAGATTTTCGAATCCGACGCAAAACTGACAGTTAATTGTAACGTTCAGAGCCTCTTAATGACGATGGAACACACAAATCGCGTCGCGATTCAATACATCCTCCTCCGGCCGACCTGTCTCCAAGGGTCTATTGCTGCCTCGGGCACCTTATGGTCGATCTCCTGTGAGTCTAGTTTTTCGAATCCGACGCAAAACTGACAGTTAATTGTAACGTTCACAGCCTCTTAATGACGATGGAACACACAAATAGCGTCGAGATTCAATACATCGTCCGACAGCCGACCTGTCTCCAAAGGTCTATTGCTGCCTCGGGCACCTTATGGTCGTTCTGCTGTGAGTCTAGTTTTCCATATACGACGCACAACTGACAGTTAATTGTAACGTTCAGAGCCTTGTTAATGACGATGGAACACACAAATTGCGCTGGGATTCAATACATCGTCCTCCAGCCGACTTGTCTCCAAGGGTCTATTGCTGCCTCGAGCACCTTATGGTCGTTCTCCTGTGAGTCAAGTTTTTCGAATCCGACGCAAAACTGACAGTTCATTGTAACGTTCAGAGCCTCTTAATGACGATGGACACACAAATTGCGTCGCGAATCAATACATCGTCCGACAGCCGACCTGTCTCCAAGGGTCTATTGCTGCCTCGGGCACCTTATGGTCGCTCTGCTGTGAGTCTAGTTTTCCGAATACGACGCATAACTGACAGTTAATTGTAAGGTTCAGAGCCTCTTAATGACGATGGAACACACAAATCGCGTCGCGATTCAATACATCCTCGTCCGGCCGACCTGTCTCCAAGGGTCTATTGCTGCCTCGGGCACCTTATGGTCGATCTCCTGTGAGTCTAGTTTTTCGAATCCGACGCAAAACTGACAGTTAATTGTAACGTTCACAGCCTCTTAATGACGATGGAACACACAAATAGCGTCGAGATTCAATACATCGTCCGACAGCCGACCTGTCTCCAAAGGTCTATTGCTGCCTCGGGCACCTTTTGGTCGTTCTGCTGTGAGTCTAGTTTTCCATATACGACGCACAACTGACAGTTAATTGTAACGTTCAGAGCCTTGTTAATGACGATGGAACACACAAATTGCGCTGGGATTCAATACATCGTCCTCCAGCCGACTTGTCTCCAAGGGTCTATTGCTGCCTCGAGCACCTTATGGTCGTTCTCCTGTGAGTCAAGTTTTTCGAATCCGACGCAAAACTGACAGTTCATTGTAACGTTCACAGCCTCTTAATGACGATGGACACACAAATTGCGTCGCGAATCAATACATCGTCCGACAGCCGACCTGTCTCCAAGGGTCTATTGCTGCCTCGGGCACCTTATGGTCGCTCTGCTGTGAGTCTAGTTTTCCGAATACGACGCATAACTGACAGTTAATTGTAAGGTTCAGAGCCTCTTAATGACGATGGAACACACAAATTGCGCTGGGATTCAATACATCGTCCTCCAGCCGACTTGTCTCCAAGGGTCTATTGCTGCCTCGGGCACCTTATGGTCGCTCTGCTGTGAGTCTATTTTTTCGAATCAGACGCAAAACTGTCAGTTAATTGTAACGTTCAGAGCCTGATAATGACTATGGAACACACAAATTGCGTCGCGATTCAATACATCGTCCTCCAGCCGCCTTGTCTCCAACGGTCTATTGCTGCCTCGGTCACCTTATGGTCGTTCTGCTGTGAGTCTAGATTTTTGAATCCGACGCAAAACTGATAGTTAATTGTAAGGTTCAGAGCCTCTTAATGACGATGGAACACACAAATTGCATCACGATTCCATACATCGTCCTCCAGCCGACCTGTCTCCAAGGGTCTATTGCTGCCTCGGGCACCTTATGGTCGCTCTGCTGTGAGTCTAGTTTTCCGAATACGACGCATAACTGACAGTTAATTGTAAGGTTCAGAGCCTCTTAATGACGATGGAACACACAAATTGCGTCGCGATTCAATACATCGTCCTCCAGCCGACTTGTCGCCGAGGTACTATTGCTGCCCCGGGCACCTCTTGGTCGTTCTCCTAGGAGTGTAGTTTTTCGAATCCGGCACAAAACTGACAGTTAATTGTAACATTCAGAGCCTCTTAATGATGATGGAACACACAAATTGCGCTGCGATTCAATACATCGTCCTCCAGCCGACTTGTCTCCTATGGTCTAGTGCTGCCTCTGGCACCTTATGGTCGTTCTCCTGTGAGTCTAGATTTTCGAATCCGACGCAAAACTGACAGTTAATTGTAACGTTCAGAGCCTCTTAATGACGATGGAACACACAAATCGCGTCGCGATTCAATACATCCTCCTCCGGCCGACCTGTCTCCAAGGGTCTATTGCTGCCTCGGGCACCTTATGGTCGATCTCCTGTGAGTCTAGTTTTTCGAATCCGACGCAAAACTGACAGTTAATTGTAACGTTCACAGCCTCTTAATGACGATGGAACACACAAATAGCGTCGAGATTCAATACATCGTCCGACAGCCGACCTGTCTCCAAAGGTCTATTGCTGCCTCGGGCACCTTATGGTCGTTCTGCTGTGAGTCTAGTTTTCCATATACGACGCACAACTGACAGTTAATTGTAACGTTCAGAGCCTTGTTAATGACGATGGAACACACAAATTGCGCTGCGATTCAATACATCGTCCTCCAGCCGACTTGTCTCCTATGGTCTAGTGCTGCCTCTGGCACCTTATGGTCGTTCTCCTGTGAGTCTAGATTTTCGAATCCGACGCAAAACTGACAGTTAATTGTAACGTTCAGAGCCTCTTAATGACGATGGAACACACAAATCGCGTCGCGATTCAATACATCCTCCTCCGGCCGACCTGTCTCCAAGGGTCTATTGCTGCCTCGGGCACCTTATGGTCGATCTCCTGTGAGTCTAGTTTTTCGAATCCGACGCAAAACTGACAGTTAATTGTAACGTTCACAGCCTCTTAATGACGATGGAACACACAAATTGCGTCGAGATTCAATACATCGTCCGACAGCCGACCTGTCTCCAAAGGTCTATTGCTGCCTCGGGCACCTTATGGTCGTTCTGCTGTGAGTCTAGTTTTCCATATACGACGCACAACTGACAGTTAATTGTAACGTTCAGAGCCTTGTTAATGACGATGGAACACACAAATTGCGCTGGGATTCAATACATCGTCCTCCAGCCGACTTGTCTCCAAGGGTCTATTGCTGCCTCGAGCACCTTATGGTCGTTCTCCTGTGAGTCAAGTTTTTCGAATCCGACGCAAAACTGACAGTTCATTGTAACGTTCAGAGCCTCTTAATGACGATGGACACACAAATTGCGTCGCGAATCAATACATCGTCCGACAGCCGACCTGTCTCCAAGGGTCTATTGCTGCCTCGGGCACCTTATGGTCGCTCTGCTGTGAGTCTAGTTTTCCGAATACGACGCATAACTGACAGTTAATTGTAAGGTTCAGAGCCTCTTAATGACGATGGAACACACAAATTGCGCTGGGATTCAATACATCGTCCTCCAGCCGACTTGTCTCCAAGGGTCTATTGCTGCCTCGGGCACCTTATGGTCGCTCTGCTGTGAGTCTATTTTTTCGAATCCGACGCAAAACTGTCAGTTAATTGTAACGTTCAGAGCCTGTTAATGACTATGGAACACACAAATTGCGTCGCGATTCAATACATCGTCCTCCAGCCGCCTTGTCTCCAACGGTCTATTGCTGCCTCGGTCACCTTATGGTCGTTCTGCTGTGAGTCTAGATTTTTGAATCCGACGCAAAACTGATAGTTAATTGTAAGGTTCAGAGCCTCTTAATGACGATGGAACACACAAATTGCATCACGATTCCATACATCGTCCTCCAGCCGACCTGTCTCCAAGGCTCTATTGCTGCCTCGGGCACCTTATGGTCGCTCTGCTGTGAGTCTAGTTTTCCGAATACGACGCATAACTGACAGTTAATTGTAAGGTTCAGAGCCTCTTAATGACGATGGAACACACAAATTGCGTCGCGATTCAATACATCGTGCTCCAGCCGACTTGTCGCCGAGGTACTATTGCTGCCCCGGGCACCTCTTGGTCGTTCTCCTAGGAGTGTAGTTTTTCGAATCCGGCACAAAACTGACAGTTAATTGTAACATTCAGAGCCTCTTAATGATGATGGAACACACAAATTGCGCTGCGATTCAATACATCGTCCTCCAGCCGACTTGTCTCCTATGGTCTAGTGCTGCCTCTGGCACCTTATGGTCGTTCTCCTGTGAGTCTAGATTTTCGAATCCGACGCAAAACTGACAGTTAATTGTAACGTTCAGAGCCTCTTAATGACGATGGAACACACAAATCGCGTCGCGATTCAATACATCCTCCTCCGGCCGAACTGTCTCCAAGGGTCTATTGCTGCCTCGGGCACCTTATGGTCGATCTCCTGTGAGTCTAGTTTTTCGAATCCGACGCAAAACTGACAGTTAATTGTAACGTTCACAGCCTCTTAATGACGATGGAACACACAAATACCGTCGAGATTCAATACATCGTCCGACAGCCGACCTGTCTCCAAAGGTCTATTGCTGCCTCGGGCACCTTATGGTCGTTCTGCTGTGAGTCTAGTTTTCCAAATACGACGCACAACTGACAGTTAATTGTAACGTTCAGAGCCTTGTTAATGACGATGGAACACACAAATTGCGCTGGGATTCAATACATCGTCCTCCAGCCGACTTGTCTCCAAGGGTCTATTGCTGCCTCGAGCACCTTATGGTCGTTCTCCTGTGAGTCAAGTTTTTCGAATCCGACGCAAAACTGACAGTTCATTGTAACGTTCAGAGCCTCTTAATGACGATGGGCACACAAATTGCGTCGCGAATCAATACATCGTCCGACAGCCGACCTGTCTCCAAGGGTCTATTGCTGCCTCGGGCACCTTATGGTCGCTCTGCTGTGAGTCTAGTTTTCCGAATACGACGCATAACTGACAGTTAATTGTAAGGTTCAGAGCCTCTTAATGACGATGGAACACACAAATTGCGTCGCGATTCAATACATCGTCCTCCAGCCGACTTGTCGCCGAGGTACTATTGCTGCCCCGGGCCCCTCTTGGTCGTTCTCCTAGGAGTGTAGTTTTTCGAATCCGGCACAAAACTGACAGTTAATTGTAACATTCGGAGCCTCTTAATGACGATGGAACACACAAATTGCGCTGGGATTCAATACATCGTCCTCCAGCCGACTTGTCTCCAAGGGTCTATTGCTGCCTCGGGCACCTTATGGTCGCTCTGCTGTGAGTCTAGTTTTTCGAATCCGACGCAAAACTGTCAGTTAATTGTAACGTTCAGAGCCTGTTAATGACTACGGAACACACAAATTGCGTCGCGATTCAATACATCGTCCTCCAGCCGCCTTGTCTCCAACGGTCTATTGCTGGCTCGGTCACCTTATGGTCGTTCTGCTGTGAGTCTAGATTTTTGAATCCGACGCAAAACTGATAGTTAATTGTAAGGTTCAGAGCCTCTTAATGACGATGGAACACACAAATTGCGTCGCGATTCAATACATCGTCCTCCAGCCGCCTTGTCTAAAAGGGTCTATTGCTGCCTCGGGCACTTTATGGTCGTTCTCCTGTGAGTCTAGTTTTTCGTATCCGACGCAAAAATGACAGTTAATTGTAACGTTCAGAGCCTCTTAATGACGATGGACACACAAATTGCGTCGCGAATCAATACATCGTCCGACAGCCGACCTGTCTCCAAGGGTCTATTGCTGCCTCGGGCACCTTATGGTCGCTCTGCTGTGAGTCTAGTTTTCCGATTACGACGCATAACTGACAGTTAATTGTAACGTTCAGAGCCTCTTAATGACGATGGAACACACAAATTCCGTCGCGATTCAATACATCGTCCTCCAGCCGACTTGTCGCCGAGGTACTATTGCTGCCCCGGGCACCTCTTGGTCGTTCTCCTAGGAGTGTAGTTTTTCGAATCCGGCACAAAACTGACAGTTTATTGTAACATTCAGAGCCTCTTAATGATGATGGAACACACAAATTGCGCTGCGATTCAATACATCGACCTCCAGCCGACTTGTCTCCAATGGTCTAGTGCTGCCTCGGGCACCTTATGGTCGTTCTCCTGTGAGTCTAGATTTTCGAATCCGACGCAAAACTGACAGTTAATTGTAACGTTCAGAGCCTCTTAATGACGATGGAACATACAAATCGCGTCGCGATTCAATACATCCTCCTCCGGCCGACCTGTCTCCAAGGGTCTATTGCTGCCTCGGGCACCTTATGGTCGATCTCCTGTTGTAACACTACCGCCCTATACGGACGTACGTTAGCTGTATAAAGCCTGTACTGTAATAAGTTCACGGGCTTCACCTTATAAACAAGGATTTTAGTACATAAATTGACCGCGTGTACCTAATAGAAGCAAGATCGGAATTGTAATCAGTAAATAACTACAGTGATGCATCAAGCAAATGTAAAGTATAATTGCGCGTTCGCATGGACAAGAAGTACACACAGTAGATGCTACCGTTAATTAATAATTCGGTCGCCAGCCTACTTAGGCAATGAGTGAGTTTTTCCTTGTACAATTGGGTGCATGTACAAGCATAGTAACCCGTAGTAATGATGCGTTATATGGCAAAGTTTGGAACCAGAAAAATCCACTGAACTAAAGCTTTCTCTTTTTGTACTAATTTGGACGAGCTAAATTCACACAACACCACACTGCAATGATTACTACGAACTGCATTTAGTATATTGATCAGACTGAAATTGGGCATAGATTGCCCTAGGATAAGCAGTTTTGAAAGCACACATACAATGTCACTATTGAAATTGGAAAACGACACTAATACACTTAGGATTAGCATAGAATTTAGCTTTACTGCTCAAATCTTATAAGCACATTTCAAGGTTTGAAAGAATGAACAAGAACAAGGGGGGGGGCCCTGAAACTGTTAATTACTAAAAGTCAAATTAACACTCAAATTTCTCAATCAATGGATAACTAATCTTTTGTTTTACTTCTGAATAATTTAACTGTCATTAGTTCTGTCTCAAGTTAATTAAATAGCATCGATAACTCAATTCAAAAGACTATCTTTCAGTTTATTTATACTTCTACCAACATTTGCAATAGTTCACAGAACTATTGCATTTCTTTATAGCAAAAGTTTGATTGCTGATAATTCTCATTTGCACTAATTATAAACTTTCAGTTCAGGATACTCGGGTTGCACAATACGAGGTAAGGATCCTGTCTAGGTCAGTGATCAGGATAAGTCATGGCTAAAGCAATTCTGGTAAAATTCACGTTATTATTACACAATTAGAAACAGTTTCGACACTGGTCCACACATTTACACTTCTAAAGATGAAATAAAGGTTTGACCTGTGCAAGTCGGTGCGGCGGTTGGCGGGCAGCGAGGTAGCGGGCAGCACGGCACACATACAAGCGCGGCTAAGGCTCACGCTACATAGGCACTTTCCATCTTCTTAGCGTCGTAATCTTTCCAACTTTGTGCCTCAGGATATAGCCATGCCAAGTAGTCATCGGAATCGGTGCATCCGAGGCTCAATGGAATCCACTTTTCCTGGGTAGCCGCCTCGGTACGGTACGTGTTCCTCTGACCAATTAACCACTCCGACTCTTACTGTTGCTCGCCTCCGACTGACTGCTGTGCCCGTTGCGCCGAACCGCGCCCAGTGTGCGTTTTCCCGCGCTCGCCTGCCTCCACCTTTTCCCGCTCCCCTACAGGTAGGGTATTCCCCACAGGTTTTCTATTACACATATTCTAATGCATTACCTACGTATGGACCAAGTGTTTAAATTACAATTTCCACATTTTACAATATTTTTAACATTAAGTACACTTTCTTTTGATTATCACATTCTCTGAAATCTAACATAAATAATAATATTCATTACAAAAGTTACTCGCAGTTTCTTTAACATCACTATACGAGCCGAAAAAGAAGTTCAAAATCCTGCCAACATTAACTTATCTAAATTCATAGAGGAAAAAATTATTATAGATACAGTTGTCGTTACACATGCCCCTGTTTCCAGTAATTTTCACAACGTGTAAATTTAATGGGAACACTAAATATTACATTTATACAGTTGTTCTGAATCCTTTTTACGTAAATGTCCAAAATTTTATACCACCTACTTCCTTTCACTCACATTATATAGGTCTATATTTTTTAACATACCAAAAACATTTACTTGTCATTTACTCAAGTGCCTTTTGCACAGTCCAACTTATCATCATAACATTACTAAAATAGTAATTTAATTATTTTTCCTAAATTTATCAAAGAAATAATTTAAAACTATGGAATACAAACATTTAATTACAAAACAATTGCATATTTTGTACACACTATAAAATAATTTGTCGCTGCTTGTTTTGAATACCAGTCCATTTCCTTACTTACTAAACAAAGTACACACACATATACTGGAAAAATTTAAATACACCTATTTGCTGCCTATTATGCGGATTTGGGCAGTCCTTTTCACTTCATATTGTCACTTCTTCTGGATCATATTTACAATTTTCCATCGACTATTTATCTGCCCTCATTAGTATTTGGCAGTCCTTCATATCATGATTCATACACTGCCCATTTTCCTTTTTGACAGGCCCACCTTTTATCTGGCTTATAGCCTTTATCCTTTCTCCATACATTTTTACAGTTACGGTACAAGTGGTAATCTGAAACTTACATAACTACATTAGCACACTTTCAAGGGTATACAGACATTTACAAAGATTAGTTACTTTTAGAATAACTTGGGTTCAGCATAAGATACAGCACATTTATTGCCAGTCGTTTTCTGATTATTCTTATTTCACTCATTTCTAGGAACATACAGTTTCAGGTCCACAATATTTCTTACACCTAAAGGTCTTTTGGATTTTGGGTAGATCAGGTAGTAAGCATTGTCGTGTGGAACATTCTGTATTATATATGGTCCATTATAAATATATTTAAATTTTGAAATTTCATGGTTTAGTTCACTAGACTTTTCGTGGGTTTTTAAAAGAACATAATCTCCAATTTTAAATTTTGAAACTTTTAAATTTTTATTGTGTCTTTTAGATCTAGATTCAGCTTTTTGCTTTGCCCTTTTTTTTTCTAATTCTTTCTTTTGATCCAATCCCAAACTTGTACAAGGTGGAAACTCTAGTTTTTCTTCAATTAAACTTTTACTACTTCTGCCTAACAAAATTTCTTCCGGCGGAAATCCTGTAGTTTCATGATGTAATGTGTTCATGACATTCTCAAAATCCGATATAAATCTGCCCCAGACTCTAAATCAACAAAACAATAATTCACTTCTAGGTAACACTGAGATACAGTAACAATAAAGTCATACATAATACTAATAATATATACAAATACAGTATCCTGCCCCCAGTCTCTTTATTAACAAGGCAGTCATTTAGGGTTCATAAAACAGTCACTTAAGTCTGGTGGCTTTTTAGGCCTCCTATTTTCTACATCTTTCACTAAGCCATTCAGATCTTGCCAACGTTTCGTTTCATCAGGTGGCTTTTTAGGTTTTGAAATTTCAAAGTCTTTAGCAAGGTACAACATTCCCTGTTCTGCCATCATTTTATCAGGTGGTTCTTTCTGCTCCTGTAATTCGCACTCCTTCAAAACATTTATTAAGGCATGCCCCAGTATAGAATCATCTGGAGGTTCCTGCAAATTATGCCCCTGTTTTACATTACTGAATAATTCATTCGGTTCTTGCCCACTTCTATTTTCTGTATCTTTCTTTGGAAAAATGTCACTAATTTTCTCATACCCTCTTTCAGTAAAAGTATATTTACTTTCGTCTACTCCTGCAAATTCATCGTCACTAGAGTCATCATTACTCTCTTCCTCACCATCAGATTCACTTAAGTACGCTACTTTTGAACAATAGGGAAAGTTAGTATATTCATTTTCGTCTGTATTTGCGTACCTTTCATCATCTGAACTATCGTCAGAATCCGACCATTCCGGATCGCTTTCAGGTTCTAACATAAAAGCTTTTCTGAGACAGGCACTAAGTTCCTCCTCTGTATTGTCGTCAGGCTTGGATTTTAACTCAATGTCCTCTTTTGGCAATACGGCCTCATCCTCAGCTTTATTCACATCCACTGTGACTTCATATTCGGTGTAATCCTCGTGGACTTTGATTACTTTCAGGTAATCATCTGCCCCTTCTCCACGGTGCCTCTCGGTAGCAGCTTGTACTATTTGCGGACTGTTAGCAGAAGTTATTTCTTCGTCAATGCTGAGGATTTCATCCTCCAAATCCTTCCTACCCTTAATCTGCATCCTATTGGCGGCACGCGTACTTTGCGCGGCGCTATTTATTCTCTCCTCTTCCAATTCGGGCCACGTCATCTTATCGACGTCCCTATCATTTCCTTTCCTATTAACTACCTTCTTCGCCTCATACTCCTTAAAATCCTCCCACTCACATTGCTTTAGGCCCTTGTACAGATTATCAATCTGCACACGCCAATCAGTTACTTCTGCTAATTCATCCTCGCCTTTGATTTCATTGCAAACACTGCTAACCGCATCTCTCTGTGTATTCACAGTTTCCTTTATCGTTTCCTTTGCCACGGAATTATCACTCGTAAAATTTTCATTAGCCCTGACGGCTATGTTCGTATCTACTGCTGTCGTATTTCCAGCGGCTTCTTTCCTAACAGATGTTCTGCTAGGCTGGGCCGTTGCCCTCTGATGCTCCACTCGCCTGTTAACATGTAGCGTTCTGTGCGGCAGAAATGACTCATTCTGGCTCGCAGCTGACGCTTGTTTCGCCACAACACGTCGCGGCGTTCCGTGCCTGTCCCTACCCTGTCTCATTACATTTCGGTCGGTCCGGTATCTTTTTTCAAATCGGGGTCGATATGTATTGTCCGCTTCCGTTTGGCCCGCAACGTTCGCGGAAATTAGTTTCCCGCGTCGTTATTACTTTGCGCGGTATACCTTCTACCGCGACCTGGATAATTTCCTCTGCCTCTTCCTCTGCCTCTTCCTCTTTGTATTATATTGACGCGAAATCCTTCGCCGTCATTTCGTTCATCATTATTACGATTATTACGATGACCAAAATTTTGATAATTGGCACGACTTTCGCGCCAATGATCTTCGTCTTCGACTCTTTCTAGAAATGCTTGGAAGCTACGATGATTGCTTCCTACATACCTCTTTGAATCTTCTGGAAGCTTTTTATATAACTCCCAGATAATTTCTGAATCTGACCTTCGGCCTCTTAAATGTGTCAATTTTCGGTACCAATACTCGCAGAAATCTTTCAAAGAATTTCTGCCCCTGTTATCATGCTGTTTGGCCATGATGAACTCCCGCCATAAGTGGTCCTGCTTTTGTTCGGACCAATATTCTTCCGTAAATTTCTGCCTGAATTCTTCGAACGTCATTCGTTCGGTGTTTAAATTTATTCCCCAGCGCTTAGCATCACCGGCTAAGGCGCTAATTACAACGTTTATCTTTTCCTGATCAGACAGTTGCTCAGGAAATATTCTCTCGCAATTTTTGATAAAATCTAACGGATGCCACCCGTTATGTTTTTTGGCTGGATCGAAGCGTTCCTCGCCTTCTAACAGCTTCGTAATCGGTGTGCCATTACAGACAACACCAGGCCTCTCTTTAATTTTGTTCTCAAGGTCAAAAATTTTGCCTTGAATTTTCGTAGTATTTTGTTCACAATTTTGAACACATCCGGTTACTTTTTTATTTAAATCCCTTTCAGTTTCTAAAACTACCTTTTCCAATCGTGATATTCCGTGTTGACATTCGTTTACGATCTCAGTTTTGAGACCGAAAACTTTTTCGTCTACTTTTGTTTCTACCAGGGGCTCTACTTTCTCTTGTATGTTGAGAATTTCAACATCGAACCTACTGTTAATGTTAACAATTTCCCCCTGCACAGTATCCATATTTTTGTTAATGTTATCAATTTCAAATTTCAGAGTATTTACCACAGAACTTAAATTACCCACTTTCTGTTCTACTTGTTCTATTTGTTTACTAATTTTAATTCCCTGTCCTTCGACCTGTGCTTTAATCTGATCACTCTGTGTTTTGAGCTGCTCTGCAACGTGTGTTTTAAGTTGATTAACCTGATTGCCAACTTGTTTTTGAAGTTGCTCATTTTGTGTTTTGAGCTGCTCATCAACGTGCGTTTTAAGCTGCTCATTCTGTCCTACAATTTGTTTTTGAAGCTGATCATTCTGTCCTGCAATTTGTTTAGTTAATTGTTCAAATAAGTCGTTCATACTCAAAATTTTTATACTGTTTTGTTCTACGGAATCCGTGTGTTCCGGTTCTACTTCAGAAGTTTCTTTCTTTATCTTTGGTGAATCAAACATGTCAGTGGATTCGTTCACGTACCCACTATCATCTACCAAGTCATCCTCTACTTCCTGTTTTGTCCCTTGCTGTGTTCGATACGATCTCGACATTTCAATCTGCTCGTTGACGTGTTCATGGTACTGTATGTATGCTAATTGTCTTCCGCTAACGCCATCTGTTATCTGGCCGCGTAAACTCCTGCTACTGCCAGTCGCATTCTCCATTTCGCTTGGCGCATCTACCCTGCCTACGTTTCTATCCATACTAGATACCAACTACACCACACTATTATACCTGACGCTCCTGCAATTTATTTTACTGATCTTTATTGCTATTCGTGCCACTGGACATCCACTGTTCGATCTTTACGTTAATTTGTAATCGACTACAACTGGATGTCCTGTCACCGGGAAGCCACATGTAACACTACCGCCCTATACGGACGTACGTTAGCTGTATAAAGCCTGTACTGTAATAAGTTCACGGGCTTCACCTTATAAACAAGGATTTTAGTACATAAATTGACCGCGTGTACCTAATAGAAGCAAGATCGGACTTGTAATCAGTAAATAACTACAGTGATGCATCAAGCAAATGTAAAGTATAATTGCGCGTTCGCATGGACAAGAAGTACACACAGTAGATGCTACCGCTAATTAATAATTCGGTCGCCAGCCTACTTAGGCAATGAGTGAGTTTTTCCTTGTACAATTGGGTGCATGTACAAGCATAGTAACCCGTAGTAATGATGCGTTATATGGCAAAGTTTGGAACCAGAAAAATCCACTGAACTAAAGCTTTCTCTTTTTGTACTAATTTGGACGAGCTAAATTCACACAACACCACACTGCAATGATTACTACGAACTGCATTTAGTATATTGATCAGACTGAAATCGGGCATAGATTGCCCTAGGATAAGCAGTTTTGAAAGCACACATACAATGTCACTATTGAAATTGGAAAACGACACTAATACACTTAGGATTAGCATAGAATTTAGCTTTACTGCTCAAATCTGATAAGCACATTTCAAGGTTTGAAAGAATGAACAAGAACAAGGGGGGGGGGCCCTGAAACTGTTAATTACTAAAAGTCAAATTAACACTCAAATTTCTCAATCAATGGATAACTAATCTTTTGTTTTACTTCTGAATAATTTAACTGTCATTAGTTCTGTCTCAAGTTAATTAAATAGCATCGATAACTCAATTCAAAAGACTATCTTTCAGTTTATTTATACTTCTACCAACATTTGCAATAGTTCACAGAACTATTGCATTTCTTTATAGCAAAAGTTTGATTGCTGATAATTCTCATTTGCACTAATTATAAACTTTCAGTTCAGGATACTCGGGTTGCACAATACGAGGTAAGGATCCTGTCTAGGTCAGTGATCAGGATAAGTCATGGCTAAAGCAATTCTGGTTAAATTCACGTTATTATTACACAATTAGAAACAGTTTCGACACTGGTCCACACATTTACACTTCTAAAGATGAAATAAAGGTTTGACCTGTGCAAGTCGGTGCGGCGGTTGGCGGGCAGCGAGGTAGCGGGCAGCACGGCACACATACAAGCGCGGCTAAGGCTCACGCTACATAGGCACTTTC
This sequence comes from Schistocerca nitens, assembly GCF_023898315.1. Classification (NCBI taxonomy): domain Eukaryota; kingdom Metazoa; phylum Arthropoda; class Insecta; order Orthoptera; family Acrididae; genus Schistocerca; species Schistocerca nitens. The sequence goes on along the minus strand of NC_064618.1, from coordinate 3,043,572 downwards.
CATCTTCTTAGCGTCATAATCTTTCCAACTCTGTGCCTCAGGATATAGCCATGCCAATTAGTCATCGGAATCGGTGCATCCGAGGCTCAATGGAATCCACTTTTCCTGGGTAGCCGCCTCGGTACGGTACGTGTTCCTCTGACCAATTAACCACTCCGACTCTTACTGTTGCTCGCCTCCGACTGACTGCTGTGCCCGTTGCGCCGAACCGCGCCCAGTGTGCGTTTTCCCGCGCTCGCCTGCCTCCACCTTTTCCCGCTCCCCTACAGGTAGGGTATTCCCCACAGGTTTTCTATTACACATATTCTAATGCATTACCTACGTATGGACCAAGTGTTTAAATTACAATTTCCACATTTTACAATATTTTTAACATTAAGTACACTTTCTTTTGATTATCACATTCTCTGATATCTAACATAAATAATAATATTCATTACAAAAGTTACTCGCAGTTTCTTTAACATCACTATACGAGCCGAAAAAGAAGTTCAAAATCCTGCCAACATTAACTTATCTAAATTCATAGAGTAAAAAATTATTATAGATACAGTTGTCGTTACACTGTGAGTCTAGTTTTTTGAATCCGACGCAAAACTGACAGTTAATTGTAACGTTCAAAGCCTCTTAATGACGATGGAACACACAAATTGCGTCGAGATTCAATACATCGTCCTCCAGCCGCCTTGTCTCCAACGGTCTATTGCTGCCTTGGTCACCTTATGGTCGTTCTGCTGTGAGTCTAAATTTTGAATCCGACGCAAAACTGATAGTTAATTGTAAGGTTCAGAGCCTCTTAATGACGATGGAACACACAAATTGCATCACGATTCCATACATCGTCCTCCAGCCGACCTGTCTCCAAGGGTCTATTGCTGCCTCGGGCACCTTATGGTCGCTCTGCTGTGAGTCTAGTTTTCCGAATACGACGCATAACTGACAGTTAATTGTAAGGTTCAGAGCCTCTTAATGACGATGGAACACACAAATTGCGTCGCGATTCAATACATCGTCCTCCAGCCGACTTGTCGCCGACTTGCTGCCCCGGGCTCCTCTTGGTCGTTGTCCTAGGAGTGTAGTTTTTCGAATCCCGCAGAAAACTGAAAAATTCAAAGCCTCTTAATGACGATGGAACACACAAATTGCGCTGCGATTCAATACATCGTCCTCCAGCTGACCTGTCTTCAAGGGTCTAGTGCTGCCTCGGGCACCTTATGGTCGTTCTCCTGTGAGTCTAGATTTTCGAATCCGACGCAAAACTGACAGTTAATTGTAAGGTTCAGAGCCTGTTAATGACGATGGAACACACAAATCGCGTCGCGATTCAATACATCGTCCTCCAGCCGCCCTGTCTCCAAGGGTCTATTGCTGCCTCGGTCACCTTATGGTCGTTCTCCTGTGTGTCTAGTTTTTCGAATCCGACGCAAAACTGACAGATAATTGTAACGTTCAGAGCCTCTTAATGACGATGGAACACACAAATTGCGTCGAGATTCAATACATCGTCCGACAGCCGAACTGTCTCCAAAGGTCTATTGCTGCTACGGGCACCTTATGGTCGTTCTCCTGTGAGTCTAGTTTTTCGAATCCGACGCAAAACTGACAGTTAATTGTAACGTTCAGAGCCTCTTAATGACGATGGAACACACAAATTGCGTCGCGATTCAATACATCGTCCTCCAGCTGCCTTGTCTAAAAGGGTCTACTGCTGCCTCGGGCACTATATGGTCGTTCTCCTGTGAGTCTAGTTTTTCGTATCCGACGCAAAACTGACAGTTAATTGTAACGTTCAGAGCCTCTTAATGACGATGGACACACAAATTGCGTCGCGAATCAATACATCGTCCGACAGCCGACCTGTCTCCAAGGGTCTATTGCTGCCTCGGGCACCTTATGGTCGCTCTGCTGTGAGTCTAGTTTTCCGATTACGACGCATAACTGACAGTTAATTGTAACGTTAAGAGCCTCTTAATGACGATGGAACACACAAATTGCGTCGCGATTCAATACATCATCCTCCAGCCGACTTGTCGCCGAAGTACTATTGCTGCCCCGGGCACCTCTTGGTCGTTCTCCTAGGAGTGTAGTTTTTCGAATCCGGCACAAAACTGACAGTTAATTGTAACATTCAGAGCCTCTTAATGATGATGGAACACACAAATTGCGCTGCGATTCAATACATCGTCCTCCAGCCGACTTGTCTCCTATGGTCTAGTGCTGCCTCGGGCACCTTATGGTCGTTCTCCTGTGAGTCTAGATTTTCGAATGCGACGCAAAACTGACAGTTAATTGTAACGTTCAGAGCCTCTTAATGACGATGGAACACACAAATCGCGTCGCGATTCAATACATCCTCCTCCGGCCGACCTGTCTCCAAGGGTCTATTGCTGCCTCGGGCACCTTATGGTCGATTTCCTGTGAGTCTAGTTTTTCGAATCCGACGCAAAACTCACAGTTAATTGTAACGTTCACAGCCTCTTAATGACGATGGACACACAAATTGCGTCGCGAATCAATACATCGTCCGACAGCCGACCTGTCTCCAAAGGTCTATTGCTGCCTCGGGCACCTTATGGTCGTTCTGCTGTGAGTCTAGTTTTCCAAATACGACGCACAACTGACAGTTAATTGTAACGTTCAGAGCCTTGTTAATGACGATGGAACACACAAATTGCGCTGGAATTCAATACATCGTCCTCCAGCCGACTTGTCTCCAAGGGTCTATTGCTGCCTCGAGAACCTTATGGTCGTTCTCCTGTGAGTCAAGTTTTTCGAATCCGACGCAAAACTGACAGTTCATTGTAACGTTCAGAGCCTCTTAATGACGATGGACACACAAATTGCGTCGCGAATCAATACATCGTCCGACAGCCGACTTGTCTCCAAGGGTCTATTGCTGCCTCGGGCACCTGATGGTCGCTCTGCTGTGAGTCTAGTTTTCCGAATACGACGCATAACTGACAGTTAATTGTAAGGTTCAGAGCCTCTTAATGACGATGGAACACACAAATTGCGTCGCGATTCAATACATCGTCCTCCAGCCGACTTGTCGCCGAGGTACTATTGCTGCCCCGGGCCCCTCTTGGTCGTTCTCCTAGGAGTGTAGTTTTTCGAATCCGGCACAAAACTGACAGTTAATTGTAACATTCAGAGCCTCTTAATGACGATGGAACACACAAATTGCGCTGGGATTCAATACATCGTCCTCCAGCCGACTTGTCTCCTAGGGTCTATTGCTGCCTCGGGCACCTTATGGTCGCTCTGCTGTGAGTCTAGTTTTTCGAATCCGACGCAAAACTGACAGTTAATTGTAACGTTCAGAGCCTGTTAATGACTATGGAACAAACAAATTGCGTCGCGATTCAATACATCGTCCTCCAGCCGACTTGTCTCCAACGGTCTATTGCTGCCTCGGTCACCTTATGGTCGTTCTGCTGTGAGTCTAGATTTTCGAATCCGACGCAAAACTGACAGTTAATTGTAAGGTTCAGAGCCTGTTAATGACGATGGAACACACAAATCGCGTCGCGATTCAATACATCGTCCTCCAGCCGCCCTGTCTCCAAGGGTCTATTGCTGCCTCGGTCACCTTATGGTCGTTCTCCTGTGTGTCTAGTTTTTCGAATCCGACGCAAAACTGACAGATAATTGTAACGTTCAGAGCCTCTTAATGACGATGGAACACACAAATTGCGTCGAGATTCAATACATCGTCCGACAGCCGAACTGTCTCCAAAGGTCTATTGCTGCTACGGGCACCTTATGGTCGTTCTCCTGTGAGTCTAGTTTTTCGAATCCGACGCAAAACTGACAGTTAATTGTAACGTTCAGAGCCTCTTAATGACGATGGAACACACTAATTGCGTCGAGATTCAATACATCGTCCGACAGCCGAACTGTCTCCAAAGGTCTATTGCTGCTACGGGCACCTTATGGTCGTTCTCCTGTGAGTCTAGTTTTTCGAATCCGACGCAAAACTGACAGTTAATTGTAACGTTCAGAGCCTCTTAATGACGATGGAACACACAAATTGCGTCGCGATTCAATACATCGTCCTCCAGCCGCCTTGTCTAAAAGGGTCTATTGCTGCCTCGGGCACTTTATGGTCGTTCTCCTGTGAGTCTAGTTTTTCGTATCCGACGCAAAACTGACAGTTAATTGTAACGTTCAGAGCCTCTTAATGACGATGGACACACAAATTGCGTCGCGAATCAATACATCGTCCGACAGCCGACCTGTCTCCAAGGGTCTATTGCTGCCTCGGGCACCTTATGGTCGCTCTGCTGTGAGTCTAGTTTTCCGATTACGACGCATAACTGACAGTTAATTGTAACGTTCAGAGCCTCTTAATGACGATGGAACACACAAATTGCGTCGCGATTCAATACATCGTCCTCCAGCCGACTTGTCGCCGAGGTACTATTGCTGCCCCGGGCACCTCTTGGTCGTTCTCCTAGGAGTGTAGTTTTTCGAATCCGGCACAAAACTGACAGTTAATTGTAACATTCAGAGCCTCTTAATGATGATGGAACACACAAATTGCGCTGCGATTCAATACATCGTCCTCCAGCCGACTTGTCTCCTATGGTCTAGTGTTGCCTCGGGCACCTTATGGTCGTTCTCCTGTGAGTCTAGATTTTCGAATCCGACGCAAAACTGACAGTTAATTGTAACGTTCAGAGCCTCTTAATGACGTTGGAACACACAAATCGCGTCGCGATTCAATACATCCTCCTCCGGCCGACCTGTCTCCAAGGGTCTATTGCTGCCTCGGGCACCTTATGGTCGATCTCCTGTGAGTCTAGTTTTTCGAATCCGACGCAAACCTCACAGTTAATTGTAACGTTCACAGCCTCTTAATGACGATGTAACACACAAATAGCGTCGAGATTCAATACATCGTCCGACAGCCGACCTGTCTCCAAAGGTCTATTGCTGCCTCGGGCACCTTATGGTCGTTCTGCTGTGAGTCTAGTTTTCCAAATACGACGCACAACTGACAGTTAATTGTAACGTTCAGAGCCTTGTTAATGACGATGGAACACACAAATTGCGCTGGGATTCAATACATCGTCCTCCAGCCGACTTGTCTCCAAGGGTCTATTGCTGCTCGAGCACCTTATGGTCGTTCTCCTGTGAGTCTAGTTTTTCGAATCCGACGCAAAACTGACAGTTCATTGTAACGTTCAGAGCCTCTTAATGACGATGGACACACAAATTGCGTCGCGAATCAATACATCGTCCGACAGCCAACCTGTCTCCAAGGGTCTATTGCTGCCTCGGGCACCTTATGGTCGCTCTGCTGTGAGTCTAGTTTTCCGAATACGACGCATAACTGACAGTTAATTGTAAGGTTCAGAGCCTCTTAATGACGATGGAACACACAAATTGCGTCGCGATTCAATACATCGTCCTCCAGCCGACTTGTCGCCGAGGTACTATTGCTGCCCCGGGCCCCTCTTGGTCGTTCTCCTAGGAGTGTAGTTTTTCGAATCCGGCACAAAACTGACAGTTAATTGTAACATTCAGAGCCTCTTAATGACGATGGAACACACAAATTGCGCTGGGATTCAATACATCGTCCTCCAGCCGACTTGTCTCCAAGGGTCTATTGCTGCCTCGGGCACCATATGGTCGCTCTGCTGTGAGTCTAGTTTTTCGAATCCGACGCAAAACTGACAGTTAATTGTAACGTTCAGAGCCTGTTAATGACTATGGAACACACAAATTGCGTCGCGATTCAATACATCGTCCTCCAGCCGCCTTGTCTCCAACGGACTATTGCTGCCTCGGTCACCTTATGGTCGTTCTGCTGTGAGTCTAGATTTTTGAATCCGACGCAAAACTGATAGTTAATTGTAAGGTTCAGAGCCTCTTAATGACGATGGAACACACAAATTGCATCACGATTCCATACACCGTCCTCCAGCCGACCTGTCTCCAAGGGTCTATTGCTGCCTCGGGCACCTTATGGTCGCTCTGCTGTGAGTCTAGTTTTCCGAATACGACGCATAACTGACAGTTAATTGTAAGGTTCAGAGCCTCTTAATGACGATGGAACACACAAATTGCGTCGCGATTCAATACATCGTCCTCCAGCCGACTTGTCGCCGACTTGCTGCCCCGGGCTCCTCTTGGTCGTTGTCCTAGGAGTGTAGTTTTTCGAATCCGGCAGAAAACTGAAAAATTCAAAGCCTCTTAATGACGATGGAACACACAAATTGCGCTGCGATTCAATACATCGTCCTCCAGCTGACTTGTCATCAAGGGTCTAGTGCTGCCTCGGGCACCTTATGGTCGTTCTCCTGTGAGTTTAGATTTTCGAATCCGACGCAAAACTGACAGTTAATTGCAAGGTTCAGAGCCTGTTAATGACGATGGAACACACAAATCGCGTCGCGATTCAATACATCGTCCTCCAGCCGCCCTGTCTCCAAGGGTCTATTGCTGCCTCGGTCACCTTATGGTCGTTCTCCTGTGTGTCTAGTTTTTCGAATCCGACGCAAAACTGACAGATAATTGTAACGTTCAGAGCCTCTTAATGACGATGGAACACACAAATTGCGTCGAGATTCAATACATCGTCCGATAGCCGAACTGTCTCCAAAGCTCTATTGCTGCTACGGGCACCTTATGGTCGTTCTCCTGTGAGTCTAGTTTTTCGAATCCGACGCAAAACTGACAGTTAATTGTTACGTTCAGAGCCTCTTAATGACGATGGAACACACAAATTGCGTCGCGATTCAATACATCGTCCTCCAGCCGCCTTGTCTAAAAGGGTCTATTGCTGCCTCGGGCACTTTATGGTCGTTCTCCTGTGAGTCTAGTTTTTCGTATCCGACGCAAAACTGACAGTTAATTGTAACGTTCAGAGCCTCTTAATGCCGATGGACACACAAATTGCGTCGCGAATCAATACATCGTCCGACAGCCGACCTGTCTCCAAGGGTCTATTGCTGCCTCGGGCATCTTATGGTCGCTCTGCTGTGAGTCTAGATTTTTGAATCCGACGCAAAACTGATAGTTAATTCTAAGGTTCAGAGCCTCTTAATGACGATGGAACACACAAATTGCATCACGATTCCATACGTCGTCCTCCAGCCGACCTGTCTCCAAGGGTCTATTGCTGCCTCGGGCACCTTATGGTCGCTCTGCTGTGAGTCTAGTTTTCCGAATACGACGCATAACTGACAGTTAATTGTAAGGTTCAGAGCCTCTTAATGACGATGGAACACACAATTTGCGTCGCGATTCAATACATCGTCCTCCAGCCGACTTGTCGCCGACTTGCTGCCCCGGGCTCCTCATGGTCGTTGTCCTAGGAGTGTAGTTTTTCGAATCCGGCAGAAAACTGAAAAATTCAAAGCCTCTTAATGACGATGGAACACACAAATTGCGCTGCGATTCAATACAGCGATTCAATACAGCTGACTTGTCTTCAAGGGTCTAGTGCTGCCTCGGGCACCTTATGGTCGTTCCCTGTGAGTCTAGATTTTCGAATCCGACGCAAAACTGACAGTTAATTGTAAGGTTCAGAGCCTGTTAATGACGATGGAACACACAAATCGCGTCGCGATTCAATACATCGTCCTCCAGCCGGCCTGTCTCCAAGGGTCTATTGCTGCCTCGGTCACCTTATGGTCGTTCTCCTGTGTGTCTAGTTTTTCGAATCCGACGCAAAACTGACAGATAATTGTAACGTTCAGAGCCTCTTAATGACGATGGAACACACAAATTGCGTCGAGATTCAATACATCGTCCGACAGCCGAACTGTCTCCAAAGGTCTATTGCTGCTACGGGCACCTTATGGTCGTTCTCCTGTGAGTCTAGTTTTTCGAATCCGACGCAAAACTGACAGTTAATTGTAACGTTCAGAGCCTCATAATGACGATGGAACACACAAATTGCGTCGCGATTCAATACATCGTCCTCCAGCCGACCTGTCTCCAAGGGTCTATTGCTGCCTCGGGCACCTTATGGTCGTTCTCCTGTGAGTCTAGTTTTTCGAATCCGACGCAAAACTGACAGTTAATTGTAACGTTCAGAGCCTCTTAATGACGATGGAACACACAAATTGCGTCGCGATTCAATACATCGTCCGACAGCCGACCTGTCTCCAAAGGTCTATTGCTGCCTCGGGCACCTTATGGTCGCTCTGCTGTGAGTCTAGTTTTCCGAATACGACGCATAACTGACAGTTAATTGTAACTTTCAGAGCCTCTTAATGACGATGGAACACACAAGTTGCGTCGCGATTCAATACATCGTCCTCCAGCCGACTTGTCGCCGAGGTACTATTGCTGCCCCGGGCCCCTCTTGGTCGTTCTCCTAGGAGTGTAGTTTTTCGAATCCGGCACAAAACTGACAGTTAATTGTAACATTCAGAGCCTCTTAATGACGATGGAACACACAAATTGCGCTGGGATTCAATACATCGTCCTCCAGCCGACTTGTCTCCAAGGGTCTATTGCTGCCTCGGGCACCTTATGGTCGTTCTCCTGTGAGTCTAGATTTTCGAATCCGACGCAAAACTGACAGTTAATTGTAAGGTTCAGAGCCTGTTAATGACGATGGAACACACAAATCACGTCGCGATTCAATACATCGTCCTCCAGCCCCCCTGTCTCCAAGGGTCTATTGCTGCCTCGGTCACCTTATGGTCGTTCTCCTGTGTGTCTAGTTTTTCGAATCCGACGCAAAACTGACAGATAATTGTAACGTTCAGAGCCTCTTAATGACGATGGAACACACAAATTGCGTCGAGATTCAATACATCGTCCGACAGCCGAACTGTCTCCAAAGGTCTATTGCTGCTACGGGCACCTTATGGTCGTTCTCCTGTGAGTCTAGTTTTTCGAATCCGACGCAAAACTGACAGTTAATTGTAACGTTCAGAGCCTCTTAATGACGATGGAACACACAAATTGCGTCGCGATTCAATACATCGTCCTCCAGCCGCCTTGTCTAAAAGGGTCTATTGCTGCCTCGGGCACTTTATGGTCGTTCTCCTGTGAGTCTAGTTTTTCGTATCCGACGCAAAACTGACAGTTAATTGTAACGTTCAGAGCCTCTTAATGACGATGGACACACAAATTGCGTCGCGAATCAATACATCGTCCGACAGCCGACCTGTCTCCAAGGGTCTATTGCTGCCTCGGGCACCTCATGGTCGCTCTGCTGTGAGTCTAGTTTTCCGATTACGACGCATAACTGACAGTTAATTGTTACGTTCAGAACCTCTTAATGACGATGGAACACACAAATTGCGTCGCGATTCAATACATCGTCCTCCAGCCGACGTGTCGCCGAGGTACTATTGCTGCCCCGGGCACCTCTTGGTCGTTCTCCTAGGAGTATAGTTTTTCGAATCCGGCACAAAACTGACAGTTAATTGTAACATTCAGAGCCTCTTAATGATGATGGAACACACAAATTGCGCTGCGATTCAATACATCGTCCTCCAGCCGACTTGTCTCCAATGGTCTAGTGCTGCCTCGGGCACCTTATGGTCGTTCTCCTGTGAGTCTAGATTTTCGTATCCGACGCAAAACTGACAGTTAATTGTAACGTTCAGAGCCTCTTAATGACGATGGAACACACAAATCGCGTCGCGATTCAATACATCCTCCTCCGGCCGACCTGTCTCCAAGGGTCTATTGCTGGCTCGGGCACCTTATGGTCGATCTCCTGTGAGTCTAGTTTTTTGAATCCGACGCAAAACTGACAGTTAATTGTAACGTTCACAGCCTCTTAATGACGATGGAACACACAAATTGCGTCGAGATTCAATACATCGTCCGACAGCCGACCTGTCTCCAAAGGTCTATTGCTGCCTCGGGCACCTTATGGACGTTCTGCTGTGAGTCTAGTTTTCCAAATACGACGCATAACTGACAGTTAATTGTAACGTTCAGAGCCTTGTTAATGACGATGGAACACACAAATTGCGCTGGGATTCAATACATCGTCCTCCAGCCGACTTGTCTCCAAGGGTCTATTGCTGCCTCGAGCACCTTATGGTCGTTCTCCTGTGAGTCAAGTTTTTCGAATCCGACGCAAAACTGAGAGTTAATTGTAACGTTCAAAGCCTCTTAATGACGATGGAACACACAAATTGCGTCGCGATTCAATACATCGTCCGACAGCCGACCTGTCTCCAAAGGTCTATTGCTGCCTCGGGCACCTTATGGTCGCTCTGCTGTGAGACTAGTTTTCCGAATACGACGCATAACTGACAGTTAATTGTAACTTTCAGAGCCTCTTAATGACGATGGAACACACAAATTGCGTCGCGATTCAATACATCGTCCTCCAGCCGACTTGTCGCCGAGGTACTATTGCTGCCCCGGGCCCCTCTTGGTCGTTCTCCTAGGAGTGTAGTTTTTCGAATCCGGCACAAAACTGACAGTTAAATGTAACATTCAGAGCCTCTTAATGACGATGGAACACACAAATTGCGCTGGGATTCAATACATCGTCCTCCAGCCGACTTGTCTCCAAGGGTCTATTGCTGTCTCGGGTACCTTATGGTCGCTCTGCTGTGAGACTAGTTTTTCGATTCCGACGCAAAACTGACAGTTAATTGTAACGTTCAGAGCCTGTTAATGACATGGAACACACAAATTGCGTCGCGATTCAATACATCGTCCTCCAGCCGCCTTGTCTCCAACGGTCTATTGCTGCCTCGGTCACCTTATGGTCGTTCTGCTGTGAGTCTAGATTTTTGAATCCGACGCAAAACTGATAGTTAATTGTAAGGTTCAGAGCCTCTTAATGACGATGGAACACACAAATTGCATCACGATTCCATACATCGTCCTCCAGCCGACCTGTCTCCAAGGGTCTATTGCTGCCTCGGGCACCTTATGGTCGCTCTGCTGTGAGTCTAGTTTTCCGAATACGACGCATAACTGACAGTTAATTGCAAGGTTCAGAGCCTCTTAATGACGATGGAACACACAAATTGCGTCGCGATTCAATACATCCTCCTCCAGCCGACTTGTCGCCGACTTGCTGCCCCGGGCTCCTCTTGGTCGTTGTCCTAGGAGTGTAGTTTTTCGAATCCGGCACAAAACTGAAAAATTCAAAGCTCTTAATGACGATGGAACACACAAATTGCGCTGCGATTCAATACATCGTCCTCCAGCTGACTTGTCTTCAAGGGTCTAGTGCTGCCTCGGGCACCTTATGGTCGTTCTCCTGTGAGTCTAGATTTTCGTATCCGACGCAACACTGACAGTTAATTGTAAGGTTCAGAGCCTGTTAATGACGATGGAACACACAAATCGCGTCGCGATTCAATACATCATCCTCCAGCCGCCCTGTCTCCAAGGGTCTATTGCTGCCTCGGTCACCTTATGGTCGTTCTCCTGTGTGTCTAGTTTTTCGAATCCGACGCAAAACTGACAGATAATTGTAACGTTCAGAGCCTCTTAATGACGATGGAACACACAAATTGCGTCGAGATTCAATACATCGTCCGACAGCCGAACTGTCTCCAAAGGTCTATTGCTGCTACGGGCACCTTATGGTCGTTCTGCTGTGAGTCTAGTTTTCCGAATACGACGCATAACTGACAGTGAATTGTAACGTTCAGAGCCTGTTAATGACAATGGAACACACAAATTGCGACGCGATTCAATACATCGTCCTCCAGCCGACTTGTTTCCAAGGGTCTATTGCTGCCTCGTGCACCTTATGGTCGTTCTCCTGTGAGTCTAGTTTTTCGAATCCGACGCAAAACTGACAGTTAATTGTAACGTTCAGAGCCTCTTAATGACAATGGAACACACAAATTGCGTCGCGATTCAATATATCGTCCTCCAGCCGACTTGTCTCCAAGGGTCCATTTCTGCCTCAGGCACCTTATGGTCGTTCTCCTGTGAGTCTAGCTTTTCGAATCCGACACAAAACTGACAGTTAATTGTAACGTTCAGAGCCTGTTAATGACTATGGAACACACAAATTGCGTCGCGATTCAATACATCGTCCTCCAGCCGTGTTGTCTAAAAGGGTCTATTGCTGCCTCGGGCACTTTATGGTCGTTCTCCTGTGAGTCTAGTTTTTCGTATCCGACGCAAAACTGACAGTTAATTGTAACGTTCAGAGCCTCTTAATGACGATGGACACACAAATTGCGTCGCGATTCAATACATCGTCCGACAGCCGACCTGTCTCCAAGGGTCTATTGCTGCCTCGGGCACCTTATGGTCGCTCTGCTGTGAGTCTAGTTTTCCGAATACGACGCATAACTGACAGTTAATTGTAACGTTCAGAGCCTCTTAATGACGATGGAACACACAAATTGCGTCGCGATTCAATACATCGTCCTCCAGCCGACTTGTCGCCGTGGTACTATTGCTGCCCCGGGCACCTCTTGGTCGTTCTCCTAGGAGTGTAGTTTTTCGAATCCGGCACAAAACTGACAGTTAATTGTAACATTCAGAGCCTCTTAATGACGATGGAACACACAAATTGCGCTGCGATTCAATACATCGTCCTCCAGCCGTCTTGTCTCCAAGGGTCTATTGCTGCCTCGGGCACCTTATGGTCGTTCTCCTGTGAGTCTAGATTTTCGAATCCGACGCAAAACTGACAGTTAATTGTAACGTTCAGAGCCTCTTAATGACGATGGAACACACAAATCGCGACGCGATTCAATACATCCTCCTCCGGCCGACCTGTCTCCAAGGGTCTATTGCTGCCTCGGGCACCTTATGGTCGTTCTCCTGTGAGTCTAGATTTTCGAATCCGACGCAAAACTGACAGTTAATTGTAACGTTCAGAGCCTGTTAATGACAATGGAACACACAAATTGCGTCGCGATTCAATACATTGTCCTCCAGCCGACTTGTCTCCAAGGGTCGATTGCTGCCTCGGGCACCTTATGGTCGTTCTCCTGTGAGTCTAGCTTTTCGAATTCGACACAAAACTGACAGTTAATTGTAACGTTCAGAGCCTGTTAATGACTATGGAACACACAAATTGCGTCGCGATTCAATACATCGTCCTCCAGCCGCCTTGTCTAAAAGGGTCTATTGCTGCCTCGGGCACTTTATGGTCGTTCTCCTGTGAGTCTAGTTTTTCGTATCCGACGCAAAACTGACAGTTAATTGTAACGTTCAGAGCCTCTTAATGACGATGGACACACAAATTGCGTCGCGAATCAATACATCGTCCGACAGCCGACTTGTCTCCAAGGGTCTATTGCTGCCTCGGGCACCTTATGGTCCCTCTGCTGTGAGTCTAGTTTTCCGAATACGACGCATAACTGACAGTTAATTCTAACGTTCAGAGCCTCTTAATGACGATGGAACACACAAATTGCGTCGCGATTCAATACATTGTCCTCCAGACGACTTGTCGCCGAGGTACTATTGCTGCCCCGGGCACCTCTTGGTCGTTCTCCTAGGAGTGTAGTTTTTCGAATCCGGCACAAAACTGACAGTTAATTGTAACATTCAGAGCCTCTTAATGACGATGGAACACACAAATTGCGCTGCGATTCAATACATCGTCCTCGAGCCGACTTGTCTCCAAGGGTCTAGTGCTGCCTCGGGCACCTTATGGTCGTTCTCCTGTGAGTCTAGATTTTCGAATCCGACGCAAAACTGACAGTTAATTGTAACATTCAGAGCCTCTTAATGACGATGGAACACACAAATCGCGACGCGATTCAATACATCCTCCTCCGGCCGACCTGTCTCCATGGGTCTATTGCTGCCTCGGGCACCTTATGGTCGACCTCCTGTGAGTCTAGTTTTTCGAATCCGACGCAAAACTGACAGTTAATTGTAACGGTCACAGCCTCTTAATGACGATGGAACACACAAATTGCGTCGAGATTCAATACATCGTCCGACAGCCGACCTGTCTCCAAAGGTCTATTGCTGCCTCGGGCACCTTATGGTCGTTCTGCTGTGAGTCTAGTTTTCCAAATACGACGCATAACTGACAGTTAATTGTAACGTTCAGAGCCTTGTTAATGACGATGGAACACACAAATTGCGCTGGGATTCAATACATCGTCCTCCAGCCGACTTGTCTCCAAGGGTCTATTGCTGCCTCGGGTACCTTATGGTCGCTCTGCTGTGAGTCTTGTTTTTCGAATCCGACGCAAAACTGACAGTTAATTGTAACGTTCAGAGCCTGTTAATGACTATGGAACACACAAATTGCGTCGCGATTCAATACATCGTCCTCCAACCGCCTTGTCTCCAACGGTCTATTGCTGCCTCGGTCACCTTATGGTCGTTCTGCTGTGAGTCTAGATTTTTGAATCCGACGCAAAACTGATAGTTAATTCTAAGGTTCAGAGCCTCTTAATGACGATGGAACACATAAATTGCATCACGATTCCATAAATCGTCCTCTAGCCGACCTGTCTCCAAGGGTCTATTGCTGCCTCGGGCACCTTATGGTCGCTCTGCTGTGAGTCTAGTTTTCCGAATACGACGCATAACTGACAGTTAATTGTAAGGTTCAGAGCCTCTTAATGACGATGGAACACACAAATTGCGTCGCGATTCAATACATTGTCCTCCAGCCGACTTGTCGCCGACTTGCTGCTCCGGGCTACTCTTGGTCGTTGTCCTAGGAGTGTAGTTTTTCGAATCCGGCACAAAACTGAAAAATTCAAAGCCTTTTAATGACGATGGAACACACAAATTGCGCTGCGATTCAATACATCGTTCTCCAGCCGACTTGTCTCCAAGGGTCTATTGCTGCCTCGGGCACCTTATGGTCGCTCTGCTGTGAGTCTAGTTTTTCGAATCCGACGCAAAACTGACAGTTAATTGTAACGTTCAGAGCCTGTTCTTGACTATGGAACACACAAATTGCGTCGCGATTCAATACATCGTCCTCCAGCCGCCTTGTCTCCAACGGTCTATTGCTGCCTCGGTCACCATATGGTCGTTCTGCTGTGAGTCTAGATTTTTGAATCCGACGCAAAACTGATAGTTAATTGTAAGGTTCAGAGCCTCTTAATGACGATGGAACACACAAATTGCATCACGATTCCATACATCGTCCTCCAGCCGACCTGTCTCCAAGGGTCTATTGCTGCCTCGGGCACCTTATGGTCGCTCTGCTGTGAGTCTAGTTTTCCGAATACGACGCATAACTGACAGTTAATTGTAAGGTTCAGAGCCTCTTAATGACGATGGAACACACAAATTGCGTCGCGATTCAATACATCGTCCTCCAGCCGACTTGTCGCCGACTTGCTGCCCCGGGCACCTCTTGGTCGTTCTCCTAGGAGTGTAGTTTTTCGAATCCGGCACAAAACTGAAAAATTCAAAGCTCTTAATGACGATGGAACACACAAATTGCGCTGCGATTCAGTACATCGTCCTCCAGCTGACTTGTCTTCAAGGGTCTAGTGCTGCCTCGGGCACCTTATGGTCGTTCTCCTGTGAGTCTAGATTTTCGTATCCGACGCAAAACTGACAGTTAATTGTAAGGTTCAGAGCCTGTTAATGACGATGGAACACACAAATCGCGTCGCGATTCAATACATCATCCTCCAGCCGCCCTGTCTCCAAGGGTCTATTGCTGCCTCGGTCACCTTATGGTCGTTCTCCTGTGTGTCTAGTTTTTCGAATCCGACGCAAAACTGACAGATAATTGTAACGTTCAGAGCCTCTTAATGACGATGGAACACACAAATTGCGTCGAGATTCAATACATCGTCCGACAGCCGAACTGTCTCCAAAGGTCTATTGCTGCTACGGGCACCTTATGGTCGTTCTGCTGTGAGTCTAGTTTTCCGAATACGACGCATAACTGACAGTTAATTGTAACGTTCAGAGCCTGTTAATGACAATGGAACACACAAATTGCGACGCGATTCAATACATCGTCCTCCAGCCGACTTGTTTCCAAGGGTCTATTGCTGCCTCGTGCACCTTATGGTCGTTCTCCTGTGAGTCTAGTTTTTCGAATCCGACGCAAAACTGACAGTTAATTGTAACGTTCAGAGCCTCTTAATGACAATGGAACACACAAATTGCGTCGCGATTCAATATATCGTCCTCCAGCCGACTTGTCTCCAAGGGTCCATTTCTGCCTCGGGCACCTTATGGTCGTTCTCCTGTGAGTCTAGCTTTTCGAATCCGACACAAAACTGACAGTTAATTGTAACGTTCAGAGCCTGTTAATGACTATGGAACACACAAATTGCGTCGCGATTCAATACATCGTCCTCCAGCCGTGTTGTCTAAAAGGGTCTATTGCTGCCTCGGGCACTTTATGGTCGTTCTCCTGTGAGTCTAGTTTTTCGTATCCGACGCAAAACTGACAGTTAATTGTAACGTTCAGAGCCTCTTAATGACGATGGAACACACAAATTGCGTCGCGATTCAATACATCGTCCGACAGCCGACCTGTCTCCAAGGGTCTATTGCTGCCTCGGGCACCTTATGGTCGCTCTGCTGTGAGTCTAGTTTTCCGAATACGACGCATAACTGACAGTTAATTGTAACGTTCAGAGCCTCTTAATGACGATGGAACACACAAATTTTTCGCGATTCAATACATCGTCCTCCAGCCGACTTGTCGCCGTGGTACTATTGCTGCCCCGGGCACCTCTTGGTCGTTCTCCTAGGAGTGTAGTTTTTCGAATCCGGCACAAAACTGACAGTTAATTGTAACATTCAGAGCCTCTTAATGACGATGGAACACACAAATTGCGCTGCGATTCAATACATCGTCCTCCAGCCGTCTTGTCTCCAAGGGTCTATTGCTGCCTCGGGCACCTTATGGTCGTTCTCCTGTGAGTCTAGATTTTCGAATCCGACGCAAAACTGACAGTTAATTGTAACGTTCAGAGCCTCTTAATGACGATGGAACACACAAATCGCGACGCGATTCAATACATCCTCCTCCGGCCGACCTGTCTCCAAGGGTCTATTGCTGCCTCGGGCACCTTATGGTCGTTCTCCTGTGAGCCTAGATTTTCGAATCCGACGCAAAACTGACAGTTAATTGTAACGTTCAGAGCCTGTTAATGACAATGGAACACACAAATTGCGTCGCGATTCAATACATCGTCCTCCAGCCGACTTGTCTCCAAGGGTCTATTGCTGCCTCGGGCACCTTATGGTCATTCTCCTCTGAGTCTAGTTTTTCGAATCCGACGCAAAACTGACAGTTAATTGTAACGTTCAGAGCCTCTTAATTACGATGGAACACATTAATTGCGTCGCGATTCAATACATCGTCCTCCAGCCGACTTGTCTCCAAGGGTCGATTGCTGCCTCGGGCACCTTATGGTCGTTCTCCTGTGAGTCTAGCTTTTCGAATTCGACACAAAACTGACAGTTAATTGTAACGTTCAGAGCCTGTTAATGACTATGGAACACACAAATTGCGTCGCGATTCAATACATCGTCCTCCAGCCGCCTTGTCTAAAAGGGTCTATTGCTGCCTCGGGCACTTTATGGTCGTTCTCCTGTGAGTCTAGTTTTTCGTATCCGACGCAAAACTGACAGTTAATTGTAACGTTCAGAGCCTCTTAATGACGATGGACACACAAATTGCGTCGCGAATCAATACATCGTCCGACAGCCGACTTGTCTCCAAGGGTCTATTGCTGCCTCGGGCACCTTATGGTCGCTCTGCTGTGAGTCTAGTTTTCCGAATACGACGCATAACTGACAGTTAATTCTAACGTTCAGAGCCTCTTAATGACGATGGAACACACAAATTGCGTCGCGATTCAATACATTGTCCTCCAGACGACTTGTCGCCGAGGTACTATTGCTGCTCCGGGCTCCTCTTGGTCGTTGTCCTAGGAGTGTAGTTTTTCGAATCCGGCACAAAACTGAAAAATTCAAAGCCTTTTAATGACGATGGAACACACAAATTGCGCTGCGATTCAATACATCGTTCTCCAGCCGACTTGTCTCCAAGGGTCTATTGCTGCCTCGGGCACCTTATGGTCGCTCTGCTGTGAGTCTAGTTTTTCGAATCCGACGCAAAACTGACAGTTAATTGTAACGTTCAGAGCCTGTTCTTGACTATGGAACACACAAATTGCGTCGCGATTCAATACATCGTCCTCCAGCCGCCTTGTCTCCAACGGTCTATTGCTGCCTCGGTCACCATATGGTCGTTCTGCTGTGAGTCTAGATTTTTGAATCCGACGCAAAACTGATAGTTAATTGTAAGGTTCAGAGCCTCTTAATGACGATGGAACACACAAATTGCATCACGATTCCATACATCGTCCTCCAGCCGACCTGTCTCCAAGGGTCTATTGCTGCCTCGGGCACCTTATGGTCGCTCTGCTGTGAGTCTAGTTTTCCGAATACGACGCATAACTGACAGTTAATTGTAAGGTTCAGAGCCTCTTAATGACGATGGAACACACAAATTGCGTCGCGATTCAATACATCGTCCTCCAGCCGACTTGTCGCCGACTTGCTGCCCCGGGCACCTCTTGGTCGTTCTCCTAGGAGTGTAGTTTTTCGAACATTTTTTGTAACATTCAGAGCCTCTTAATGACGATGGAACACACAAATTGCGCTGCGATTCAATACATCGTCCTCCAGCCGACTTGTCTCCAAGGGTCTAGTGCTGCCTCGGGCACCTTATGGTCGTTCTCCTGTGAGTCTAGATTTTCGAATCCGACGCAAAACTGACAGTTAATTGTAACGTTCAGAGCCTCTTAATGACGATGGAACACACAAATCGCGACGCGATTCAATACATCCTCCTCCGGCCGACCTGTCTCCAAGGGTCTATTCCTGCCTCGGGCACCTTATGGTCGTTCTCCTGTGAGTCTAGATTTTCGAATCCGACGCAAAACTGACAGTTAATTGTAACGTTCAGAGCCTGTTAATGACAATGGAACACACAAATTGCGTCGCGATTCAATACATCGTCCTCCGGCCGACTTGTCTCCAAGGGTCTATTGCTGCCTCGGGCACCTTATGGTCATTCTCCTCTGAGTCTAGTTTTTCGAATCCGACGCAAAACTGACAGTTAATTGTAACGTTCAGAGCCTCTTAATGACGATGGAACACACAAATTGCGTCGCGATTCAATACATCGTCCTCCAGCCGACTTGTCGCCGAGGTACTATTGCTGCCCCGGGCACCTTATGGTCGATCTGCTGTGAGTCTACTTTTCCAAATACGACGCATAACTGACAGTTAATTGTAACGTTCAGAGCCTCTTAATGACGATGGACACACAAATTGCGTCGCTAATCAATACATCGTCCGACAGCCGACCTGTCTCCAAGGGTCTATTGCTGCCTCGGGCACCTTATGGTCGCTCTGCTGTGAGTCTAGTTTTCCGAATACGACGCATAACTGACAGTTAATTGTAAGGTTCAGAGCCTCTTAATGACGATGGAACACACAAATTGCGCTGCGATTCAATACATCGTCCTCCAGCCTACTTGTCTTCAAGGGTCTAGTGCTGCCTCGGGCACCTTATGGTCGTTCTCCTGTGAGTCTAGATTTTTGAATCCGATGCAAAACTGACAGTTAATTGTAACGTTCAGAGCCTCTTAATGACGATGGAACACACAAATCGCGACGAGATTCAATACATCCTCCTCCGGCCGACCTGTCTCCAAGGGTCTATTGCTGCCTCGGGCACCTTATGGTCGTTCTCCTGTGAGTCTAGATTTTCGAATCCGTCGCAAAACTGACAGTTAATTGTAACGTTCAGAGCCTGTTAATGACTATGGAACACACAAATTGCGTCGCGATTCAATACATCGTCCTCCAGCCGCCTTGTCTAAAAGGGTCTATTGCTGCCTCGGGCACTTTATGGTCGTTCTCCTGTGAGTCTAGTTTTTCGTATCCGACGCAAAACTGACAGTTAATTGTAACGTTCAGAGCCTCTTAATGACGATGGACACACAAATTGCGTCGCGAATCAATACATCGTCCGACAGCCGACCTGTCTCCAAGGGTCTATTGCTGCCTCGGGCACCTTATGGTCGCACTGCTGTGAGTCTAGTTTTCCGAATACGACGCATGACTGACAGTTAATTGTAACGTTCAGAGCCTCTTAATGACGATGGAACACACAAATTGCGTCGCGATTCAATACATCGTCCTCCAGCCGACTTGTCGCCGAGGTACTATTGCTGCCCCGGGCACCTCTTGGGTCGTTCTCCTAGGAGTGTAGTTTTTCGAATCCGTCACAAAACTGACAGTTAATTGTAACATTCAGAGCCTCTTAATGACGATGGAACACAAAAATTGCGCTGCGATTCAATACATCGTCCTCCAGCCGACTTGTCTCCAAGGGTCTAGTGCTGCCTCGGGCACCTTATGGTCGTTCTCCTGTGAGTCTAGATTTTCGAATCCAACGCAAAACTGACAGTTAATTGTAACGTTCAGAGTCTCTTAATGACGATGGAACACACAAATCGCGACGCGATTCAATTCATCCTCCTCCGGCCGACCTGTCTCCAAGGGTCTATTGCTGCCTCGGGCACCTTATGGTCGATCTCCTGTGAGTCTAGTTTTTCGAATCCGACGCAAAACTTACAGTTAATTGTAACGTTCACAGCCTGATCTTGACTATGGAACACACAAATTGCGTCGCGATTCAATACATCGTCCTCCAGCCGCCTTGTCTCCAACGGTCTATTGCTGCCTCGGTCACCTTATGGTCGTTCTGCTGTGAGTCTAGATTTTTGAATCCGACGCAAAACTGATAGTTAATTGTAAGGTTCAGAGCCTCTTAATGACGATGGAACACACAAATTGCATCACGATTCCATACATCGTCCTCCAGCCGACCTGTCTCCAAGGGTCTATTGCTGCCTCGGGCACCTTATGGTCGCTCTGCTGTGAGTCTAGTTTTCCGAATACGACGCATAACTGACAGTTAATTGTAAGGTTCAGAGCCTCTTAATGACGATGGAACACACAAATTGCGTCGCGATTCAATACATCGTCCTCCAGCCGACTTGTCGCCGACTTGCTGCCCCGGGCTCCTCTTGGTCGTTGTCCTAGGAGTGTAGTTTTTCGAATCCGGCACAAAACTGAAAAATTCAAAGCCTCTTAATGACGATGGAACACACAAATTGCGCTGCGATTCAATACATCGTCCTCCAGCCGACTTGTCTTCAAGGGTCTAGTGCTGCCTCGGGCACCTTATGGTCGTTCTCCTGTGAGTCTAGTTTTTCGAATCCGACGCAAAACTGACAGTTAATTGTAACGTTCACAGCCTCTTAATGACGATGGAACACACAAATTGCGTCGCGATTCAATACATCGTCCTCCAGCCGACTTGTCTCCAAGGGTCTATTGCTGCCTCGGGCACCTTATGGTCGTTCTCCTGTGAGTCTAGCTTTTCGAATCCGACGCAAAATTGACAGTTAATTGTAACGCTCAGAGCCTGTTAATTATGGAACACACAAATTGCGTGGCGATTCAATACATCGTCCTCCAGCCGCCTTGTCTAAAAGGGTCTATTGCTGCCTCGGGCACTTTATGGTCGTTCTCCTGTGAGTCTAGTTTTTCGTATCCGACGCAAAACTGACAGTTAATTGTAACGTTCAGAGCCTCTTAATGACGATGGACACACAAATTGCGTCGCGAATCAATACATCGTCCGACAGCCGACCTGTCTCCAAGGGTCTATTGCTGCCTCGGGCACCTTATGGTCGCTCTGCTGTGAGTCTAGTTTTCAGATTACGACGCATAACTGACAGTTAATTGTAACGTTCAGAGCCTCTTAATGACGATGAAACACACAAATTGCGTCGCGATTCAATACATCGTCCTCCAGCCGACTTGTCGCCGAGGTACTATTGCATCCCCGGGCACCTCTTGGTCGTTCTCCTAGGAGTGTAGTTTTTCGAATCCGGCACAAAACTGACAGTTAATTGTAACATTCAGAGCCTCTTAATCACGATGGAACACACAAATTGCGCTGCGATTCAATACATCGTCCTCCAGCCGACTTGTCTCCAAGGGTCTAGTGCTGCCTCGGGCACCTTATGGTCGTTCTCCTGTGAGTCTAGATTTTCGAATCCGACGCAAAACTGACAGTTAATTGTAACGTTCAGAGCCTCTTAATGACGATGGAACACACAAATCGCGTCGCGATTCAATACATCCTCCTCCGGCCGACCTGTCTCCAAGGGTCTATTGCTGCCTCGGGCACCTTATGGTCGTTCTGCTGTGAGTCTAGTTTTCCAAATACGACGCATAACTGACAGTTAATTGTAACGTTCAGAGCCTTGTTAATGACGATGGAACACACAAATTGCGCTGGGATTCAATACATCGTCCTCCAGCCGACTTGTCTCCAAGGGTCTATTGCTGCCTCGGGCACCTTATGGTCGTTCTCCTGTGAGTCTAGTTTTTCGTATCCGACGCAAAACTGACAGTTCATTGTAACGTTCAGAGCCTCTTAATGACGATGGACACACAAATTGCGTCGCGAATCAATACATCGTCCGACAGCCGACCTGTCTCCAAGGGTCTATTGCTGCCTCGGGCACCTTATGGTCGCTCTGCTGTGAGTCTAGTTTTCCGAATACGACGCATAACTGACAGTTAATTGTAAGGTTCAGAGCCTCTTAATGACGATGGAACACACAAATTGCGTCGCGATTCAATTCATCGTCCTCCAGCCGACTTGTCGCCGACTTGCTGCCCCGGGCTCCTCTTGGTCGTTGTCCTAGGAGTATAGTTTTTCGAATCCGGCACAAAACTGAAAAATTCAAAGCCTCTTAATGACGATGGAACACACAAATTGCGCTGCGATTCAATACATCGTCCTCCAGCCTACTTGTCTTCAAGGGTCTAGTCCTGCCTCGGGCACCTTATGGTCGTTCTCCTGTGAGTATAGATTTTCGTATCCGACGCAAAACTGACAGTTAATTGTAACGTTCAGAGCCTCTTAATGACGATGGAACACACAAATCGCGACGCGATTCAATACATCCTCCTCCGGCCGACCTGTCTCCAAGGGTCTATTGCTGCCTCGGGCACCTTATGGTCGTTCTCCTGTGAGTCTAGATTTTCGAATCCGACGCAAAACTGACAGTTAATTGTAACGTTCAGAGCCTGTTAATGACAATGGAACACACATATTGCGTCGCGATTCAATACATCGTCCTCCAGCCGACTTGTCTCCAAGGGTCTATTGCTGCCTCGGGCACCTTATGGTCGTTCTCCTGTGAGTCTAGTTTTTCGAATCCGACGCAAAACTGACAGTTAATTGTAACGTTCAGAGCCTCTTAATGACGATGGAACACACAAATTGCGTCGCGATTCAATACATCGTCCTCCAGCCGACTTGTCTCCAAGGGTCTATTGCTGCCTCGGGCATCTTATGGTCGTTCTCCTGTGAGTCTAGCTTTTCGAATCCGACACAAAACTGACAGTTAATTGTAACTTTCAGAGCCTGTTAATGACTATGGAACACACAAATTGCGTCGCGATTCAATACATCGTCCTCCAGCCGCCTTGTCTAAAAGGGTCTATTGCTGCCTCGGGCACTTTATGGTCGTTCTCCTGTGAGTCTAGTTTTTCGTATCCGACGCAAAACTGACAGTTAATTGTAACGTTCAGAGCCTCTTAATGACGATGGACACACAAATTGCGTCGCGAATCAATACATCGTCCGACAGCCGACCTGTCTCCAAGGGTCTATTGCTGCCTCGGGCACCTTATGGTCGCACTGCTGTGAGTCTAGTTTTCCGAATACGACGCATAACTGACAGTTAATTGTAACGTTCAAAGCCTCTTAATGACGATGGAACACACAAATTGCGTCGCGATTCAATACATCGTCCTCCAGCCGACTTGTCGCCGAGGGTCTATTGCTGCCTCGGGCACCTTATGGTAGCTCTGCTGTGAGTCTAGTTTTTCGAATCCGACGCAAAACTGACAGTTAATTGTAACGTTCAGAGCCTGTTCTTGACTATGGAACACACAAATTGCGTCGCGATTCAATACATCGTCCTCCAGCCGCCTTGTCTCCAACGGTCTATTGCTGCCTCGGTCACCTTATGGTCGTTCTGCTGTGAGTCTAGATTTTTGAATCCGACGCAAAACTGATAGTTAATTGTAAGGTTCAGAGCCTCTTAATGACGATGGAACACACAAATTGCATCACGATTCCATACATCGTCCTCCAGCCGCCCTGTCTCCAAGTTAATTGTAACGTTCAGAGCCTCTTAATGACGATGGAACACACAAATCGCGTCGCGATTCAATAAATCCTCCTCCGGCCGACCTGTCTCCAAGGGTCTATTGCTGCCTCGGTCACCTTATGGTCGTTCTCCTGTGTGTCTAGTTTTTCGAATCCGACGCAAAACTGACAGATAATTGTAACGTTCAGAGCCTCTTAATGACGATGGAACACACAAATTGCGTCGAGATTCAATACATCGTCCGACAGCCGAACTGTCTCCAAAGGTCTATTGCTGCTACGGGCACCTTATGGTCGTTCTGCTGTGAGTCTAGTTTTCCGAATACGACGCATAACTCACAGTGAATTGTAACGTTCAGAGCCTGTTAATGACAATGGAACATACAAATTGTGCCGCGATTCAATACATCGTCCTCCAGCCGACTTGTCTCCAAGGGTCTATTGCTGCCTCGGGCACCTTATGGTCGTTCTCCTGTGAGTCTAGTTTTTCGAATCCGACGCAAAACTGACAGTTAATTGTAACGTTCAGAGCCTCTTAATGACGATGGAACACACAAATTGCGTCGCGATTCAATACATCGTCCTCCAGCCGACTTGTCTCCAAGGGTCTATTGCTGCCTCGGGCACCTTATGGTCGTTCTCCCGTGAGTCTAGCTTTTCGAATCCGACGCAAAACTGACAGTTAATTGTAACGCTCAGAGCCTATTAATGACTATGGAACACACAAATTGCGTCGCGATTCAATACATCGTCCTCCAGCCGCCTTGTCTAAAAGGGTCTATTGCTGCCTCGGGCACTTTATGGTCGTTCTCCTGTGAGTCTAGTGTTTCGTATCCGACGCAAAACTGACAGTTAATTGTAACGTTCAGAGCCTCTTAATGACGATGGACACACAAATTGCGTCGCGAATCAATACATCGTCCGACAGCCGACCTGTCTCCAAGGGTCTATTGCTGCCTCGGGCACCTTATGGTCGCTCTGCTGTGAGTCTAGTTTTCCGAATACGACGCATAACTGACAGTTAATTGTAACGTTCAGAGCCTCTTAATGACGATGGAACACACAAATTGCGTCGCGATTCAATACATCGTCCTCCAGCCGACTTGTCGCCGAGGTACTATTGCTGCCCCGGGCACCTTATGGTCGATCTGCTGTGAGTCTACTTTTCCAAATACGACGCATA
Organism: Schistocerca nitens; assembly: GCF_023898315.1. Classification (NCBI taxonomy): domain Eukaryota; kingdom Metazoa; phylum Arthropoda; class Insecta; order Orthoptera; family Acrididae; genus Schistocerca; species Schistocerca nitens. The sequence continues at coordinate 3,018,250 of NC_064618.1, read as the reverse complement.
ACTGACAGTTAATTGTAACGTTCAGAGCCTCTTAATGACGATGGAACACACAAATTGCGTCGCGATTCAATACATCGTCCTCCAGACGACTTGTCTCCAAGGGTCTATTGCTGCCTCGGGCACCTTATGGTCGTTCTCCTGTGAGTCTAGATTTTCTATTCGACGCAAAACTGACAGTGAATTGTAACGTTCAGAGCCTCTTAATGACGATGGAACACACAAATTGCGCTGCGATTCAATACATCGTCCTGCAGCCTACTTGTCTCCAAGGGTCTATTGCTGCCTCGGGCACCTTATGGTCGTTCTCCTGTGAGTCTAGATTTTCTATTCGACGCAAAACTGACAGTGAATTGTAACGTTCAGAGCCTCTTAATGACGATGGAACACACAAATTGCGCTGCGATTCAATACATCGTCCTGCAGCCTACTTGTCTCCAAGGGTGTATTGCTTCCTCGGGCACTTTATGGTCGATCTCCTGTGAGTCTAGATTTTCGAATCCTACGCAAAACTGACAGTTAATAGTAACGTTCAGAGCCTCTTAATGACGATGGAACACACAAATTGCGTCGCGATTCAAGACATCGTCCTCCAGCCGACTTGTCTCCAAGGGTCTATTGCTGCCTCGGGCACCTTATCGTCGTTCTCCTGTGTGTCTAGTTTTTCAAATCCGACGCAAAACTGACAGTTAATTGTAACATTCAGAGCCTCTTAATGACGATGGAACACACAAATAGCGTCGAGATACAATACATCGTCCGACAGCCGCCTTGTCTCCAAGGGTCTATTGCTGCCTCGGGCACCTTATGGACGTTCTCCTGTGAGTCTAGTTTTTCGAATCCGACGCAAAACTGACAGTTAATTGAAACGTTCAGAGCCTCTTAATGACGATGGAACACACAAATTGCGCTGCGATTCAATACATCGTCCTCCAGCCGTCTTGTCTCCAAGGGTCTAGTGCTGCCTCGGGCACCTTATGGACGTTCTCCTGTGAGTCTAGATTTTCGAATCCGACGCAAAACTGACAGTTAATTGTAACGTTCAGAGCCTCTTAAAGACGATGGAACATACAAATTGCGTCGCGATTCAATACATCGTCCTCCAGCCGCCCTGTCTCCAAGGGTCTATTGCTGCCTCGGTCACCTTATGGTAGTTCTCCTGTGTGTCTAGTTTTTCGAATCCGACGCAAAACTGACAGTGAATTGTAACGTTCAGAGCCTCTTAATGACGAAGGAACACACGAATTTCGTCGAGATTCAATACATCGTCCGACAGCCGACCTGTCTCCAAAGGTCTATTGCTGCCTCGGGCACCTTATGGTCGTTCTGCTGTGAGTCTAGTTTTCCGAATACGACGCAAAACTGACAGTTAATTGAAACGTTCAGAGCCTCTTAATGACGATGGAACACACAAATTGCGCTGCGATTCAATACATCGTCCTCCAGCCGTCTTGTCTCCAAGGGTCTAGTGCTGCCTCGGGCACCTTATGGACGTTCTCCTGTGAGTCTAGTTTTTCGAATCCGACGCAAAACTGACAGTTAATTGTAACGTTCAGAGCCTCTTAATGACGATGGAACCTACAAATTGCGTCGAGATTCAATACATCGTCCTCCAGCCGACTTGTCTCCAAGGGTCTATTGCTGCCCCGGGCACCTCTTGGTCGTTCTCCTAGGAGTGTAGTTTTTCGAATCCGGAACCCAACTGACAGTTAATTGTAACATTCAGAGCCTCTTAATGACGATGAAACACACAAATTGCGCTGCGATACAATACATCGTCCTTTAGCCGACTTGTCTCCTAGGGTCTATTGCTGCCTCGGGCACCTTATGGTCGTTCTTCTGTGAGTCTAGATTTTCGAATCCGACGCAAAACTGACAGTTAATTGTAAGGTTCAGAGCCTCTTAATGACAATGGAACACACAAATTGCGTCGCGATTCAATACATCGACCTCCGGCCGACCTGTCTCCAAGTGTCTATTGCTGCCTCGGGCACCTTATGGTCGACCTCCTGTGAGTCTAGATTTTCGAATCCGACGCAAAACTGACAGTTAATTGTAACGTTCAGAGCCTGTTAATGACGATGGAACACACAAATTGTGTCACGATTCAATACATCGTCCTCCAGCCGACTTGTCTCCAAGGGTCCATAGCTGCCTCGGGCACCTTATGGTCGTTCTGCTGTGAGTTTAGTTTTTCGAATCCGACGCAAAACTGACAGTGAATTGTAACGTTCAGAGCCTCTTAATGACGATGGAACACACAAATTGCGTCGAGATTCAATACATCCTCCGACAGCCGACTTGTCTCCAAGGGTCTATTGCTGACTCGGGCACCTTATGGTCGTTCTGTTGTGAGTTTAGTTATCCGAATACGACGCATAACTGACAGTTAATTGTAACGTTCTGAGCCTCTTAATGACGATGGAACACACAAATTGCGTCGCGATTCAATACATCGTCCTCCATCCCACTTGTCGCCGAGGTACTATTGCTGCCCCGGGCACCTCTTGGTCGTTCTCCTAGGAGTGTAGTTTTTCGAATCCGACACAAAACTGACAGTTAATTGTAACATTGAGAGCCTCTTAATGACGATGGAACACACAAATTGCGCTGCGATTCAATACATCGTCCTCCAGCCGACTTGTCTCCAAGTGTCTATTGCTGCCTCGGGCACCTTATGGTCGCTGTGCTGTGAGTCTAGTTTTTCGAATCCGACGCAAAACTGACAGTTAATTGTAACGTTCAGAGCCTGTTAATGACTATGGAACACACAAATTGCGTCGCGATTCAATACATCGTCCTCCAGCCGCCTTGTCTCCAAGGGTCTATTGCTGCCTTGGTCACCTTATGATCGTTCTGCTGTGAGTCTAGATTTTTGTATCTGACGCAAAACTGACAGTTAATTGAAAGGTTCAGAGCCTCTTAATAACGATGGAACACACAAATTGCGTCGCGATTCAATACATCGTCCTCCAGCCGACCTGTCTCCAAGGGTCTATTGCTGCCTCGGGCACCTTATGGTCGTTCTCCTGTGAGTCTAGTTTTTCGAATCCGACGCAAAACAGACAGTTAATTGTAACATTCAGAGCCTCTTAATGACGATGGAACACACAAATTGCGTCGCGAATCAATACATCGTCCGACAGCCGACCTGTCTCCAAGGGTCTATTGCTGCCTCGGGCACCTTATGGTCGCTCTGCTGTGAGTCTAGTTTTCCGAATACGACGCATAACTGACAGTTAATTGTAACGTTCAGAGCCTCTTAATGACGATGGAACACACAAATTGCGTCGCGATTGAATACATCGTCCTCCAGCCGACTTGTCGCCGAGCTACTATTGCTGCCCCGGGCACCTCTTTGTCGTTCTCCTAGGAGTATAGTTTTTCGAATCCGGAACAAAACTGACAGTTAATTGTAACATTCAGAGCCTCTTAATGACGATGGAACACACAAATTGCGCTGCGATTCAATACATCGTCCTGCAGCCTACTTGTCTCCAAGGGTGTATTGCTTCCTCGGGCACTTTATGGTCGATCTCCTGTGAGTCTAGATTTTCGAATCCTACGCAAAACTGACAGTTAATAGTAACGTTCAGAGCCTCTTAATGACGATGGAACACACAAATTGCGTCGCGATTCAAGACATCGTCCTCCTGGCGACTTGTCTCCAAGGGTCTATTGCTGCCTCGGGCACCTTATCGTCGTTCTCCTGTGTGTCTAGTTTTTCAAATCCGACGCAAAACTGACAGTTAATTGTAACATTCAGAGCCTCTTAATGACGATGGAACACACAAATAGCGTCGAGATACAATACATCGTCCGACAGCCGCCTTGTCTCCAAGGGTCTATTGCTGCCTCGGGCACCTTATGGACGTTCTCCTGTGAGTCTAGTTTTTCGAATCCGACGCAAAACTGACAGTTAATTGAAACGTTCAGAGCCTCTTAATGACGATGGAACACACAAATTGCGCTGCGATTCAATACATCGTCCTCCAGCCGTCTTGTCTCCAAGGGTCTAGTGCTGCCTCGGGCACCTTATGGACGTTCTCCTGTGAGTCTAGATTTTCGAATCCGACGCAAAACTGACAGTTAATTGTAACGTTCAGAGCCTCTTAAAGACGATGGAACATACAAATTGCGTCGCGATTCAATACATCGTCCTCCAGCCGCCCTGTCTCCAAGGGTCTATTGCTGCCTCGGTCACCTTATGGTAGTTCTCCTGTGTGTCTAGTTTTTCGAATCCGACGCAAAACTGACAGTGAATTGTAACGTTCAGAGCCTCTTAATGACGAAGGAACACACGAATTTCGTCGAGATTCAATACATCGTCCGACAGCCGACCTGTCTCCAAAGGTCTATTGCTGCCTCGGGCACCTTATGGTCGTTCTGCTGTGAGTCTAGTTTTCCGAATACGACGCATAACTGACAGGTAATTGTAACGTTCAGAGCCTGTTAATGACGATGGAACACACAAATTGCGTTGCGATTCAATACATCGTCCTGCAGCCGACTTGTCTCCAAGGGTCTATTGCTGCCTCGGGCACCTTATGGTCGTTCTCCTGTGAGTCTAGTTTTTCGAATCCGACGCAAAACTGACAGTTAATTGTAACGTTCAGAGCCTCTTAATGACGATGGAACCTACAAATTGCGTCGAGATTCAATACATCGTCCTCCAGCCGACTTGTCTCCAAGGGTCTATTGCTGCCTCGGGCACCTAATGGTCGTTCTCCTGTGAGTCTAGTTTTTCGAATCCGACGCAAAACTAACAGTTAATTGTAACGTTCAGAGCCTGTTAATGACTATGGAACACACAAATCCCGTCGCGATTCAATACATCGTCCTCCAGCCGCCCTGTCTCCAAGTTAATTGTAACGTTCAGAGCCTCTTAATGATGATGGAACACACAAATTGCGTCGCGATTCAATACATCGTCCTCCAGCCGACTTGTCGCCGAGGTACTATTGCTGCCCCGGGCACCTCTTGGTCGTTCTCCCAGGAGTGTAGTTTTTCGAATCCGGCACAAAACTGACAGTTAATTGTAACATTCAGAGCCTCTTAATGACGATGGAACACACAAATTGCGCTGCGATTCAATACATCGTCCTCCAGCCGACTTGTCTCCAAGGGTCTAGTGCTGCCTCGGGCACCTTATGGTCGTTCTCCTGTGAGTCTAGATTTTCGAATCCGACGCAAAACTGACAGTTAATTGTAACGTTCAGAGCCTCTTAATGACGATGGAACACACAAATCGCGTCGCGATTCAATACATCCTCCTCCGGCCGACCTGTCTCCAAGGGTCTATTGCTGCCTCGGGCACCTTATGGTCGTTCTGCTGTGAGTCTAGTTTTCCGAATACGACGCATAACTGACAGTTAATTGTAACGTTCAGAGCCTTGTTAATGACGACGGAACTCACAAATTGCGCTGGGATTCAATACATCGTCCTCCAGCCGACTTGTCTCCAAGGGTCTATTGCTGCCTAGGGCACCTTATGGTCGTTCTCCTGTGAGTCAAGTTTTTCGAATCCGACGCAAAACTGACAGTTAATTGTAACGTTCAGAGCCTCTTAATGACGATGGAACACACAAATTGCGTCGCGATTCAATACATCGTCCTCCAGACGACTTGTCTCCAAGGGTCTATTGCTGCCTCGGGCACCTTATGGTCGTTCTCCTGTGAGACTAGTTTTTCGAATCCGACGCAAAACTGGCAGTTAATTGTAACGTTCTGAGCCTGTTAATGCCTATGGAACACACAAATTGCGTCGCGATTCAATACGTCGTCCTCCAGCCGCGTTGTCTCCAAGGGTCTATTGCTACCTCGGGCAACTTGTGGTCGTTCTCCTGCGAGTCTAGTTTTTCGAATCCGACGCAAAACTGACAGTTAATTGTAACGTTCAGAGCCTCTTAATGACGATGGAACACACAAATTGCGTCGAGATTCAATACATCGTCCGACAGCCGACCTGTCTCCAAAGGTCTATTGCTGCCTCGGGCACCTTATGGTCGTTCTGCTGTGAGTCTAGTTTTCCGAATACGACGCATAACTGACAGTTAATTGTAACGTTCAGAGCCTGTTAATGACGATGGAACACACAAATCGCGTCGCGATTCAATACATCGTCCTCCAGCCGACTTGTCTCCAAAGGTCTATTGCTGCCTCGGGCACCTTATGGTCGTTCTCCTGTGAGTCTAGTATTTCGAATCCGACGCAAAACTGACAGTTAATTGTAACGTTCAGAGCCTCTTAATGACGATGGAACACACAAATTGCGTCGCGATTCAATACATCGTCCTCCAGCCGACTTGTCTCCAAGGGTCTATTGCTGCCTCGGGCACCTTATGGTCGTTCTCCTGTGAGTCTAGATTTTCGATTCGACGCAAAACTGACAGTGAATTGTAACGTTCAGAGCCTCTTAATGACGATGGAACACACAAATTGTGTCGCGTTTCAATACATCGTTCTCCAGTCGACTTGTCGCCGAGGTACTATTGCTGCCCCGGGCACCTCTTGGTCGTTCTCCTAGGAGTGTAGTTTTTCCAATCCGGCACCAAACTGACAGTTAATTGTAACATTCAGAGCCTCTTAATGACGATGAAACACACAAATTGCGCTGCGATTCAATACATCGTCCTTTAGCCGACTTGTCTCCTAGGGTCTTGTGCTGCCTCGGACACCTTATGGTCGTTCTCCTGTGAGTATAGATTTTCGAATCCAACGCAAAGCTGACAGTTAATTGTAACGTTCAAAGCCTGTTAATGACGATGGAACACACAAATCGCGTCGCGATTCAATACATCGTCCTCCAGCCGACTTGTCTCCAAGGGTCTAGTGCTGCCTCGGGCACCTTATGGTCGTTCTTCTGTGAGTCTAGATTTTCGAATCCGACGCAAAACTGACAGTTAATTGTAAGGTTCAGAGCCTCTTAATGACAATGGAACACACAAATTGCGTCGCGATTCAATACATCGTCCTCCGGCCGACCTGTCTCCAAGTGTCTATTGCTGCCTCGGGCACCTTATGGTCGACCTCCTGTGAGTCTAGATTTTCTAATCCGACGCAAAACTGACAGTTAATTGTAACGTTCAGAGCCTGTTAATGACGATGGAACACACAAATTGTGTCGCGATTCAATACGTCGTCCTCCAGCCGACTTGTCTCCAAGGGTCTATAGCTGCCTCGGGCACCTTATGGTCGTTCTCCTGTGAGTCTAGATTTTCGAATCCGACGCAAAACTGACAGTGAATTGTAACGTTCAGAGCCTCTTAATGACGATGGAACACACAAATTGCGTCGAGATTCAATACATCGTCCGACAGCCGACCTGTCTCCAAGGGTCTATTGCTGACTCGGGCACCTTATGGTCGTTCTGTTGTGAGTTTAGTTTTCCGAATACGACGCATAACTGACAGTTAATTGTAACGTTCAGAGCCTGTTAATGACGATGGAACATACAAATTGCGTCGCGATTCAATGCATCGTCCTCCAGCCGACTTGTCTCCAAGGGTCTAGTGTTGCCTCGGGCACCTTATGGTCGTTCTTCTGTGAGTCTAGATTTTTGAATCCGACGCAAAACTGACAGTTAATTGTAAGGTTCAGAGCCTCTTAATGACGATGGAACACACAAATTGCGTCGCGATTCAATACAACGTCCTCCAGCTGACCTGTCTCCAAGGGTCTATTGCTGCCTCGGGCACCCTATGGTCGTTCTCCTGTGAGTCTAGTTTTTCGAAGCAGAAGCAAAAGTGACAGTTAATTGTAACGTTCAGAGCCTCTTAATGACGATGGACACACAAATTGCGTCGCGAATCAATACATCGTCCGACAGCCGACCTGTCTAAAAAGGTCTATTGCTGCCTCGGGCACCTTATGGTCGCTCTGCTGTGAGTCTAGTTTTTCGAATCCGACGCATAACTGACAGTTAATTGTAACGTTCTGAGCCTCTTAATGACGATGGAACACACAAATTGCGTCGCGATTCAATACATCGTCCTCCAGCCGTTTTGTCGCCGAGGTACTATTGCTGCCCCGCGCACCTCTTGGTCGTTCTCCTAGGAGTGTAGTTTTTCGAATCCGGCACAAAACTGACAGTTAATTGTAACATTGAGAGCCTCTTAATGACGATGGAACACACAAATTGCGCTGCGATTCAATACATCGTCCTCCAGCCGACTTGTCTCCAAGGGTCTAGTGTTGCCTCGGGAACCTTATGGTCGTTCTTCTGTGAGTCTAGATTTTTGAATCCGACGCAAAACTGACAGTTAATTGTAAGGTTCAGAGCCTCTTAATGACGATGGAACACACAAATTGCGTCGCGATTCAATACAACGTCCTCCAGCTGACCTGTCTCCAAGGGTCTATTGCTGCCTCGGGCACCCTATGGTCGTTCTCCTGTGAGTCTAGTTTTTCGAAGCAGAAGCAAAAGTGACAGTTAATTGTAACGTTCAGAGCCTCTTAATGACGATGGACACACAAATTGCGTCGCGAATCAATACATTGTCCGACAGCCGACCTGTCTAAAAAGGTCTATTGCTGCCTCGGGCACCTTATGGTCGCTCTGCTGTGAGTCTAGTTTTTCGAAGACGACGCATAACTGACAGTTAATTGTAACGTTCTGAGCCTCTTAATGACGATGGAACACACAAATTGCGTCGCGATTCAATACATCGTCCTCCAGCCCACTTGTCGCCGAGGTACTATTGCTGCCCCGGGCACCCCTTGGTCGTTCTCCTAGGAGTGTTGTTTTTCGAATCCGGCACAAAACTGACAGTAAATTGTAAGATTGAGAGCCTCTTAATGACGATGGAACACACAAATTGCGCTGCGATTCAATACATCGTCCTCCAGCCGACTTGTCCCCAAGTGTCTATTGCTGCCTCGGGCACCTTATGGTCGCTGTGCTGTGAGTCTAGTTTTTCGAATCCGACGCAAAACTGACAGTTAATTGTAACGTTCAGAGCCTGTTAATGACTATGGAACACACAAATTGCGTCGCGATTCAATACATCGTCCTCCAGCCGCCTTGTCTCCAAGGGTCTATTGCTGCCTTGGTCACCTTATGGTCGTTCTGCTGTGAGTCTAGATTTTTGAATCTGACGCAAAACTGACAGTTAATTGAAAGGTTCAGAGCCTCTTAATGACGATGGAACACACAAATTGCGTCGCGATTCAATACATCGTCCGACAGCCGACCTGTCTCCAAAGGTGTATTGCTGCCTCGGGCACCTTATGGTCGCTCTGCTGTGAGTCTAGTTTTCCGAATACGACGCATAACTGACAGTTAATTGTAACGTTCAGAGCCTCTTAATGACGATGGAACACACAAATTGCGTCGCGATTCAATACATCGTCCTCCAGCCAACTTGTCGCCGAGGTACTATTGCTGCCCCGGGCACCTCTTGGTCGTTCTCCTAGGAGTGTAGTTTTTCGAATCCGGCACAAAACTGACAGTTAATTGTAACATTCAGAGCCTCTTAATGACGATGGAACACACAAATTGCGCTGCGATTCAATACATCGTCCTCCAGCCTACTTGTCTCCAAGGGTGTATTGCTTCCTCGGGCACTTTATGGTCGATCTCCTGTGAGTCTAGATTTTCGAATCCGACGCAAAACTGACAGTTAATTGTAACGTTCAGAGCCTCTTAATGACGATGGAACACACAAATTGCGTCGCGATTCAATACATCGTCCTCCAGCCGACTTGTCTCCAAGGGTCTATTGCTGCCTCGGGCACCTTATCGTCGTTCTCCTGTGTGTCTAGTTTTTCAAATCCGACGCAAAACTGACAGTTAATTGTAACATTCAGAGCCTCTTAATGACAATGGAACACACAAATAGCGTCGAGATTCAATACATCGTCCGACAGCCGCCTTGTCTCCAAGGGTCTATTGCTGCCTCGGGCACCTTATGGTCGTTATCCTGTGAGTCTAGTTTTTCGAATCCGACGCAAAACTGACAGTTAATTGTAACGTTCAGAGCCTCTTAATGACGATGGAACACACAAATTGCGTCGCGAATTAATACATCGTCCGACAGCCGACCTGTCTCCAAGGGTCTATTGCTGCTTCGGGCACCTTATGGTCGCTCTGCTGTGAGTCTAGTTTTCCGAATACGACGCAAAACTGACAGTTAATTGTAACGTTCAGAGCCTCTTAATGACGATGGAACACACAAATTGCGTCGCGATTCAATACATCGTCCTCCAGCCGACTTGTCGCCGAGGTACTATTGCTGCCCCGGGCACCTCTTGGTCGTTCTCCTAGGAGTGTAGTTTTTCGAATCCGGCACAAAACTGACAGTTAATTGTAACATTCAGAGCCTCTTAATGACGATGGAACACACAAATTGCGCTGCGATTCAATACATCGTCCTCCAACCGTCTTGTCTCCAAGGGTCTAGTGCTGCCTCGGGCACCTTATGGACGTTCTCCTGTGAGTCTAGATTTTCGAATCCGACGCAAAACTGACAGTTAAACGTAACGTTCAAGGCTCTTAATGACGATGGAACATACAAATTGCGTCGCGATTCAATACATCGTCCTCCAGCCGCCCTGTCTCCAAGGGTCTATTCCTGCCTCTGTCACCTTATGGTAGTTCTCCTGTGTGTCTAATTTTTCGAATCCGACGCAAAACTGACAGTGAATTGTAACGTTCAGAGCCTCTTAATGACGAAGGACCACACAAATTTCGTCGAGATTCAATACATCGTCCGACAGCCGACCTGTCTCCAAAGGTCTATTGCTGCCTCGGGCACCTTATGGTCGTTCTGCTGTGAGTCTAGTTTTCCGAATACGACGCATAACTGACAGGTAATTGTAACGTTCAGAGCCTGTTAATGACGATGGAACACACAAATTGCGTCGCGATTCAATACATCGTCCTGCAGCCGACTTGTCTCCAAGGGTCTATTGCTGCCTCGGGCACCTTATGGTCGTTCTCCTGTGAGTCTAGTTTTTCGAATCCGACGCAAAACTGACAGTTAATTGTAACGTTCAGAGCCTCTTAATGACGATGGAACACACAAATTGCGTTGCGATTCAATATATCGTCCTCCAGCAGACTTGTCTCTAAGGGTCTATTGCTGCCACGGGCACCTTATGGTCGTTCTCCTGTGATTCTAGATTCTCGAATCCGGCGCAAAACTGACAGTGAGTTGTAATGTTCAGAGCCTCTTAATGACGATGGAACACACAAATTGCGTCGAGATTCAATCCATCGTCCTCCAGCCGACTTGTCTCCAAGGGTCTATTGCTGCCTCGGGCACCTAATGGTCGTTCTCCTGTGACTCTAGTTTTTCGAATCCGACGCAAAACTAACAGTTAATTGTAACGTTCAGAGCCTGTTAATGACTATGGAACACACAAATTGCGTCGCGATTCAATACATCGTCCTCCAGCCGCCTTGTCTCCAAGGGTCTATTGCTGCCTCGGGCACCTTATGGTCGTTCTCCGATGAGCCTAGTTTTTCGAATCCGACGCAAAACTGACAGTTAATTGTAACGTTCAGAGCCTCTTAATGACGATGGAACACACAAATTGCGTCGCGATTCAACACATCGTCCTCCAGCCGACTTGTCTCCAAGGGTCTAGTGCTGCCTCGGGCACCTTATGGTCGTTCTGCTGTGAGTCTAGTTCTCCGAATACGACGCATAACTGACAGTTAATTGTAACGTTCAGAGCCTCTTAATGACGATGGAACACACAAATTGCGTCGCGATTCAATACATCGTCCTCCAGCCGACTTGTCGCCGAGTTACTATTGCTGCCCCGGGCACCTCTTGGTCGTTCTCCTAGGAGTGTAGTTTTTCGAATCCGGCACAAAACTGACAGTTAATTGTAACATTCAAAGCCTCTTAATACGATGGAACACACAAATCGCGTCGCGATTCAATACATCGTCCTCCAGCCGCCTTGTCTCCAAGGGTCTATTGCTGCCTCGGGCACCTTATGGTCGTTCACCTGTGAGTCTAGTTTTTCGAATCCGACGCAAAACTGACAGTGAATTGTAACGTTCAGAGCCTCTTAATGACGATGGAACACACAAATTGCGTCGCGATTCAATACATCGTCCTCCAGCCGCCTTGTCTCCAAGGGTCTATTGCTGCCTCGGTCACCTTATGGTCGTTCTCCTGTGTGTGTAGTTTTTCGAATCCGACGCATAACTGACAGTTAATTGTAACGTTCAGAGCCTCTTAATGACGATGGAACACACAAATTGCGTCGAGATTCAATACATCGTCCGACAGCCGTCATGTCTCCAAGGGTCTATTGCTGCCTCGGGCACCTTATGGTCGTTCTGCTGAGAGTTTAGTTTTCCGAATACGACGCATAACTGACAGTTAATTGTAACGTTAAGAGCCTGTTAATGACGATGGAACATACAAATTGCGTCGCGATTCAATACATCGTCCTCCAGCCGACCTGTCTCCAAAGGTCGTATGCTTCCTCGGGCACCTTATGGTCGCTCTGCTGTGAGTCTAGTTTTCCGAATACGACGCATAACTGACAGTTAATTGTAAGGTTCAGAGCCTCTTAATGACGATGGAACACACAAATTGCGTCGCGATTCAATACATCGTCCTCCAGCCGACTTGTCGCCGAGGTACTATTGCTGCCCCGGGCCCCTCTTGGTCGTTCTCCTAGGAGTGTAGTTTTTCGAATCCGGCACAAAACTGACAGTTAATTGTAACATTCAGAGCCTCTTAATGACGATGGAACACACAAATTGCGCTGGGATTCAATACATCGTCCTCCAGCCGACTTGTCTCCAAGGGTCTATTGCTGCCTCGGGCACCTTATGGTCGTTCTGCTGTGAGTCTAGTTTTCCGAATACGACGCATAACTGACAGTTAATTGTAACGTTCAGAGCCTGTTAATGACGATGGAACACACAAATCGCGTCGCGATTCAATACATCGTCCTCCAGCCGACTTGTCTCCAAGGGTCTATTGCTGCCTCGGGCACCTTATGGTCGTTCTCCTGTGAGTCTAGATTTTCGAATTCGACGCAAAACTGACAGTGAATTGTAACGTTCAGAGACTCTTAATGACGATGGAACACACAAATTGCGTCGCGAATCAATACATCGTCCTCTAGCCGACTTGTCGCCGAGGTACTATTGCTGCCGCGGGCACCTCTTGCTCGTTCTCCTAGGAGTGTAGTTTTTCGAATCCGGCACCAAACTGACAGTTAATTGTAACTTTCAGAGCCTCTTAATGACGATGAAACACACAAATTGCGCTGCGATTCAATACATCGTCCTTTAGCCGACTTGTCTCCTAGGGTCTTGTGCTGCCTCGGACACCTTATGGTCGTTCTCCTGTGAGTATAGATTTTCGAATCCAACGCAAAGCTGACAGTTAATTGTAACGTTCAAAGTCTGTTAATGACGATGGAACACACAAATCGCGTCGCGATTCAATACATCGTCCTCCAGCCGACTTGTCTCCAGGGGTCTAGTGCTGCCTCGGGCACCTTATGGTCGTTCTTCTGTGAGTCTAGATTTTCGAATCCGACGCAAAACTGACAGTTAATTGTAAGGTTCAGAGCCTCTTAAAGACAATGGAACACACAAATTGCGTCGCGATTCAATACATCGTCCTCCGGCCGACCTGTCTCCAAGTGTCTATTGCTGCCTCGGGCACCTTATGGTCGATCTCCTGTGAGTCTAGATTTTCGATTCCGACGCAAAACTGACAGTTAATTGTAACGTTGAGAGCCTCTTAATGACGATGGAACACACAAATTGCGTCGAGATTCTATACATCGTCCGACAGCCGACCTGTCTCCAAGGGTCTATTGCTGACTCGGGCACCTTATGGTCGTTCTGCTGTGAGTTTAGTTTTCCGAATACGACGCATAACTGACAGTTAATTGTAACGTTCAGAGCCTCTTAATGACGATGGAACACACAAATTGCATCACGATTCCATACATCGTCCTCCAGCCGACCTGTCTCCAAGGGTCTATTGCTGCCTCGGGCACCTTATGGTCGCTCTGCTGTGAGTCTAGTTTTCCGAATACGACGCATAACTGACAGTTAATTGTAACATTCAGAGCCTCTTAATGACGATGGAACACACAAATCGCGTCGCGATTCAATACATCCTCCTCCGGCCGACCTGTCTCCAAGGGTCTATTGCTGCCTCGGGCACCTTATGGTCGTTCTGCTGTGAGTCTAGTTTTCCAAATACGACGCATAACTGACAGTTAATTGTAACGTTCAGAGCCTTGTTAATGACGATGGAACACACAAATTGCGCTGGGATTCAATACATCGTCCTCCAGCCGACTTGTCTCCAAGGGTCTATTGCTGCCTCGGGCACCTTATGGTCGTTCTCCTGTGAGACTAGTTTTTCGAATCCGACGTAAAACTGGCAGTTAGTTGTAACGTTCTGAGCCTGTTAATGACTATGGAACACACAAATTGCGTCGCGATTCAATACGTCGTCCTCCAGCCGCGTTGTCTCCAAGGGTCTATTGCTGCCTCGGGCAACTTGTGGTCGTTCTCCTGCGAGTCTAGTTTTTCGAATCCGACGCAAAACTGACGGTTAATTGTAACGTTCAGAGCCTCTTAATGACGATGGAACACACAAATTGCGTCGAGATTCAATACATCGTCCGACAGCCGACCTGTCTCCAAAGGTCTATTGCTGCCTCGGGCACCTTATGGTCGTTCTGCTGTGAGTCTAGTTTTCCGAATACGACGCATAACTGACAGTTAATTGTAACGTTCAGAGCCTGTTAATGACGATGGAACACACAAATCGCGTCGCGATTCAATACATCGTCCTCCAGCCGACTTGTCTCCAAAGGTCTATTGCTGCCTCGGGCACCTTATGGTCGTTCTCCTGTGAGTCTAGATTTTCGAATTCGACGCAAAACTGACAGTGAATTGTAACGTTCAGAGACTCTTAATGACGATGGAACACACAAATCGCGTCGCGATTCAATACATCGTCCTCCAGCCGACTTGTCTCCAAATGTCTATTGCTGCCTCGGGCACCTTATGGTCGTTCTCCTGTGAGTCTAGATTTTCGAATTCGACGCAAAACTGACAGTGAATTGTAACGTTCAGAGACTCTTAATGACGATGGAACACACAAATTGCGTCGCGATTCAATACATCGTCCTCCAGCCGACTTGTCGCCGAGGTACTATTGCTGCCCCGGGCACCTCTTGGTCGTTCTCCTAGGAGTGTAGTTTTTCGAATCCGGCACCAAACTGACAGTTAATTGTAACATTCAGAGCCTCTTAATGACGATGAAACACACAAATTGCGCTGCGATTCAATACATCGTCCTTTAGCCGACTTGTCTCCTAGGGTCTTGTGCTGCCTCGGACACCTTATGGTCGTTCTCCTGTGAGTATAGATTTTCGAATTCAACGCAAAGCTGACAGTTAATTGTAACGTTCAAAGTCTGTTAATGACGATGGAACACACAAATCGCGTCGCGATTCAATACATCGTCCTCCAGCCGACTTGTCTCCAGGGGTCTAGTGCTGCCTCGGGCACCTTATGGTCGTTCTTCTGTGAGTCTAGATTTTCGAATCCGACGCAAAACTGACAGTTAATTGTAAGGTTCAGAGCCCCTTAAAGACAATGGAACACACAAATTGCGTCGCGATTCAATACATCGTCCTCCGGCCGACCTGTCTCCAAGTGTCTATTGCTGCCTCGGGCACCTTATGGTCGATCTCCTGTGAGTCTAGATTTTCGATTCCGACGCAAAACTGACAGTGAATTGTAACGTTCAGAGCCTCTTAATGACGATGGAACACACAAATTGCGTCGCGATTCAATACATCGTCCTCCAGCCGCCTTGTCTCCAAGGGTCTATTGCTGCCTCGGTCACCTTACGGTCGTTCTGCTGTGAGTTTAGTTTTCCGAATACGACGCATAACTGACAGTTAATTGTAACGTTCAGAGCCTGTTAATGACGATGGAACATACAAATTGCGTCGCGATTCAATACATCGTTCTCCAGCCGACTTGTCTCCAAGGGTGTAGTGTTGCCTCGGGCACCTTATGGTCGTTCTTCTGTGAGTCTAGATTTTTGAATCCGACGCAAAACTGACAGTGAATTGTAACGTTCAGAGCCTCTTAATGACGATGGATTACACAAATTGCGTCGCGATTCAATACAACGTCCTCCAGCCGACCTGTCTCCAAGGGTCTATTGCTGCCTCGGGCACCCTATGGTCGTTCTCCTGTGAGTCTAGTTTTTCCATGCAGAAGCAAAAGTGACAGTTAATTGTAACGTTCAGAGCCTCTTAATGACGATGGACACACAAATTGCGTCGCGAATCAATACATCGTCCGACAGCCGACCTGTCTAAAAAGGTCCATTGCTGCCTCGGGCACTTTATGGTCGCTCTGCTGTGAGTCTAGTTTTTCGAATACGACGCATAACTGACAGTTAATTGTAACGTTCTGAGCCTCTTAATGACGATGGAACACACAAATTGCGTCGCGATTCAATACATCGTCCTCCAGCCCACTTGTCGCCGAGGTACTATTGCTGCCCCGGGCACCTCTTGGTCGTTCTCCTAGGAGTGTAGTTTTTCGAATCCGGCACAAAACTGACAGTTAATTGTAACATTGAGAGCCTCTTAATGACGATGGAACACACAAATTGCGCTGCGATTCAATACATCGTCCTCCAGCCGACTTGTCTTCAAGTGTCTATTGCTGCCTCGGGCACCTTATGGTCGCTGTGCTGTGAGTCTAGTTTTTCGAATCCGACGCAAAACTGACAGTTAATTGTAACGTTCAGAGCCTGTTAATGACTATGGAACACACAAATTGCGTCGCGATTCAATACATCGTCCTCCAGCCGCCTTGTCTCCAAGGGTCTATTGCTGCCTCGGTCACCTTATGGTCATTCTGCTGTGAGTCTAGATTTTTGAATCTGACGCAAAACTGACAGTTAATTGAAAGGTTCAGAGCCTCTTAATGACGATGGAACACACAAATTGCGGCGCGATTCAATACATCGTCCTCCAGCCGACCTGTCTCCAAGGGTCTATTGCTGCCTCGGGCACCTTATGGTAGTTCTCCTGTGAGTCTAGTTTTTCGAATCCGACGCAAAACTGACAGTTAATTGTAACGTTCAGAGCCTCTTAATGACGATGGAACACACAAATTGCGTCGCGAATCAATACATCGTCCGACAGCCGACCTGTCTCCAAAGGTGTATTGCTGCCTCCGACAGCCGACCTGTCTCCAAAGGTGTATTGCTGCCTCGGGCACCTTATGGTCGCTCTGCTGTGAGTCTAGTTTTCCGAATACGACGCATAACTGACAGTTAATTGTAACGTTCAGAGCCTCTTAATGACGATGGAACACACAAATTGCGTCGCGATTCAATACATCGTCCTCCAGCCAACTTGTCGCCGAGGTACTATTGCTGCCCCGGGCACCTCTTGGTCGTTCTCCTAGGAGTGTAGTTTTTCGAATCCGGCATAAAACTGACAGTTAATTGTAACATTCAGAGCCTCTTAATGACGATGGAACACAAATTGCGCTGCGATTCAATACATCCTCCTCCAGCCGACTTGTCTCCAAGGGTCTATTGCTGCCTCGGGCACCTTATGGTCGTTCTCCGGTGAGTCTAGTTTTTCGAATCCGACGCAAAACAGACAGTTAATTGTAACGTTCAGAGCCTCTTAATGACGATTGAACACACAAATTGCGTCGCGAATCAATACATCGTCCGACAGCCGACCTGTCTCCAAGGGTCTATTGCTGCCTCGGGCATCTTATGGTCGCTCTGCTGTGAGTCTAGTTTTCCGAATACGACGCATAACTGACAGTTAATTGTAACGTTCAGAGCCTCTTAATGACGATGGAACACACAAATTGCGTCGCGATTCAATACATCGTCCTCCAGCCGACTTGTCGCCGAGGTACTATTGCTGCCCCGGGCACCTCTTTGTCGTTCTCCTAGGAGTGTAGTTTTTCGAATCCGGAACAAAACTGACAGTTAATTGTAACATTCAGAGCCTCTTAATGACGATGAAACACACAAATTGCGCTGCGATTCAATACATCGTCCTCCAGCCTACTTGTCTCCAAGGGTGTATTGCTTCCTCGGGCACTTTATGGTCGATCTCCTGTGAGTCTAGATTTTCGAATCCGACGCAAAACTGACAGTTAATTGTAACGTTCAGAGCCTCTTAATGACGATGGAACACTCAAATTGCGTCGCGATTCAATACATCAACCTCCAGCCGACTTGTCTCCAAGGGTCTATTGCTGCCTCGTGCACCTTATCGTCGTTCTCCTGTGTGTCTAGTTTTTCAAATCCGACGCAAAACTGACAGTTAATTGTAACATTCAGAGCCTCTTAATGACGATGGAACACACAAATAGCGTCGAGATTCAATACATCGTCCGACAGCCGCCTTGTCTCCAAGGGTCTATTGCTGCCTCGGGCACCTTATGGTCGTTCTCCTGTGAGTCTAGTTTTTCGAATCCGACGCACAACTGACAGTTAATTGTAACGTTCAGAGCCTGTTAATGACGATGGAACACACAAATTGCGTCGCGATACAATACATCGTCCTCCTGCCGACTTGTCTCCAAGGGTCTATTGCTGCCTCGGGCACCTTGTGGTCGTTCTCCTGTGAGTCTAGTTTTTCGAATCCGACGCAAAACTGACAGTTAGTTGTAACGTTCAGAGCCTCTTAATGACGATGGAACACACAAATTGCGTCGCGATTCAATATATCGTCCTCCAGCAGACTTGTCTCTAAGGGTCTATTGCTGCCACGGGCACCTTATGGTCGTTCTCCTGTGATTCTAGATTCTCGAATCCGACGCAAAACTGACAGTGAATTGTAACGTTCAGAGCCTCTTAATGACGATGGAACACACAAATTGCGTCGAGATTCAATACATCGTCCTCCAGCCGACTTGTCTCCAAGGGTCTATTGCTGCCTCGGGCACCTAATGGTCGTTCTCCTGTGAGTCTAGTTTTTCGAATCCGACGCAAAACTAACAGTTAATTGTAACGTTCAGAGCCTGTTAATGACTATGGAACACACAAATTGCGTCGCGATTCAATACATCGTCCTCCAGCCGCCTTGTCTCCAAAGGTCTATTGCTGCCTCGGGCACCTTATGGTCGTTCTCCGATGAGCCTAGTTTTTCGAATCCGACGCAAAACTGACAGTTAATTGTAACGTTCAGAGCCTCTTAATGACGATGGAACACACAAATTGCGTCGCGATTCAATACATAATCCTCCAGCCGACTTGTCTCCAAGGGTCTAGTGCTGCCTCGGGCACCTTATGGTCGCTCTGCTGTGAGTCTAGTTTTCCGAATACGAAGCATAACTGACAGTTAATTTTAACGTTCAGAGCCTCTTAATGACGATGGAACACAAATTGCGTCGCGATTCAATACATCGTCCTCCAGCCGACTTGTCGCCGAGTTACTATTGCTGCCCCGGGCACCTCTTGGTCGTTCTCCTAGGAGTGTAGTTTTTCGAATCCGGCACAAAACTGACAGTTAATTGTAACATTCAGAGCCTCTTAATGACGATGGAACACACAAATCGCGTCGCGATTCAATACATCGTCCTCCAGCCGCCTTGTCTCCAAGGGCCTATAGCTGCCTCGGGCACCTTATCGTCGTTCTCCTGTGAGTCTAGTTTTTCGAATCCGACGCAAAACTGACAGTTAATTGTAACGTTCAGAGCCTCTTAATGATGATGGTACACACAAATTGCATCGCGATTCAATACATCGTCCTCCAGCCGCCTTGTCTCCAACGGTCTATTGCTGCCTCGGCCACCTTATGGTCGTTCTGCTGTGAGTCTAGATTTTTGAATCCGATGCTTAACTGACAGTTAATTGTAAGGTTCAGAGCCTCTTAATGACGATGGCACACACAAATTGCGTCGCGATTCAATACATCGTCCTCCAGCCGACTTGTCGCCGAGGTACTATTGCTGCCCCGGGCTCCTCTTGGTCGTTCTCCTAGGTGTGTAGTTTTTCGAATCCGGCACAAAACTGACAGTTAATTGTAACATTCAGAGCCTCTTAATGACGATGGAACACACAAATTGCGCTGGGATTCAATACATCGTCCTCCAGCCGACTTGTCTCCAAGGGTCTATTGCTGCCTCGGGAACCTTATGGTCGCTCTGCTGTGAGTCTAGTTTTTCGAATCCGACGCAAAACTGACAGTTAATTGTAACGTTCAGAGCCTGTTAATGACTATGGAACACACAAATTGCGTCGCGATTCAATACATCGTCCTCCAGCCGCCTTGCCTCCAACGGTCTATTGCTGCCTCGGTCACCTTATGGACGTTCTGCTGTGAGTCTAGATATTCGAATCCGACGCAAAACTGATAGTTAATTGTAAGGTTCAGAGCCTCTTAATGACGATGGAACACACAAATTGCATCACGATTCCATACATCGTCCTCCAGCCTACCTGTCTCCAAGGGTCTATTGCTGCCTCGGGCACCTTATGGTCGTTCTCCTGTGAGTCTAGTTTTTCGAATCCGACGCAAAACTGACAGTTAATTGTAACGTTCAGAGCCTCTTAATGACGATGGAACACACAAATTGCGTCGCGAATCAATACATCGTCCGACAGCCGACCTGTCTCCAAAGGTCTATTGCTGCCTCGGGCACCTTATGGTCGCTCTGCTGTGAGTCTAGTTTTCCGAATACGACGCATAACTGACAGTTAATTGTAAGGTTCAGAGCCTCTTAATGACGATGGAACACACAAATTGCGTCGCGATTCAATACATCGTCCTCCAGCCCACTTGTCGCCGACTTGCTGCACCAGGCTCCTCTTGGTCGTTGTCCTAGGAGTGTAGTTTTTCGAATCCGGCACAAAACTGAAAAATTAAAAGCCTCTTAATGACGATGAAACACAAATTGCGCTGCGATTCAATACATCGTCTTCCAGCCGACTTGTCTTCAAGGGTCTAGTGCTGCCTCGGGCACCTTATGGTCGTTCTCCTGTGAGTCTAGATTTTCGAATCCGACGCAAAACTGACAGTTAATTGTAAGGTTCAGAGCCTGTTAACGACGATGGAACTCACAAATCGCGTCGCGATTCAATACATCGTCCTCCAGCCGCCCTGTCTCCAAAGGTCTATTGCTGCCTCGGTCACCTTATGGTCGTTCACCTGTGTGTCTAGTTTATCGAATCCGACGCTTAACTTACAGTTAATTGTAACGTTCAGAGCCTCTTAATGACGATGGAACACACAAATTGCGTCGAGATTCAATTCATCGTCCGACAGCCGACCTGTCTCCGAGGGTCTATTGCTGCCTCGGGCACCTTATGGTTGTTCTGCTGTGAGTTTAGTTTTCCGAATACGACGCATAACTGACCGTTAATTGTAACGTTAAGAGCCTGTTAATGACGATGTAACATACAAATTGCGTCGCGATTCAATACATCGTCCTCCAGCCGACTTGTCTCCAAGGGTCTAGTGTTGCCTCGGCACCTTATGGTCGTTCTTCTGTGAGTCTAGATTTTTGAATCCGACGCAAAACTGACAGTTAATTGTAAGGTTCAGAGCCTCTTAATGACGATGGAACACACAAATTACGTCGCGATTCAATACATCGTCCTCCAGCCGCCTTGTCGCCAAGAGTCTATTGCTGCCTCGGGCACCTTATGGTCGTTCTCCTGTGAGTCTAGTTTTTCGAATCCGACGCAAAACTGACAGTTAATTGTAACGTTCAGAGCCTCTTAATGACGATGGAACACACAAATTGCGTCGCGAATCAATACATCGTCCGACAGCCGACCTGTCTCCAAAGGTCTATTGCTGCCTCGGGCACCTTATGGTCGCTCTGCTGTGAGTCTAGTTTTCCGAATACGACGCATAAGTGACAGTTAATTGTAACATTCAGAGCCTCCTAATGACGATGGAACACACAAATTGCATCACGATTCCATACATCGTCCTCCAGCCGACCTGTCTCCAAGGGTCTATCGCTGCCTCGGGCACCTTATGCTCGTTCTCCTGTGAGTCTAGTTTTTCGAATCCGACGCAAAACTGACAGTTAATTGTAACGTTGAGAGCCTCTTAATGACGATGGAACACACAAATTGCGTCGCGAATCAATACATCGTCCGACAGCCGACCTGTCTCCGAAGGTCTATTGCTGCCTCGGGCACCTTATGGTCGCTCTGCTGTGAGTCTAGTTTTCCGAATACGACGCATAACTGACAGTTAATTGTAAGGTTCAGAGCCTCTTAATGACGATGGAACACACAAATTGCGTCGCGATTCAATACATCGTCCTCCAGCCGACTTGTCGCCGACTTGCTGCCCCAGGCTCCGCTTGGTCGTTGTCCTAGGAGTGTAGTTTTTCGAATCCGGCACAAACCTGAAAAATTCATAGCCTCTTAATGACGATGGAACACAAATTGCGCTGCGATTCAATACATCGTCCTCCAGCCGACTTGTCTTCAAGTGTCTAGTGCTGCCTCGGGCACCTTATGGTCGTTCTGCTGTGGGTCTAGTTTTCCGAATACGACGCATAACTGACAGGTAATTGTAACGTTCAGAGCCTGTTAATGACGAGGGAACACACAAATTGCGTCGCGATTCAATACATCGTCCTCCAGCCGACTTGTCTCCAAGGGTCTATTGCTGCCTCGGGCACCTTATGGTCGTTCTCCTGTGAGTCTAGTCTTTCGAATCCGACGCAAAACTGACAGTTAATTGTAACTTTCTGAGCCTCTTAATGACGATGGAACACACAAATTGCGTCGCGATTCAATATATCGTCCTCCAGCAGACTTGTCTCCAAGGGTCTATTGCTGCCACGGGCACCTTATGGTCGTTCTCCTGTGATTCTAGTTTCTCGAAACCGACGCAAAACTGACAGTGAATTGTAACGTTCAGTGCCTCTTAATGACGATGGAACACACAAATTGCGTCGAGATTCAATACATCGTCCTCCAGCCGACTTGTCTCCAAGGGTCTATTGCATCCTCGGGCACCTAATGGTCGTTCTCCTGTGAGTCTAGTTTTTCGAATCCGACGCAAAACTAACATTTAATTGTAACGTTCAGAGCCTGTTAATGACTATGGAACACACAAATCGCGTCGCGATTCAATACATCGTCCTCCAGCCGCCTTATCTCCAAGGGTCTATAGCTGCATCGGGCACCTTATCGTCGTTCTCCTGTGAGTCTAGTTTTTTGAATCCGACGCAAAACTGACAGTTAATTGTAACGTTCAGAGCCTCTTAATGACGATGGAACACACAAATTGCATCGCGATTCAATACATCGTACTCCAGCCGCCCTGTCTCCAAGGGTCTATTGCTTCCTCGGTCACCTTATGGTCTATCTCCTGTGAGTCTATTTTTCCGAATACGACGCATAACTGACAGTTAATTGTAACGTTCAGAGGCTGTTAATGACGATGGAACACACAAATTGCGTCGCGATTCAATACATCGTCCGACAGCCGACCTGTCTCCAAGGGTCTATTGCTGCCTCGGGCACCTTATGGTCGTTCTGCTGTGAGTTTAGTTTTCCGAATACGACGCGTAACTGACAGTTAATTGTAAGGTTCAGAGCCTCTTAATGACGATGGAACACACAATTTGCGTCGCGATTCAATACATCGTCCTCCAGCCGACTTGTCGCCGAGGTACTATTGCTGCCCCGGGCCCCTCTTGGTCGTTCTCCTAGGAGTGTAGTTTTTCGAATCCGGCACAAAACTGACAGTTAATTGTAACATTCAGAGCCTCTTAATGACGATGGAACACACAAATTGCGCTGGGATTCAATACATCGTCCTCCAGCCGACTTGTCTTCAAGGGTCTAGTGCTGCCTCGGGCACCTTATGGTTGTTCTCCTGTGAGCCTAGATTTTCGAATCCGACGCAAAACTGATAGTTAATTGTAAGGTTCAGAGCCTCTTAATGACGATGGAACACACAAATTACGTCGCGATTCAATACATCGTCCTCCAGCCGACCTGTCTCCAAGGGTCTATTGCTGCCTCGGGCACCTTATGGTCTTTCTCCTGTGAGTCTAGTTTTTCGAATCCGACGCAAAACTGACAGTTAATTGTAACGTTCAGAGCCTCTTAATGACGATGGAACACACAAATTGCGTCGCGAATCAATACATCGTCCGACAGCCGACCTGTCTCCAAAGGTCTATTGCTGCCTCGGGCACCTTATGGTCGCTCTGCTGTGAGTCTAGTTTTCCGAATACGACGCATAACTGACAGTTAATTGTAACGTTCAGAGCCTCTTAATGACGATGGAACACACAAATTGCGTCGCGATTCAATACATCGTCCTCCAGCCGACTTGTCGCCGAGGTACTATTGCTGCCCCGGGCCCCTCTTGGTCGTTCTCCTAGGAGTGTAGTTTTTCGAATCCGGCAGAAAACTGACAGTTAATTGTAACATTCAGAGCCTCTTAATGACGATGGAACACACAAATTGCGCTGGGATTCAATACATCGTCCTCCAGCCGACTTGTCTCCAAGGGTCTATTGCTGCCTCGGGAACCTTATGGTCGCTCTGCTGTGAGTCTAGTTTTCCGAATACGACGCATAACTGACAGTTAATTGTAAGGTTCAGAGCCTCTTAATGACGATGGAACACACAAATTGCGTCGCGATTCAATATATCGTCCTCCAGCAGACTTGTCTCCAAGGGTCTATTGCTGCCACGGGCACCTTATGGTCGTTCTCCTGTGATTCTAGTTTCTCGAAACCGACGCAAAACTGACAGTGAATTGTAACGTTCAGTGCCTCTTAATGACGATGGATCACACAAATTGCGTCGAGACTCAATACATCGTCCTCCAGCCGACTTGTCTCCAAGGGTCTATTGCTGCCTCGGGCACCTAATGGTCGTTCTCCTGTGAGTCTAGTTTTTCGAATCCGACGCAAAACTAACAGTTAATTGTAACGTTCAGAGCCTGTTAATGACTATGGAACACACAAATTGCGTCGCGATTCAATACATCGTCCTCCAGCCGCCTTGTCTCCAAGGGTCTATTGCTGCCTCGGGCACCTTATGGTCGTTCTCCGATGAGCCTAGTTTTTCGAATCCGACGCAAAACTGACAGTTAATTGTAACGTTCAGAGCCTCTTAATGACGATGGAACACACAAATTGCGTCGCGATTCAATACATCGTCCTCCAGCCGACTTGTCTCCAAGGGTCTAGTGCTGCCTCGGGCACCTTATGGTCGCTCTGCTGTGAGTCTAGTTTTCCGAATACGACGCATAACTGACAGTTAATTGTAACGTTCAGAGCCTCTTAATGACGATGGAACACACAAATTGCGTCGCGATTCAATACATCGTCCTCCAGCCGACTTGTCGCCGAGGTACTATTGCTGCCCCGGGCACCTCTTGGTCGTTCTCCTAGGAATGTAGTTTTTCGAATCCGGCACAAAACTGACTGTTAATTGTAACATTAAGAGCCTCTTAATGACGATGGAACACACAAATCGCGTCGCGATATAATACATCGTCCTCCAGCCGCCTTGTCTCCAAGGGTCTATAGCTGCCTCGGGCACCTTATCGTCGTTCTCCTGTGAGTCTAGTTTTTCGAATCTGACGCAAAACTGACAGTTAATTGTAACGTTCAGAGCCTCTTAATGACGATGGAACACACAAATTGCATCACGATTCCATACATCGTCCTCCAGCCGACCTGTCTCCAAGGGTCTATTGCTGCCTCGGGCACCTTATGGTCGTTCTCCTGTGAGTGTAGTTTTTCGAATCCGACGCAAAACTGACAGTATATTGTAACGTTCAGAGCCTGTTAATGACTATGGAACACACAAATTGCGTCGCGATTCAATACATCGTCCTCCAGCCGCCTTGTCTCCAAGGGTCTATTGCTGCCTCGGTCACCTTATGGTCGTTCTCCTGTGTGTCTAGTTTTTCGAATCCGACGCATAACTGACAGTTAATTGTAACGTTCAGAGCCTCTTAATGACGATGGAACACACAAATTGCGTCGAGATTCAATACATCGTCCGACAGCCAACCTGTCTCCAAGGGTCTATTGCTGCCTCGCGCACCTTATGGTCGTTCTGCTGTGAGTTTAGTTTTCCGAATACGACGCATAACTGACAGTTAATTGTAAGGTTCAGAGCCTCTTAATGACGATGGAACACACAAATTGCGTCGCGATTCAATACATCGTCCTCCAGCCGACTTGTTTCCAAGGGTCTATTGCTGCCTCGAGAACCTTATGGTCGCTCTGCTGTGAGTCTAGTTTTTCGAATCCGACGCAACACTGACAGTTAATTGTAACTTTCAGAGCCTGTTAATGACTATGGAACACACAAATTGCGTCGCGATTCAATACATCGTCCTCCAGCCGCCTTGCCTCCAACGGTCTATTGCTGCCTCGGTCACCTTATGGTCGTTCTGCTGTGAGTCTAGATTTTCGAATCAGACGCAAAACTGATAGTTAATTGTAAGGTTCAGAGCCTCTTAATGACGATGGAACACACAAATTGCATCACGATTCCATACATCGTCCTCCAGCCGACCTATCTCCAAGGGTCTATCGCTGCCTCGGGCACCTTATGGTCGTTCTCCTGTGAGTCTAGTTTTTCGAATCCGACGCAACACTGACAGTTAATTGTAACGTTCAGAGCCTCTTAATGACAATGGAACACAGAAATTGCGTCGCGAATCAATACATCGTCCGACAGCCGACCTGTCTCCGAAGGTCTATTGCTGCCTCGGGCACCTTATGGTCGCTCTGCTGTGAGTCTAGTTTTCCGAATACGACGCATAACTGACAGTTAATTGTAAGGTTCAGAGCCTCTTAATGACGATGGAACACACAAATTGCGTCGCGATTCAATACATCGTCCTCCAGCCGACTTGTCGCCGACTTGCTGCCCCAGGCTCCTCTTGGTCGTTGTCCTAGGAGTGTAGTTTTTCGAATCCGGCACAAAACTGAAAAATTCAAAGCCTCTTAATGACGATGGAACACAAATTGCGCTGCGATTCAATACATCGTCCTCCAGCCGACTTGTCTTCAAGGGTCTAGTGCTGCCTCGGGCACCTTATGGTCGTTCTCCTGTGAGTCTAGATTTTCGAATCCGACGCAAAACTGACAGTTAATTGTAAGGTTCAGAGCCTTTTAATGACGATGGAACACACAAATCGCGTCGCGATTCAATACATCGTCCTCCAGCCGCCCTGTCTCCAAGGGTCTATTGCTGCCTCGGTCACCTTATGGTCGTTCTCCTGTGTGTCTAGTTTTTCGAATCCGACGCAAAACTGACAGATAATTGTAACGTTCAGAGCCTCTTAATGACGATGGAACACACAAATTGCGTCGAGATTCTATACATCGTCCGACAGCCGTCCTGTCCCCAAAGATCTATTGCTGCCTCGGGCACCTTATGGTCGTTCTGCTGTGAGTCTAGTTTTCCGAATACGACGCATAACTGACAGGTAATTGTAACGTTCAGAGCCTGTTAATGACGATGGAACACACAAATTGCGTCGCGATTCAATACATCGTCCTCCAGCCGACTTGTCTCCAAGGGTCTATTGCTGCCTCGGGCACCTTATGGTCGTTCTCCTGTGAGTCTAGTTTTTCGAATCCGACGCAAAACAAACAGTTAATTGTAACGTTCTGAGCCTCTTAATGACGATGGAACACACAAATTGCGTCGCGATTCAATATATCGTCCTCCAGCAGACTTGTCTCCAAGGGTCTATTGCTGCCACGGGCACCTTATGGTCGTTCTCCTGTGATTCTAGTTTCTCGAAACCGACGCAAAACTGACAGTGAATTGTAACGTTCAGTGCCTCTTAATGACGATGGAACACACAAATTGCGTCGAGATTCAATACATCGTCCTCCAGCCGACTTGTCTCCAAGGGTCTATTGCTGCCTCGGGCACCTAATGGTCGTTCTCCTGTGAGTCTAGTTTTTCGAATCCGACGCAAAACTAACAGTTAATTGTAACGTTCAGAGCCTGTTAATGACAATGGAACACACAAATTGCGTCGCGATTCAATACATCGTCCTCCAGCCGCCTTGTCTCCAAGGGTCTATTGCTGCCTCGGGCACCTTATGGTCGTTCTCCGATGAGCCTAGTTTTTCGAATCCGACGCAAAACTGACAGTTAATTGTAACGTTCAGAGCCTCTTAATGACGATGGCACACACAAATTGCGTCGCGATTCAATACATCGTCCTCCAGCCGACTTGTCTCCAAGGGTCTAGCGCTGCCTCGGGCACCTTATGGTCGCTCTGCTGTGAGTCTAGTTTTCCGAATACTACGCATAACGGACAGTTAATTGTAACGTTCAGAGCCTCTTAATGACGATGGAACACACAAATTGCGTCGCGATTCAATACATCGTCCTCCAGCCGACTTGTCGCCGAGGTACTATTGCTGCCCCGGGCACCTCTTGGTCGTTCTCCTGTGAGTGTAGTTTTTCGAATCCGACGCAAAACTGACAGTATATTGCAACGTTCAGAGTCTGTTAATGACTATGGAACACACAAATTGCGTCGCGATTCAATACATCGTCCTCCAGCCGCCTTGTCTCCAAGGGTCTATTGCTGCCTCGGTCACCTTATGGTCGTTCTCCTGTGTGTCTAGTTTTTCGAAACCGACGCAAAACTGACAGTGAATTGTAACGTTCAGTGCCTCTTAATGACGATGGAACACACATATTGCGTCGCGATTCAATACATCGTCCTCCAGCCGCCTTGTCTCCAAGGGTCTATAGCTGCCTCGGGCACCTTATCGTCGTTCTCCTGTGAGTCTAGTTTTTCGAATCCGACGCAAAACTGACAGTTAATTGTAACGTTCAGAGCCTCTTAATGACGATGGAACACACAAATGGCATCGCGATTCAATACATCGTCCTCCAGCCGCCCTATCTCCAAGGGTCTATTGCTGCCTCGGTCACCTTATGGTCTATCTCCTGTGTGTCTATTTTTCCGAATACGACGCATAATTGTAACGTTCAGAGTCTGTTATTGACGATGGAACACACAAATTGTGTCGCGATTCAATACATCGTCCTCCAGCCGACTTGTCTCCAAGGGTCTAGCGCTGCCTCGGGCACCTTATGGTCGCTCTGCTGTGAGTCTAGTTTTCCGAATACGACGCATAACTGACAGTTAATTGTAACGTTCAGAGCCTCTTAATGACGATGGAACACACAAATTGCGTCGCGATTCAATACATCGTCCTCCAGCCGACTTGTCGCCGAGGTACTATTGCTGCCCCGGGCACCTCTTGGTCGTTCTCCTGTGAGTGTAGTTTTTCGAATCCGACGCAAAACTGACAGTATATTGCAACGTTCAGAGTCTGTTAATGACTATGGAACACACAAATTGCGTCGCGATTCAATACATCGTCCTCCAGCCGCCTTGTCTCCAAGGGTCTATTGCTGCCTCGGTCACCTTATGGTCGTTCTCCTGTGTGTCTAGTTTTTCGAAACCGACGCAAAACTGACAGTGAATTGTAACGTTCAGTGCCTCTTAATGACGATGGAACACACATATTGCGTCGCGATTCAATACATCGTCCTCCAGCCGCCTTGTCTCCAAGGGTCTATAGCTGCCTCGGGCACCTTATCGTCGTTCTCCTGTGAGTCTAGTTTTTCGAATCCGACGCAAAACTGACAGTTAATTGTAACGTTCAGAGCCTCTTAATGACGATGGAACACACAAATGGCATCGCGATTCAATACATCGTCCTCCAGCCGCCCTATCTCCAAGGGTCTATTGCTGCCTCGGTCACCTTGTGGTCTATCTCCTGTGTGTCTATTTTTCCGAATACGACGCATAATTGTAACGTTCAGAGTCTGTTATTGACGATGGAACACACAAATTGTGTCGCGATTCAATACATCGTCCTCCAGCCGACTTGTCTCCAAGGGTCTATTGCTGCCTCGGGCACCTTATGGTCGTTCTCCTGTGAGTCAAGTTTTTCGATTCCGACGCAAAACTGACAGTGAATTGTAACGTTCAGAGCCACTTAATGACGATGGAACACACAAATTGCGTCGCGATTCAATACATCGTCCTCCAGCCGACTTGTCTCCAAGGGTCTATTGCTGCCTCGGGCACCTTATGGTCGTTCTCCTGTGAGTGTAGTTTTTCGAATCCGACGCAAAACTGACAGTGAATTGTAACGTTCAGTGCCTCTTAATGACGATGGAACACACAAATTGCGTCGAGACTCAATACATCGTCCTCCAGCCGACTTGTCTCCAAGGGTCTATTGCTGCCTCGGGCACCTAATGGTCGTTCTCCTGTGAGTCTAGTTTTTCGAATCCGACGCAAAACTAACAGTTAATTGTAACGTTCAGAGCCTGTTAATGACTATGGAACACACAAATTGCGTCGCGATTCAATACATCGTCCTCCAGCCGCCTTGTCTCCAAGGGTCTATTGCTGCCTCGGGCACCTTATGGTCGTTCTCCGATGAGCCTAGTTTTTCGAATCCGACGCAAAACTGACAGTTAATTGTAACGTTCAGAGCCTCTTAATGACGATGGAACACACAAATTGCGTCGCGATTCAATACATCGTCCTCCAGCCGACTTGTCTCCAAGGGTCTAGTGCTGCCTCGGGCACCTTATGGTCGCTCTGCTGTGAGTCTAGTTTTCCGAATACGACGCATAACTGACAGTTAATTGTAACGTTCAGAGCCTCTTAATGACGATGGAACACACAAATTGCGTCGCGATTCAATACATCGTCCTCCAGCCGACTTGTCGCCGAGGTACTATTGCTGCCCCGGGCACCTCTTGGTCGATCTCCTAGGAATGTAGTTTTTCGAATCCGGCACAAAACTGACTGTTAATTGTAACATTAAGAGCCTCTTAATGACGATGGAACACACAAATCGCGTCGCGATTCAATACATCGTCCTCCAGCCGCCTTGTCTCCAAGGGTCTATAGCTGCCTCGGGCACCTTATCGTCGTTCTCCTGTGAGTCTAGATTTTCGAATCCGACGCAAAACTGACAGTTAATTGTAACGTTCAGAGCCTGTTAATGACTATGGAACACACAAATTGCGTCGCGATTCAATACATCGTCCTCCAGCCGCCTTGTCTCCAAGGGTCTATTGCTGCCTCGGTCACCTTATGGTCGTTCTCCTGTGTGTCTAGTTTTTCGAATCCGACGCATAACTGACAGTTAATTGTAACGTTCAGAGCCTCTTAATGACGATGGAACACACAAATTGCGTCGAGATTCAATACATCGTCCGACAGCCAACCTGTCTCCAAGGGTCTATTGCTGCCTCGCGCACCTTATGGTCGTTCTGCTGTGAGTTTAGTTTTCCGAATACGACGCATAACTGACAGTTAATTGTAAGGTTCAGAGCCTCTTAATGACGATGGAACACACAAATTGCGTCGCGATTCAATTCATCGTCCTCCAGCCGACTTGTTTCCAAGGGTCTATTGCTGCCTCGAGAACCTTATGGTCGCTCTGCTGTGAGTCTAGTTTTTCGAATCCGACGCAAAACTGACAGTTAATTGTAACTTTCAGAGCCTGTTAATGACTATGGAACACACAAATTGCGTCGCGATTCAATACATCGTCCTCCAGCCGCCTTGCCTCCAACGGTCTATTGCTGCCTCGGTCACCTTATGGTCGTTCTGCTGTGAGTCTAGATTTTCGAATCAGACGCAAAACTGATAGTTAATTGTAAGGTTCAGAGCCTCTTAATGACGATGGAACACACAAATTGCATCACGATTCCATACATCGTCCTCCAGCCGACCTATCTCCAAGGGTCTATCGCTGCCTCGGGCACCTTATGGTCGTTCTCCTGTGAGTCTAGTTTTTCGAATCCGACGCAACACTGACAGTTAATTGTAACGTTCAGAGCCTCTTAATGACAATGGAACACAGAAATTGCGTCGCGAATCAATACATCGTCCGACAGCCGACCTGTCTCCGAAGGTCTATTGCTGCCTCGGGCACCTTATGGTCGCTCTGCTGTGAGTCTAGTTTTCCGAATACGACGCATAACTGACAGTTAATTGTAAGGTTCAGAGCCTCTTAATGACGATGGAACACACAAATTGCGTCGCGATTCAATACATCGTCCTCCAGCCGACTTGTCGCCGACTTGCTGCCCCAGGCTCCTCTTGGTCGTTGTCCTAGGAGTGTAGTTTTTCGAATCCGGCACAAAACTGAAAAATTCAAAGCCTCTTAATGACGATGGAACACAAATTGCGCTGCGATTCAATACATCGTCCTCCAGCCGACTTGTCTTCAAGGGTCTAGTGCTGCCTCGGGCACCTTATGGTCGTTCTCCTGTGAGTCTAGATTTTCGAATCCGACGCAAAACTGACAGTTAATTGTAAGGTTCAGAGCCTTTTAATGACGATGGAACACACAAATCGCGTCGCGATTCAATACATCGTCCTCCAGCCGCCCTGTCTCCAAGGGTCTATTGCTGCCTCGGTCACCTTATGGTCGTTCTCCTGTGTGTCTAGTTTTTCGAATCCGACGCAAAACTGACAGATAATTGTAACGTTCAGAGCCTCTTAATGACGATGGAACACACAAATTGCGTCGAGATTCTATACATCGTCCGACAGCCGACCTGTCCCCAAAGATCTATTGCTGCCTCGGGCACCTTATGGTCGTTCTGCTGTGAGTCTAGTTTTCCGAATACGACGCATAACTGACAGGTAATTGTAACGTTCAGAGCCTGTTAATGACGATGGAACACACAAATTGCGTCGCGATTCAATACATCGTCCTCCAGCCGACTTGTCTCCAAGGGTCTATTGCTGCCTCGGGCACCTTATGGTCGTTCTCCTGTGAGTCTAGTTTTTCGAATCCGACGCAAAACAAACAGTTAATTGTAACGTTCTGAGCCTCTTAATGACGATGGAACACACAAATTGCGTCGCGATTCAATATATCGTCCTCCAGCAGACTTGTCTCCAAGGGTCTATTGCTGCCACGGGCACCTTATGGTCGTTCTCCTGTGATTCTAGTTTCTCGAAACCGACGCAAAACTGAGAGTGAATTGTAACGTTCAGTGCCTCTTAATGACGATGGAACACACAAATTGCGTCGAGATTCAATACATCGTCCTCCAGCCGACTTGTCTCCAAGGGTCTATTGCTGCCTCGGGCACCTAATGGTCGTTCTCCTGTGAGTCTAGTTTTTCGAATCCGACGCAAAACTAACAGTTAATTGTAACGTTCAGAGCCTGTTAATGACTATGGAACACACAAATTGCGTCGCGATTCAATACATCGTCCTCCAGCCGCCTTGTCTCCAAGGGTCTATTGCTGCCTCGGGCACCTTATGGTCGTTCTCCGATGAGCCTAGTTTTTCGAATCCGACGCAAAACTGACAGTTAATTGTAACGTTCAGAGCCTCTTAATGACGATAGCACACACAAATTGCGTCGCGATTCAATACATCGTCCTCCAGCCGACTTGTCTCCAAGGGTCTAGCGCTGCCTCGGGCACCTTATGGTCGCTCTGCTGTGAGTCTAGTTTTCCGAATACGACGCATAACTGACAGTTAATTGTAACGTTCAGAGCCTCTTAATGACGATGGAACACACAAATTGCGTCGCGATTCAATACATCGTCCTCCAGCCGACTTGTCGCCGAGGTACTATTGCTGCCCCGGGCACCTCTTGGTCGTTCTCCTGTGAGTGTAGTTTTTCGAATCCGACGCAAAACTGACAGTATATTGCAACGTTCAGAGTCTGTTAATGACTATGGAACACACAAATTGCGTCGCGATTCAATACATCGTCCTCCAGCCGCCTTGTCTCCAAGGGTCTATTGCTGCCTCGGTCACCTTATGGTCGTTCTCCTGTGTGTCTAGTTTTTCGAAACCGACGCAAAACTGACAGTGAATTGTAACGTTCAGTGCCTCTTAATGACGATGGAACACACATATTGCGTCGCGATTCAATACATCGTCCTCCAGCCGCCTTGTCTCCAAGGGTCTATAGCTGCCTCGGGCACCTTATCGTCGTTCTCCTGTGAGTCTAGTTTTTCGAATCCGACGCAAAACTAACAGTTAATTGTAACGTTCAGAGCCTCTTAATGACGATGGAACACACAAATGGCATCGCGATTCAATACATCGTCCTCCAGCCGCCCTATCTCCAAGGGTCTATTGCTGCCTCGGTCACCTTGTGGTCTATCTCCTGTGTGTCTATTTTTCCGAATACGACGCATAATTGTAACGTTCAGAGTCTGTTATTGACGATGGAACACACAAATTGCGTCGCGATTCAATACATCGTCCTCCAGCCGACTTGTCGCCGAGGTACTATTGCTGCCCCGGGCACCTCTTGGTCGTTCTCCTAGGAATGTAGTTTTTCGAATCCGGCACAAAACTGACTGTTAATTGTAACATTAAGAGCCTCTTAATGACGATGGAACACACAAATCGCGTCGCGATTCAATACATCGTCCTCCAGCCGCCTTGTCTCCAAGGGTCTATAGCTGCCTCGGGCACCTTATCGTCGTTCTCCTGTGAGTCTAGTTTTTCGAATCTGACGCAAAACTGACAGTTAATTGTAACGTTCAGAGCCTCTTAATGACGATGGAACACACAAATTGCGTCGCGATTCAATACATCGTCCTCCAGCCGCCTTGCCTCCAACGGTCTATTGCTGCCTCGGTCACCTTATGGTCGTTCTGCTGTGAGTCTAGATTTTCGAATCCGACGCAAAACTGATAGTTAATTGTAAGGTTCAGAGCCTCTTAATGACGATGGAACACACAAATTGCATCACGATTCCATACATCGTCCTCCAGCCGACCTGTATCCAAGGGTCTATTGCTGCCTCGGGCACCTTATGGTCGTTCTCCTGTGAGTGTAGTTTTTCGAATCCGACGCAAAACTGACAGTATATTGTAACGTTCAGAGCCTGTTAATGACTATGGAACACACAAATTGCGTCGCGATTCAATACATCGTCCTCCAGCCGCCTTGTCTCCAATGGTCTATTGCTGCCTCGGTCACCTTATGGTCGTTCTCCTGTGTGTCTAGTTTTTCGAATCCGACGCATAACTGACAGTTAATTGTAACGTTCAGAGCCTCTTAATGACGATGGAACACACAAATTGCGTCGAGATTCAATACATCGTCCGACAGCCAACCTGTCTCCAAGGGTCTATTGCTGCCTCGCGCACCTTATGGTCGTTCTGCTGTGAGTTTAGTTTTCCGAATACGACGCATAACTGACAGTTAATTGTAAGGTTCAGAGCCTCTTAATGACGATGGAACACACAAATTGCGTCGCGATTCAATACATCGTCCTCCAGCCGACTTGTTTCCAAGGGTCTATTGCTGCCTCGAGAACCTTATGGTCGCTCTGCTGTGAGTCTAGTTTTTCGAATCCGACGCAAAACTGACAGTTAATTGTAACTTTCAGAGCCTGTTAATGACTATGGAACACACAAATTGCGTCGCGATTCAATACATCGTCCTCCAGCCGCCTTGCCTCCAACGGTCTATTGCTGCCTCGGTCACCTTATGGTCGTTCTGCTGTGAGTCTAGATTTTCGAATCAGACGCAACACTGACAGTTAATTGTAACGTTCAGAGCCTCTTAATGACAATGGAACACAGAAATTGCGTCGCGAATCAATACATCGTCCGACAGTCGACCTGTCTCCGAAGGTCTATTGCTGCCTCGGGCACCTTATGGTCGCTCTGCTGTGAGTCTAGTTTTCCGAATACGACGCATAACTGACAGTTAATTGTAAGGTTCAGAGCCTCTTAATGACGATGGAACACACAAATTGCGTCGCGATTCAATACATCGTCCTCCAGCCGACTTGTCGCCGACTTGCTGCCCCAGGCTCCTCTTGGTCGTTGTCCTAGGAGTGTAGTTTTTCGAATCCGGCACAAAACTGAAAAATTCAAAGCCTCTTAATGACGATGGAACACAAATTGCGCTGCGATTCAATACATCGTCCTCCAGCCGACTTGTCTTCAAGGGTCTAGTGCTGCCTCGGGCACCTTATGGTCGTTCTCCTGTGAGTCTAGATTTTCGAATCCGACGCAAAACTGACAGTTAATTGTAAGGTTCAGAGCCTTTTAATGACGATGGAACACACAAATCGCGTCGCGATTCAATACATCGTCCTCCAGCCGCCCTGTCTCCAAGGGTCTATTGCTGCCTCGGTCACCTTATGGTCGTTCTCCTGTGTGTCTAGTTTTTCGAATCCGACGCAAAACTGACAGATAATTGTAACGTTCAGAGCCTCTTAATGACGATGGAACACACAAATTGCGTCGAGATTCTATACATCGTCCGACAGCCGACCTGTCCCCAAAGATCTATTGCTGCCTCGGGCACCTTATGGTCGTTCTGCTGTGAGTCTAGTTTTCCGAATACGACGCATAACTGACAGGTAATTGTAACGTTCAGAGCCTGTTAATGACGATGGAACACACAAATTGCGTCGCGATTCAATACATCGTCCTCCAGCCGACTTGTCTCCAAGGGTCTATTGCTGCCTCGGGCACCTTATGGTCGTTCTCCTGTGAGTCTAGTTTTTCGAATCCGACGCAAAACAAACAGTTAATTGTAACGTTCTGAGCCTCTTAATGACGATGGAACACACAAATTGCGTCGCGATTCAATATATCGTCCTCCAGCAGACTTGTCTCCAAGGGTCTATTGCTGCCACGGGCACCTTATGGTCGTTCTCCTGTGATTCTAGTTTCTCGAAACCGACGCAAAACTGACAGTGAATTGTAACGTTCAGTGCCTCTTAATGACGATGGAACACACAAATTGCGTCGAGATTCAATACATCGTCCTCCAGCCGACTTGTCTCCAAGGGTCTATTGCTGCCTCGGGCACCTAATGGTCGTTCTCCTGTGAGTCTAGTTTTTCGAATCCGACGCAAAACTAACAGTTAATTGTAACGTTCAGAGCCTGTTAATGACTATGGAACACACAAATTGCGTCGCGATTCAATACATCGTCCTCCAGCCGCCTTGTCTCCAAGGGTCTATTGCTGCCTCGGGCACCTTATGGTCGTTCTCCGATGAGCCTAGTTTTTCGAATCCGACGCAAAACTGACAGTTAATTGTAACGTTCAGAGCCTCTTAATGACGATGGCACACACAAATTGCGTCGCGATTCAATACATCGTCCTCCAGCCGACTTGTCTCCAAGGGTCTAGCGCTGCCTCGGGCACCTTATGGTCGCTCTGCTGTGAGTCTAGTTTTCCGAATACGACGCATAACTGACAGTTAATTGTAACGTTCAGAGCCTCTTAATGACGATGGAACACACAAATTGCGTCGCGATTCAATACATCGTCCTCCAGCCGACTTGTCGCCGAGGTACTATTGCTGCCCCGGGCACCTCTTGGTCGTTCTCCTGTGGGTGTAGTTTTTCGAATCCGACGCAAAACTGACAGTATATTGCAACGTTCAGAGTCTGTTAATGACTATGGAACACACAAATTGCGTCGCGATTCAATACACCGTCCTCCAGCCGCCTTGTCTCCAAGGGTCTATTGCTGCCTCGGTCACCTTATGGTCGTTCTCCTGTGTGTCTAGTTTTTCGAAACCGACGCAAAACTGACAGTGAATTGTAACGTTCAGTGCCTCTTAATGACGATGGAACACACATATTGCGTCGCGATTCAATACATCGTCCTCCAGCCCCCTTGTCTCCAAGGGTCTATAGCTGCCTCGGGCACCTTATCGTCGTTCTCCTGTGAGTCTAGTTTTTCGAATCCGACGCAAAACTGACAGTTAATTGTAACGTTCAGAGCCTCTTAATGACGATGGAACACACAAATGGCATCGCGATTCAATACATCGTCCTCCAGCCGCCCTATCTCCAAGGGTCTATTGCTGCCTCGGTCACCTTATGGTCTATCTCCTGTGTGTCTATTTTTCCGAATACGACGCATAATTGTAACGTTCAGAGTCTGTTATTGACGATGGAACACACAAATTGTGTCGCGATTCAATACATCGTCCTCCAGCCGACTTGTCTCCAAGGGTCTAGCGCTGCCTCGGGCACCTTATGGTC
Organism: Schistocerca nitens; assembly: GCF_023898315.1. Classification (NCBI taxonomy): domain Eukaryota; kingdom Metazoa; phylum Arthropoda; class Insecta; order Orthoptera; family Acrididae; genus Schistocerca; species Schistocerca nitens. The sequence goes on along the minus strand of NC_064618.1, from coordinate 2,980,227 downwards.
GCTCTGCTGTGAGTCTAGTTTTCCGAATACGACGCATAACTGACAGTTAATTGTAACGTTCAGAGCCTCTTAATGACGATGGAACACACAAATTGCGTCGCGATTCAATACATCGTCCTCCAGCCGACTTGTCGCCGAGGTACTATTGCTGCCCCGGGCACCTCTTGGTCGTTCTCCTGTGAGTGTAGTTTTTCGAATCCGACGCAAAACTGACAGTATATTGCAACGTTCAGAGTCTGTTAATGACTATGGAACACACAAATGGCGTCGCGATTCAATACATCGTCCTCCAGCCGCCTTGTCTCCAAGGGTCTATTGCTGCCTCGGTCACCTTATGGTCGTTCTCCTGTGTGTCTAGTTTTTCGAAACCGACGCAAAACTGACAGTGAATTGTAACGTTCAGTGCCTCTTAATGACGATGGAACACACATATTGCGTCGCGATTCAATACATCGTCCTCCAGCCGCCTTGTCTCCAAGGGTCTATAGCTGCCTCGGGCACCTTATCGTCGTTCTCCTGTGAGTCTAGTTTTTCGAATCCGACGCAAAACTGACAGTTAATTGTAACGTTCAGAGCCTCTTAATGACGATGGAACACACAAATGGCATCGCGATTCAATACATCGTCCTCCAGCCGCCCTATCTCCAAGGGTCTATTGCTGCCTCGGTCACCTTATGGTCTATCTCCTGTGTGTCTATTTTTCCGAATACGACGCATAATTGTAACGTTCAGAGTCTGTTATTGACGATGGAACACACAAATTGTGTCGCGATTCAATACATCGTCCTCCAGCCGACTTGTCTCCAAGGGTCTATTGCTGCCTCGGGCACCTTATGGTCGTTCTCCTGTGAGTCAAGTTTTTCGAATCCGACGCAAAACTGACAGTGAATTGTAACGTTCAGAGCCACTTAATGACGATGGAACACACAAATTGCGTCGCGATTCAATACATCGTCCTCCAGCCGACTTGTCTCCAAGGGTCTATTGCTGCCTCGGGCACCTTATGGTCGTTCTCCTGTGAGTGTAGTTTTTCGAATCCGACGCAAAACTGACAGTATATTGTAACGTTCAGAGCCTGTTAATGACTATGGAACACACAAATTGCGTCGCGATTCAATACATCGTCCTCCAGCCGACTTGTCGCCGAGGTACTATTGCTGCCCCGGGCCCCTCTTGGTCGTTCTCCAAGGAGTGTAGTTTTTCGAATCCGGCACAAAACTGACAGTTAATTGTAAGGTTCAGAGCCTCTTAATGACGATGGAACACACAAATTGCATCACGATTCCATACATCGTCCTCCAGCCGACCTGTCTCCAAGGGTCTATTGCTGCCTCGGGCACCTTATGGTCGTTCTCCTGTGAGTCTAGTTTTTCGAATCCGACGCAAAACTGACAGTTAATTGTAACGTTCAGAGCCTCTTAATGACGATGGAACACACAAATTGCGTCGCGAATCAATACATCGTCCGACAGCCGACCTGTCTCCAAAGGTCTATTGCTGCCTCGGGCACCTTATGGTCGCTCTGCTGTGAGTCTAGTTTTCCGAATACGACGCATAACTGACAGTTAATTGTAAGGTTCAGTGCCTCTTAATGACGATGGAACACACAAATTGCGTCGCGATTCAATACATCGTCCTCCAGCCCACTTGTCGCCGACTAGCTGCCCCAGGCTCCTCTTGGTCGTTGTCCTAGGAGTGTAGTTTTTCGAATCCGGCACAAAACTGAAAAATTCAAAGCCTCTTAATGACGATGGAACACAAATTGCGCTGCGATTCAATACATCGTCCTCCAGCCGACTTGTCTTCAAGGGTCTAGTGCTGCCTCGGGCACCTTATGGTCGTTCTCCTGTGAGCCTAGATTTTCGAATCCGACGCAAAACTGACAGTTAATTGTAAGGTTCAGAGCCTCTTAATGACGATGGAACACACAAATTACGTCGCGATTCAATACATCGTCCTCCAGCCGACCTGTCTCCAAGGGTCTATTGCTGCCTCGGGCACCTTATGGTCGTTCTCCTGTGAGTCTAGTTTTTCGAATCCGACGCAAAACTGACAGTTAATTGTAACGTTCAGAGCCTCTTAATGACGATGGAACACACAAATTGCGTCGCGAATCAATACATCGTCCGACAGCCGACCTGTCTCCAAAGGTCTATTGCTGCCTCGGGCACCTTATGGTCGCTCTGCTGTGAGTCTAGTTTTCCGAATACGACGCATAACTGACAGTTAATTGTAACGTTCAGAGCCTCTTAATGACGATGGAACACACAAATTGCGTCGCGATTCAATACATCGTCCTCCAGCCGACTTGTCGCCGAGGTACTATTGCTGCCCCGGGCCCCTCTTGGTCGTTCTCCTAGGAGTGTAGTTTTTCGAATCCGGCAGAAAACTGACAGTTAATTGTAACATTCAGAGCCTCTTAATGACGATGGAACACACAAATTGCGCTGGGATTCAATACATCGTCCTCCAGCCGACTTGTCTCCAAGGGTCTATTGCTGCCTCGGGAACCTTATGGTCGCTCTGCTGTGAGTCTAGTTTTCCGAATACGACGCATAACTGACAGTTAATTGTAAGGTTCAGAGCCTCTTAATGACGATGGAACACACAAATTGCGTCGCGATTCAATATATCGTCCTCCAGCAGACTTGTCTCCAAGGGTCTATTGCTGCCACGGGCACCTTATGGTCGTTCTCCTGTGATTCTAGTTTCTTGAAACCGACGCAAAACTGACAGTGAATTGTAACGTTCAGTGCCTCTTAATGACGATGGAACACACAAATTGCGTCGAGACTCAATACATCGTCCTCCAGCCGACTTGTCTCCAAGGGTCTATTGCTGCCTCGGGCACCTAATGGTCGTTCTCCTGTGAGTCTAGTTTTTCGAATCCGACGCAAAACTAACAGTTAATTGTAACGTTCAGAGCCTGTTAATGACTATGGAACACACAAATTGCGTCGCGATTCAATACATCGTCCTCCAGCCGCCTTGTCTCCAAGGGTCTATTGCTGCCTCGGGCACCTTATGGTCGTTCTCCGATGAGCCTAGTTTTTCGAATCCGACGCAAAACTGACAGTTAATTGTAACGTTCAGAGCCTCTTAATGACGATGGCACACACAAATTGCGTCGCGATTCAATACATCGTCCTCCAGCCGACTTGTCTCCAAGGGTCTAGTGCTGCCTCGGGCACCTTATGGTCGCTCTGCTGTGAGTCTAGTTTTCCGAATACGACGCATAACTGACAGTTAATTGTAACGTTCAGAGCCTCTTAATGACGATGGAACACACAAATTGCGTCGCGATTCAATACATCGTCCTCCAGCCGACTTGTCGCCGAGGTACTATTGCTGCCCCGGGCACCTCTTGGTCGTTCTCCTAGGAGTGTAGTTTTTCGAATTCGGCACAAAACTGACTGTTAATTGTAACATTAAGAGCCTCTTAATGACGATGGAACACACAAATCGCGTCGCGATTCAATACATCGTCCTCCAGCCGCCTTGTCTCCAAGGGTCTATAGCTGCCTCGGGCACCTTATCGTCGTTCTCCTGTGAGTCTAGTTTTTCGAATCTGACGCAAAACTGACAGTTAATTGTAACGTTCAGAGCCTCTTAATGACGATGGAACACACAAATTGCGTCGCGATTCAATACATCGTCCTCCAGCCGCCTTGCCTCCAACGGTCTATTGCTGCCTCGGTCACCTTATGGTCGTTCTGCTGTGAGTCTAGATTTTCGAATCCGACGCAAAACTGATAGTTAATTGTAAGGTTCAGAGCCTCTTAATGACGATGGAACACACAAATTGCATCACGATTCCATACATCGTCCTCCAGCCGACCTGTCTCCAAGGGTCTATTGCTGCCTCGGGCACCTTATGGTCGTTCTCCTGTGAGTCTAGTTTTTCGAATCCGACGCAAAACTGACAGTGAATTGTAACGTTCAGAGCCTCTTAATGACGATGGAACACACAAATTGCGTCGCGATTCAATACATCGTCCTCCAGCCGACTTGTCTGCAAGGGTCTATTGCTGCCTCGGGCACCTTATGGTCGTTCTCCTGTGAGTGTAGTTTTTCGAATCCGACGCAAAACTGACAGTATATTGTAACGTTCATAGCCTGTTAATGACTATGGAACACACAAATTGCGTCGCGATTCAATACATCGTCCTCCAGCCGCCTTGTCTCCAAGGGTCTATTGCTGCCTCGGTCACCTTATGGTCGTTCTCCTGTGTGTCTAGTTTTTCGAATCCGACGCATAACTGACAGTTAATTGTAACGTTCAGAGCCTCTTAATGACGATGGAACACACAAATTGCTTCAAGATTCAATACATCGTCCGACAGCCGACCTGTCTCCAAGGGTCTATTGCTGCCTCGGGCACCTTATGGTCGTTCTGCTGTGAGTTTAGTTTTCCGAATACGACGCATAACTGACAGTTAATTGTAAGGTTCAGAGCCTCTTAATGACGATGGAACACACAAATTGCGTCGCGATTCAATACATCGTCCTCCAGCCGACTTGTTGCCGAGGTACTATGGCTGCCCCGGGCCCCTCTTGGTCGTTCTCCTAGGAGTGTAGTTTTTCGAATCCGGCACAAAACTGAAAAATTCAAAGCCTCTTAATGACGATGGAACACAAATTGCGCTGCGATTCAATACATCGTCCTCCAGCCGACTTGTCTTCAAGGGTCTAGTGCTGCCTCGGGCACCTTATGGTCGTTCTCCTGTGAGTCTAGATTTTCGAATCCGACGCAAAACTGACAGTTAATTGTAAGGTTCAGAGCCTGTTAATGACGATGGAACACACAAATCGCGTCGCGATTCAATACATCGTCCTCCAGCCGCCCTGTCTCCAAGGGTCTATTGCTGCCTCGGTCACCTTATGGTCGTTCTCCTGTGTGTCTAGTTTTTCGAATCCGACGCTTAACTGACAGTTAATTGTAACGTTCAGAGCCTCTCAATGACGATGGAACACACAACTTGCGTCGAGATTCAATACATCGTCCGACAGCCGACCTGTCTCCAAGGGTCTATTGCTGCCTCGGGCACCTGATGGTCGTTCTGCTGTGAGTTTAGTTTTCCGAATGCGACGCATAACTGACAGTTAATTGTAACGTTGAGAGCCTGTTAATGACGATGTAACATACAAATTGCGTCGCGATTCAATACATCGTCCTCCAGCCGACTTGTTTCCAAGGGTCTAGTGTCGCCTCGGCACCTTATGGTCGTTCTTCTGTGAGTCCAGATTTTTGAATCCGACGCAAAACTGACAGTTAATTGTAACTTTCAGAGCCTGTTAATGACTATGGAACACACAAATTGCGTCGCGATTCAATACATCGTCCTCCAGCCGCCTTGCCTCCAACGGTCTATTGCTGCCTCGGTCACCTTATGGTCGTTCTGCTGTGAGTCTAGATTTTCGAATCCGACGCAAAACTGATAGTTAATTGTAACGTTCAGAGCCTCTTAATGACGATGGAACACACAAATTGCGTCGCGATTCAATATATCGTCCTCCAGCAGACTTGTCTCCAAGGGTCTATTGCTGCCACGGGCACCTTATGGTCGTTCTCCTGTGATTCTAGTTTCTCGAAACCGACGCAAAACTGACAGTGAATTGTAACGTTCAGTGCCTCTTAATGACGATGGAACACACAAATTGCGTCGAGATTCAATACATCGTCCTCCAGCCGACTTGTCTCCAAGGGTCTATTGCTGCCTCGGGCCCCTTATGGTCGTTCTCCTGTGAGTCTAGTTTTTCGAATTCGACGTAAAACTAACAGTTAATTGTAACGTTCAGAGCCTGTTAATGACTATGGAACACACAAATTGCGTCGCGATTCAATACATCGTCCTCCAGCCGCCTTGTCTCCCAGGGTCTATTGCTGCCTCGGGCCCCTTATGGTCGTTCTCCGATGAGCCTAGTTTCTCGAATCCGACGCAAAACTGACAGTTAATTGTAACGTTCAGAGCCTCTTAATGACGATGGAACACACAAATTGCGTCGCGATTCAATACATCGTCCTCCAGCCGACTTGTCTCCAAGGGTCTAGTGCTGCCTCGGGCACCTTATGGTCGCTCTGCTGTGAGTCTAGTTTTCCGAATACGACGCATAACTGACAGTTAATTGTAACATTCAGAGCCTCTTAATGACGATGGAACACACAAATTGCATCGCGATTCAATACATCGTCCTCCAGCCGCCCTGTCTCCAAGGGTCTATTGCTGCCTCGGTCACCTTATGGTCTATCTCCTGTGTGTCTATTTTTCCGAATACGACGCATAACTGACAGTTAATTGTAACGTTCAGAGTCTGTTAATGACGATGGAACACACAAATTGCGTCGCGAATCAATACATCGTCCGACAGCCGACCTGTCTCCGAAGGTCTATTGCTGCCTCGGGCACCTTATGGTCGCTCTGCTGTGAGTCTAGTTTTCCGAATACGACGCATAACTGACAGTTAATTGTAAGGTTCAGAGCCTCTTAATGACGATGGAACACACAAATTGCATCACGATTCCATACATCGTCCTCCAGCCGACCTGTCTCCAAGGGTCTATCGCTGCCTCGGGCACCTAATGGTCGTTTTCCTGTGAGTCTAGTTTTTCGAATCCGACGCAAAACTGACAGTTAATTGTAACGTTCAGAGCCTCTTAATGACGATGGAACACACAAATTGCGTCGCGAATCAATACATCGTCCGACAGCCGACCTGTCTCCGAAGGTCTATTGCTGCCTGGGCACCTTATGGTCGCTCTGCTGTGAGTCTAGTTTTCCGAATACGACGCATAACTGACAGTTAATTGTAAGGTTCAGAGCCTGTTAATGACTATGGAACACACAAATTGCGTCGCCATTCAATACATCGTCCTCCAGCCGACTTGTCGCCGACTTGCTGCCCCAGGCTGCTCTTGGTCGTTGTCCTAGGAGTGTAGTTTTTCGAATCCGGCACAAAACTGAAAAACTCAAAGCCTCTTAATGACGATGGAACACAAATTGCGCTGCGATTCAATACATCGTCCTCCAGCCGACTTGTCTTCAAGGGTCTAGTGCTGCCTCGGGCACCTTATGGTCGTTCTCCTGTGAGTCTAGATTTTCGAATCCGACGCAAAACTGACAGTTAATTGTAAGGTTCAGAGCCTGTTAATGACGATGGAACACACAAATTGCGTCGCGATTCAATACATCGTCCTCCAGCCGACTTGTCGCCGAATTTCTGCCACAGGCTCCTCTTGGTCGTTGTCCTAGGAGTGTAGTTTTTCGAATCCGGCACAAAACTGAAAAATTCAAAGCCTCTTAATGACGATGGAACACACATTGCGCTGCGATTCAATACATCGTCCTCCAGCCGACTTGTCTTCATGGGTCTAGTGCTGCCTCGGGCACCTTATGGTCGTTCTCCTGTGAGTCTAGATTTTCGAATCCGACGCAAAACTGACAGTTAATTGTAAGGTTCAGAGCCTGTTAATGACGATGGAACACACAAATCGCGTCGCGATTCAATACATCGTCCTCCAGCCGCCCTGTCTCCAAGGGTCTATTGCTGCCTCGGTCACCTTATGGTCGTTCTCCTGTGTGTCTAGTTTTTCGAATCCGACGCAAAACTGACAGATAATTGTAACGTTCAGAGCCTCTTAATGACGATGGAACACACAAATGGCGTCGCGAATCAATACATCGTCCGACAGCCGACCTGTCCCCAAAGGTCTATTGCTGCCTCGGGCACCTTATCGTCGTTCTACTGTGAGTCTAGTTTTCCGAATACGACGCATAACTGACAGGTAATTGTAACGTTCAGAGCCTGTTAATGACGATGGAACACACAAATTGCGTCGCGATTCAATACATCGTCCTCCAGCCGACTTGTCTCCAAGGGTCTATTGCTGCCACGGGCACCTTATGGTCGTTCTCCTGTGATTCTAGTTTCTCGAAACCGACGCAAAAACTGACAGTGAATTGTAACGTTCAGTGCCTCTTAATGACGATGGAACACACAAATTGCGTCGAGATTCCATACATCGTCCTCCAGCCGACTTGTCTCCAAGGGTCTATTGCTGCCTCGGTCACCTAATGGTCGTTCTCCTGTGAGTCTAGTTTTTCGAATCCGACGCAAAACTAACAGTTAATTGTAACGTTCAGAGCCTGTTAATTACTATGGAACACACAAATTGCGTCGCGATTCAATACATCGTCCTCCAGCCGCCTTGTCTCCAAGGGTCTATTGCTGCCTCGGGCACCTTAAGTTCGTTCTCCGATGAGCCTAGTTTTTCGAATCCGACGCAAAACTGACAGTTAATTGTAACGTTCAGAGCCTCTTAATGACGATGGAACACACAAATTGCGTCGCGATTCAATACATCGTCCTCCAGCCGACTTGTCTCCAAGGGTCTAGTGCTGCCTCGGGCACCTTATGGTCGCTCTGCTGTGAGTCTAGTTTTCCGAATACGACGCATACTGCCAGTTAATTGTAACGTTCAGAGCCTCTTAATGACGATGGAACACACAAATTGCGTCGCTATTCAATACATCGTCCTCCAGCCGACTTGTCGCCGAGGTACTATTGCTGCCCCGGGCACCTCTTGGTCGTTCTCCTAGGAGTGTAGTTTTTCGAATCCGGCACAAAACTGACAGTTAATTGTAACATTCAGAGCCTCTTAATGACGATGGAACACACAAATCGCGTCGCGATTCAATACATCGTCCTCCAGCCGACTTGTCTCCAAGGGTCTGTTGCTGCCTCGGTCACCTAATGGTCGTTCTCCTGTGAGTCTAGTTTTTCGAATCCGGCACAAAACTGACAGTTAATTGTAACATTCAGAGCCTCTTAATGACGATGGAACACACAAATTGCGTCGCGATTCAATACATCGTCCTCCAGCCGCCCTGTCTCCAAGGGTCTATTGCTGCCTCGGTCACCTTATGGTCTATCTCCTGTGTGTCTATTTTTCCGAATACGACGCATAACTGACAGTTAATTGTAACGTTCAGAGTCTGTTAATGACGATGGAACACACAAATTGCGTCGCGATTCAATACATCGTCCTCCAGCCGACTTGTCTCCAAGGGTCTATTGCTGCCTCGGGCACCTTATGGTCGTTCTCCTGTGAGTCTAGTTTTTCGAATCCGACGCAAAACTGAGAGTGAATTGTAACGTTCAAAGCCTCTTAATGACGATGGAACACACTAATTGCGTCGCGATTCAATACATCGTCCTCCAGCCGACTTGTCTCCAAGGGTCTATTGCTGCCTCGGGCACCTTATGGTCGTTCTCCTGTGAGTGTAGTTTTTCGAATCCGACGCAAAACTGACAGTATATTGTAACGTTCAGAGCCTGTTAATGACTATGGAACACACAAATTGCGTCGCGATTCAATACATCGTCCTCCAGCCGCCTTGTCTCCAAGGGTCTACTGCTGCCTCAGTCACCTTATGGTCGTTCTCCTGTGTGTCTAGTTTTTCGAATCCGACGCATAACTGACAGTTAATTGTAAAATTCAGAGCCTCTTAATGACGATGGAACACACAACTTGCGTCGAGATTCAATACATCGTCCGACAGCCGACCTGTCTCCAAGGGTCTATTGCTGCCTCGGGCACCTTATGGTCGTTCTGCTGTGAGTTTAGTTTTCCGAATACGACGCATAACTGACAGTTAATTGTAACGTTAAGAGCCTGTTAATGACGATGGAACATACAAATTGCGTCGCGATTCAATACATCGTCCTTCAGCCGACTTGTCTCCAAGGGTCTAGTGTTGCCTCGGCACCTTATGGTCGTTCTTCTGTGAGTCTAGATTTTTGAATCCGACGCAAAACTGACAGTTAATTGTAAGGTTCAGAGCCTCTTAATGACGATGGAACACAGAAATTGCGTCGCGATTCAATACATCGTCCTCCAGCCGACCTGTCTCCAAGGGTCTATTGCTGCCTCGGGCACCTTATGGTCGTTCTCCTGTGAGTCTAGTTTTTCGAATCCGACGCAAAACTGACAGTTAACTGTAAGGTTCAGAGCCATTTAATGACGATGGAACACACAAATTGCGTCGCGAATCAATACATCGTCCGACAGCCGACCTGTCTCCAAAGGTCTATTGCTGCCTCGGGCACCTTATGGTCGCTCTGCTGTGAGTCTAGTTTTCCGAATACGACGCATAACTGACAGTTAATTGTAAGGTTCAGAGCCTCTTAATGACGATGGAACACACAAATTGCGTCGCGATTCAATACATCGTCCTCCAGCCGACTTGTCGCCGAGGTACTATTGCTGCCCCGGGCCCCTCTTGGTCGTTCTCCTAGGAGTGTAGTTTTTCGAATCCGGCACAAAACTGACAGTTAATTGTAACATTCAGAGCCTCTTAATGACAATGGAACACACAAAGTGCGCTGGGATTCAATACATCGTCCTCCAGCCGACTTGTCGCCGACTTGCTGCCCCAGGCTCCTCTTGGTCGTTGTCCTAGGAGTGTAGTTTTTCGATTCCGGCACAAAACTGAAAAATTCAAAGCATCTTAATGACGATGGAACACAAATTGCGCTGCGATTCAATACATCGTCCTCCAGCCGACTTGTCTTCAAGGGTCTAGTGCTGCCTCTGGCACCTTATGGTCGTTCTCCTGTGAGTCCAGATTTTCGAATCCGACGCAAAACTGACAGTTAATTGTAAGGTTCAGAGCCTGTTAATGACGATGGAACACACAAATCGCGTCGCGATTCAATACATCGTCCTCCAGCCGCCCTGTCTCCAAGGGTCTATTGCTGCCTCGGTCACCTTATGGTCGTTCTCCTGTGTGTCTAGTTTTTCGAATCCGACGCAAAACTGACAGATAATTGTAACGTTCAGAGCCTCTTAATGACGATGGAACACACAAATTGCGTCGAGATTCAATACATCGTCCGACAGCCGACCTGTCCCCAAAGGTCTATTGCTGCCTCGGGCACCTTATGGTCGTTCTGCTGTGAGTCTAGTTTTCCGAATACGACGCATAACTGACAGGTAATTGTAACGTTCAGAGCCTGTTAATGACGACAGAACACACAAATTGCGTCGCGATTCAATACATCGTCCTCCAGCCGACTTGTTTCCAAGGGTCTATTGCTGCCTTGGGCACCTTATGGTCGTTCTCCTGTGAGTCTAGTTTTTCGAATCCGACGCAAAACTGACAGTTAATTGTAACGTTTGAGCCTCTTAATGACGATGGAACACACAAATTGCGTCGCGATTCAATATATCGTCCTCCAGCAGACTTGTCTCCAAGGGTCTATTGCTGCCACGGGCACTTTATGGTCGTTCTCCTGTGATTCTAGATTCTCGAAACCGACGCAAAACTGACAGTGAATTGTAACGTTCAGTGCCTCTTAATGACGATGGAACACACAAATTGCGTCGAGATTCAATACATCGTCCTCCAGCCGACTTGTCTCCAAGGGTCTATTGCTGCCTCGGGCACCTAATGGTCGTTTTCCTGTGAGTCTAGTTTTTCGAATCCGACGCAAAACTAACAGTTAATTGTAACGTTCAGAGCCTCTTAATGACGATGGAACACACAAATTGCGTCGCGATTCAATACATCGTCCTCCAGCCGACTTGTCGCCGAGGTACTATTGCTGCCCCGGGCACCTCTTGGTCGTTCTCCTAGGAGTGTAGTTTTTCGAATCCGGCACAAAACTGACAGTTAATTGTAACATTCAGAGCCTCTTAATGACGATGGAACACACAAATCGAGTCGCGATTCAATACATCGTCCTCCAGCCGCCTTGTCTCCAAGGGTCTATAGCTGCCTCGGGCACCTTATCGTCGTTCTCCTGTGAGTCTAGTTTTTCGAATCCGACGCAAAACTGACAGTTAATTGTAACGTTCAGAGCCTCTTAATGACGATGGAACACACAAATTGCGTCGCGATTCAATACATCGTCCTCCAGTCGACTTGTCTCCAAGGGTCTATTGCTGCCTCGGGCACCTTATGGTCGTTCTCCTGTGTGTCTAGTTTTTCGAATCCGACGCATAACTGACAGTTAATTGTAACGTTCAGAGCCTCTTAACGACGATGGAACACACAAATTGCGTCGAGATTCAATACATCGTCCGACAGCCGACCTGTCTCCAAGGGTCTATTGCTGCCTCGGGCACCTTATGGTCGTTCTCCTGTGAGTCTAGTTTTTCGAATCCGACGCAAAACTGACAGTTAATTGTAACGTTCAGAGCCTCTTTATGACGATGGAACACACAAATTGCGTCGCGATTCAATACATCGTCCTCCAGCCGACTTGTCTCCAAGGGTCTAGTGCTGCCTCGGGCACCTTATGGTCGCTCTGCTGTGAGTCTAGTTTTCCGAATACGACGCATAACTGACAGTTAATTGTAACGTTCAGAGCCTCTTGATGACGATGGAACACACAAAGTGCGTCGCGATTCAATACATCGTCCTCCAGCCGACTTGTCGCCGAGGTACTATTGCTGCCCCGGGCACCTCTTGGTCATTCTCCTAGGAGTGTAGTTTTTCGAATCCGGCACAAAACTGACAGTTAATTGTAACATTCAGAGCCTCTTAATGACGATGGAACACACAAATCGCGTCGCGATTCAATACATCGTCCTTTAGCCGCCCTGTCTCCAAGGGTCTATAGCTGCCTCGGGCATCTTATCGTCGTTCTCCTGTGAGTCTAGTTTTTCGAATCCGACGCAAAACTGACAGTTAATTGTAACGTTCAGAGCCTCTTAATGACGATGGAACACACAAATTGCATCGCGATTCAATACATCGTCCTCCAGCCGCCCTGTCTCCAAGGGTCTATTGCTGCCTCGGTCACCTTAAGGTCTATCTCCTGTGTGTCTCTTTTTCCGAATACGACGCATAACTGACAGTTAATTGTAACGTTCAGAGCCTCTTAATGACGATGGAAACCACAAATTGCGTCGCGATTCAATACATCGTCCTCCAGCCGACTTGTCTCCAAGGGTCTATTGCTGCCTCGGGCACCTTATGGTCGTTCTCCTGTGAGTGTAGTTTTTCGAATCAGACGCAAAACTGACAGTATATTGTAACGTTCAGAGCCTGTTAATGACTATGGAACACACAAATTGCGCCGCGATTCAATACATCGTCCTGCAGCCGCCTTGTCTCCAAGGGTCTATTGCTGCCTCGGGCACCTTATGGACGTTCTCCTGTGAGTCTAGTTTTTCGAATCCGACGCAAAACTGACAGTGAATTGTAACGTTCAGAGCCTCTTAATGACGATGGAAACCACAAATTGCGTCGCGATTAAATACATCGTCCTGCAGCCGCCTTGTCTCCAAGGGTCTATTGCTGCCTCGGTCACCTTATGGTCGTTCTCCTTTGTGTGTAGTTTTTCGAATCCGACGCATAACTGACAGTTAATTGTAACGTTCAGAGCCTCTTAATGACGATGGAACACACAAATTGCGTCGAGATTCAATACATCGTCCGACAGCCGACCTGCCTCCAAGGGTCTATTGCTGCCTCGGGCACCTTATGGTCGTTCTGCTGTGAGTTTAGTTTTCCGAATACGACGCATAACTGACAGTTAATTGTAACGTTAAGAGCCTGTTAATGACGATGGAACATACAAATTGCGTCGCGATTCAATACATCGTCCTCCAGCCGACTTGTCTCCAAGGGTCTAGTGTTGCCTCGGCACCTTATGGTCGTTCTTCTATGAGTTTAGATTTTTGAATCCGACGCAAAACTGACAGTTAATTGTAAGGTTCAGAGCCTCTTAATGACGATGGAACACACAAATTGCGTCGCGATTCAATACATCGTCCTCCAGCCGACCTGTCTCCAAGGGTCTATTGCTGCCTCGGGCACCTTATGGTCGTTCTCCTGTGAGTCTAGTTTTTCGAATCCGACGCAAAACTGACAGTTAATTGTAACGTTCAGAGCCTCTTAATGACGATGGAACACACAAATTGCGGCGCGAATCAATACATCGTCCGACAGCCGACCTGTCTCCAAAGGTCTATTGCTGCCTCGGGCACCTTATGGCCGCTCTGCTGTGAGTCTAGTTTTCCGAATACGACGCATAACTGACAGTTAATTGTAAGGTTCAGAGCCTCTTAATGACGATGGAACACACAAATTGCGTCGCGATTCAATACATCGTCCTCCTGCCGACTTGTCGCCGAGGTACTATTGCTGCCCCGGGCCCCTCTTGGTCGTTCTCCTAGGAGTGTAGTTTTTCGAATCCGGCACAAAACTGACAGTTAATTGTAACGTTCAGAGCCTCTTAATGACGATGGAACACACAAATTGCGTCGCGATTCAATATATCGTCCTCCAGCAGACTTGTCTCCAAGGGTCTATTGCTGCCACGGGCACCTTATGGTCGTTCTCCTGTGATTCTAGATTATCGAATCCGACGCAAAACTGACAGTGAATTGTAACGTTCAGAGCCTCTTAATGACGATGGAACACACAAATTGCGTCGAGATTCAATACATCGTCCTCCAGCCGACTTGTCTCCAAGGGTCTATTGCTGCCTCGGGCACCTAATGGTCGTTCTCCTGTGAGTCTAGTTTTTCGAATCCGATGCAAAACTAACAGTTAATTGTAACGTTCAGAGCCTGTTAATGACTATGGAACACACAAATTGCGTCGCGATTCAATACATCGTCCTCCAGCCGCCTTGTCTCCAAGGGTCTATTGCTGCCTCGGGCACCTTATGGTCGTTCTCCGATGAGCCTAGTTTTTCGAATCCGACGCAAAACTGACAGTTAATTGTAACGTTCAGAGCCTCTTAATGACGATGGAACACACAAATTGCGTCGCGATTCAATACATCGTCCTCCAGCCGACTTGTCTCCAAGGGTCTAGTGCTGCCTCGGGCACCTTATGGTCGCTTTGCTGTGAGTCTAGTTTTCCGAATACGACGCATAACTGACAGTTAATTGTAACGTTCAGAGCCTCTTAATGACGATGGAACACACAAATTGCGTCGAGATTCAATACATCGTCCGACAGCCGACCTGTCTCCAAGGGTCTATTGCTGCCTCGGGCACCTTATGGTCGTTCTCCTGTGAGTCTAGTTTTTCGAATCCGACGCAAAACTGACAGTTAATTGTAACGTTCAGAGCCTCTTTATGACGATGGAACACACAAATTGCGTCGCGATTCAATACATCGTCCTCCAGCCGACTTGTCTCCAAGGGTCTAGTGCTGCCTCGGGCACCTTATGGTCGCTCTGCTGTGAGTCTAGTTTTCCGAATACGACGCATAACTGACAGTTAATTGTAACGTTCAGAGCCTCTTGATGACGATGGAACACACAAAGTGCGTCGCGATTCAATACATCGTCCTCCAGCCGACTTGTCGCCGAGGTACTATTGCTGCCCCGGGCACCTCTTGGTCATTCTCCTAGGAGTGTAGTTTTTCGAATCCGGCACAAAACTGACAGTTAATTGTAACATTCAGAGCCTCTTAATGACGATGGAACACACAAATCGCGTCGCGATTCAATACATCGTCCTTTAGCCGCCCTGTCTCCAAGGGTCTATAGCTGCCTCGGGCATCTTATCGTCGTTCTCCTGTGAGTCTAGTTTTTCGAATCCGACGCAAAACTGACAGTTAATTGTAACGTTCAGAGCCTCTTAATGACGATGGAACACACAAATTGCATCGCGATTCAATACATCGTCCTCCAGCCGCCCTGTCTCCAAGGGTCTATTGCTGCCTCGGTCACCTTATGGTCTATCTCCTGTGTGTCTATTTTTCCGAATACGACGCATAACTGACAGTTAATTGTAACGTTCAGAGCCTCTTAATGACGATGGAAACCACAAATTGCGTCGCGATTCAATACATCGTCCTCCAGCCGACTTGTCTCCAAGGGTCTATTGCTGCCTCGGGCACCTTATGGTCGTTCTCCTTTGTGTGTAGTTTTTCGAATCCGACGCATAACTGACAGTTAATTGTAACGTTCAGAGCCTCTTAATGACGATGGAACACACAAATTGCGTCGAGATTCAATACATCGTCCGACAGCCGACCTGCCTCCAAGGGTCTATTGCTGCCTCGGGCACCTTATGGTCGTTCTGCTGTGAGTTTAGTTTTCCGAATACGACGCATAACTGACAGTTAATTGTAACGTTACGAGCCTGTTAATGACGATGGAACATACAAATTGCGTCGCGATTCAATACATCGTCCTCCAGCCGACTTGTCTCCAAGGGTCTAGTGTTGCCTCGGCACCTTATGGTCGTTCTTCTATGAGTTTAGATTTTTGAATCCGACGCAAAACTGACAGTTAATTGTAAGGTTCAGAGCCTCTTAATGACGATGGAACACACAAATTGCGTCGCGATTCAATACATCGTCCTCCAGCCGACCTGTCTCCAAGGGTCTATTGCTGCCTCGGGCACCTTATGGTCGTTCTCCTGTGAGTCTAGTTTTTCGAATCCGACGCAAAACTGACAGTTAATTGTAACGTTCAGAGCCTCTTTATGACGATGGAACACACAAATTGCGTCGCGATTCAATACATCGTCCTCCAGCCGACTTGTCTCCAAGGGTCTAGTGCTGCCTCGGGCACCTTATGGTCGCTCTGCTGTGAGTCTAGTTTTCCGAATACGACGCATAACTGACAGTTAATTGTAACGTTCAGAGCCTCTTGATGACGATGGAACACACAAAGTGCGTCGCGATTCAATACATCGTCCTCCAGCCGACTTGTCGCCGAGGTACTATTGCTGCCCCGGGCACCTCTTGGTCATTCTCCTAGGAGTGTAGTTTTTCGAATCCGGCACAAAACTGACAGTTAATTGTAACATTCAGAGCCTCTTAATGACGATGGAACACACAAATCGCGTCGCGATTCAATACATCGTCCTTTAGCCGCCCTGTCTCCAAGGGTCTATAGCTGCCTCGGGCATCTTATCGTCGTTCTCCTGTGAGTCTAGTTTTTCGAATCCGACGCAAAACTGACAGTTAATTGTAACGTTCAGAGCCTCTTAATGACGATGGAACACACAAATTGCATCGCGATTCAATACATCGTCCTCCAGCCGCCCTGTCTCCAAGGGTCTATTGCTGCCTCGGTCACCTTATGGTCTATCTCCTGTGTGTCTATTTTTCCGAATACGACGCATAACTGACAGTTAATTGTAACGTTCAGAGCCTCTTAATGACGATGGAAACCACAAATTGCGTCGCGATTCAATACATCGTCCTCCTGCCGACTTGTCGCCGAGGTACTATTGCTGCCCCGGGCCCCTCTTGGTCGTTCTCCTAGGAGTGTAGTTTTTCGAATCCGGCACAAAACTGACAGTTAATTGTAACGTTCAGAGCCTCTTAATGACGATGGAACACACAAATTGCGTCGCGATTCAATATATCGTCCTCCAGCAGACTTGTCTCCAAGGGTCTATTGCTGCCACGGGCACCTTATGGTCGTTCTCCTGTGATTCTAGATTATCGAATCCGACGCAAAACTGACAGTGAATTGTAACGTTCAGAGCCTCTTAATGACGATGGAACACACAAATTGCGTCGAGATTCAATACATCGTCCTCCAGCCGACTTGTCTCCAAGGGTCTATTGCTGCCTCGGGCACCTAATGGTCGTTCTCCTGTGAGTCTAGTTTTTCGAATCCGATGCAAAACTAACAGTTAATTGTAACGTTCAGAGCCTGTTAATGACTATGGAACACACAAATTGCGTCGCGATTCAATACATCGTCCTCCAGCCGCCTTGTCTCCAAGGGTCTATTGCTGCCTCGGGCACCTTATGGTCGTTCTCCGATGAGCCTAGTTTTTCGAATCCGACGCAAAACTGACAGTTAATTGTTACGTTCAGAGCCTCTTAATGACGATGGAACACACAAATTGCGTCGCGATTCAATACATCGTCCTCCAGCCGACTTGTCTCCAAGGGTCTAGTGCTGCCTCGGGCACCTTATGGTCGCTTTGCTGTGAGTCTAGTTTTCCGAATACGACGCATAACTGACAGTTAATTGTAACGTTCAGAGCCTCTTAATGACGATGGAACACACAAATTGCGTCGCGATTCAATACATCGTCCTCCAGCCGACTTGTCGCCGAGGTACTATTGCTGCCCCGGGCACCTCTTGGTCGTTCTCCTAGGAGTGTAGTTTTTCGAATCCAGCACAAAACTGACAGTTAATTGTAACATTCAGAGCCTCTTAATGACGATGGAACACACAAATTGCGTCGCGATTCAATACATCGTCCTCCAGCCGACTTGTCTCCAAAGGTCTATTGCTGCCTCGGGCACCTTATGGTCGTTCTCCTTTGTGTGTAGTTTTTCGAATCCGACGCATAACTGACAGTTAATTGTAACGTTCAGAGCCTCTTAATGACGATGGAACACACAAATTGCGTCGAGATTCAATACATCGTCCGACAGCCGACCTGCCTCCAAGGGTCTATTGCTGCCTCGGGCACCTTATGGTCGTTCTGCTGTGAGTTTAGTTTTCCGAATACGACGCATAACTGACAGTTAATTGTAACGTTACGAGCCTGTTAATGACGATGGAACATACAAATTGCGTCGCGATTCAATACATCGTCCTCCAGCCGACTTGTCTCCAAGGGTCTAGTGTTGCCTCGGCACCTTATGGTCGTTCTTCTATGAGTTTAGATTTTTGAATCCGACGCAAAACTGACAGTTAATTGTAAGGTTCAGAGCCTCTTAATGACGATGGAACACACAAATTGCGTCGCGATTCAATACATCGTCCTCCAGCCGACCTGTCTCCAAGGGTCTATTGCTGCCTCGGGCACCTTATGGTCGTTCTCCTGTGAGTCTAGTTTTTCGAATCCGACGCAAAACTGACAGTTAATTGTAACGTTCAGAGCCTCTTTATGACGATGGAACACACAAATTGCGTCGCGATTCAATACATCGTCCTCCAGCCGACTTGTCTCCAAGGGTCTAGTGCTGCCTCGGGCACCTTATGGTCGCTCTGCTGTGAGTCTAGTTTTCCGAATACGACGCATAACTGACAGTTAATTGTAACGTTCAGAGCCTCTTGATGACGATGGAACACACAAAGTGCGTCGCGATTCAATACATCGTCCTCCAGCCGACTTGTCGCCGAGGTACTATTGCTGCCCCGGGCACCTCTTGGTCATTCTCCTAGGAGTGTAGTTTTTCGAATCCGGCACAAAACTGACAGTTAATTGTAACATTCAGAGCCTCTTAATGACGATGGAACACACAAATCGCGTCGCGATTCAATACATCGTCCTTTAGCCGCCCTGTCTCCAAGGGTCTATAGCTGCCTCGGGCATCTTATCGTCGTTCTCCTGTGAGTCTAGTTTTTCGAATCCGACGCAAAACTGACAGTTAATTGTAACGTTCAGAGCCTCTTAATGACGATGGAACACACAAATTGCATCGCGATTCAATACATCGTCCTCCAGCCGCCCTGTCTCCAAGGGTCTATTGCTGCCTCGGTCACCTTATGGTCTATCTCCTGTGTGTCTATTTTTCCGAATACGACGCATAACTGACAGTTAATTGTAACGTTCAGAGCCTCTTAATGACGATGGAAACCACAAATTGCGTCGCGATTCAATACATCGTCCTCCTGCCGACTTGTCGCCGAGGTACTATTGCTGCCCCGGGCCCCTCTTGGTCGTTCTCCTAGGAGTGTAGTTTTTCGAATCCGGCACAAAACTGACAGTTAATTGTAACGTTCAGAGCCTCTTAATGACGATGGAACACACAAATTGCGTCGCGATTCAATATATCGTCCTCCAGCAGACTTGTCTCCAAGGGTCTATTGCTGCCACGGGCACCTTATGGTCGTTCTCCTGTGATTCTAGATTATCGAATCCGACGCAAAACTGACAGTGAATTGTAACGTTCAGAGCCTCTTAATGACGATGGAACACACAAATTGCGTCGAGATTCAATACATCGTCCTCCAGCCGACTTGTCTCCAAGGGTCTATTGCTGCCTCGGGCACCTAATGGTCGTTCTCCTGTGAGTCTAGTTTTTCGAATCCGATGCAAAACTAACAGTTAATTGTAACGTTCAGAGCCTGTTAATGACTATGGAACACACAAATTGCGTCGCGATTCAATACATCGTCCTCCAGCCGCCTTGTCTCCAAGGGTCTATTGCTGCCTCGGGCACCTTATGGTCGTTCTCCGATGAGCCTAGTTTTTCGAATCCGACGCAAAACTGACAGTTAATTGTAACGTTCAGAGCCTCTTAATGACGATGGAACACACAAATTGCGTCGCGATTCAATACATCGTCCTCCAGCCGACTTGTCTCCAAGGGTCTAGTGCTGCCTCGGGCACCTTATGGTCGCTTTGCTGTGAGTCTAGTTTTCCGAATACGACGCATAACTGACAGTTAATTGTAACGTTCAGAGCCTCTTAATGACGATGGAACACACAAATTGCGTCGCGATTCAATACATCGTCCTCCAGCCGACTTGTCGCCGAGGTACTATTGCTGCCCCGGGCACCTCTTGGTCGTTCTCCTAGGAGTGTAGTTTTTCGAATCCAGCACAAAACTGACAGTTAATTGTAACATTCAGAGCCTCTTAATGACGATGGAACACACAAATCGCGTCGCGATTCAATACATCGTCCTCCAGCCGACTTGTCTCCAAGGGTCTATTGCTGCCTCGGGCACCTTATGGTCGTTCTCCTGTGAGTCTAGTTTTTCGAATCCGACGCAAAACTGACAGTGAATTGTAACGTTCAGAGCCTCTTAATGACGATGGAACACACAAATTGCGTCGCGATTCAATACATCGTCCTCCAGCCGACTTGTCTCCAAGGGTCTATTGCTGCCTCGGGCACCTTATGGTCGTTCTCCTGTGAGTGTAGTTTTTCGAATCCGACGCAAAACTGACAGTATATTGTAACGTTCAGAGCCTGTTAATGACTATGGAACACACAAATTGCGTCGCGATTCAATACATCGTCCTGCAGCCGCCTTGTCTCCAAGGGTCTATTGCTGCCTCGGTCACCTTATGGTCGTTCTCCTGTGTGTGTAGTTTTTCGAATCCGACGCAAAACTGACAGTTAATTGTAACGTTCAGAGCCTCTTAATGACGATGGAACACACAAATTGCGTCGCGAATCAATACATCGTCCGACAGCCGACCTGTCTCCAAAGGTCTATTGCTGCCTCGGGCACCTTATGGTCGCTCTGCTGTGAGTCTAGTTTTCCGAATACGACGCATAACTGACAGTTAATTGTAACGTTCAGAGCCTCTTAATGACGATGGAACACACAAATTGCGTCGCGATTCAATACATCGTCCTCCAGCCGACTTGTCGCCGAGGTACTATTGCTGCCCCGGGCCCGTCTTGGTCGTTCTCCTAGGAGTGTAGTTTTTCGAATCCGGCACAAAACTGACAGTTAATTGTAACATTCAGAGCCTCTTAATGACGATGGAACACACAAATTGCGCTGGCATTCAATACATCGTCCTCCAGCCGACTTGTCTCCAAGGGTCTATTGCTGCCTCGGGAACCTTATGGTCGCTCTGCTGTGAGTCTAGTTTTTCGAATCCGACGCAAAACTGACAGTTAATTGTAACGTTCAGAGCCTGTTAATGACTATGGAACACACAAATTGCGTCGCGATTCAATACATCGTCCTCCAGCCGCCTTGCCTCCAACGGTCTATTGCTGCCTCGGTCACCTTATGGTCGTTCTGCTGTGAGTCTAGATTTTCGAATCCGACGCAAAACTGATAGTTAATTGTAAGGTTCAGAGCCTCTTAATGACGATCGAACACACAAATTGCATCACGATTCCATACATCGTCCTCCAGCCGACCTGTCTCCAAGGGTCTATTGCTGCCTCGGGCACCTTATGGTCGTGCTCCTGTGAGTCTAGTTTTTCGAATCCGACGCAAAACTGACAGTTAATTGTAACGTTCAGAGCCTGTTAATGACAATGGAACACACAAATTGCGTCGCGATTCAATACATCGTCCTCCAGCCGACTTGTCTCCAAGGGTCTATTGCTGCCTCGGGTACCTTATGGTCATTCTCCTGTGGGTCAGGTTTTTCGAATCCGACGCAAAACTGACAGTTAATTGTAACGTTCAGAGCCTCTTAATGACGATGGAACACACAAATTGCGTCGCGATTCAATACATCGTCCTCCAGCCGACTTGTCTCCAAGGGTCTATTGCTGCCTCGGGCATCTTATGGTCGTTGTCCTGTGAGTCTAGCTTTTCGAATCCGACGCAAAACTGACAGTTAATTGTAACGCTCAGAGCCTGTTAATGACTATGGAACACACTAATTGCGTCGCGATTCAATACATCGTCCTCCAGCCGCCTTGTCTAAAAGGGTCTATTGCTGCCTCGGGCACTTTATGGTCGTTCTCCTGTGAGTCTAGTTTTTCGTATCCGACGCAAAACTGACAGTTAATTGTAACGTTCAGAGCCTCTTAATGACGATAGACACACAAATTGCGTCGCGAATCAATACATTGTCCGACAGCCGACCTGTCTCCAAGGGTCTATTGCTGCCTCGGGCACCTTATGGTCGCTCTGCTGTGAGTCTAGTTTTCCGAATTCGACGCATAACTGACAGTTAATTGTAACGTTCAGAGCCTCTTAATGACGATGGAACACACAAATTGCGTCGCGATTCAATACATCGTCCACCAACCGACTTGTCGCCGAGGTACTATTGCTGCCCCGGGCACCTCTTGGTCGTTCTCCTAGGAGTGTAGTTTTTCGAATCCGGCACAAAACTGACAGTTAATTGTAACATTCAGTGCTTGTTAATGACGATGGAACACACAAATTGCGTCGCGGTTCAATACATCGTCCTCCAGCCGACTTGTCGCCGAGGTACTATTGCTGCCCCGGGCACCTCTTGGTCGTTGTCCTAGGAGTGTAGTTTTTCGAATCCGGCACAAAACTGAAAAATTCAAAGCCTCTTAATGACGATGGAACACACAAAATGCGCTGCGATTCAATACATCGTCCTCCAGCCGACTTGTCTTCAAGGGTCTAGTGCTGCCTCGGGCACCTTATGGTCGTTCTCCTGTGAGTCTAGATTTCCGAATACGACGCATAACTGACATTAATTGTAACGTTAAGAGCCTGTTAATGACGATGTAACATACAAATTGCGTCGCGTTTCAATACATCGTCCTCCAGCCGACTTGTCTCCAAGGGTCTAGTTTTGCCTCGGCACCTTATGGTCGTTCTTCTGTGAGTCTAGATTTTTGAATCCGACGCAAAACTGACAGTTAATTGTAACGTTGAGAGCCTCTTAATGACGATGGAACACACAAATTGCGTCGCGAATCAATACATCGTCCGACAGCCGACCTGTCTCCAAAGGTCTATTGCTGCCTCGGGCACCTTATGGTCGCTCTGCTGTGAGTCTAGTTTTCCGAATACGAGGCATAACTGACAGTTAATTGTAACGTTCAGAGCCTCTTAATGACGATGGAACACACAAATTGCGTCGCGATTCAATACATCGTCCTCCAGCCGACTTGTCGCCGAGGTACTATGGCTGCCCCGGGACCCTCTTGGTCGTTCTCCTAGTAGTGTAGTTTTTCGAATCCGGCGCAATACTGACAGTTAATTGTAACATTCAGAGCCTCTTAATGACGATGGAACGTACAAATTGCGCAGAGATTCAATACATCGTCCTCCAGCCGACTTGTCTCCAAGGGTCTATTGCTGCCTCGGGAACCTTATGGTCGCTCTGCTCTGAGTCTAGTTTTTCGAATCCGACGCAAAACTGACAGTTAATTGTAACGTTCAGAGCCTGTTAATGACTATGGAACACACAAATTGCGTCGAGATTCAATACATCGTCCTCCAGCCGCCTTGCCTCCAACGGTCTATTGCTGCCTCGGTCACCTTATGGTCGTTCTGCTGTGAGTCTAGATTTTCGAATCCGACGCAAAACTGATAGTTAATTGTAAGGTTCAGAGCCTCTTAATGACGATGGAACACACAAATTGCATCACGATTCCATGCATCGTCCTCCAGCCGACCTGTCTCCAAGGGTCTATTGCTGCCTTGGGCACCTTATGGTCGTTCTCCTGTGAGTCTAGTTTTTCGAATCCGACGCAAAACTGACAGTTAATTGTAACGTTCAGAGCCTCTTAATGACGATGGAACACACAAATTGCGTCGCGAATCAATACATCGTCCGACAGCCGACTTGTCTCCAAGGGTCTATTGCTGCCTCGGGCATCTTATGGTCGTTCTCCTGTGAGTCTAGCTTTTCGAATCCGACGCAAAACTGACAGTTAATTGTAAGGTTCAGAGCCTCTTAATGACTATGGAACACACAAATTGCGTCGCGATTCAATACATCGTCCTCCAGCCGCCTTGTCTAAAAGGGTCTATTGCTGCCTCGGGCACTTTATGGTCGTTCTCCTGTGAGTCTAGTTTTTCGTATCCGACGCAAAACTGACAGTTAATTGTAACGTTCAGAGCCTCTTAATGACGATGGACACACAAATTGCGTCGCGAATCAATACATTGTCCGACAGCCGACCTGTCTCCAAGGGTCTATTGCTGCCTCGGGCACCTTATGGTCGCTCTGCTGTGAGTCTAGTTTTCCGAATACGACGCATAACTGACAGTTAATTGTAACGTTCAGAGCCTCTTAATGACGATGGGACACACAAATTGCGTCGCGATTCAATACATCGTCCACCAACCGACTTGTCGCCGTGGCACTATTGCTGCCCCGGGCACCTCTTGGTCGTTCTCCTAAGAGTGTAGTTTTTCGAATCCGGCACAAAACTGACAGTTAATTGTAACATTCAGAGCTTGTTAATGACGATGGAACACACAAATTGCGTCTCGATTCAATACATCGTCCTCCAGCCGACTTGTCGCCGAGGTACTATTGCTGCCCCGGGCACCTCTTGGTCGTTGTCCTAGGAGTGTAGTTTTTCGAATCCGGCACAAAACTGAAAAATTCAAAGCCTCTTAATGACGATGGAACACACAAAATGCGCTGCGATTCAATACATCGTCCTCCAACCGACTTGTCTTCAAGGGTCTAGTGCTGCCTCGGGCACCTTATGGTCGTTCTCCTGTGGGTCTAGATTTTCGAATCCGACGCAAAACTGACAATTAATTGTAAGGTTCAGAGCCTGTTAATGACGATGGAACACACAAATTGCGTCGCGATTCAATACATCGTCCTCCAGCCGACTTGTCTCCAAGGGTCTATTGCTGCCTCGGTCACCTTATGGTCGTTCTCCTGTGTGTCTAGTTTTTCGAATCCGACGCTTAACTGACAGTTAATTGTAACGTTCAGAGCCTCTTAATGACGATGGAACACACAAATTGCGTTGAGATTCAATACATCGTCCGACAGCCGACCTGTCTCCAAGGCTCTATTGCTGCCTCGGGCACCTTATGGTCGTT
Organism: Schistocerca nitens; assembly: GCF_023898315.1. Taxonomy (NCBI): domain Eukaryota; kingdom Metazoa; phylum Arthropoda; class Insecta; order Orthoptera; family Acrididae; genus Schistocerca; species Schistocerca nitens. The sequence goes on along the minus strand of NC_064618.1, from coordinate 2,954,857 downwards.
CTCCTGTGAGTCTAGTTTTTCGAATCCGACGCAAAACTGACAGTTAATTGTAACGTTCAGAGCCTCTTAATGACGATGGAACACACAAATTGCGTCGCGAATCAATACATCGTCCGACAGCCGACCTGTCTCCAAAGCTCTATTGCTGCCTCGGGCACCTTATGGTCGCTCTGCTGTGAGTCTAGTTTTGCGAATACGACGCATAACTGACAGTTAATTGTAACGTTCAGAGCCTCTTAATGACGATGGAACACACAAATTGCGTCGCGATTAAATACATCGTCCTCCAGCCGTCTTGTCGCCGAGGTACTATTGCTGCCCCGGGCCCCTCTTGGTCGTTCTCCTAGTAGTGTAGTTTTTCGAATCCGGCACAAAACTGACAGTTAATTGTAACATTCAGAGCCTCTTAATGACGATGGAACACACAAATTGCGCTGGGATTCAATACATCGTCCTCCAGCCGACTTGTCTCCAAGGGTCTATTGCTGCCTCGGGAACCTTATGGTCGCTCTGCTGTGAGTCTAGTTTTTCGAATCCGACGCAAAACTGACAGTTAATTGTAACGTGCAGAGCCTGTTAATGACTATGGAACACACAAATTGCGTCGCGATTCAATACATCGTCCTCCAGCCGCCTTGCCTCCAACGGTCTATTGCTGCCTCGGTCACCTTATGGTCGTTCTGCTGTGAGTCTAGATTTTCGAATCCGACGCAAAACTGATAGTTAATTGTAAGGTTCAGAGCCTCTTAATGACGATGGAACACACAAATTGCATCACGATTCCATACATCGTCCTCCAGCCGACCTGTCTCCAAGGGTCTATTGCTGCCTCGGGCACCTTATGGTCGCTCTGCTGTGAGTCTAGTTTTCCGAATACGACGCATAACTGACAGTTAATTGTAAGGTTCAGAGCCTCTTAATGACGATGGAACACACAAATCGCGTCGCGATTCAATACATCGTCCTCCAGCCGACTTGTCGCCGACTTGCTGCCCCAGGCTCCTCTTGGTCGTTGTCCTAGGAGTGTAGTATTTTGAATCCGGCACAAAACTGAAAAATTCAAAGCCTCTTAATGACGATGGAACACAAATTGCGCTGCGATTCAATACATCGTCCTCCAGCCGACTTGTCTTCAAGGGTCTAGTGCTGCCTGGGGCACCTTATGGTCGTTCTCCTGTGAGTCTAGATTTTCGAATCCGACGCAAAACTGACAGTTAATTGTAAGGTTCAGAGCCTGTTAATGACGATGGAACACACAAATCGCGTCGCGATTCAATACATCGTCCTCCAGCCGCCCTGTCTCCAAGGGTCTATTGCTGCCTCGGTCACCTTATGGTCGTTCTCCTGTGTGTCTAGTTTTTCGAATCCGACGCAAAACTGACAGATAATTGTAACGTTCAGAGCCTCTTAATGACGATGGAACACACAAATTGCGTCGAGATTCAATACATCGTCCGACAGCCGACCTGTCTCCAAAGGTCTATTGCTGCCTCGGGCACCTTATGGTCGTTCTGCTGTGAGTCTAGTTTTCCGAATCCGACGCAAAACTGACAGTTAATTGTAACGTTCAGAGCCTCTTAATGACGATGGAACACACAAATTGCGTCGCGATTCAATATATCGTCCTCCAGCAGACTTGTCTCCAAGGGTCTATTGCTGCCACGGGCACCTTATGGTCGTTCTCCTGTGATTCTAGATTCTCGAATCCGACGCAAAACTGAAAGTGAATTGTAACATTCAGAGCCTCTTAATGACGATGGAACACACAAATTGCGTCGAGATTCAATACATCGTCCTCCAGCCGACTTGTCTCCAAGGGCCTATTGCTGCCTCGGGCACCTAATGGTCGTTCTCCTTTGAGTCTAGTATTTCGAATCCGACGCAAAACTAACAGTTAATTGTAACGTTCAGAGCCTGTTAATGACTATGGAACACACAAATTGCGTCGCGATTCAATACATCGTCCTCCAGCCGACTTGTCTCCAAGGGTCTAGTGCTGCCTCGGGCACCTTATGGTCGCTCTGCTGTGAGTCTAGTTTTCCGAATACGACGCATAACTGACAATTAATTGTAACGTTCAGAGCCTCTTAATGACGATGGAACACACAAATTGCGTCGCGATTCAATACATCGTCCTCCAGCCGACTTGTCGCCGAGGTACCATTGCTGCCCCGGGCACCTCTTGGTCGTTCTCCTAGGAGTGTAGTTTTTCGAATCCGGCACAAAACTGACAGTTAATTGTAACATTCAGAGCCTCTTAATGACGATGGAACACACAAATCGCTTCGCGATTCAATACATCGTCCTCCAGCCGCCTTGTCTCCAAGGGTCTATAGCTGCCTCGGGCACCTTATCGTCGTTCTCCTGTGAGTCTAGTTTTTCGAATCCGACGAAAAACTGACAGTTAATTGTAACGTTCAGAGCCTCTCAATGACGATGGAACACACAAATTGCATCGCGATTCAATACATCGTCCTCCAGCCGACCTGTCTCCAAGGGTCTATTGCTGCCTCGGTCACCTTATGGTCGTTCTCCTGTGAGTCTAGTTTTTCGAATCCGACGCAAAACTGACAGTGAATTGTAACGTTCAGAGCCTCTTAATGACGATGGAACACACAAATTGCGTCGCGATTCAATACATCGTCCTCCAGCCGACTTGTCTCCAAGGGTCTATTGCTGCCTCGGGCACCTTATGGTCGTTCTCCTCTGAGTGTAGTTTTTCGAATCCGACGCAAAACTGACAGATTATTGTAACGTTCAGAGCCTGTTAATGACTATGGAACACACAAATTGCGTCGCGCTTCAATACATCGTCCTCCAGCTGCCTTGTCTCCAAGGGTCTATTGCTGCCTCGGCACCTTGTGGTCGTTCTTCTGTGAGTCTAGATTTTTGAATCCGACGCAAAACTGACAGTTAATTGTAAGGTTCAGAGCCTCTTAATGACGATGGAACACACAAATTGCGTCGCGATTCAATACATCGTCCTCCATCCGACCTGTCTCCAAGGGTCTATTGCTGCCTCGGGCACCTTATGGTCGTTCTCCTGTGAGTCTAGTTTTTCGAATCCGACGCAAAACTGACAGTTAATTGTAACGTTCAGTGCCTCTTAATGACGATGGAACACACAAATTGCGTCGCGAATCAATACATCGTCCGACAGCCGACCTGTCTCCAAAGGTCTATTGCTGCCTCGGGCACCTTATGGTCGCTCTGCTGTGAGTCTAGTTTTCCGAATACGACGCATACCTGACAGTTAATTGTAAGGTTCAGAGCCTCTTAATGACGATGGAACACACAAATTGCGTCTCGATTCAATACATCGTCCTCCAGCCGACTTGTCGCCGAGGTACTATTGCTGCCCCGGGCCCCTCTTGGTCGTTCTCCTAGGAGTGTAGTTTTTCGAATCCGGCACAAAACTGACAGTTAATTGTAACATTCAGAGCCTCTTAATGACGATGGAACACACAAATTGCGCTGGGATTCAATACATCGTCCTCCAGCCGACTTGTCTCCAAGGTTCTATTGCTGCCTCGGGCACCTTATGGTCGCTCTGCTGTGAGTCTAGATTTTTGAATCCGACGCAAAACTGATAGTTAATTGTAAGGTTCAGAGCCTCTTAATGACGATGGAACACACAAATTGCATCACGATTCCATACATCGTCCTCCAGCCGACCTGTCTCCAAGGGTCTATTGCTGCCTCGGGCACCTTATGGTCGTTCTCCTGTGAGTCTAGTTTTTCGAATCCGACGCAAAACTGACAGTTAATTGTAACGTTATGAGCCTCTTAATGACGATGGAACACACAAATTGCGTCGCGAATCAATACATCGTCCGATAGCCGACCTGTCTCCAAAGGTCTATTGCTGCCTCGGGCACCTTATGGTCGCTCTGCTGTGAGTCTAGTTTTCCGATGGATGGATGGTTTGGGGGATCAAAGGGACCAGACTACTATGGTCATCGGTCCCTTAGTTTTCCGAATACGACGCATAACTGACAGTTAATTGTAAGGTTCAGAGCCTCTTAATGACGATGGAACACTCAAATTGCGTCGCGATTCAATACATCGTCCTCCAGCCGACTTGTCGCCGACTTGCTGCCCCAGGCTCCTCTTGGTCGTTGTCCTAGGAGTGTAGTTTTTCGAATCCGGCACAAAACTGAAAAATTCAAAGCCTCTTAATGACGATGGAACACACAAAATGCGCTGCGATTTAATACATCGTCCTCCAGCCGACTTGTCTTCAAGGGTCTAGTGCTGCCTCGGGCACCTTATGGTCGTTCTCCTGTGAGTCTAGATTTTCGAATCCGACGCAAAACTGACAGTTAATTGTAAGGTTCAGAGCCTGTTAATGACGATGGAACACACAAATCGCGTCGCGATTCAATACATCGTCCTCCAGCCGCCCTGTCTCCAAGGGTCTATTGCTGCCTCGGTCACCTTATGGTCGTTCTCCTGTGTGTCTAGTTTTTCGAATCCGACGCTTAACTGACAGTTAATTGTAACGTTCAGAGCCTCTTTATGACGATGGAACACACAAATTGCGTCGAGATTCAATACATCGTCCGACTGCCGACCTGTCTCCAAGGGTCTATTGCTGCCTCGGGCACCTTATGGTCGTTCTGCTGTGAGTTTAGTTTTCCGAATACGACGCTTAACAGACAGTTAATTGTATGGTTCAGTGCCTCTTAATGACGATGGAACACACAAATTGCGTCGCGATTCAATACATCGTCCTCCAGCCGACCTGTCTCCAAGGGTCTATTGCTGCCTCGGGCACCTTATGGTCGTTCTCCTGTGAGTCTAGTTTTTCGAATCCGACGCAAAACTGACAGTTAATTGTAACGTTCAGAGCCTCTTAATGACGATGGAACACTCAAATTGCGTCGCGAATCAATACAAGGTCCGACAGCCGACCTGTCTACAAAGGTCTATTGCTGCCTCGGGCACCTTATGGTCGCTCTGCTGTGAGTCTAGTTTTCGGAATACGACGCATAACTCACAGTTAATTGTAACGTTCAGAGCCTCTTAATGACGATGGAACACACAAATTGCGTCGCGATTCAATACATCGTCCTCCAGCCGACTTGTCGCCGAGGTACTATTGCTGCCCCGGGCCCCTCTTGGTCGTTCTCCTAGGAGTGTAGTTTTTCGAATCCGGCACAAAACTGACAGTTAATTGTAACATTCAGAGCCTCTTAACGACGATGGAACACACAAATTGCGCTGGGATTCAATACATCGTCCTCCAGCCGACTTGTCTCCAAGGGTCTATTGCTGCCTCGGGAACCTTATGGTCGCTCTGCTGTGAGTCTAGTTTTTCGAATCCGACGCAAAACTGACAGTTAATTGTAACGTTCAGAGCCTGTTAATGACTATGGAACACACAAATTGCGTCGCGATTCAATACATCGTCCTCCAGCCGCCTTGCCTCCAACGGTCTATTGCTTCCTCGGACACCTTATGGTCGTTCTGCAGTGAGTCTAGATTTTCGAATCCGACGCAAAACTGATAGTTAATTGTAAGGTTCAGAGCCTCTTAATGACGATGGAACACACAAATTGCATCACGATTCCACACATCGTCCTCCAGCCGACCTGTCACCAAGGGTCTATTGCTGCCTCGGGCACCTTATGGTCGTTCTCCTGTGAGTCTAGTTTTTCGAATCCGACGCAAAACTGACAGTTAATTGTAACGTTCAGAGCCTCTTAATGACGATGGAACACACAAATTGCGTCGCGAATCAATACATCGTCCGACAGCCGACCTGTCTCCAAAGGTCTATTGCTGCCTCGGGCACCTTATGGTCGCTCTGCTGTGAGTCTAGTTTTCCGAATACGACGCATAACTGACAGTTAATTGTAAGGTTCAGAGCCTCTTAATGACGATGGAACACACAAATTGCGTCGCGATTCAATACATCGTCCTCCAGCCGACTTGTCGCCGACTTGCTGCCCCAGGCTCCTCTTGGTCGTTGTCCTAGGAGTGTAGTTTTAGGAATCCGGCACAAAACTGAAAAATTCAAAGCCTCTTAATGACGATGGAACACAAATTGCGCTGCGATTCAATACATCGTCCTCCAGCCGACTTGTCTTCAAGGGTCAAGTGCTGCCTCGGGCACCTTATGGTCGTTCACCTCTGAGTCTAGATTTTCGAATCCGACGCAAAACTGACAGTTAATTGTAAGGTTCAGAGCCTGTTAATGACGATGGAACACACAAATCGCGTCGCGATTCAATACATCGTCCTCCAGCCGCCCTGTCTCCAAGGGTCTATTGCTGCCTCGGTCACCTTATGGTCGTTCTCCTGTGAGTCTAGTTTTTCGAATCCGACGCAAAACTGACAGTTAATTGTAACGTTCAGAGCCTCTTAATGACGATGGAACACACAAATTGCGTCGAGATTCAATACATCGTCCGACAGCCGACCTGTCTCCAAGGGTCTATTGCTGCCTCGGGCACCTTATCATCGTTCTGCTGTGAGTTTAGTTTTCCGAATACGACGCATAACTGACAGTTAATTGTAACGTTAAGAGCCTGTTAATGACGATGGAACATACAAATTGCGTCGCGATTCAATACATCGTCCTCCAGCCGACTTGTCTCCAAGGGTCTAGTGTTGCCTCGGCACCTTATGGTCGCTCTTCTGTGAGTCTAGATTTTTGAATCCGACGCAAAACTGACAGTTAATTGTAAGGTTCAGAGCCTCTTAATGACGATGGAACACACAAATTGCGTCGCGATTCAATACATCGTCCTCCAGCCGACCTGTCTCCAAGGGTCTATTGCTGCCTCGGGCACCTTATGGTCGTTCTCCTGTGAGTCTAGTTTTTCGAATCCGACGCAAAACTGACAGTTAATTGTAACGTTCAGAGCCTCTTAATGACGATGGAACACACAAATTGCGTCGCGAATCAATACATCGTCCGACAGCCGACCTGTCTCCAAAGGTCTATTGCTGCCTCGGGCACCTTATGGTCGCTCTGCTGTGAGTCTAGTTTTCCGAATACGACGCATAACTGACAGTTAATTGTAAGGTTCAGAGCCTCTTAATGACGATGGAACACACAAATTGCGTCGCGATTCAATACATCGTCCTCCAGCCGACTTGTCGCCGAGGTACTATTGCTGCCCCGGGCCCCTCTTGGTCGTTCTCCTAGGAGTGTAGTTTTTCGAATCCGGCACAAAACTGACAGTTAATTGTAACATTCAGAGCGTCTTAATGACGATGGAACACACAAATTGCGCTGGGATTCAATACATCGTCTTCCAGCCGACTTGTCTCCAAGGTTCTATTGCTGCCTCGGGCACCTTATGGTCGCTCTGCTGTGAGTCTAGTTTTTCGAATCCGACGCAAAACTGACAGTTAATTGTAACGTACAGAGCCTGTTAATGACTATGGAACACACAAATTGCGTCGCGATTCAATACATCGTCCTCCAGCCGCCTTGTCTCCAACGGTTTTTTGCTGCCTCGGTCACCTTATGGTCGTTCTGCTGTGAGTCTAGATTTTTGAATCCGACGCAAAACTGATAGTTAATTGTAAGGTTCAGAGCCTCTTAATGAGGATGGAACACACAAATTGCATCACGATTCCATACATCGTCGTCCAGCCGACCTGTCTCCAAAGGTCTATTGCTGCCTCGGGCACCTTATGGTCGTTCTCCTGTGAGTCTAGTTTTTCGAATCCGACGCAAAACTGACAGTTAATTGTAACGTGCAGAGCCTCTTAATGACGATGGAACACACAAATTGCGTCGCGAATCAATACATCGTCCGACAGCCGACCTGTCTCCAAAGGTCTATTGCTGCCTCGGGCACCTTATGGTCGTTCTCCTGAGAGTCTAGTTTTTCGAATCCGACGCAAAACTGACAGTTAATTGTAACGTTCAGAGCCTCTTAATGACGATGGAACACACAAATTGCGTCGAGATTCAATACATCGTCCGACAGCCGACCTGTCTCCAAGGGTCTATTGCTGCCTCGGGCACCTTATGGTCGTTCTGCTGTGAGTTTAGTTTTCCGAATACGACGCATAACTGACAGTTAATTGTAACGTTAAGAGCCTGTTAATGACGATGGAACATACAAATTGCGTCGCGATTCAATACATCGTCCTCCAGCCGACTTGTCTCCAAGGGTCTAGTGTTGCCTCGGCACCTTATGGTCGTTCTTCTGTGAGTCTAGATTTTTGAATCCGACGCAAAACTGACAGTTAATTGTAAGGTTCAGAGCCTCTTAATGACGATGGAACACACAAATTGCGTCGCGATTCAATACATCGTCCTCCAGCCGACCTGTCTCCAAGGGTCTATTGCTGCCTTGGGCACCTTATGGTCGTTCTCCTGTGAGTCTAGTTTTTCGAATCCGACGCAAAACTGACAGTTAATTGTAACGTTCAGAGCCTCTTAATGACGATGGAACACACAAATTGCGTCGCGAATCAATACATCGTCCGACAGCCGATCTGTCTCCAAAGGTCTATTGCTGCCTCGGGCACCTTATGGTCGCTCTGCTGTGAGTCTAGTTTTCCGAATACGAAACATAACTGACAGTTAATTGTAAGGTTCAGAGCCTCTTAATGACGATGGAACACACAAATTGCGTCGCGATTCAATACATCGTCCTCCAGCCGACTTGTCGCCGAGGTACTATTGCTGCCCCGGGCCCCTCTTGGTCGTTCTCCTAGGAGTGTAGTTTTTCGAATCCGGCACAAAACTGACAGTTAATTGTAACATTCAGAGCCTCTTAATGACGATGGAACACACAAATTGCGCTGGGATTCAATACATCGTCCTCCAGCCGACTTGTCTCCAAGCGTCTATTGCTGCCTCGGGAACCTTATGGTCGCTCTGCTGTGAGTCTAGTTTTTCGAATCCGACGCAAAACTGACAGTTAATTGTAACGTTCAGAGCCTGTTAATGACTATGGAACACACAAATTGCGTCGCGATTCAATACATCGTCCTCCAGCCGCCTTGCCTCCAACGGTCTATTGCTTCCTCGGTCACCTTATGGTCGTTCTGCTGTGAGTCTAGATTTTCGAATCCGACGCAAAACTGATAGTTAATTGTAAGGTTCAGAGCCTCTTAATGACGATGGAACACACAAATTGCATCACGATTCCATACATCGTCCTCCAGCCGACCTGTCACCAAGGGTCTATTGCTGCCTCGGGCACCTTATGGTCGTTCTCCTGTGAGGCTAGTTTTTCGAATCCGACGCAAAACTGACAGTTAATTGTAACGTTCAGAGCCTCTTAATGACGATGGAACACACAAATTGCGTCGCGAATCAATACATCGTCCGACAGCCGACCTGTCTCCAAAGGTCTATTGCTGCCTCGGGCACCTTATGGTCGCACTGCTGTGAGTCTAGTTTTCCGAATACGACGCATAACTGACAGTTAATTGTAAGGTTCAGAGCCTCTTAATGACGATGGAACACACAAATTGCGTCGCGATTCAATACATCGTCCTCCAGCCGACTTGTCGCCGACTTGCTGCCCCAGGCTCCTCTTGGTCGTTGTCCTAGGAGTGTAGTTTTAGGAATCCGGCACAAAACTGAAAAATTCAAAGCCTCTTAATGACGATGGAACACAAATTGCGCTGCGATTCAATACATCGTCCTCCAGCCGACTTGTCTTCAAGGGTCTAGTGCTGCCTCGGGCACCTTATGGTCGTTCACCTGTGAGTCTAGATTTTCGAATCCGACGCAAAACTGACAGTTAATTGTAAGGTTCAGAGCCTGTTAATGACGATGGAACACACAAATCGCGTCGCGATTCAATACATCGTCCTCCAGCCGCCCTGTCTCCAAGGGTCTATTGCTGCCTCGGTCACCTTATGGTCGTTCTCCTGTGAGTCTAGTTTTTCGAATCCGACGCAAAACTGACAGTTAATTGTAAGGTTCAGAGCCTCTTAATGACGATGGAACACACAAATTGCGTCGAGATTCAATACATCGTCCGACAGCCGACCTGTCTCCAAGGGTCTATTGCTGCCTCGGGCACCTTATCATCGTTCTGCTGTGAGTTTAGTTTTCCGAATACGACGCATAACTGACAGTTAATTGTAACGTTAAGAGCCTGTTAATGACGATGGAGCATACAAATTGCGTCGCGATTCAATACATCGTCCTCCAGCCGACTTGTCTCCAAGGGTCTAGTGTTGCCTCGGCACCTTATGGTCGTTCTTCTGTGAGTCTAGATTTTTGAATCCGACGCAAAACTGACAGTTAATTGTAAGGTTCAGAGCCTCTTAATGACGATGGAACACACAAATTGCGTCGCGATTCAATACATCGTCCTCCAGCCGACCTGTCTCCAAGGGTCTATTGCTGCCTCGGGCACCTTATGGTCGTTCTCCTGTGAGTCTAGTTTTTCGAATCCGACGCAAAACTGACAGTTAATTGTAACGTTCAGAGCCTCTTAATGACGATGGAACACACAAATTGCGTCGCGAATCAATACATCGTCCGACAGCCGACCTGTCTCCAAAGGTCTATTGCTGCCTCGGGCACCTTATGGTCGCCCTGCTGTGAGTCTAGTTTTCCGAATACGACGCATAACTGACAGTTAATTGTAAGGTTCAGAGCCTCTTAATGACGATGGAACACACATATTGCGTCGCGATTCAATACATCGTCCTCCAGCCGACTTGTCGCCGAGGTACTATTGCTGCCCCGGGCCCCTCTTGGTCGTTCTCCTAGGAGTGTAGTTTTTCGAATCCGGCACAAAACTGACAGTTAATTGTAACATTCAGAGCCTCTTAATGACGATGGAACACACAAATTGCGCTGGGATTCAATACATCGTCCTCCAGCCGACTTGTCTCCAAGGTTCTATTGCTGCCTCGGGCACCTTATGGTCGCTCTGCTGTGAGTCTAGATTTTTGAATCCGACGCAAAACTGATAGTTAATTGTAAGGTTCAGAGCCTCTTAATGACGATGGAACACACAAATTGCATCACGATTCCATACATCGTCCTCCAGCCGACCTGTCTCCAAGGGTCTATTGCTGCCTCGGGCACCTTATGGTCGTTCTCCTGTGAGTCTAGTTTTTCGAATCCGACGCAAAACTGACAGTTAATTGTAACGTTATGAGCCTCTTAATGACGATGGAACACACAAATTGCGTCGCGAATCAATACATCGTCCGATAGCCGACCTGTCTCCAAAGGTCTATTGCTGCCTCGGGCACCTTATGGTCGCTCTGCTGTGAGTCTAGTTTTCCGATGGATGGATGGTTTGGGGGATCAAAGGGACCAGACTACTATGGTCATCGGTCCCTTAGTTTTCCGAATACGACGCATAACTGACAGTTAATTGTAAGGTTCAGAGCCTCTTAATGACGATGGAACACTCAAATTGCGTCGCGATTCAATACATCGTCCTCCAGCCGACTTGTCGCCGACTTGCTGCCCCAGGCCCCTCTTGGTCGTTGTCCTAGGAGTGTAGTTTTTCGAATCCGGCACAAAACTGAAAAATTCAAAGCCTCTTAATGACGATGGAACACACAAAATGCGCTGCGATTCAATACATCGTCCTCCAGCCGACTTGTCTTCAAGGGTCTAGTGCTGCCTCGGGCACCTTATGGTCGTTCTCCTGTGAGTCTAGATTTTCGAATCCGACGCAAAACTGACAGTTAATTGTAAGGTTCAGAGCCTGTTAATGACGATGGAACACACAAATCGCGTCGCGATTCAATACATCGTCCTCCAGCCGCCCTGTCTCCAAGGGTCTATTGCTGCCTCGGTCACCTTATGGTCGTTCTCCTGTGTGTCTAGTTTTTCGAATCCGACGCTTAACTGACAGTTAATTGTAACGTTCAGAGCCTCTTTATGACGATGGAACACACAAATTGCGTCGAGATTCAATACATCGTCCGACAGCCGACCTGTCTCCAAGGGTCTATTGCTGCCTCGGGCACCTTATGGTCGTTCTGCTGTGAGTTTAGTTTTCCGAATACGACGCTTAACAGACAGTTAATTGTAAGGTTCAGTGCCTCTTAATGACGATGGAACACACAAATTGCGTCGCGATTCAATACATCGTCCTCCAGCCGACCTGTCTCCAAGGGTCTATTGCTGCCTCGGGCACCTTATGGTCGTTCTCCTGTGAGTCTAGTTTTTCGAATCCGACGCAAAACTGACAGTTAATTGTAACGTTCAGAGCCTCTTAATGACGATGGAACACTCAAATTGCGTCGCGAATCAACACAAGGTCCGACAGCCGACCTGTCTACAAAGGTCTATTGCTGCCTCGGGCACCTTATGGTCGCTCTGCTGTGAGTCTAGTTTTCGGAATACGACGCATAACTCACAGTTAATTGTAACGTTCAGAGCCTCTTAATGACGATGGAACACACAAATTGCGTCGCGATTCAATACATCGTCCTCCAGCCGACTTGTCGCCGAGGTACTATTGCTGCCCCGGGCCCCTCTTGGTCGTTCTCCTAGGAGTGTAGTTTTTCGAATCCGGCACAAAACTGACAGTTAATTGTAACATTCAGAGCCTCTTAACGACGATGGAACACACAAATTGCGCTGGGATTCAATACATCGTCCTCCAGCCGACTTGTCTCCAAGGGTCTATTGCTGCCTCGGGAACCTTATGGTCGCTCTGCTGTGAGTCTAGTTTTTCGAATCCGACGCAAAACTGACAGTTAATTGTAACGTTCAGAGCCTGTTAATGACTATGGAACACACAAATTGCGTCGCGATTCAATACATCGTCCTCCAGCCGCCTTGCCTCCAACGGTCTATTGCTTCCTCGGACACCTTATGGTCGTTCTGCAGTGAGTCTAGATTTTCGAATCCGACGCAAAACTGATAGTTAATTGTAAGGTTCAGAGCCTCTTAATGACGATGGAACACACAAATTGCATCACGATTCCACACATCGTCCTCCAGCCGACCTGTCACCAAGGGTCTATTGCTGCCTCGGGCACCTTATGGTCGTTCTCCTGTGAGTCTAGTTTTTCGAATCCGACGCAAAACTGACAGTTAATTGTAACGTTCAGAGCCTCTTAATGACGATGGAACACACAAATTGCGTCGCGAATCAATACATCGTCCGACAGCCGACCTGTCTCCAAAGGTCTATTGCTGCCTCGGGCACCTTATGGTCGCTCTGCTGTGAGTCTAGTTTTCCGAATACGACGCATAACTGACAGTTAATTGTAAGGTTCAGAGCCTCTTAATGACGATGGAACACACAAATTGCGTCGCGATTCAATACATCGTCCTCCAGCCGACTTGTCGCCGACTTGCTGCCCCAGGCTCCTCTTGGTCGTTGTCCTAGGAGTGTAGTTTTAGGAATCCGGCACAAAACTGAAAAATTCAAAGCCTCTTAATGACGATGGAACACAAATTGCGCTGCGATTCAATACATCGTCCTCCAGCCGACTTGTCTTCAAGGGTCAAGTGCTGCCTCGGGCACCTTATGGTCGTTCACCTCTGAGTCTAGATTTTCGAATCCGACGCAAAACTGACAGTTAATTGTAAGGTTCAGAGCCTGTTAATGACGATGGAACACACAAATCGCGTCGCGATTCAATACATCGTCCTCCAGCCGCCCTGTCTCCAAGGGTCTATTGCTGCCTCGGTCACCTTATGGTCGTTGTCCTGTGAGTCTAGTTTTTCGAATCCGACGCAAAACTGACAGTTAATTGTAACGTTCAGAGCCTCTTAATGACGATGGAACACACAAATTGCGTCGAGATTCAATACATCGTCCGACAGCCGACCTGTCTCCAAGGGTCTATTGCTGCCTCGGGCACCTTATCATCGTTCTGCTGTGAGTTTAGTTTTCCGAATACGACGCATAACTGACAGTTAATTGTAACGTTAAGAGCCTGTTAATGACGATGGAACATACAAATTGCGTCGCGATTCAATACATCGTCCTCCAGCCGACTTGTCTCCAAGGGTCTAGTGTTGCCTCGGCACCTTATGGTCGCTCTTCTGTGAGTCTAGATTTTTGAATCCGACGCAAAACTGACAGTTAATTGTAAGGTTCAGAGCCTCTTAATGACGATGGAACACACAAATTGCGTCGCGATTCAATACATCGTCCACCAGCCGACCTGTCTCCAAGGGTCTATTGCTGCCTCGGGCACCTTATGGTCGTTCTCCTGTGAGTCTAGTTTTTCGAATCCGACGCAAAACTGACAGTTAATTGTAACGTTCAGAGCCTCTTAATGACGATGGAACACACAAATTGCGTCGCGAATCAATACATCGTCCGACAGCCGACCTGTCTCCAAAGGTCTATTGCTGCCTCGGGCACCTTATGGTCGCTCTGCTGTGAGTCTAGTTTTCCGAATACGACGCATAACTGACAGTTAATTGTAAGGTTCAGAGCCTCTTAATGACGATGGAACACACAAATTGCGTCGCGATTCAATACATCGTCCTCCAGCCGACTTGTCGCCGAGGTACTATTGCTGCCCCGGGCCCCTCTTGGTCGTTCTCCTAGGAGTGTAGTTTTTCGAATCCGGCACAAAACTGACAGTTAATTGTAACATTCAGAGCGTCTTAATGACGATGGAACACACAAATTGCGCTGGGATTCAATACATCGTCTTCCAGCCGACTTGTCTCCAAGGTTCTATTGCTGCCTCGGGCACCTTATGGTCGCTCTGCTGTGAGTCTAGTTTTTCGAATCCGACGCAAAACTGACAGTTAATTGTAACGTACAGAGCCTGTTAATGACTATGGAACACACAAATTGCGTCGCGATTCAATACATCGTCCTCCAGCCGCCTTGTCTCCAACGGTTTTTTGCTGCCTCGGTCACCTTATGGTCGTTCTGCTGTGAGTCTAGATTTTTGAATCCGACGCAAAACTGATAGTTAATTGTAAGGTTCAGAGCCTCTTAATGAGGATGGAACACACAAATTGCATCACGATTCCATACATCGTCGTCCAGCCGACCTGTCTCCAAAGGTCTATTGCTGCCTCGGGCACCTTATGGCCGTTCTCCTGTGAGTCTAGTTTTTCGAATCCGACGCAAAACTGACAGTTAATTGTAACGTGCAGAGCCTCTTAATGACGATGGAACACACAAATTGCGTCGCGAATCAATACATCGTCCGACAGCCGACCTGTCTCCAAAGGTCTATTGCTGCCTCGGGCACCTTATGGTCGTTCTCCTGAGAGTATAGTTTTTCGAATCCGACGCAAAACTGACAGTTAATTGTAACGTTCAGAGCCTCTTAATGACGATGGAACACACAAATTGCGTCGAGATTCAATACATCGTCCGACAGCCGACCTGTCTCCAAGGGTCTATTGCTGCCTCGGGCACCTTATGGTCGTTCTGCTGTGAGTTTAGTTTTCCGAATACGACGCATAACTGACAGTTAATTGTAACGTTAAGAGCCTGTTAATGACGATGGAACATACAAATTGCGTCGCGATTCAATACATCGTCCTCCAGCCGACTTGTCTCCAAGGGTCTAGTGTTGCCTCGGCACCTTATGGTCGTTCTTCTGTGAGTCTAGATTTTTGAATCCGACGCAAAACTGACAGTTAATTGTAAGGTTCAGAGCCTCTTAATGACGATGGAACACACAAATTGCGTCGCGATTCAATACATCGTCCTCCAGCCGACCTGTCTCCAAGGGTCTATTGCTGCCTTGGGCACCTTATGGTCGTTCTCCTGTGAGTCTAGTTTTTCGAATCCGACGCAAAACTGACAGTTAATTGTAACGTTCAGAGCCTCTTAATGACGATGGAACACACAAATTGCGTCGCGAATCAATACATCGTCCGACAGCCGATCTGTCTCCAAAGGTCTATTGCTGCCTCGGGCACCTTATGGTCGCTCTGCTGTGAGTCTAGTTTTCCGAATACGACGCATAACTGACAGTTAATTGTAAGGTTCAGAGCCTCTTAATGACGATGGAACACACAAATTGCGTCGCGATTCAATACATCGTCCTCCAGCCGACTTGTCGCCGAGGTACTATTGCTGCCCCGGGCCCCTCTTGGTCGTTCTCCTAGGAGTGTAGTTTTTCGAATCCGGCACAAAACTGACAGTTAATTGTAACATTCAGAGCCTCTTAATGACGATGGAACGCACAAATTGCGCTGGGATTCAATACATCGTCCTCCAGCCGACTTGTCTCCAAGCGTCTATTGCTGCCTCGGGAACCTTATGGTCGCTCTGCTGTGAGTCTAGTTTTTCGAATCCGACGCAAAACTGACAGTTAATTGTAACGTTCAGAGCCTGTTAATGACTATGGAACACACAAATTGCGTCGCGATTCAATACATCGTCCTCCAGCCGCCTTGCCTCCAACGGTCTATTGCTTCCTCGGTCACCTTATGGTCGTTCTGCTGTGAGTCTAGATTTTCGAATCCGACGCAAAACTGATAGTTAATTGTAAGGTTCAGAGCCTCTTAATGACGATGGAACACACAAATTGCATCACGATTCCATACATCGTCCTCCAGCCGACCTGTCACCAAGGGTCTATTGCTGCCTCGGGCACCTTATGGTCGTTCTCCTGTGAGTCTAGTTTTTCGAATCCGACGCAAAACTGACAGTTAATTGTAACGTTCAGAGCCTCTTAATGACGATGGAACACACAAATTGCGTCGCGAATCAATACATCGTCCGACAGCCGACCTGTCTCCAAAGGTCTATTGCTGCCTCGGGCACCTTATGGTCGCACTGCTGTGAGTCTAGTTTTCCGAATACGACGCATAACTGACAGTTAATTGTAAGGTTCAGAGCCTCTTAATGACGATGGAACACACAAATTGCGTCGCGATTCAATACATCGTCCTCCAGCCGACTTGTCGCCGACTTGCTGCCCCAGGCTCCTCTTGGTCGTTGTCCTAGGAGTGTAGTTTTAGGAATCCGGCACAAAACTGAAAAATTCAAAGCCTCTTAATGACGATGGAACACAAATTGCGCTGCGATTCAATACATCGTCCTCCAGCCGACTTGTCTTCAAGGGTCTAGTGCTGCCTCGGGCACCTTATGGTCGTTCACCTGTGAGTCTAGATTTTCGAATCCGACGCAAAACTGACAGTTAATTGTAAGGTTCAGAGCCTGTTAATGACGATGGAACACACAAATCGCGTCGCGATTCAATACATCGTCCTCCAGCCGCCCTGTCTCCAAGGGTCTATTGCTGCCTCGGTCACCTTATGGTCGTTCTCCTGTGAGTCTAGTTTTTCGAATCCGACGCAAAACTGACAGTTAATTGTAACGTTCAGAGCCTCTTAATGACGATGGAACACACAAATTGCGTCGAGATTCAATACATCGTCCGACAGCCGACCTGTCTCCAAGGGTCTATTGCTGCCTCGGGCACCTTATCATCGTTCTGCTGTGAGTTTAGTTTTCCGAATACGACGCATAACTGACAGTTAATTGTAACGTTAAGAGCCTGTTAATGACGATGGAGCATACAAATTGCGTCGCGATTCAATACATCGTCCTCCAGCCGACTTGTCTCCAAGGGTCTAGTGTTGCCTCGGCACCTTATGGTCGTTCTTCTGTGAGTCTAGATTTTTGAATCCGACGCAAAACTGACAGTTAATTGTAAGGTTCAGAGCCTCTTAATGACGATGGAACACACAAATTGCGTCGCGATTCAATACATCGTCCTCCAGCCGACCTGTCTCCAAGGGTCTATTGCTGCCTCGGGCACCTTATGGTCGTTCTCCTGTGAGTCTAGTTTTTCGAATCCGACGCAAAACTGACAGTTAATTGTAACGTTCAGAGCCTCTTAATGACGATGGAACACACAAATTGCGTCGCGATTCAATACATCGTCCTCCAGCCGACTTGTCGCCGAGGTACTATTGCTGCCCCGGGCCCCTCTTGGTCGTTCTCCTAGGAGTGTAGTTTTTCGAATCCGGCACAAAACTGACAGTTAATTGTAACATTCAGAGCCTCTTAACGACGATGGAACACACAAATTGCGCTGGGATTCAATACATCGTCCTCCAGCCGACTTGTCTCCAAGGGTCTATTGCTGCCTCGGGAACCTTATGGTCGCTCTGCTGTGAGTCTAGTTTTTCGAATCCGACGCAAAACTGACAGTTAATTGTAACGTTCAGAGCCTGTTAATGACTATGGAACACACAAATTGCGTCGCGATTCAATACATCGTCCTCCAGCCGCCTTGCCTCCAACGGACTATTGCTTCCTCGGACACCTTATGGTCGTTCTGCAGTGAGTCTAGATTTTCGAATCCGACGCAAAACTGATAGTTAATTGTAAGGTTCAGAGCCTCTTAATGACGATGGAACACACAAATTGCATCACGATTCCACACATCGTCCTCCAGCCGACCTGTCACCAAGGGTCTATTGCTGCCTCGGGCACCTTATGGTCGTTCTCCTGTGAGTCTAGTTTTTCGAATCCGACGCAAAACTGACAGTTAATTGTAACGTTCAGAGCCTCTTAATGACGATGGAACACACAAATTGCGTCGCGAATCAATACATCGT